>NW_027361791.1:1432500-2150000 GCF_039654945.1 Dendrobates tinctorius | reverse complement strand
ATGATTTCAGGGAATTAGGCTGCAATCTTAAGGCAAGGACTTCCAAGGTGGTATTTTTGGAAATATTTCCTGTACCACGTGCCACGCCAGAGAGGAGATTAGGGAAGTTAATAAGTGGTTCAAGAATTAGTGTAGGAAGGAGGGGTTTGGGTTCCTGGAGAACTGGGCCGACTTCTCAGTTGGCTACAGGTTCTACGCTAGGGACGGGCTGCACCTCAATGGGGAGGGTGCAGCTGTGCTGGGGAAAAAAATGGCTAGAAGGGTGGAGGAGTGTTTAAACTTGGAACTAGGGGAGGGTATTCATTTTATAAGAGGGGAAGACTGTGTAGATAGAGACCTGGGCACAAATAATGAAATTGGAGGTGGTAGTGGCATGGGGGGTGAGGTTAGAACAGTTAATAATTTAAGAAATAGAGGTACAGACATACATAAAGTGCATGTATACAAATGCCAGAAGCCTCGCCAACAAAATGGAGGACTTAGAATTAATTTTGTTGGAAGATAAGGTATATTGCACCCCCTCATAGGGTATAAGGCTGCCCCCTCATAGGGTATAATGCTTCTCCCCCCTCATAGGGTATAATGCACCCCCTCATAGGGTATAATGCTGCCCCCTCATAGGGTATAACACTAGATAGATAGATAGATATGTGATAATTAGATGTATAGATAGATAATAGATAGATAGATCTATGGATAGACAGATAGAAATAAAGATATAAAGATAATAGATAGTGAAAGATATAGGTAGCTATAGAGATAGATAGATAGACCTAGATAGATATAGATAGATAAATAGATAGATAGGGGATAAATAGATATATGGATAGATAGATAGATATAAAGATAATAGATAGTGATAGCTATAGATAGGTATATAGATAGATAGATAGGGGATAAATAGATAGATCTATGGATACATGATATATAGATGGATAGATATAAAGATAATAGATAGAGATAGATATAGATAGGTATAGAGATAGATGGATATAGACTATTTATATCTATCTATATCTACCTCTATATCTATCTATCTATCTATCTATATCTATCTCTATATCTAAGATAGAGACAGATAGATATAGAGATAGAGATATAGATATACAGATAGAAATAGATAGATATAGAGATATATAGATATAGAGACAGATAGATATAGAGATAGATATAGATAGATATAGAGATATATAAAAAACAAACCACAATACTCACCTCTCCTCCTGCTCCCACGCTGATGACGGCTTCAGTGTCAGCAGCTGACCCGTCTGCCAGACACACAGCGGGTGCGCGATGAAGTGACGTCATCGCGCATCGGCTGTGAGTCAGGAGCAGAGGGGACTGATGGGAGAGAGATGCTCTCTATTCCACTGAAATTGAGCGCAGCGCCGGCTGCCTAGGTTGGGGAGCGGGGCCCCGGGGTGAGTGGAGGCCGAGAGTGAATGAATATTCATTTCTCTTTAGTAGTGGGGACAGTGGCTCCTGCCTCCTGACACCCGCTGCTGCTCCGCTGGCAGGGCCCCCATAGCAGCTGTGTGGCACTGGCTGGGGGCCCCTGGAGCAGTGGGGGCCCTAGGCAACTGCTGTCCCTGTATACCAGTAGAGGTGCCAGGGCCCACCAGATGCCAGGGCCCACCGGAGAATCAGTCCGACGCTACCTGTCTGTATATATAATGTCAGTGTACAAGTAATAGAATGATCACTGGAGACATACACAGGAGTTCTGTATATAGTGTATAGTGTACAGGTAATACAGTGACTCACCAGTAACATTATACACAGGAGCTCTGCATATAGTCAGCGTACAGGTAATACAAGGATCACCAGTGACATTATACACAGGAGCTCTGTATATACTATATAATGTAAGTGTCCAGGTAAATCACTGACTTACCAGTGACCTCTGTATTTGTAGCGATTCATCTTCGCTTTTCTTCCTCTTCCAGTGTAAAATAATGCATATCCTGTAAAATACTCAGGACTAGTTACCAGATAAAAATATAGTGGTTTATTTGGTTTCTTCCATCAAAGAAAGGTTATTACAGAAAAACAGGTGAATAAAAATAAGTGAAAGAGATATTGTCCATTGTTCATAGCAAAAGCTTTCCATCTTCATTCTCTGAGATCCCACATGGCAAAAGCAACATGTATTCTTCTTCTCTCCGAGATCCTGAATAGCAAATGCCTGCTGTGTCTCAGTTTGGCTTCTCACATCGCCGTCAAGTAATATACCAGCTGTTGAGTTATGTCATGGCCCAACACAGGCGACATCTTCGTGTCTGTCTCTCATGATGGTGAGGGAAGAAGAGCAGTGACCTCTACAGTTAGCCATGAATTATATACGTCTCCTAAAGCACGTGGTCTCTACATATATGGAGCTGTCTTTCTACCATGAGCCAAGCTTAAAAATAGCCTATGTCATGTAAGCTAAAGCATTCTACAGAACTGGGTCTTATAAGAAATTAACGGATTATTAATATTTAACAATTCCCCCTTTTGAGGGAGACAGACATTAATTGGAACCCTCAAATATAACGATCTTTTTTCTTCTTTTCTTCTTCTTTGACAAAATAATTTAATATTAATAATAATAATAATAATATTAGATTACCGTTATAAGTACTCAATGACATAATTGATGTGAATTCATGTTATGGTAAGCCGTGAACAATATTCATATAAAATATGTATAATTATACTTCCCTAAGTCTAAATTGAAGCATCTCAGGTCCAGTCATCATCATCTGATGTCATCTGGTCTTCATTTTGATGTCTTCTGTCTTCTTCTTGGTTCTTTTAAAAATACAGTTTTCTTATAGCATATAGATGTGTTGTGTATCAAATCAAAGTCCATAATTTCGAAAACAAAGTCTATGCAGCTTTAATATCTGTGCAGTGTTATCTTTAAAAACCTGGGCTTACATTGGCTCGCCTTGGATATTCTGGAATCCTCCATCGGAACTGGTCTTTGAACAGGTGTGACGTCTTTGGTCAGCAAAGCAAGGGTTAAAATGACTCTTCCTTGCTAAACATAGCACCATAACCAGTCCTTGTCCTAATGCACAGGACATATGTCAGGGTTGTAGCTTCCTGATAATTACCTTCATTGTTCACCAGCTTTCATCGAAGCTTTTCAGGTGATTGAAAACCTCTGGAACTTGATAAGAACGTGATAACATCGTTCATCTCAGCATCATAGGATCATCGTCCTCTGGTTGTCAGGTTAGACACTTTAATTGTGACTGTCAGTGGTGGATACTGCACTTGTGACTGTCAGTGGTGGATACTGCACTTGTGACTGTCAGTGGTGGATACTGCACTTGTGACTGTCAGTGGTGGATACTGCACTTGTAATTAACAGTCTATTACTCAGTAATCATAGCTTTGTTACCTTCTGGGATTTCTGGATCGCGGCATTCTTCTTCTTGCAACTGATAAAAATCAATGAAGTTTAGAAATGTGAAAAGTCTTTATTAACATAATTTCAGTATCTTGCTTGAAGTCTTCATTCCCTATTCTATACCAAATCTGGTAATTTTCTATCCTATAATATCACAGCGTACCATAGCAATCAGTAATATCCATATAATTATTATCAGAATTTGTACCATATATGGATTTCAATATTTGAAATAATAAACCAATAATAAGTGATAATACATTATTATCCATTTTTTTCATGTGATAGAACATTTTTATGTCATAGGTGTAATTACCTTTTTCAACCCATAGGTGTCACTGTGTTTTATGTAACCAGTGTTTTCATCTTTATTAATAAGGAATATATTTATTATACTAATAATATGTAGGAATGTAAAGCCATGAACCAAAATAAGAATATATGAGTGAGCGAATGAATGAATAAAAGAATTGTTGCATATAACTCAGAAGTGAAACATTTTCCTTAGTAATAGAACCATATAATTGCTATATTTAATGAAGCAATATTCTCAGTAGATATTACTTTACTAAATATTGGTGAAAGAATTAAAAATAATGAAAAATAAAAATAAAAATAAGAATAAGGCCTTTATGTTGATGCAGAGTAGTTATGTCTTCAGTAACATATACCCTTAATATTTCCATGATCTGGATTATTTCATAATTGTCATAAACTTGTGTTACCAAAATATTCAAATTATGCAACTTTGCATGTAATTCCTCTTAGTGTAAAGAAATGAATCCTTATAATACTTGTTATTATACCCAATACTTATACCATTGTACCTTATTAATATTTTTTTCCTATTAAAATGTGTGAAGAAGAGGTATTAATCAAATGTGATGATGTAGTCAGGATAAAAAAACATATTTCCCCCTTAATACCAAAAAATATTGTTTAGTAATAATTCATTTATCAAAACCAAAATTAAAAATAATTAATTTATAAATTGTGTAAATATTATACTTGCTTATACCATTATTTGTCTGAAGATGTGTAACCATTAAAATTAATTTGAATATCATAAAATTATCCTTTGGAAAAATTAATTTGCATAAACCATTTTGATGTGCGATTGCACTTTGCACTTATCCACTATTAACTAAATCAAGAAATAATTACTATAGAAATATAGAAATATATGTTTGTATAGATAATATTTCATTATGTATCTTAATATTCTAATAATTTCCTAAAGATAAAAGCTTTGGGGGTTTTTTTTTTTTTTTTTCTTTCTCTCATGCATTCAGGATCCTGAGGTCTCACAAACGTATCACATTACTCGCTCAGCAGCTGCTCATACACTCAGTCACTGTCACTTATTAACTTTAAACCAAATACCTCACATATGAAGGTGTGATGAATACACGTATTTTAACCCAAATTATCCTAATTATCAATGCATTGTAAACTATTTCAATTTAGTCTCTTAATATTTCTTTGAATATTCCTCCACATTACATAAATATATGTTGTATAGCTAACTTGACATTTAGGCCTGGAAAAAAAATTCCATTGGTTTGCAAAAGTTGAGACCCCCTTGAAAATTCTTTCCCTATGAAACAAGGACATAGTATACTGGTCTGGTATACTTATTATTAGAACAAGGTTGAAATTTTCACCTGTTGAGGTTGTCATTCAAACCATGCAGTAAAAAAGCACACACAAGAACATTTTAAAAAGCAATTGGTTATTTCCTTTTAAGGGTTAGATATATAAAATCATGCAATTATTGCAACATCCTGTGTAAATAAAGGCATAAATCCTTGGAAGAGAATTTTTCTCGATTAAGTCCTGCTTTGAAATGAAAATTCTAAGGAAACATAAAAAAATAAGGTTAATATCATATTCATATTCTAAATATTATTACTGATGTAGATTTTAATTTTCATTAAAAAATACAGTTCTACTATTTCTACTTCTACAAACACTCTATATATATACTGTATGACTATGTATATATCCACAAACCATAAAACTACAGGATTATACTCTATAACTCACTAATTGTATAACACTGTTACACAATATATATTACTTTTTTCCTAGCCAATTCCTACACCCATACTTATTTCTCTGCAAAAAATATCCTGAAAGGTTCTTGCCATTTTAAAACTGAAAGCAAAACACAAAACAAATATCCTGGAATAAAAAAGTAAAAAAATATTGCAAAAATTGCATGAAGGTAGTAATAATAGTAATAATAAGGGTATTTAGTTAACATAATTTTGATCAAAATAATGTAGAAGCCATCCCGCCACGTCACGGCAACCCTTGTGGGACAGTCCTAACTCTTGTATTTAAAACCTTTCCACTTGTCAAGTGACGTAAATGTGAACAAGGACAGAGGGACTGAACCACCAGTAATAGTATCCCATTTTAAAACTGATAGATTCTTGGAGCAGAGTATTCAGTTTACAGGCCATGATGTCACTCACCACCTGTTTCTGTCTGTTAAATTCGGCCATCTTTGTTACAGAAAGAAAATCAGAACTCATCATTTTTCTTAATTCCATTTGTGTCTTTTCGGTGTTCTTTTGCATCATTCCATATGGTTTATAACAAACATGTGATTTTCTTTTTCTTTCTTCGTAGATTTGATTTTGGGGAAAACTCATTTTAGAAGGTTTTGCTAATACCGGCTTCTGATAAGATTTTACTCTGCCTGTCTTTACAAAATTAGCACAATTTACTTTCCTCTCACGATTCTCGTGTTTTCTGGCAAAATCAAGGGATTGCGCACATTCAAACAAAGAATCTTTTTGTGACGCAATAACACGAGATGCAGGATTTAGAAACCAAAATTTGCTTACAAAACTCCTTATGAGGGACGGTGTTTTGACATTCTCACTCAGCATTCTATACAAACGTTCATATATGGACATGAACGTAAAAATACATTCCTTCCGACCAATCCTTAATTTTTGAAGAATATCAATATCTGGATGATTTTCATTTGATGAACAAAAAATGAGAATTTTTAATCTGTCCTTATCAGTTAAATTCTCATGTGTCTCACCAGATAACTTTAAAGACAATCTCCTAGCAAAATTTACAGGGATCCACATTTTGAACAACTGATTCTTCTCCTCGTTAGATAAATCAAAGTTATCAGAACAACTTTCAAAGATCTCAGAGTTTCTACAGACATCTATTTTGTTGTCATAAGCAGGAATTATTTGGCATATTTTTATCAAATTCTTCCTCACGCTACTTCGGATTTGGGCCTGTGAGTCTTCTATTTTTAGTGGTACGTCTTTCCCTTGTACGTCCTCTACGTCAGTTCTGAAGTCTCCTCCTACTTCTCCATCTTGTTCCACGTCTGCAAGGTCACCTTCAATGGCTGCTACAGACACTTGATTACAGTCAATCTCCCTAACTTTACAGCCAATCTCGAGAACATCACAACAATCATTTTTGGATTTCTCTGACACAGATCTATGAAATATATCTACCATCTGTAGAATATTTTTTAATCTCTCTCTTTCTCTATTGAAAAACTTAGAATCTAACCTCTGATTCTCGAGTTCACACTCGGCATATAAACTTAACCATAAAACTTCTGAATTAGAATTGTCTACAGACTTAAATTTCAATTTACTCTGCTTAGCAAGACAATTAATGACATCCATTTTATCTTACCTTGAAATGTCTCAGCTCCTTTGATGGACAACGCTGGGTTCCTGTCTTCACACGTCTGGCTTAGGTCTGGTACTTTTGGCACTTGTAGTACTTCTCAATCTATCTGGTACTTCTTACTTCTAGGTTCTATGTGATTCTTGTAAGTAGTGGAATTCCCGATAACTTGCACATATGATTTGACGTTAGCAAAGTCCAATCCCCCGTGTGTGCAAGTGGAGGGAAACCCGCAAAAAAGTACAAAAATTCAGATCTGGCTGGCTCTCCAATGTAAAATAATGCATATCCTGTAAAATACTCAGGACTAGTTACCAGATAAAAATATAGTGGTTTATTTAGTTTCTTCCATCAAAGAAAGGTTATTACAGAAAAACAGGTGAATAAAAATAAGTGAAAGAGATATTGTCCATTGTTCATAGCAAAAGCTTTCCATCTTCATTCTCTGAGATCCCACATGGCAAAAGCAACATGTATTCTTCTTCTCTCCGAGATCCTGAATAGCAAATGCCTGCTGTGTCTCAGTTTGGCTTCTCACATCGCCGTCAAGTAATATACCAGCTGTTGAGTTATGTCATGGCCCAACACAGGCGACATCTTCGTGTCTGTCTCTCATGATGGTGAGGGAAGAAGAGCAGCGACCTCTACAGTTAGCCATGAATTATATACGTCTCCTAAAGCACGTGGTCTCTACATATATGGAGCTGTCTTTCTACCATGAGCCAAGCTTAAAAATAGCCTATGTCATGTAAGCTAAAGCATTCTACAGAACTGGGTCTTATAAGAAATTAACGGATTATTAATATTTAACATCCAGCCAGGACACGTTTGCTGCAGAAAATAACACACTATACTTGATCACTTCTAGACCACATTCCCCACTTTCCCCCCCGACTTCTACACTTTATGTGTAAAGGTCAGCCAGGGCAGTAGTCGTGGCTGAGTATTTCGGGTTCGGGCATTGTATACCCTGACCTCCCTCTACAGGAAAACGGTACCTCTTCTCTTGCATGGTACGGTGAATACTCACCGTGCCGTCAGCGTCCCCTTTGCTACGCCGACTTGATGCTGATCCTTGATCCCAATGAATAGAGACACAGTCCAGGGCAACTCTTAACTGAGCAAATTTATTTTCTTCAGGACACAGCACATCCACATAGTTTCCAGCATTTTCATCACAGTAAAGACAGCACATTACTTCATCTTTCCCTTCACTGTTCCTTGCAGTGTTTCCGTTTGACGAAGCGTCTCAGATGGCTCCTCAGTGTCCTCCCTGTATAGCGTCACCACGGTGAAGCGCTCTCCAGCATGTTTCGCCCCGGACATCAGAGATTCAGCCCACGTAGCTTTCCACCACATTCTGGAGTGACCTGCCCGTACCCTTTTACGGTAACCTTCAATCTTCCTCTGTTTACTTACACTCTTTTCCACTTTATTGCTGATTCTGCAGTACCGTGTTCTTCTCTAGATGGCTGGGCATCAGCTTTAACATCACGGGGTAGTTAGGCAGCTCAGGCATATAGCCCACCCGAGCACAAAGGGGTCAGGCCTCTGACTGCCTGAAACTGGAAGACCATCCTGGCTTATTCTCCAGCTATCCCCTCCTACAGTTAACTCCTATATGTCCTACAGCTACATCTACTGTGCAATGAGCTCAGTGCCCCATCTAGTGACCATAGCCCAGACTGCACTGTCCCTACCAAGTACAAGGTGCAGAAACATAGCTTATGCTATATAAATAATACAGCAACATGAAATATACGATAATGCGCAACAATGGTATAACATATATATAAATATATATACAAGTACAACAGCAACATGGGGGTTTAAAGGGGTAAGACTCTCAACCCCTTACACATGTCTACATATTGATATTAGTCATGTATTATACTACAGCACAGGCACCATTTTGATGAATGCAAACCTTTTTTTTGTAACCCCACAAACACCCGGAGCACCAGAATCTCAATAACTGAAATTTACAAATACAGATTACACAACAACCACAAGATGCATTTCATCACCCAGGTCACCTCATTTTAATCAGTATAACAGCGTAGACCTGACACTGTCTGTACTTTACTGTTCACAATCCTGCTGACAGGATCCCTTTAAATCTAAATTTTAATAAGTTTGTTCTTTTCTGCGCTAAACGTCCCCCAAACCCTGAGGACGGCGAGTATACCTTGGTTGTGTTTTGCTGTATGTGTATACAAAAGTAAAAGAAGAGCACCTATCAGGGGCTCAGAAAAGCTGGGTGGCATGTGTGCTAGTGTGTGACCCAGCGCAGGTGTCTCACTGGCCTATCAAAACAGTGACCGATAGCAGCAAACAGTGTGATGTGGATGTGAGAACTGTCTGCGGGGTGCGCTTAGGTGAGTGGACAAAAGAATATGGGAGGTTCACCTTTATAGTAACATCCCAGGGCAGGTGTGTCGTGAGCAAGTGGTGTTCAAGAAATATTGGTGGCAGTGGTTGTGACTTATCCTGACACACAATGTACAGGGAAATGGGAAAATTGTGAAAAAAAACGCAATTCTGACCTTAATTATGTTTACGGCGTACATTATGTGGTAAAAATGACCATGTAATATGATTCTCCTCATCAGTATGATTACAGAGATACTAAACGTGCCCAGATTTTTAAATTATTTTAGTGGTAGAAAAAAAATCAAGACTTTGAAATAAAAAATATGTTGGAGTTTGTGTTGCCATTTTCCGAGACCCGTAGTTTTACTTTTTCGTTCAATACAGCTATGAGAGGGATTATTTTTTTATAAGGCGAGACGTTATTATGGATATTACTTTGGGATAGATATGACATTTTAGTTGCTTGTTACGTATTTTAAGTGGTATTGCAGCGACCAAAAAATACCGCAATGTTGGCGTTTTTAAATTTTTTGTGTTTACCAATTGGGTTAATTATTTTTATATTTTGATAGCTCGGACTTTGCTGGATGTGGCGATATCACTTGACATTTTTTTTTATGTTCATTTTCAATGGAGGAAAATTGAACTTTTATGAGTTTTTTTTTCAGATTTGTTTAAATCTTTTTTTGTTGTTTTACTTTTCTTTTCACTTCATTTATCGCTCCCTAAGGCCCCTTTCACACTTCAGTTTTTTGCAATCAGTCACAATCCGTCAGGTTTTGACAAAAACGGATCCTCAGTTTTTTTTTGAGGATCCGTTTTTTCCCCATTGACTTGCATTAATGGCGGATTGTGACGGATGGCTGTCCGTTTCATCAGTTTTTTTTTTGAGGATCCGCCAAAAGTTGCTGTCCGTCACCATCCTCAAAGATTTCAAAACGGAGCTTGCAACAAAACTCTCTCTCTCTCTCCTTCCCGACCAGCGATTCCTTTAAATTTCCTCATTTTCAGGATCCTGTGCCATCCGTTCACATCAGTTCAGAACGGATCCGCTTGTCTGCCTTTTTGGCGGATTTGAACTGATGCAAAAAACTGAAGTGTGAAAGAGGCCTAAGCTGTACTACATACAGGGGCTAATGGTGCAGCAGAAGTGTGAACTTTTTGATGCTTTTGCTTAATATTTTCCACTATAGTATATGGAGAGCATAAAAAACGCATGCAAAATTCCAATGAAGTCTCCAATTGTGGAACTGAAGCATTCCTCTACTAAAAAAAATGCATTCGAAAAAACTGCCACAAAAAAATACAATAAAAAGTTTTGATTGCTTTAGTGCGAATACCTATGGAAACAATGCAGCACTTCTGCACGTGTGAACATGGCCCAGGAGAGACTCTGGACAATTTGTACGTTCTACACCAGGTTCACACTTGGGGTTATTTATTTTTTTATCACTACTTAGAATTACAGACAAATTAAAAAAAGTGATCTGAGCCAATTATATGGAAAAAATACAATATTATTTAACATTTATTCTGAAGCTATATGAAATAATTCTGACTACAGCAATGGTCTGTGCCCATCACGGGTGATCCGTGTTACCGGGAAGAGAGGAGGAGACATTCCTACAAGGAGCTGACAATAGATACATCACATTATCTCACGTATGAGGATACAGAATTATACAGGTTTGAAAATATCAAATAGAAAGATTTGCCTGTAAACAGGTAAAAAAGCAAAAACAGTAAATAAAGCAATGACTTGCGCTATTGTACCGGTAAGTTTTTATACATCTCATCCCAATCCAGCTAACCCCTATCCGTACAGTGGCAGCTGGTATTGGATGGTCTGCCATGGGTAACATAACTAGTTCTCCTATATTAGACCCATTGCCATGTTCGTCTTTATGACATCACAGAAGCGTTGTCCACGAGTCATGGAATGTTCCGCAAGAACGGTCAGTGCGAGGCAAGCAGAGATAGAGAGGAGAGCTGAACACTAACCCAGAGCGATTGTAAATCACTTTTTACTTGTTTTGTTTATTTTTTTTACTTTTATTTCTTTTTTTTGGGAGTGTTTTCTACCATCCGCACACACTTTTGTGTGTGTGGAGGGGAAGGCAGCCTAATGGCTGCACCCGTAGCTGGAGGAAAGTTCCAACCACGGAGACGTCTCCCACATGCCAGGACATCCCTATACAGTCAGAGGCCTGAACACCACCAAAGGCCAACTGGCTTCACGGGGTATGTGATGGCAGTGCTTTATTATATCGTGTCAATTATTAAATGCCTGTTCAAAACACCAGAAAAGGCAAAGGACCGATATTCCAGACTGAAAAGTCCACCACCATATCCTACAATGCCCGAAATAGGCCGATTCGTACAACCTGCAGCAAACATCAGCGCAGAGCCAGAGGGTATGAAGGAACGCCTGATACTCACCAGAACAGTAGATGAGGAAGAGACAACAGCCACATTGCCCAGGAGCCCATCCCCATGCACCTGGATGGAGCTAACTCCCTCTCAAGCACGTATACTCCTCAGTATGCCTTACGACCATCAACCGCGTATTAAGGTGACTGCTAAACAAGGCTACAATCCTACACCACACCTGCCAGTCAGCTATACCACTGGAAAGATCATGCAAGTAATGCTGATGAGCCCACAGGATGTACAACGTGCCTACAAGAGAGATTTGGGTTTCCTTCCAAGTCCTAGGAAGATCATTCTCCCGAGAAGAGAATTCCGCGGCACTTTGATTTAGCCGGCGGAAAATGTAGTGGCGAGTTGCTTGCAGCAAGCACATACCATCTTCTGCACAGCTGCTTCTTAGACAGATTTTCCGGTTTTGACTATGGCTTGATCAATGGATCATGTTTCTATACTGCCGCCTGCCCTGACCTCTGCTTGTTTAAAGTTATGCATCTACACTGCCGCCTGCCCTGACCTTTGCTTGCTCAATGGATTATGTTTTTGAACTGCCGCCTGCCTGACCTCTGCTTGCTCAATGGATTGTTTCTGCACTGCCGCCTGCCTTGACCTCTGCTTGCTCAATGGATTATGTTTTTGAACTGCCGCCTACCCTGACCTCTGCTTGCTCAATGGATTATGTTTCTGCACTGCCGCCTGCCTTGACCTCTGCTTGCTCAGTGGATTATGTTTTTGAACTGCCGCCTGCCCTGACCTCTGCTTGCTCAATGGATTATGTTTTTGAACTGACGCCTGCCCTGACCTCTGCTTGCTCAATGGATTATGTTTCTGCACTGCCGCCTGCCTGACCTCTGCTTGCTCAATGGATTATGTTTTTGAACTGCCGCCTGCCCTGACCTCAGCTTGCTCAATGGATTATGTTTCTGCACTGCCGCCTGCCCTGACCTCAGCTTGCTCAATGGATTATGCTTCTGCACTGCCGCCTGCCCTGACCTCTGCTTGTTTCCGGTTATTAATCTGTGATACTAATAAAAATGTATATTATTCTGCACTATATGGACTGTGGGTCGTTTTTTTTCTTTGGTTTTATGGTTGTTTCCGGTTATGTTTTTGCACTGCTGCCTGCCCTGACCTCTGCTTGTTTCCGGTTATGTTTCTGCACTGCTGCCTGCCCTGACCTTTGCTTGTTTCTGACTACTCATTTGCCTGCTGATTTTGTACTTCTTCCTCAATGCCTGCACTTTTAAGACCCCAGTAGAGCTAATTTATATAAATCCTGCATCCTAACAATGAAGCCGGGTTATAGGGCTTCTGATCACAATGGTAGGATGATGCCTCAATGTGAAGAAGGGTAGCACCAGTTCTTCACCTAACAGTATGGAATGCTTATCTAAAAAAATGAAAAAGGAACAGTACAGTATAGACAAAGGTCCCATAAACTCAACAAGAACAAACCATTAAGAACTTTAAGCATAAACATGTGAGACAACAAACCAAGTGGCTCAGAATACCACATCCGACTCAACCAGCAGTTTTGTTGAAGGTATTTTCCTCTGATCTTTCGTTAAGAGGGTACAACATCTCAAATACATTAGACTGGTGTGGGTCTCCAACCATTTAGGAACCCTCAAATCAATAGTACAGGGGTCTTGAATCAGCCACAAAATTGCTTCAGGAAGAATTGGGTGGAGCACTGGTTTCATATGTACCCTGCCGCTCATGTCAAGGTCTATGAAAATAACCAAACACAAGGCTGAGTACTCAGATCTTATAGGAACCTCCCCAATAGTGAATGGCCATCTGTATATTCATAGTTCCCCAGGTCTGTAGACAGATGCGGGTTTCACGTCCGGGACCTCTGCCTATCAGACATTTATAGAATATTTTATGGATAACACATAAATGTATGGGAAAACTCCTCTTGTAAATAGTGCGCCTCAAGTTTCTTCTGCTGTTTGCAGTGGAATGTAGTCATCATAGCTAATATGAGGGAAGGATTCCTGAGAGGGGGTATACATCTACTATATCCATATTCTGTGGATATCTACCCTAATAAAGCTTATGGACGGTGAGTGCAGTGATGAGACCGACCCTTTATCAACATGTTCTGTCCCACAAACTAATGTAGTACACTGCACTGACCGCCGATAGACTTTATTCTCCAAAGACAATTTAAGTTTGTTATATGTATTAAAATACTTTTTTTCCCAGAATTATCTAAGAATTATCGACAAGGAAAATGGACTCAAGATAAAGCTTAGAAACATATATTTCTTTACAGCTCCTGATATAGGTATTGCGGTCTTTAAAAACAGTAGTCCCCAACTTCTGCCTCCTCAGCAAGTTATCCCCTAGCCATTGGTAGATCATAACTTGCTGATTACGGGTGTTTCACTGCCAGGACCCCCACCAATCCTAAGAACAGGGTGTCTGGAACAAGCGGCTGTTAAGAATGCGCAACAACACTTCTTTCATTATGGGACAATGATGGGGCTGATATGCTGATGATGGACTATGATGGGGCTGATGTGCTGATGATGGACTATGATGGGGCTGATGTGCTGATGATGGACTATGATGGGGTTGATGTGCTGATGATGGACTATGATGGGGCTGATGTGCTGATGATGAACTATGATTGGGATGATGAAGTCTGCAATAACAGAGCATAGCAGTACAACCCCTTAGCCTGGAGTGCCCTAACAAATAGCTGGGGAGGGTCCGAGCTCACAGTCAGACCTTAGAAGAAGAGTTAATAGTTTTGTTTCTTCTGTCTTAAAGGACAAAAAAGGCTTACAGTATATACTCGCGTATAAGTCGAGATTTTCAGCCCATTTTTTGGGGCTGAAAGTCCCCCTCTCGGCTTATACGCGAGTCATATACCGGGGGTCGGCCAGGGAGGGGGAGCGGGAGGGGGTGTCGGAGATCATACTCACCTCTCCTGGCATGTTTCTGCAGCCCCCCGTGCTTATTCCATCTTCTCGGCGCTGTTCTTCCTGCTTTCAGCGGTCACGTGGTACGCTCATTACCCTCATTAATATGCACATATGTAATGAGCGGCACCACGTGACCGCAGAAAGCAGGAAGAACAGCACTGAGAAGATGGAACAAGCACGGGGGGCTGCAGAGACATGCCAGGAGAGGTGAGTATAACGGGGGGAGCCATATTCACCTGTGCCCCATTCCACCGCTGCGCATCGCTCTGCTGTCTTGCTTCCTCTGGCAGTGACGTTAAGGTCAGAGGGTGCCATGACGTAGTTAGCAGGCGCCCTCTGCCTGAACAGTCACTGCAGAGCCAGCAACGCTGAGGAGCAGCAGCTGCAGCAGTGACAAGGTGAGTATATAGTTTTTTTTTTCATTTTTTTAATTGAGGCTGCGGCAGCAGCATTGTAAGGGGCCACTAATCACTGTGCAGCAATACAAGGGGCCACTCATCACTGTGCAGCATTATAAGGGGCCACTCATCACTGTGCAGCATTATAAGGGGCCACTCATCACTGTGCAGCATTATAAGGGGCCACTCATCACTGTGCAGCATTATAAGGGGCCACTCATCACCTTGCAGCATTATAAGGGGCCACTCATCACCGTGCAGCATAATAAGGGGCCACTAATCACCGTGCAGCATAATAAGGAGCCACTAATCACTGCAGCATTTCAAGGGGCCACTAATCACTGTGCAGCATTATAAGGGGCCACTCATCACTGTGCAGCATTACAAGGGGCCACTCATCACTGTGCAGCATTACAAGGGGCCACTAATAACTGTGCAGCATTACAAGGGGCCACTAATCACTGTGCAGCATTACAAGGGGCCACTAATCACTGTGCAGCATTACAAGGGGCCACTAATCACTGTGCAGCATTATATGGGGCCAGTAATCACTGTGCAGCATTATATGGGGCCAGTAATCACTGTGCAGCATTATATGGGGCCACTCATCACTGTGCTGCATTATAAGAGGCCACTCATTACTGTGCAGCATTATAAGGGGGCCTCTCATTACTGTGCAGCATTATACGGGGCCACTAATCACTGTGCAGCATTACAAAGGGCCACTAATCACCGTGCAGCATAAGGGGCCACTAATCACTGCAGCATTTCAAGGGGCCACTAATCACTGTGCAGCATTATAAGTGGCCACTAATCACCGTGCAGCATTGTAAGGGGCCACTAATCAATGTGCAGCATTATAAGGGGCCACTAATCACTGTGCAGCATTATAAGGGGCCACTAATCACTGTGCAGCATTATAAGGGGCCACTAATCACTGTGCAGCATTATAAGGGGCCACTAATCATTGTGCAGCATTATAAGGGGCCACTCTCCATGCAGCATTATAAGGGGCCACCAATCACTGTGAAGCATTATATGGGGCATATGTTATTATGGACCATGTAATAGGGCTACCATTATTCACTGTGCAGCATTATTAGGCATATTTTTGTATGGAGCATCTTATGGAACCCATCATGAACTTTATGGAGCATTATATGGGGCCATCATGAACTTTATGGAGCATCTTATGGGGCCCATTTTATTTTTGAAATTTACCAGTAGCTTCGGCATTTTCCACCCTAGGTTTATAGGCGAGTCAATAAGTTTTCCCAGTTTTTTGTGACAAAATTAGGGTGGTCGGCTTATACATGGGTCGGCTTATACGCGAGTATATACGGACTTCTAAAGAAAATTGCCCCCAAGTTATTTTGAGCGACCCCGCCTGCTGTACCATCCTTGTGATTTACGAGAACGTTTCTCACTTCCTGCTAGGACAGCGGAAACCCAAGGAGTAAAGAGAGAAGGTCCTTATGGCTGCATGGAGTAATGCTGGAAATCTCTAAGTCTGCGGGGACAACAGAGACTTTAGAAGAAGGCAAACCAAGGTTTAGTGCTAGCACTAGTGTGAGAGAAGGTTTATACTACAGGAGAGAAGTGCTGTAACAGGAAAGAACCTAACAAATAAAAAAGATTGTAGACAAACCAGATTTTGCTATCTATTCATGTCATTGCCTTCCATATTACAGAGAAATTTCCCTAAATCCGGTATCTGATAATCCACAATGATGTATATTCAGGGTCGAACTGGGGTGTCTGGGGCCCACCAGGGGAATGGACTCTAGGGCCCCATCCTACAGCTATATGCTAATATCTGTCAGTCGTTATCCCCATTATAGTGGAGCATCGGCTGTAAAACACAGGCGGCTCCTGCACATCTACTGTGCACCCCCATAACTGGGATGTATAATTACGGTAGTTTACATTAATGTGGTTCTTTGGTTAAAACAATTTATCACCGATCCATGGGCTCTATAGGATAGCTGATCGCATACGTCCGACCATTAGAAACTGCACCGACCGGAAGAATGAGAAAGTTTTATCGTTGATAGGACACTTATCCCCATTTTAAAATGGAGCAGCAGGTTAGATATCTGACCGAAGCTTCATTCATTCTCTTTGGAGCTTCTATAAAAATACAAGTGCAGCCACTGAGGGAATGAATGGATCAGTTGTCAAGTCGGACATGCCACTCCAGTCTAATGGGGATAAAAAGTTCCACATTTTGCTGAATGGGTCCAAGTAGTTAGACCCCCCCAATCAATACGTTATCACTTGTCCTGTGAATAGGAGATTACGTTTTTCCACAGGAAACCCCTGTAAGTGCATCTCTGCCGCTGTTTACAAAGTATTTAATCTCTAATGGAAATAAAGAATATTCTCCTAATTAATATCAGAGAAGACTAATGACCGTCAAACACAACACAATCCACTGTACCAAGACCAATAATACCACATACAGGGGAGAAATACCACCACACCATGACCAGACCACATAGTACCCGCATCATATCACATAAAAGGCACAAATACAACCACACCATGACCAGACCACATATTACCACCACATAGTGACCGAATAATATGACATATTACCAGCATATAGGGACCAAATAATAATTCATACACGGAGAAATACTTCCACACTGTGAACAGTCCACAAATTACCACCACTTATTGATGGAATACTACAGTACTGATTATGAATACAAACCACAATAATAACAACACTGTTATTACCACCAGTGACATTATACACAGTACCTCTGTATATAGTGTCAGTGTACAGGTAATACAGTGATTACCAGTGACATTATACACAGGAGCTCAGTGATCACTGGCAACATTATTGTCAAGGTTTGCTCAGCTTGTGGGATTAGGTAGTTCAGAGGTTAATGTGGATGGCCTCACTCTGAGATTCTGGGAGGCTTTTTAAAGCCTCATTGTGGGCTCATTCCTCATCGTTTATACTCAGACCCTTGGCCGAGTGTGTGTGACCCTGGTGTGCTTTGTGACTGTAATACTTTATGCTTGTTTGGTTTTGATCTGGTTCTGTCCCTGTTACGAGTTCTGCCTGTCCCTCTTGTACTGCGTTGCTATCTCTGTGTATG
Source organism: Dendrobates tinctorius (assembly GCF_039654945.1). NCBI lineage: Eukaryota > Metazoa > Chordata > Amphibia > Anura > Dendrobatidae > Dendrobates > Dendrobates tinctorius. The sequence goes on along the minus strand of NW_027361791.1, from coordinate 2,131,675 downwards.
ACTCATTGCCTATGACCTGACTATTCTCTGATTGCCCCTCTTGTACTGTGCAGCTATCTCCATGTATGACTCATTGCTTACGTTCTGACTACTCTCTGCTCGCCCCTCTGGTATCGCGCCGCCCTCTCCATGTATGACCGCCCGTTTGTCTGACCTGAGTTCCCCTCGCCTCTACTCCAGGATTCCTGTAGTAGAGTCCTACAATCATCTTCAGAAGTGGGACACTAAGCCCCGCCCCCTGTGGTCACATGATCGTAGGTCCTTGTACTTCTTACTACCTTCAGCATCGCAGGTCCCGTCTGCCTCAACTTTCCCTGCAGTATCGGACCCCGGGCCCTCCCGCAGTAGGGGTGAGTCACGCTGCTCAGCCGTGGCAGTTCGCCGACGCTGACAGGATCCTGATATTTATACACAGAAGATCTGCATACAGTGTCAGTGTAATACAGTGACCACCAGTGAAATTATACACAGGAGCTTTTGGAAGTGCATTGAGCAGCAGGGTGGTTTGCTGGTGAAGGGAAAAAAAATCTCTTTAAATCTTCTGCCTGAGCGAGTGTAAACGAGCTGAGTGTGACCTGAGCGTAAGTGCGAACGGTGGTAAGTGTGTGACTTGTGATTCAGTGACTTTGGATTCAGGGAGTTTGCAAAGGAGGTATTACTGAATTGCTGTTATATTTTATTAATACTTTTTATTTATTTTTACTTATCTTTTCTGTCTGGTGCAATCCCCATTAGGAATGTGCTCCACTATTGCCAATGCCATCCAGTGTACGTCTTGCCGCATGTACGCAATCCTTGACCAGCCAGTCGAGGGTGCATACTGCTGTGCGAGATGTGAGCACATTGTGCATTTGGAAGCCCAGATACTGGATTTAAATGTGCAGCTGGCAACACTGAGATCAATAGACAATATGGAAAGGAGACTTCTACTCACTGAGCAGACGCTCAATGAGATAGATGAGGGGGGGATGCTAGGTTGGAGCTGCAGGACAGTGAAGCAGTAAGATGGGTGACAGTTAGAAGGTGGGGTAGACAGAAGAGTGCCAGGGAGGCTAGTCCTGATCTGGCACAACCCAATAAGTTTGCCAAGTTGGCAGATGAGGGGAGTGTCAGTGCAGGGGTAGCACTGCTGCAGCAAGGCATGTCCTCTGAAAGCCAGAGGAGTATATGCTCCAGTAAGGGGAGAAATAGGAGAGCAGGGCAGGCCAGACAGGTGCTGGTAGTGGGGGACTCAATTATTAGGGGAACAGATAGGGCAATCTGTCACAAAGAAAGGGATCGTCGAACGGTGTGCTGCCTATCTGGCGCGCAAGTCTGACACATCGCTGACCGGGTTGACAGATTACTGGGAGGGGCTGGTGAGGATCCAGCGGTCATGGTGCACATTGGTACAAATGACACAGAGGTAGGTGGAAGGTCCTTAAAGATGATTTCAGGGAATTAGGCTGCAATCTTAAGGCAAGGACCTCCAAGGTGGTATTTTTGGAAATATTTCCTGTACCACGTGCCACGCCAGAGAGGAGATTAGGGAAGTTAATAAGTGGTTCAAGAATTAGTGTAGGAAGGAGGGGTTTGGGTTCCTGGAGAACTGGGCCGACTTCTCAGTTGGCTACAGGTTCTACGCTAGGGACGGGCTGCACCTCAATGGGGAGGGTGCAGCTGTGCTGGGGAAAAAAATGGCTAGAAGGGTGGAGGAGTGTTTAAATTTGGAACTAGGGGAGGGTATTCATTTTATAAGAGGGGAAGACTGTGTAGATAGAGACCTGGGCACAAATAATGAAATTGGGGGTGGTAGTGGCATGGGGGGTGAGGTTAGAACAGTTAATAATTTAAGAAATAGAGGTACAGACATACATAAAGTGCATGTATACAAATGCCAGAAGCCTCGCCAACAAAATGGAGGACTTAGAATTAATTTTGTTGGAAGATAAGGTATATTGCACCCCCTCATAGGGTATAAGGCTGCCCCCTCATAGGGTATAATGCTTCTCCCCCCTCATAGGGTATAATGCACCCCCTCATAGGGTATAATGCTGCCCCCTCATAGGGTATAACACTAGATAGATAGATAGATAGATATGTGATAATTAGATGTATAGATAGATAATAGATAGATCTATGGATAGACAGATAGATATAAAGATATAAAGATAATAGATAGTGAAAGATATAGGTAGCTATAGAGATAGATAGACCTAGATAGATATAGATAGATAAATAGATATATGGATAGATAGATAGAAAGATAGATAGATAGATATAAAGATAATAGATAGTGATAGCTATAGATAGGTATATAGATAGATAGATAGGGGATAAATAGATAGATCTATGGATAGATGATATATAGATGGATAGATATAAAGATAATAGATAGAGATGGATATAGATAGGTATAGAGATAGATGGATATAGACTATTTATATCTATCTATATCTACCTCTATATCTATCTATCTATCTATATCTATCTCTATATCTAAGATAGAGACAGATAGATATAGAGATAGAGATATAGATATACAGATAGAAATAGATAGATATAGAGATATATAGATATAGAGACAGATAGATATAGAGATAGATATAGATAGATATAGAGATATATAAAAAACAAACCACAATACTCACCTCTCCTCCTGCTCCCACGCTGATGACGGCTTCAGTGTCAGCAGCTGACCCGTCTGCCAGACACACAGCGGGTGCGCGATGAAGTGACGTCATCGCGCATCGGCTGTGAGTCAGGAGCAGAGGGGACTGATGGGAGAGAGATGCTCTCTCTTCCACTGCAATTGAGCGCGGCGCCGGCTGCCTAGGTTGGGGAGCGGGGCCCCGGGGTGAGTGAAGGCCGAGAGTGAATGAATATTCATTTCTCTTTAGTAGTAGAAATATTGGTGGCAGTGGTTGTGACTTATCCTGACACACAATGTACAGGGAAATGGGAAAATTGTGAAAAAAAAAGCAATTCTGACCTTAATTATGTTTACGGCGTACATTATGTGGTAAAAATGACCATGTAATATGATTCTCCTCATCAGTATGATTACAGAGATACTAAACGTGCCCAGATTTTTAAATTATTTTAGTGGTAGAAAAAAAATCAAGACTTTGAAATAAAAAATATGTTGGAGTTTGTGTTGCCATTTTCCGAGACCCGTAGTTTTACTTTTTCGTTCAATAGAGCTATGAGAGGGATTATTTTTTCATAAGGCGAGACGTTATTATGGATATTACTTTGGGATACATATGACATTTTAGTTGCTTGTTACGTATTTTAAGTGGTATTGCAGCGACCAAAAAATACCGCAATGTTGGCGTTTTTAAATTTTTTGTGTTTACCAATTGGGTTAATTATTTTTATATTTTGATAGCTCGGACTTTGCTGGATGTGGCGATATCACTTGACATTTTTTTTTATGTTCATTTTCAATGGAGGAAAATTGAACTTTTATGAGTTTTTTTTCAGATTTGTTTAAATCTTTTTTTGTTGTTTTACTTTTCTTTTCACTTCATTTATCGCTCCCTAAGGCCCCTTTCACACTTCAGTTTTTTGCAATCAGTCACAATCCGTCAGGTTTTGACAAAAACGGATCCTCAATTTTTTTTGGAGGATCCGTTTTTTCCCCATTGACTTGCATTAATGGCGGATTGTGACGGATGGCTGTCCGTTTCATCCGTTTTTTTTTTGAGGATCCGCCAAAAGTTGCTGTCCGTCACCATCCTCAAAGATTTCAAAACGGAGCTTGCAACAAAACTCTCTCTCTCTCTCTCTCCTTCCCGACCAGCATTTCCTTTAAATTTCCTCATTTTCAGGATCCTGTGCCATCCGTTCACATCAGTTCAGAACGGATCCGCTTGTCTGCCTTTTTGGCGGATTTGAACTGATGCAAAAAACTGAAGTGTGAAAGAGGCCTAAGCTGTACTACATACAGGGGCTAATGGTGCAGCAGAAGTGTGAACTTTTTGATGCTTTTGTTTAATATTTTCCACTATATTATATGGAGAGCATAAAAAACGCATGCAAAATTCCAATGAAGTCTCCAATTGTGGAACTGAAGCATTCCTCTACTAAAAAAAATGCATTCGAAAAAACTGCCACAAAAAAATACAATAAAAAGTTTTGATTGCTTTAGTGCGAATACCTATGGAAACAATGCAGCACTTCTGCACGTGTGAACATGGCCCAGGAGAGACTCTGGACAATTTGTACGTTCTACACCAGGTTCACACTTGGGGTTATTTATTTTTTTATCACTACTTAGAATTACAGACAAATTAAAAAAAGTGATCTGAGCCAATTATATGGAAAAAATACAATATTATTTAACATTTATTCTGAAGCTATATGAAATAATTCCGACTACAGCAATGGTCTGTGCCCATCACGGGTGATCCGTGTTACCGGGAAGAGAGGAGGAGACATTCCTACAAGGAGCTGACAATAGATACATCACATTATCTCACATATGAGGATACAGAATTATACAGGTTTGAAAATATCAAATAGAAAGATTTGCCTGTAAACAGGTAAAAAAGCAAAAACAGTAAATAAAGCAATGACTTGCGCTATTGTACCGGTAAGTTTTTATACATCTCATCCCAATCCAGCTAACCCCTATCCGTACAGTGGCAGCTGGTATTGGATGGTCTGCCATGGGTAACATAACTAGTTCTCCTATATTAGACCCATTGCCATGTTCGTCTTTATGACATCACAGAAGCGTTGTCCACGAGTCATGGAATGTTCCGCAAGAACGGTCAGTGCGAGGCAAGCAGAGATAGAGAGGAGAGCTGAACACTAACCCAGAGCGACTTGTAAATCACTTTTTACTTGTTTTGTTTATTTTTTTTACTTTTATTTCTTTTTTTTGGGAGTGTTTTCTACCATCCGCACACACTTTTGTGTGTGTGGAGGGGAAGGCAGCCTAATGGCTGCACCCGTAGCTGGAGGAAAGTTCCAACCACGGAGACGTCTCCCACATGCCAGGACATCCCTATACAGTCAGAGGCCTGAACACCACCAAAGGCCAACTGGCTTCACGGGGTATGTGATGGCAGTGCTTTATTATATCGTGTCAATTATTAAATGCCTGTTCAAAACACCAGAAAAGGCAAAGGACCGATATTCCAGACTGAAAAGTCCACCACCATATCCTACAATGCCCGAAATAGGCCGATTCGTACAACCTGCAGCAAACATCAGCGCAGAGCCAGAGGGTATGAAGGAACGCCTGATACTCACCAGAACAGTAGATGAGGAAGAGACAACAGCCACATTGCCCAGGAGCCCATCCCCATGCACCTGGATGGAGCTAACTCCCTCTCAAGCACGTATACTCCTCAGTATGCCTTACGACCATCAACCGCGTATTAAGGTGACTGCTAAACAAGGCTACAATCCTACACCACACCTGCCAGTCAGCTATACCACTGGAAAGATCATGCAAGTAATGCTGATGAGCCCACAGGATGTACAACGTGCCTACAAGAGAGATTTGGGTTTCCTTCCAAGTCCTAGGAAGATCATTCTCCCGAGAAGAGAATTCCGCGGCACTTTGATTTAGCCGGCGGAAAATGTAGTGGCGAGTTGCTTGCAGCAAGCACATACCATCTTCTGCACAGCTGCTTCTTAGACAGATTTTCCGGTTTTGACTATGGCTTGATCAATGGATCATGTTTCTATACTGCCGCCTGCCCTGACCTCTGCTTGTTTAAAGTTATGCATCTACACTGCCGCCTGCCCTGACCTTTGCTTGCTCAATGGATTATGTTTTTGAACTGCCGCCTGCCTGACCTCTGCTTGCTCAATGGATTGTTTCTGCACTGCCGCCTGCCTTCACCTCTGCTTGCTCAATGGATTATGTTTTTGAACTGCCGCCTACCCTGACCTCTGCTTGCTCAATGGATTATGTTTCTGCACTGCCGCCTGCCTTGACCTCTGCTTGCTCAGTGGATTATGTTTTTGAACTGCCGCCTGCCCTGACCTCTGCTTGCTCAATGGATTATGTTTTTGAACTGACGCCTGCCCTGACCTCTGCTTGCTCAATGGATTATGTTTCTGCACTGCCGCCTGCCTGACCTCTGCTTGCTCAATGGATTATGTTTTTGAACTGCCGCCTGCCCTGACCTCAGCTTGCTCAATGGATTATGTTTCTGCACTGCCGCCTGCCCTGACCTCAGCTTGCTCAATGGATTATGCTTCTGCACTGCCGCCTGCCCTGACCTCTGCTTGTTTCCGGTTATTAATCTGTGATACTAATAAAAATGTATATTATTCTGCACTATATGGACTGTGGGTCGTTTTTTTTCTTTGGTTTTATGGTTGTTTCCGGTTATGTTTTTGCACTGCTGCCTGCCCTGACCTCTGCTTGTTTCCGGTTATGTTTCTGCACTGCTGCCTGCCCTGACCTTTGCTTGTTTCTGACTACTCATTTGCCTGCTGATTTTGTACTTCTTCCTCAATGCCTGCACTTTTAAGACCCCAGTAGAGCTAATTTATATAAATCCTGCATCCTAACAATGAAGCCGGGTTATAGGGCTTCTGATCACAATGGTAGGATGATGCCTCAATGTGAAGAAGGGTAGCACCAGTTCTTCACCTAACAGTATGGAATGCTTATCTAAAAAAATGAAAAAGGAACAGTACAGTATAGACAAAGGTCCCATAAACTCAACAAGAACAAACCATTAAGAACTTTAAGCATAAACATGTGAGACAACAAACCAAGTGGCTCAGAATACCACATCCGACTCAACCAGCAGTTTTGTTGAAGGTATTTTCCTCTGATCTTTCGTTAAGAGGGTACAACATCTCAAATACATTAGACTGGTGTGGGTCTCCAACCATTTAGGAACCCTCAAATCAATAGTACAGGGGTCTTGAATCAGCCACAAAATTGCTTCAGGAAGAATTGGGTGGAGCACTGGTTTCATATGTACCCTGCCGCTCATGTCAAGGTCTATGAAAATAACCAAACACAAGGCTGAGTACTCAGATCTTATAGGAACCTCCCCAATAGTGAATGGCCATCTGTATATTCATAGTTCCCCAGGTCTGTAGACAGATGCGGGTTTCACGTCCGGGACCTCTGCCTATCAGACATTTATAGAATATTTTATGGATAACACATAAATGTATGGGAAAACTCCTCTTGTAAATAGTGCGCCTCAAGTTTCTTCTGCTGTTTGCAGTGGAATGTAGTCATCATAGCTAATATGAGGGAAGGATTCCTGAGAGGGGGTATACATCTACTATATCCATATTCTGTGGATATCTACCCTAATAAAGCTTATGGACGGTGAGTGCAGTGATGAGACCGACCCTTTATCAACATGTTCTGTCCCACAAACTAATGTAGTACACTGCACTGACCGCCGATAGACTTTATTCTCCAAAGACAATTTAAGTTTGTTATATGTATTAAAATACTTTTTTTCCCAGAATTATCTAAGAATTATCGACAAGGAAAATGGACTCAAGATAAAGCTTAGAAACATATATTTCTTTACAGCTCCTGATATAGGTATTGCGGTCTTTAAAAACAGTAGTCCCCAACTTCTGCCTCCTCAGCAAGTTATCCCCTAGCCATTGGTAGATCATAACTTGCTGATTACGGGTGTTTCACTGCCAGGACCCCCACCAATCCTAAGAACAGGGTGTCTGGAACAAGCGGCTGTTAAGAATGCGCAACAACACTTCTTTCATTATGGGACAATGATGGGGCTGATATGCTGATGATGGACTATGATGGGGCTGATGTGCTGATGATGGACTATGATGGGGCTGATGTGCTGATGATGGACTATGATGGGGTTGATGTGCTGATGATGGACTATGATGGGGCTGATGTGCTGATGATGAACTATGATTGGGATGATGAAGTCTGCAATAACAGAGCATAGCAGTACAACCCCTTAGCCTGGAGTGCCCTAACAAATAGCTGGGGAGGGTCCGAGCTCACAGTCAGACCTTAGAAGAAGAGTTAATAGTTTTGTTTCTTCTGTCTTAAAGGACAAAAAAGGCTTACAGTATATACTCGCGTATAAGTCGAGATTTTCAGCCCATTTTTTGGGGCTGAAAGTCCCCCTCTCGGCTTATACGCGAGTCATATACCGGGGGTCGGCCAGGGAGGGGGAGCGGGAGGGGGTGTCGGAGATCATACTCACCTCTCCTGGCATGTTTCTGCAGCCCCCCGTGCTTATTCCATCTTCTCGGCGCTGTTCTTCCTGCTTTCAGCGGTCACGTGGTACGCTCATTACCCTCATTAATATGCACATATGTAATGAGCGGCACCACGTGACCGCAGAAAGCAGGAAGAACAGCACTGAGAAGATGGAACAAGCACGGGGGGCTGCAGAGACATGCCAGGAGAGGTGAGTATAACGGGGGGAGCCATATTCACCTGTGCCCCATTCCACCGCTGCGCATCGCTCTGCTGTCTTGCTTCCTCTGGCAGTGACGTTAAGGTCAGAGGGTGCCATGACGTAGTTAGCAGGCGCCCTCTGCCTGAACAGTCACTGCAGAGCCAGCAACGCTGAGGAGCAGCAGCTGCAGCAGTGACAAGGTGAGTATATAGTTTTTTTTTTCATTTTTTTAATTGAGGCTGCGGCAGCAGCATTGTAAGGGGCCACTAATCACTGTGCAGCAATACAAGGGGCCACTCATCACTGTGCAGCATTATAAGGGGCCACTCATCACTGTGCAGCATTATAAGGGGCCACTCATCACTGTGCAGCATTATAAGGGGCCACTCATCACTGTGCAGCATTATAAGGGGCCACTCATCACCTTGCAGCATTATAAGGGGCCACTCATCACCGTGCAGCATAATAAGGGGCCACTAATCACCGTGCAGCATAATAAGGAGCCACTAATCACTGCAGCATTTCAAGGGGCCACTAATCACTGTGCAGCATTATAAGGGGCCACTCATCACTGTGCAGCATTACAAGGGGCCACTCATCACTGTGCAGCATTACAAGGGGCCACTAATAACTGTGCAGCATTACAAGGGGCCACTAATCACTGTGCAGCATTACAAGGGGCCACTAATCACTGTGCAGCATTACAAGGGGCCACTAATCACTGTGCAGCATTATATGGGGCCAGTAATCACTGTGCAGCATTATATGGGGCCAGTAATCACTGTGCAGCATTATATGGGGCCACTCATCACTGTGCTGCATTATAAGAGGCCACTCATTACTGTGCAGCATTATAAGGGGGCCTCTCATTACTGTGCAGCATTATACGGGGCCACTAATCACTGTGCAGCATTACAAAGGGCCACTAATCACCGTGCAGCATAAGGGGCCACTAATCACTGCAGCATTTCAAGGGGCCACTAATCACTGTGCAGCATTATAAGTGGCCACTAATCACCGTGCAGCATTGTAAGGGGCCACTAATCAATGTGCAGCATTATAAGGGGCCACTAATCACTGTGCAGCATTATAAGGGGCCACTAATCACTGTGCAGCATTATAAGGGGCCACTAATCACTGTGCAGCATTATAAGGGGCCACTAATCATTGTGCAGCATTATAAGGGGCCACTCTCCATGCAGCATTATAAGGGGCCACCAATCACTGTGAAGCATTATATGGGGCATATGTTATTATGGACCATGTAATAGGGCTACCATTATTCACTGTGCAGCATTATTAGGCATATTTTTGTATGGAGCATCTTATGGAACCCATCATGAACTTTATGGAGCATTATATGGGGCCATCATGAACTTTATGGAGCATCTTATGGGGCCCATTTTATTTTTGAAATTTACCAGTAGCTTCGGCATTTTCCACCCTAGGTTTATAGGCGAGTCAATAAGTTTTCCCAGTTTTTTGTGACAAAATTAGGGTGGTCGGCTTATACATGGGTCGGCTTATACGCGAGTATATACGGACTTCTAAAGAAAATTGCCCCCAAGTTATTTTGAGCGACCCCGCCTGCTGTACCATCCTTGTGATTTACGAGAACGTTTCTCACTTCCTGCTAGGACAGCGGAAACCCAAGGAGTAAAGAGAGAAGGTCCTTATGGCTGCATGGAGTAATGCTGGAAATCTCTAAGTCTGCGGGGACAACAGAGACTTTAGAAGAAGGCAAACCAAGGTTTAGTGCTAGCACTAGTGTGAGAGAAGGTTTATACTACAGGAGAGAAGTGCTGTAACAGGAAAGAACCTAACAAATAAAAAAGATTGTAGACAAACCAGATTTTGCTATCTATTCATGTCATTGCCTTCCATATTACAGAGAAATTTCCCTAAATCCGGTATCTGATAATCCACAATGATGTATATTCAGGGTCGAACTGGGGTGTCTGGGGCCCACCAGGGGAATGGACTCTAGGGCCCCATCCTACAGCTATATGCTAATATCTGTCAGTCGTTATCCCCATTATAGTGGAGCATCGGCTGTAAAACACAGGCGGCTCCTGCACATCTACTGTGCACCCCCATAACTGGGATGTATAATTACGGTAGTTTACATTAATGTGGTTCTTTGGTTAAAACAATTTATCACCGATCCATGGGCTCTATAGGATAGCTGATCGCATACGTCCGACCATTAGAAACTGCACCGACCGGAAGAATGAGAAAGTTTTATCGTTGATAGGACACTTATCCCCATTTTAAAATGGAGCAGCAGGTTAGATATCTGACCGAAGCTTCATTCATTCTCTTTGGAGCTTCTATAAAAATACAAGTGCAGCCACTGAGGGAATGAATGGATCAGTTGTCAAGTCGGACATGCCACTCCAGTCTAATGGGGATAAAAAGTTCCACATTTTGCTGAATGGGTCCAAGTAGTTAGACCCCCCCAATCAATACGTTATCACTTGTCCTGTGAATAGGAGATTACGTTTTTCCACAGGAAACCCCTGTAAGTGCATCTCTGCCGCTGTTTACAAAGTATTTAATCTCTAATGGAAATAAAGAATATTCTCCTAATTAATATCAGAGAAGACTAATGACCGTCAAACACAACACAATCCACTGTACCAAGACCAATAATACCACATACAGGGGAGAAATACCACCACACCATGACCAGACCACATAGTACCCGCATCATATCACATAAAAGGCACAAATACAACCACACCATGACCAGACCACATATTACCACCACATAGTGACCGAATAATATGACATATTACCAGCATATAGGGACCAAATAATAATTCATACACGGAGAAATACTTCCACACTGTGAACAGTCCACAAATTACCACCACTTATTGATGGAATACTACAGTACTGATTATGAATACAAACCACAATAATAACAACACTGTTATTACCACCAGTGACATTATACACAGTACCTCTGTATATAGTGTCAGTGTACAGGTAATACAGTGATTACCAGTGACATTATACACAGGAGCTCAGTGATCACTGGCAACATTATTGTCAAGGTTTGCTCAGCTTGTGGGATTAGGTAGTTCAGAGGTTAATGTGGATGGCCTCACTCTGAGATTCTGGGAGGCTTTTTAAAGCCTCATTGTGGGCTCATTCCTCATCGTTTATACTCAGACCCTTGGCCGAGTGTGTGTGACCCTGGTGTGCTTTGTGACTGTAATACTTTATGCTTGTTTGGTTTTGATCTGGTTCTGTCCCTGTTACGAGTTCTGCCTGTCCCTCTTGTACTGCGTTGCTATCTCTGTGTATGACTCATTGCCTATGACCTGACTATTCTCTGATTGCCCCTCTTGTACTGTGCAGCTATCTCCATGTATGACTCATTGCTTACGTTCTGACTACTCTCTGCTCGCCCCTCTGGTATCGCGCCGCCCTCTCCATGTATGACCGCCCGTTTGTCTGACCTGAGTTCCCCTCGCCTCTACTCCAGGATTCCTGTAGTAGAGTCCTACAATCATCTTCAGAAGTGGGACACTAAGCCCCGCCCCCTGTGGTCACATGATCGTAGGTCCTTGTACTTCTTACTACCTTCAGCATCGCAGGTCCCGTCTGCCTCAACTTTCCCTGCAGTATCGGACCCCGGGCCCTCCCGCAGTAGGGGTGAGTCACGCTGCTCAGCCGTGGCAGTTCGCCGACGCTGACAGGATCCTGATATTTATACACAGAAGATCTGCATACAGTGTCAGTGTAATACAGTGACCACCAGTGAAATTATACACAGGAGCTTTTGGAAGTGCATTGAGCAGCAGGGTGGTTTGCTGGTGAAGGGAAAAAAAATCTCTTTAAATCTTCTGCCTGAGCGAGTGTAAACGAGCTGAGTGTGACCTGAGCGTAAGTGCGAACGGTGGTAAGTGTGTGACTTGTGATTCAGTGACTTTGGATTCAGGGAGTTTGCAAAGGAGGTATTACTGAATTGCTGTTATATTTTATTAATACTTTTTATTTATTTTTACTTATCTTTTCTGTCTGGTGCAATCCCCATTAGGAATGTGCTCCACTATTGCCAATGCCATCCAGTGTACGTCTTGCCGCATGTACGCAATCCTTGACCAGCCAGTCGAGGGTGCATACTGCTGTGCGAGATGTGAGCACATTGTGCATTTGGAAGCCCAGATACTGGATTTAAATGTGCAGCTGGCAACACTGAGATCAATAGACAATATGGAAAGGAGACTTCTACTCACTGAGCAGACGCTCAATGAGATAGATGAGGGGGGGATGCTAGGTTGGAGCTGCAGGACAGTGAAGCAGTAAGATGGGTGACAGTTAGAAGGTGGGGTAGACAGAAGAGTGCCAGGGAGGCTAGTCCTGATCTGGCACAACCCAATAAGTTTGCCAAGTTGGCAGATGAGGGGAGTGTCAGTGCAGGGGTAGCACTGCTGCAGCAAGGCATGTCCTCTGAAAGCCAGAGGAGTATATGCTCCAGTAAGGGGAGAAATAGGAGAGCAGGGCAGGCCAGACAGGTGCTGGTAGTGGGGGACTCAATTATTAGGGGAACAGATAGGGCAATCTGTCACAAAGAAAGGGATCGTCGAACGGTGTGCTGCCTATCTGGCGCGCAAGTCTGACACATCGCTGACCGGGTTGACAGATTACTGGGAGGGGCTGGTGAGGATCCAGCGGTCATGGTGCACATTGGTACAAATGACACAGAGGTAGGTGGAAGGTCCTTAAAGATGATTTCAGGGAATTAGGCTGCAATCTTAAGGCAAGGACCTCCAAGGTGGTATTTTTGGAAATATTTCCTGTACCACGTGCCACGCCAGAGAGGAGATTAGGGAAGTTAATAAGTGGTTCAAGAATTAGTGTAGGAAGGAGGGGTTTGGGTTCCTGGAGAACTGGGCCGACTTCTCAGTTGGCTACAGGTTCTACGCTAGGGACGGGCTGCACCTCAATGGGGAGGGTGCAGCTGTGCTGGGGAAAAAAATGGCTAGAAGGGTGGAGGAGTGTTTAAATTTGGAACTAGGGGAGGGTATTCATTTTATAAGAGGGGAAGACTGTGTAGATAGAGACCTGGGCACAAATAATGAAATTGGGGGTGGTAGTGGCATGGGGGGTGAGGTTAGAACAGTTAATAATTTAAGAAATAGAGGTACAGACATACATAAAGTGCATGTATACAAATGCCAGAAGCCTCGCCAACAAAATGGAGGACTTAGAATTAATTTTGTTGGAAGATAAGGTATATTGCACCCCCTCATAGGGTATAAGGCTGCCCCCTCATAGGGTATAATGCTTCTCCCCCCTCATAGGGTATAATGCACCCCCTCATAGGGTATAATGCTGCCCCCTCATAGGGTATAACACTAGATAGATAGATAGATAGATATGTGATAATTAGATGTATAGATAGATAATAGATAGATCTATGGATAGACAGATAGATATAAAGATATAAAGATAATAGATAGTGAAAGATATAGGTAGCTATAGAGATAGATAGACCTAGATAGATATAGATAGATAAATAGATATATGGATAGATAGATAGAAAGATAGATAGATAGATATAAAGATAATAGATAGTGATAGCTATAGATAGGTATATAGATAGATAGATAGGGGATAAATAGATAGATCTATGGATAGATGATATATAGATGGATAGATATAAAGATAATAGATAGAGATGGATATAGATAGGTATAGAGATAGATGGATATAGACTATTTATATCTATCTATATCTACCTCTATATCTATCTATCTATCTATATCTATCTCTATATCTAAGATAGAGACAGATAGATATAGAGATAGAGATATAGATATACAGATAGAAATAGATAGATATAGAGATATATAGATATAGAGACAGATAGATATAGAGATAGATATAGATAGATATAGAGATATATAAAAAACAAACCACAATACTCACCTCTCCTCCTGCTCCCACGCTGATGACGGCTTCAGTGTCAGCAGCTGACCCGTCTGCCAGACACACAGCGGGTGCGCGATGAAGTGACGTCATCGCGCATCGGCTGTGAGTCAGGAGCAGAGGGGACTGATGGGAGAGAGATGCTCTCTCTTCCACTGCAATTGAGCGCGGCGCCGGCTGCCTAGGTTGGGGAGCGGGGCCCCGGGGTGAGTGAAGGCCGAGAGTGAATGAATATTCATTTCTCTTTAGTAGTAGAAATATTGGTGGCAGTGGTTGTGACTTATCCTGACACACAATGTACAGGGAAATGGGAAAATTGTGAAAAAAAAAGCAATTCTGACCTTAATTATGTTTACGGCGTACATTATGTGGTAAAAATGACCATGTAATATGATTCTCCTCATCAGTATGATTACAGAGATACTAAACGTGCCCAGATTTTTAAATTATTTTAGTGGTAGAAAAAAAATCAAGACTTTGAAATAAAAAATATGTTGGAGTTTGTGTTGCCATTTTCCGAGACCCGTAGTTTTACTTTTTCGTTCAATAGAGCTATGAGAGGGATTATTTTTTCATAAGGCGAGACGTTATTATGGATATTACTTTGGGATACATATGACATTTTAGTTGCTTGTTACGTATTTTAAGTGGTATTGCAGCGACCAAAAAATACCGCAATGTTGGCGTTTTTAAATTTTTTGTGTTTACCAATTGGGTTAATTATTTTTATATTTTGATAGCTCGGACTTTGCTGGATGTGGCGATATCACTTGACATTTTTTTTTATGTTCATTTTCAATGGAGGAAAATTGAACTTTTATGAGTTTTTTTTCAGATTTGTTTAAATCTTTTTTTGTTGTTTTACTTTTCTTTTCACTTCATTTATCGCTCCCTAAGGCCCCTTTCACACTTCAGTTTTTTGCAATCAGTCACAATCCGTCAGGTTTTGACAAAAACGGATCCTCAATTTTTTTTGGAGGATCCGTTTTTTCCCCATTGACTTGCATTAATGGCGGATTGTGACGGATGGCTGTCCGTTTCATCCGTTTTTTTTTTGAGGATCCGCCAAAAGTTGCTGTCCGTCACCATCCTCAAAGATTTCAAAACGGAGCTTGCAACAAAACTCTCTCTCTCTCTCTCTCCTTCCCGACCAGCGTTTCCTTTAAATTTCCTCATTTTCAGGATCCTGTGCCATCCGTTCACATCAGTTCAGAACGGATCCGCTTGTCTGCCTTTTTGGCGGATTTGAACTGATGCAAAAAACTGAAGTGTGAAAGAGGCCTAAGCTGTACTACATACAGGGGCTAATGGTGCAGCAGAAGTGTGAACTTTTTGATGCTTTTGTTTAATATTTTCCACTATATTATATGGAGAGCATAAAAAACGCATGCAAAATTCCAATGAAGTCTCCAATTGTGGAACTGAAGCATTCCTCTACTAAAAAAAATGCATTCGAAAAAACTGCCACAAAAAAATACAATAAAAAGTTTTGATTGCTTTAGTGCGAATACCTATGGAAACAATGCAGCACTTCTGCACGTGTGAACATGGCCCAGGAGAGACTATGGACAATTTGTACGTTCTACACCAGGTTCACACTTGGGGTTATTTATTTTTTTATCACTACTTAGAATTACAGACAAATTAAAAAAAGTGATCTGAGCCAATTATATGGAAAAAATACAATATTATTTAACATTTATTCTGAAGCTATATGAAATAATTCCGACTACAGCAATGGTCTGTGCCCATCACGGGTGATCCGTGTTACCGGGAAGAGAGGAGGAGACATTCCTACAAGGAGCTGACAATAGATACATCACATTATCTCACATATGAGGATACAGAATTATACAGGTTTGAAAATATCAAATAGAAAGATTTGCCTGTAAACAGGTAAAAAAGCAAAAACAGTAAATAAAGCAATGACTTGCGCTATTGTACCGGTAAGTTTTTATACATCTCATCCCAATCCAGCTAACCCCTATCCGTACAGTGGCAGCTGGTATTGGATGGTCTGCCATGGGTAACATAACTAGTTCTCCTATATTAGACCCATTGCCATGTTCGTCTTTATGACATCACAGAAGCGTTGTCCACGAGTCATGGAATGTTCCGCAAGAACGGTCAGTGCGAGGCAAGCAGAGATAGAGAGGAGAGCTGAACACTAACCCAGAGCGACTTGTAAATCACTTTTTACTTGTTTTGTTTATTTTTTTTACTTTTATTTCTTTTTTTTGGGAGTGTTTTCTACCATCCGCACACACTTTTGTGTGTGTGGAGGGGAAGGCAGCCTAATGGCTGCACCCGTAGCTGGAGGAAAGTTCCAACCACGGAGACGTCTCCCACATGCCAGGACATCCCCATACAGTCAGAGGCCTGAACACCACCAAAGGCCAACTGGCTTCACGGGGTATGTGATGGCAGTGCTTTATTATATCGTGTCAATTATTAAATGCCTGTTCAAAACACCAGAAAAGGCAAAGGACCGATATTCCAGACTGAAAAGTCCACCACCATATCCTACAATGCCCGAAATAGGCCGATTCGTACAACCTGCAGCAAACATCAGCGCAGAGCCAGAGGGTATGAAGGAACGCCTGATACTCACCAGAACAGTAGATGAGGAAGAGACAACAGCCACATTGCCCAGGAGCCCATCCCCATGCACCTGGATGGAGCTAACTCCCTCTCAAGCACGTATACTCCTCAGTATGCCTTACGACCATCAACCGCGTATTAAGGTGACTGCTAAACAAGGCTACAATCCTACACCACACCTGCCAGTCAGCTATACCACTGGAAAGATCATGCAAGTAATGCTGATGAGCCCACAGGATGTACAACGTGCCTACAAGAGAGATTTGGGTTTCCTTCCAAGTCCTAGGAAGATCATTCTCCCGAGAAGAGAATTCCGCGGCACTTTGATTTAGCCGGCGGAAAATGTAGTGGCGAGTTGCTTGCAGCAAGCACATACCATCTTCTGCACAGCTGCTTCTTAGACAGATTTTCCGGTTTTGACTATGGCTTGATCAATGGATCATGTTTCTATACTGCCGCCTGCCCTGACCTCTGCTTGTTTAAAGTTATGCATCTACACTGCCGCCTGCCCTGACCTTTGCTTGCTCAATGGATTATGTTTTTGAACTGCCGCCTGCCTGACCTCTGCTTGCTCAATGGATTGTTTCTGCACTGCCGCCTGCCTTCACCTCTGCTTGCTCAATGGATTATGTTTTTGAACTGCCGCCTACCCTGACCTCTGCTTGCTCAATGGATTATGTTTCTGCACTGCCGCCTGCCTTGACCTCTGCTTGCTCAGTGGATTATGTTTTTGAACTGCCGCCTGCCCTGACCTCTGCTTGCTCAATGGATTATGTTTTTGAACTGACGCCTGCCCTGACCTCTGCTTGCTCAATGGATTATGTTTCTGCACTGCCGCCTGCCTGACCTCTGCTTGCTCAATGGATTATGTTTTTGAACTGCCGCCTGCCCTGACCTCAGCTTGCTCAATGGATTATGTTTCTGCACTGCCGCCTGCCCTGACCTCAGCTTGCTCAATGGATTATGCTTCTGCACTGCCGCCTGCCCTGACCTCTGCTTGTTTCCGGTTATTAATCTGTGATACTAATAAAAATGTATATTATTCTGCACTATATGGACTGTGGGTCGTTTTTTTTCTTTGGTTTTATGGTTGTTTCCGGTTATGTTTTTGCACTGCTGCCTGCCCTGACCTCTGCTTGTTTCCGGTTATGTTTCTGCACTGCTGCCTGCCCTGACCTTTGCTTGTTTCTGACTACTCATTTGCCTGCTGATTTTGTACTTCTTCCTCAATGCCTGCACTTTTAAGACCCCAGTAGAGCTAATTTATATAAATCCTGCATCCTAACAATGAAGCCGGGTTATAGGGCTTCTGATCACAATGGTAGGATGATGCCTCAATGTGAAGAAGGGTAGCACCAGTTCTTCACCTAACAGTATGGAATGCTTATCTAAAAAAATGAAAAAGGAACAGTACAGTATAGACAAAGGTCCCATAAACTCAACAAGAACAAACCATTAAGAACTTTAAGCATAAACATGTGAGACAACAAACCAAGTGGCTCAGAATACCACATCCGACCCAACCAGCAGTTTTGTTGAAGGTATTTTCCTCTGATCTTTCGTTAAGAGGGTACAACATCTCAAATACATTAGACTGGTGTGGGTCTCCAACCATTTAGGAACCCTCAAATCAATAGTACAGGGGTCTTGAATCAGCCACAAAATTGCTTCAGGAAGAATTGGGTGGAGCACTGGTTTCATATGTACCCTGCCGCTCATGTCAAGGTCTATGAAAATAACCAAACACAAGGCTGAGTACTCAGATCTTATAGGAACCTCCCCAATAGTGAATGGCCATCTGTACATTCATAGTTCCCCAGGTCTGTAGACAGATGCGGGTTTCACGTCCGGGACCTCTGCCTATCAGACATTTATAGAATATTTTATGGATAACACATAAATGTATGGGAAAACTCCTCTTGTAAATAGTGCGCCTCAAGTTTCTTCTGCTGTTTGCAGTGGAATGTAGTCATCATAGCTAATATGAGGGAAGGATTCCTGAGAGGGGGTATACATCTACTATATCCATATTCTGTGGATATCTACCCTAATAAAGCTTATGGAC
The DNA here is from genome assembly GCF_039654945.1 of Dendrobates tinctorius. Classification (NCBI taxonomy): domain Eukaryota; kingdom Metazoa; phylum Chordata; class Amphibia; order Anura; family Dendrobatidae; genus Dendrobates; species Dendrobates tinctorius. Next base: position 2,112,703 of record NW_027361791.1, on the reverse strand, counting down.
GGTGAGTGCAGTGATGAGACCGACCCTTTATCAACATGTTCTGTCCCACAAACTAATGTAGTACACTGCACTGACCGCCGATAGACTTTATTCTCCAAAGACAATTTAAGTTTGTTATATGTATTAAAATACTTTTTTTCCCAGAATTATCTAAGAATTATCGACAAGGAAAATGGACTCAAGATAAAGCTTAGAAACATATATTTCTTTACAGCTCCTGATATAGGTATTGCGGTCTTTAAAAACAGTAGTCCCCAACTTCTGCCTCCTCAGCAAGTTATCCCCTAGCCATTGGTAGATCATAACTTGCTGATTACGGGTGTTTCACTGCCAGGACCCCCACCAATCCTAAGAACAGGGTGTCTGGAACAAGCGGCTGTTAAGAATGCGCAACAACACTTCTTTCATTATGGGACAATGATGGGGCTGATATGCTGATGATGGACTATGATGGGGCTGATGTGCTGATGATGGACTATGATGGGGCTGATGTGCTGATGATGGACTATGATGGGGTTGATGTGCTGATGATGGACTATGATGGGGCTGATGTGCTGATGATGAACTATGATTGGGATGATGAAGTCTGCAATAACAGAGCATAGCAGTACAACCCCTTAGCCTGGAGTGCCCTAACAAATAGCTGGGGAGGGTCCGAGCTCACAGTCAGACCTTAGAAGAAGAGTTAATAGTTTTGTTTCTTCTGTCTTAAAGGACAAAAAAGGCTTACAGTATATACTCGCGTATAAGTCGAGATTTTCAGCCCATTTTTTGGGGCTGAAAGTCCCCCTCTCGGCTTATACGCGAGTCATATACCGGGGGTCGGCCAGGGAGGGGGAGCGGGGGGGGGTGTCGGAGATCATACTCACCTCTCCTGGCATGTTTCTGCAGCCCCCCGTGCTTATTCCATCTTCTCGGCGCTGTTCTTCCTGCTTTCAGCGGTCACGTGGTACGCTCATTACCCTCATTAATATGCACATATGTAATGAGCGGCACCACGTGACCGCAGAAAGCAGGAAGAACAGCACTGAGAAGATGGAACAAGCACGGGGGGCTGCAGAGACATGCCAGGAGAGGTGAGTATAACGGGGGGAGCCATATTCACCTGTGCCCCATTCCACCGCTGCGCATCGCTCTGCTGTCTTGCTTCCTCTGGCAGTGACGTTAAGGTCAGAGGGTGCCATGACGTAGTTAGCAGGCGCCCTCTGCCTGAACAGTCACTGCAGAGCCAGCAACGCTGAGGAGCAGCAGCTGCAGCAGTGACAAGGTGAGTATATAGTTTTTTTTTTCATTTTTTTAATTGAGGCTGCGGCAGCAGCATTGTAAGGGGCCACTAATCACTGTGCAGCAATACAAGGGGCCACTCATCACTGTGCAGCATTATAAGGGGCCACTCATCACTGTGCAGCATTATAAGGGGCCACTCATCACTGTGCAGCATTATAAGGGGCCACTCATCACTGTGCAGCATTATAAGGGGCCACTCATCACCTTGCAGCATTATAAGGGGCCACTCATCACCGTGCAGCATAATAAGGGGCCACTAATCACCGTGCAGCATAATAAGGAGCCACTAATCACTGCAGCATTTCAAGGGGCCACTAATCACTGTGCAGCATTATAAGGGGCCACTCATCACTGTGCAGCATTACAAGGGGCCACTCATCACTGTGCAGCATTACAAGGGGCCACTAATAACTGTGCAGCATTACAAGGGGCCACTAATCACTGTGCAGCATTACAAGGGGCCACTAATCACTGTGCAGCATTACAAGGGGCCACTAATCACTGTGCAGCATTATATGGGGCCAGTAATCACTGTGCAGCATTATATAGGGCCAGTAATCACTGTGCAGCATTATATGGGGCCACTCATCACTGTGCTGCATTATAAGAGGCCACTCATCACTGTGCAGCATTATAAGGGGGCCTCTCATCACTGTGCAGCATTATACGGGGCCACTAATCACTGTGCAGCATTACAAAGGGCCACTAATCACCGTGCAGCATAAGGGGCCACTAATCACTGCAGCATTTCAAGGGGCCACTAATCACTGTGCAGCATTATAAGTGGCCACTAATCACCGTGCAGCATTGTAAGGGGCCACTAATCAATGTGCAGCATTATAAGGGGCCACTAATCACTGTGCAGCATTATAAGGGGCCACTAATCACTGTGCAGCATTATAAGGGGCCACTAATCACTGTGCAGCATTATAAGGGGCCACTAATCATTGTGCAGCATTATAAGGGGCCACTCTCCATGCAGCATTATAAGGGGCCACCAATCACTGTGAAGCATTATATGGGGCATATGTTATTATGGACCATGTAATAGGGCTACCATTATTCACTGTGCAGCATTATTAGGCATATTTTTGTATGGAGCATCTTATGGAACCCATCATGAACTTTATGGAGCATTATATGGGGCCATCATGAACTTTATGGAGCATCTTATGGGGCCCATTTTATTTTTGAAATTTACCAGTAGCTTCGGCATTTTCCACCCTAGGTTTATAGGCGAGTCAATAAGTTTTCCCAGTTTTTTGTGACAAAATTAGGGTGGTCGGCTTATACATGGGTCGGCTTATACGCGAGTATATACGGACTTCTAAAGAAAATTGCCCCCAAGTTATTTTGAGCGACCCCGCCTGCTGTACCATCCTTGTGATTTACGAGAACGTTTCTCACTTCCTGCTAGGACAGCGGAAACCCAAGGAGTAAAGAGAGAAGGTCCTTATGGCTGCATGGAGTAATGCTGGAAATCTCTAAGTCTGCGGGGACAACAGAGACTTTAGAAGAAGGCAAACCAAGGTTTAGTGCTAGCACTAGTGTGAGAGAAGGTTTATACTACAGGAGAGAAGTGCTGTAACAGGAAAGAACCTAACAAATAAAAAAGATTGTAGACAAACCAGATTTTGCTATCTATTCATGTCATTGCCTTCCATATTACAGAGAAATTTCCCTAAATCCGGTATCTGATAATCCACAATGATGTATATTCAGGGTCGAACTGGGGTGTCTGGGGCCCACCAGGGGAATGGACTCTAGGGCCCCATCCTACAGCTATATGCTAATATCTGTCAGTCGTTATCCCCATTATAGTGGAGCATCGGCTGTAAAACACAGGCGGCTCCTGCACATCTACTGTGCACCCCCATAACTGGGATGTATAATTACGGTAGTTTACATTAATGTGGTTCTTTGGTTAAAACAATTTATCACCGATCCATGGGCTCTATAGGATAGCTGATCGCATACGTCCGACCATTAGAAACTGCACCGACCGGAAGAATGAGAAAGTTTTATCGTTGATAGGACACTTATCCCCATTTTAAAATGGAGCAGCAGGTTAGATATCTGACCAAAGCTTCATTCATTCTCTTTGGAGCTTCTATAAAAATACAAGTGCAGCCACTGAGGGAATGAATGGATCAGTTGTCAAGTCGGACATGCCACTCCAGTCTAATGGGGATAAAAAGTTCCACATTTTGCTGAATGGGTCCAAGTAGTTAGACCCCCCCAATCAATACGTTATCACTTGTCCTGTGAATAGGAGATTACGTTTTTCCACAGGAAACCCCTGTAAGTGCATCTCTGCCGCTGTTTACAAAGTATTTAATCTCTAATGGAAATAAAGAATATTCTCCTAATTAATATCAGAGAAGACTAATGACCGTCAAACACAACACAATCCACTGTACCAAGACCAATAATACCACATACAGGGGAGAAATACCACCACACCATGACCAGACCACATAGTACCCGCATCATATCACATAAAAGGCACAAATACAACCACACCATGACCAGACCACATATTACCACCACATAGTGACCGAATAATATGACATATTACCAGCATATAGGGACCAAATAATAATTCATACACGGAGAAATACTTCCACACTGTGAACAGTCCACAAATTACCACCACTTATTGATGGAATACTACAGTACTGATTATGAATACAAACCACAATAATAACAACACTGTTATTACCACCAGTGACATTATACACAGTACCTCTGTATATAGTGTCAGTGTACAGGTAATACAGTGATTACCAGTGACATTATACACAGGAGCTCAGTGATCACTGGCAACATTATTGTCAAGGTTTGCTCAGCTTGTGGGATTAGGTAGTTCAGAGGTTAATGTGGATGGCCTCACTCTGAGATTCTGGGAGGCTTTTTAAAGCCTCATTGTGGGCTCATTCCTCATCGTTTATACTCAGACCCTTGGCCGAGTGTGTGTGACCCTGGTGTGCTTTGTGACTGTAATACTTTATGCTTGTTTGGTTTTGATCTGGTTCTGTCCCTGTTACGAGTTCTGCCTGTCCCTCTTGTACTGCGTTGCTATCTCTGTGTATGACTCATTGCCTATGACCTGACTATTCTCTGATTGCCCCTCTTGTACTGTGCAGCTATCTCCATGTATGACTCATTGCTTACGTTCTGACTACTCTCTGCTCGCCCCTCTGGTATCGCGCCGCCCTCTCCATGTATGACCGCCCGTTTGTCTGACCTGAGTTCCCCTCGCCTCTACTCCAGGATTCCTGTAGTAGAGTCCTACAATCATCTTCAGAAGTGGGACACTAAGCCCCGCCCCCTGTGGTCACATGATCGTAGGTCCTTGTACTTCTTACTACCTTCAGCATCGCAGGTCCCGTCTGCCTCAACTTTCCCTGCAGTATCGGACCCCGGGCCCTCCCGCAGTAGGGGTGAGTCACGCTGCTCAGCCGTGGCAGTTCGCCGACGCTGACAGGATCCTGATATTTATACAAAGAAGATCTGCATACAGTGTCAGTGTAATACAGTGACCACCAGTGAAATTATACACAGGAGCTTTTGGAAGTGCATTGAGCAGCAGGGTGGTTTGCTGGTGAAGGGAAAAAAAATCTCTTTAAATCTTCTGCCTGAGCGAGTGTAAACGAGCTGAGTGTGACCTGAGCGTAAGTGCGAACGGTGGTAAGTGTGTGACTTGTGATTCAGTGACTTTGGATTCAGGGAGTTTGCAAAGGAGGTATTACTGAATTGCTGTTATATTTTATTAATACTTTTTATTTATTTTTACTTATCTTTTCTGTCTGGTGCAATCCCCATTAGGAATGTGCTCCACTATTGCCAATGCCATCCAGTGTACGTCTTGCCGCATGTACGCAATCCTTGACCAGCCAGTCGAGGGTGCATACTGCTGTGCGAGATGTGAGCACATTGTGCATTTGGAAGCCCAGATACTGGATTTAAATGTGCAGCTGGCAACACTGAGATCAATAGACAATATGGAAAGGAGACTTCTACTCACTGAGCAGACGCTCAATGAGATAGATGAGGGGGGGATGCTAGGTTGGAGCTGCAGGACAGTGAAGCAGTAAGATGGGTGACAGTTAGAAGGTGGGGTAGACAGAAGAGTGCCAGGGAGGCTAGTCCTGATCTGGCACAACCCAATAAGTTTGCCAAGTTGGCAGATGAGGGGAGTGTCAGTGCAGGGGTAGCACTGCTGCAGCAAGGCATGTCCTCTGAAAGCCAGAGGAGTATATGCTCCAGTAAGGGGAGAAATAGGAGAGCAGGGCAGGCCAGACAGGTGCTGGTAGTGGGGGACTCAATTATTAGGGGAACAGATAGGGCAATCTGTCACAAAGAAAGGGATCGTCGAACGGTGTGCTGCCTATCTGGCGCGCAAGTCTGACACATCGCTGACCGGGTTGACAGATTACTGGGAGGGGCTGGTGAGGATCCAGCGGTCATGGTGCACATTGGTACAAATGACACAGAGGTAGGTGGAAGGTCCTTAAAGATGATTTCAGGGAATTAGGCTGCAATCTTAAGGCAAGGACCTCCAAGGTGGTATTTTTGGAAATATTTCCTGTACCACGTGCCACGCCAGAGAGGAGATTAGGGAAGTTAATAAGTGGTTCAAGAATTAGTGTAGGAAGGAGGGGTTTGGGTTCCTGGAGAACTGGGCCGACTTCTCAGTTGGCTACAGGTTCTACGCTAGGGACGGGCTGCACCTCAATGGGGAGGGTGCAGCTGTGCTGGGGAAAAAAATGGCTAGAAGGGTGGAGGAGTGTTTAAACTTGGAACTAGGGGAGGGTATTCATTTTATAAGAGGGGAAGACTGTGTAGATAGAGACCTGGGCACAAATAATGAAATTGGGGGTGGTAGTGGCATGGGGGGTGAGGTTAGAACAGTTAATAATTTAAGAAATAGAGGTACAGACATACATAAAGTGCATGTATACAAATGCCAGAAGCCTCGCCAACAAAATGGAGGACTTAGAATTAATTTTGTTGGAAGATAAGGTATATTGCACCCCCTCATAGGGTATAAGGCTGCCCCCTCATAGGGTATAATGCTTCTCCCCCCTCATAGGGTATAATGCACCCCCTCATAGGGTATAATGCTGCCCCCTCATAGGGTATAACACTAGATAGATAGATAGATAGATATGTGATAATTAGATGTATAGATAGATAATAGATAGATAGATCTATGGATAGACAGATAGATATAAAGATATAAAGATAATAGATAGTGAAAGATATAGGTAGCTATAGAGATAGATAGACCTAGATAGATATAGATAGATAAATAGATAGATAGGGGATAAATAGATATATGGATAGATAGATAGAAAGATAGATAGATAGATATATATAAAGATAATAGATAGTGATAGCTATAGATAGGTATATAGATAGATAGATAGGGGATAAATAGATAGATCTATGGATAGATGATATATAGATGGATAGATATAAAGATAATAGATAGAGATAGATATAGATAGGTATAGAGATAGATGGATATAGACTATTTATATCTATCTATATCTACCTCTATATCTATCTATCTATCTATCTATATCTATCTCTATATCTAAGATAGAGACAGATAGATATAGAGATAGAGATATAGATATACAGATAGAAATAGATAGATATAGAGATATATAGATATAGATACAGATAGATATAGAGATAGATATAGATAGATATAGAGATATATAAAAAACAAACCACAATACTCACCTCTCCTCCTGCTCCCACGCTGATGACGGCTTCAGTGTCAGCAGCTGACCCGTCTGCCAGACACACAGCGGGTGCGCGATGAAGTGACGTCATCGCGCATCGGCTGTGAGTCAGGAGCAGAGGGGACTGATGGGAGAGAGATGCTCTCTCTTCCACTGCAATTGAGCGCGGCGCCGGCTGCCTAGGTTGGGGAGCGGGGCCCCGGGGTGAGTGAAGGCCGAGAGTGAATGAATATTCATTTCTCTTTAGTAGTGGGGACAGTGGCTCCTGCCTCCTGACACCCGCTGCTGCTCCGCTGGCAGGGCCCCCATAGCAGCTGTGTGGCACTGGCTGGGGGCCCCTGGAGCAGTGGGGGCCCTAGGCAACTGCTGTCCCTGTATACCAGTAGAGGTGCCAGGGCCCACCAGATGCCAGGGCCCACCGGAGAATCAGTCCGACGCTACCTGTCTGTATATATAATGTCAGTGTACAAGTAATAGAATGATCACTGGAGACATACACAGGAGTTCTGTATATAGTGTATAGTGTACAGGTAATACAGTGACTCACCAGTAACATTATACACAGGAGCTCTGCATATAGTCAGCGTACAGGTAATACAAGGATCACCAGTGACATTATACACAGGAGCTCTGTATATACTATATAATGTAAGTGTCCAGGTAAATCACTGACTTACCAGTGACCTCTGTATTTGTAGCGATTCATCTTCGCTTTTCTTCCTCTTCCAGCCAGGACACGTTTGCTGCAGAAAATAACACACTATACTTGATCACTTCTAGACCACATTCCCCACTTTCCCCCCCGACTTCTACACTTTATGTGTAAAGGTCAGCCAGGGCAGTAGTCGTGGCTGAGTATTTCGGGTTCGGGCATTGTATACCCTGACCTCCCTCTACAGGAAAACGGTACCTCTTCTCTTGCATGGTACGGTGAATACTCACCGTGCCGTCAGCGTCCCCTTTGCTACGCCGACTTGATGCTGATCCTTGATCCCAATGAATAGAGACACAGTCCAGGGCAACTCTTAACTGAGCAAATTTATTTTCTTCAGGACACAGCACATCCACATAGTTTCCAGCATTTTCATCACAGTAAAGACAGCACATTACTTCATCTTTCCCTTCACTGTTCCTTGCAGTGTTTCCGTTTGACGAAGCGTCTCAGATGGCTCCTCAGTGTCCTCCCTGTATAGCGTCACCACGGTGAAGCGCTCTCCAGCATGTTTCGCCCCGGACATCAGAGATTCAGCCCACGTAGCTTTCCACCACATTCTGGAGTGACCTGCCCGTACCCTTTTACGGTAACCTTCAATCTTCCTCTGTTTACTTACACTCTTTTCCACTTTATTGCTGATTCTGCAGTACCGTGTTCTTCTCTAGATGGCTGGGCATCAGCTTTAACATCACGGGGTAGTTAGGCAGCTCAGGCATATAGCCCACCCGAGCACAAAGGGGTCAGGCCTCTGACTGCCTGAAACTGGAAGACCATCCTGGCTTATTCTTCAGCTATCCCCTCCTACAGTTAACTCCTATATGTCCTACAGCTACATCTACTGTGCAATGAGCTCAGTGCCCCATCTAGTGACCATAGCCCAGACTGCACTGTCCCTACCAAGTACAAGGTGCAGAAACATAGCTTATGCTATATAAATAATACAGCAACATGAAATATACGATAATGCGCAACAATGGTATAACATATATATAAATATATATACAAGTACAACAGCAACATGGGGGTTTAAAGGGGTAAGACTCTCAACCCCTTACACATGTCTACATATTGATATTAGTCATGTATTATACTACAGCACAGGCACCATTTTGATGAATGCAAACCTTTTTTTTGTAACCCCACAAACACCCGGAGCACCAGAATCTCAATAACTGAAATTTACAAATACAGATTACACAACAACCACAAGATGCATTTCATCACCCAGGTCACCTCATTTTAATCAGTATAACAGCGTAGACCTGACACTGTCTGTACTTTACTGTTCACAATCCTGCTGACAGGATCCCTTTAAATCTAAATTTTAATAAGTTTGTTCTTTTCTGCGCTAAACGTCCCCCAAACCCTGAGGACGGCGAGTATACCTTGGTTGTGTTTTGCTGTATGTGTATACAAAAGTAAAAGAAGAGCACCTATCAGGGGCTCAGAAAAGCTGGGTGGCATGTGTGCTAGTGTGTGACCCAGCGCAGGTGTCTCACTGGCCTATCAAAACAGTGACCGATAGCAGCAAACAGTGTGATGTGGATGTGAGAACTGTCTGCGGGGTGCGCTTAGGTGAGTGGACAAAAGAATATGGGAGGTTCACCTTTATAGTAACATCCCAGGGCAGGTGTGTCGTGAGCAAGTGGTGTTCAAGAAATATTGGTGGCAGTGGTTGTGACTTATCCTGACACACAATGTACAGGGAAATGGGAAAATTGTGAAAAAAAACGCAATTCTGACCTTAATTATGTTTACGGCGTACATTATGTGGTAAAAATGACCATGTAATATGATTCTCCTCATCAGTATGATTACAGAGATACTAAACGTGCCCAGATTTTTAAATTATTTTAGTGGTAGAAAAAAAATCAAGACTTTGAAATAAAAAATATGTTGGAGTTTGTGTTGCCATTTTCCGAGACCCGTAGTTTTACTTTTTCGTTCAATAGAGCTATGAGAGGGATTATTTTTTCATAAGGCGAGACGTTATTATGGATATTACTTTGGGATACATATGACATTTTAGTTGCTTGTTACGTATTTTAAGTGGTATTGCAGCGACCAAAAAATACCGCAATGTTGGCGTTTTTAAATTTTTTGTGTTTACCAATTGGGTTAATTATTTTTATATTTTGATAGCTCGGACTTTGCTGGATGTGGCGATATCACGTGACATTTTTTTTTATGTTCATTTTCAATGGAGGAAAATTGAACTTTTATGAGTTTTTTTTCAGATTTGTTTAAATCTTTTTTTGTTGTTTTACTTTTCTTTTCACTTCATTTATCGCTCCCTAAGGCCCCTTTCACACTTCAGTTTTTTGCAATCAGTCACAATCCGTCAGGTTTTGACAAAAACGGATCCTCAATTTTTTTTGGAGGATCCGTTTTTTCCCCATTGACTTGCATTAATGGCGGATTGTGACGGATGGCTGTCCGTTTCATCCGTTTTTTTTTTGAGGATCCGCCAAAAGTTGCTGTCCGTCACCATCCTCAAAGATTTCAAAACGGAGCTTGCAACAAAACTCTCTCTCTCTCTCCTTCCCGACCAGCATTTCCTTTAAATTTCCTCATTTTCAGGATCCTGTGCCATCCGTTCACATCAGTTCAGAACGGATCCGCTTGTCTGCCTTTTTGGCGGATTTGAACTGATGCAAAAAACTGAAGTGTGAAAGAGGCCTAAGCTGTACTACATACAGGGGCTAATGGTGCAGCAGAAGTGTGAACTTTTTGATGCTTTTGTTTAATATTTTCCACTATAGTATATGGAGAGCATAAAAAACGCATGCAAAATTCCAATGAAGTCTCCAATTGTGGAACTGAAGCATTCCTCTACTAAAAAAAATGCATTCGAAAAAACTGCCACAAAAAAATACAATAAAAAGTTTTGATTGCTTTAGTGCGAATACCTATGGAAACAATGCAGCACTTCTGCACGTGTGAACATGGCCCAGGAGAGACTCTGGACAATTTGTACGTTCTACACCAGGTTCACACTTGGGGTTATTTATTTTTTTATCACTACTTAGAATTACAGACAAATTAAAAAAAGTGATCTGAGCCAATTATATGGAAAAAATACAATATTATTTAACATTTATTCTGAAGCTATATGAAATAATTCCGACTACAGCAATGGTCTGTGCCCATCACGGGTGATCCGTGTTACCGGGAAGAGAGGAGGAGACATTCCTACAAGGAGCTGACAATAGATACATCACATTATCTCACATATGAGGATACAGAATTATACAGGTTTGAAAATATCAAATAGAAAGATTTGCCTGTAAACAGGTAAAAAAGCAAAAACAGTAAATAAAGCAATGACTTGCGCTATTGTACCGGTAAGTTTTTATACATCTCATCCCAATCCAGCTAACCCCTATCCGTACAGTGGCAGCTGGTATTGGATGGTCTGCCATGGGTAACATAACTAGTTCTCCTATATTAGACCCATTGCCATGTTCGTCTTTATGACATCACAGAAGCGTTGTCCACGAGTCATGGAATGTTCCGCAAGAACGGTCAGTGCGAGGCAAGCAGAGATAGAGAGGAGAGCTGAACACTAACCCAGAGCGACTTGTAAATCACTTTTTACTTGTTTTGTTTATTTTTTTTACTTTTATTTCTTTTTTTTGGGAGTGTTTTCTACCATCCGCACACACTTTTGTGTGTGTGGAGGGGAAGGCAGCCTAATGGCTGCACCCGTAGCTGGAGGAAAGTTCCAACCACGGAGACGTCTCCCACATGCCAGGACATCCCTATACAGTCAGAGGCCTGAACACCACCAAAGGCCAACTGGCTTCACGGGGTATGTGATGGCAGTGCTTTATTATATCGTGTCAATTATTAAATGCCTGTTCAAAACACCAGAAAAGGCAAAGGACCGATATTCCAGACTGAAAAGTCCACCACCATATCCTACAATGCCCGAAATAGGCCGATTCGTACAACCTGCAGCAAACATCAGCGCAGAGCCAGAGGGTATGAAGGAACGCCTGATACTCACCAGAACAGTAGATGAGGAAGAGACAACAGCCACATTGCCCAGGAGCCCATCCCCATGCACCTGGATGGAGCTAACTCCCTCTCAAGCACGTATACTCCTCAGTATGCCTTACGACCATCAACCGCGTATTAAGGTGACTGCTAAACAAGGCTACAATCCTACACCACACCTGCCAGTCAGCTATACCACTGGAAAGATCATGCAAGTAATGCTGATGAGCCCACAGGATGTACAACGTGCCTACAAGAGAGATTTGGGTTTCCTTCCAAGTCCTAGGAAGATCATTCTCCCGAGAAGAGAATTCCGCGGCACTTTGATTTAGCCGGCGGAAAATGTAGTGGCGAGTTGCTTGCAGCAAGCACATACCATCTTCTGCACAGCTGCTTCTTAGACAGATTTTCCGGTTTTGACTATGGCTTGATCAATGGATCATGTTTCTATACTGCCGCCTGCCCTGACCTCTGCTTGTTTAAAGTTATGCATCTACACTGCCGCCTGCCCTGACCTTTGCTTGCTCAATGGATTATGTTTTTGAACTGCCGCCTGCCTGACCTCTGCTTGCTCAATGGATTGTTTCTGCACTGCCGCCTGCCTTGACCTCTGCTTGCTCAATGGATTATGTTTTTGAACTGCCGCCTACCCTGACCTCTGCTTGCTCAATGGATTATGTTTCTGCACTGCCGCCTGCCTTGACCTCTGCTTGCTCAGTGGATTATGTTTTTGAACTGCCGCCTGCCCTGACCTCTGCTTGCTCAATGGATTATGTTTTTGAACTGACGCCTGCCCTGACCTCTGCTTGCTCAATGGATTATGTTTCTGCACTGCCGCCTGCCTGACCTCTGCTTGCTCAATGGATTATGTTTTTGAACTGCCGCCTGCCCTGACCTCAGCTTGCTCAATGGATTATGTTTCTGCACTGCCGCCTGCCCTGACCTCAGCTTGCTCAATGGATTATGCTTCTGCACTGCCGCCTGCCCTGACCTCTGCTTGTTTCCGGTTATTAATCTGTGATACTAATAAAAATGTATATTATTCTGCACTATATGGACTGTGGGTCGTTTTTTTTCTTTGGTTTTATGGTTGTTTCCGGTTATGTTTTTGCACTGCTGCCTGCCCTGACCTCTGCTTGTTTCCGGTTATGTTTCTGCACTGCTGCCTGCCCTGACCTTTGCTTGTTTCTGACTACTCATTTGCCTGCTGATTTTGTACTTCTTCCTCAATGCCTGCACTTTTAAGACCCCAGTAGAGCTAATTTATATAAATCCTGCATCCTAACAATGAAGCCGGGTTATAGGGCTTCTGATCACAATGGTAGGATGATGCCTCAATGTGAAGAAGGGTAGCACCAGTTCTTCACCTAACAGTATGGAATGCTTATCTAAAAAAATGAAAAAGGAACAGTACAGTATAGACAAAGGTCCCATAAACTCAACAAGAACAAACCATTAAGAACTTTAAGCATAAACATGTGAGACAACAAACCAAGTGGCTCAGAATACCACATCCGACCCAACCAGCAGTTTTGTTGAAGGTATTTTCCTCTGATCTTTCGTTAAGAGGGTACAACATCTCAAATACATTAGACTGGTGTGGGTCTCCAACCATTTAGGAACCCTCAAATCAATAGTACAGGGGTCTTGAATCAGCCACAAAATTGCTTCAGGAAGAATTGGGTGGAGCACTGGTTTCATATGTACCCTGCCGCTCATGTCAAGGTCTATGAAAATAACCAAACACAAGGCTGAGTACTCAGATCTTATAGGAACCTCCCCAATAGTGAATGGCCATCTGTACATTCATAGTTCCCCAGGTCTGTAGACAGATGCGGGTTTCACGTCCGGGACCTCTGCCTATCAGACATTTATAGAATATTTTATGGATAACACATAAATGTATGGGAAAACTCCTCTTGTAAATAGTGCGCTCAAGTTTCTTCTGCTGTTTGCAGTGGAATGTAGTCATCATAGCTAATATGAGGGAAGGATTCCTGAGAGGGGGTATACATCTACTATATCCATATTCTGTGGATATCTACCCTAATAAAGCTTATGGACGGTGAGTGCAGTGATGAGACCGACCCTTTATCAACATGTTCTGTCCCACAAACTAATGTAGTACACTGCACTGACTGCCGATAGACTTTATTCTCCAAAGACAATTTAAGTTTGTTATATGTATTAAAATACTTTTTTTCCCAGAATTATCTAAGAATTATCGACAAGGAAAATGGACTCAAGATAAAGCTTAGAAACATATATTTCTTTACAGCTCCTGATATAGGTATTGCGGTCTTTAAAAACAGTAGTCCCCAACTTCTGCCTCCTCAGCAAGTTATCCCCTAGCCATTGGTAGATCATAACTTGCTGATTACGGGTGTTTCACTGCCAGGACCCCCACCAATCCTAAGAACAGGGTGTCTGGAACAAGCGGCTGTTAAGAATGCGCAACAACACTTCTTTCATTATGGGACAATGATGGGGCTGATATGCTGATGATGGACTATGATGGGGCTGATGTGCTGATGATGGACTATGATGGGGCTGATGTGCTGATGATGGACTATGATGGGGTTGATGTGCTGATGATGGACTATGATGGGGCTGATGCGCTGATGATGAACTATGATTGGGATGATGAAGTCTGCAATAACAGAGCATAGCAGTACAACCCCTTAGCCTGGAGTGCCCTAACAAATAGCTGGGGAGGGTCCGAGCTCACAGTCAGACCTTAGAAGAAGAGTTAATAGTTTTGTTTCTTCTGTCTTAAAGGACAAAAAAGGCTTACAGTATATACTCGCGTATAAGTCGAGATTTTCAGCCCATTTTTTGGGGCTGAAAGTCCCCCTCTCGGCTTATACGCGAGTCATATACCGGGGGTCGGCCAGGGAGGGGGAGCGGGGGGGGGTGTCGGAGATCATACTCACCTCTCCTGGCATGTTTCTGCAGCCCCCCGTGCTTATTCCATCTTCTCGGCGCTGTTCTTCCTGCTTTCAGCGGTCACGTGGTACGCTCATTACCCTCATTAATATGCACATATGTAATGAGCGGCACCACGTGACCGCAGAAAGCAGGAAGAACAGCACTGAGAAGATGGAACAAGCACGGGGGGCTGCAGAGACATGCCAGGAGAGGTGAGTATAACGGGGGGAGCCATATTCACCTGTGCCCCATTCCACCGCTGCGCATCGCTCTGCTGTCTTGCTTCCTCTGGCAGTGACGTTAAGGTCAGAGGGTGCCATGACGTAGTTAGCAGGCGCCCTCTGCCTGAACAGTCACTGCAGAGCCAGCAACGCTGAGGAGCAGCAGCTGCAGCAGTGACAAGGTGAGTATATAGTTTTTTTTTTCATTTTTTTAATTGAGGCTGCGGCAGCAGCATTGTAAGGGGCCACTAATCACTGTGCAGCAATACAAGGGGCCACTCATCACTGTGCAGCATTATAAGGGGCCACTCATCACTGTGCAGCATTATAAGGGGCCACTCATCACTGTGCAGCATTATAAGGGGCCACTCATCACTGTGCAGCATTATAAGGGGCCACTCATCACCTTGCAGCATTATAAGGGGCCACTCATCACCGTGCAGCATAATAAGGGGCCACTAATCACCGTGCAGCATAATAAGGAGCCACTAATCACTGCAGCATTTCAAGGGGCCACTAATCACTGTGCAGCATTATAAGGGGCCACTCATCACTGTGCAGCATTACAAGGGGCCACTCATCACTGTGCAGCATTACAAGGGGCCACTAATAACTGTGCAGCATTACAAGGGGCCACTAATCACTGTGCAGCATTACAAGGGGCCACTAATCACTGTGCAGCATTACAAGGGGCCACTAATCACTGTGCAGCATTATATGGGGCCAGTAATCACTGTGCAGCATTATATAGGGCCAGTAATCACTGTGCAGCATTATATGGGGCCACTCATCACTGTGCTGCATTATAAGAGGCCACTCATCACTGTGCAGCATTATAAGGGGGCCTCTCATCACTGTGCAGCATTATACGGGGCCACTAATCACTGTGCAGCATTACAAAGGGCCACTAATCACCGTGCAGCATAAGGGGCCACTAATCACTGCATTTCAAGGGGCCACTAATCACTGTGCAGCATTATAAGTGGCCACTAATCACCGTGCAGCATTGTAAGGGGCCACTAATCAATGTGCAGCATTATAAGGGGCCACTAATCACTGTGCAGCATTATAAGGGGCCACTAATCACTGTGCAGCATTATAAGGGGCCACTAATCATTGTGCAGCATTATAAGGGTCCACTCTCCATGCAGCATTATAAGGGGCCACCAATCACTGTGCAGCATTATATGGGGCATATGTTATTATGGACCATGTTATAGGGCTACCATTATTCACTGTGCAGCATTATTAGGCATATTTTTGTATGGAGCATCTTATGGAACCCATCATGAACTTTATGGAGCATTATATGGGGCCATCATGAACTTTATGGAGCATCTTATGGGGCCCATTTTATTTTTGAAATTTACCAGTAGCTTCGGCATTTTCCACCCTAGGTTTATAGGCGAGTCAATAAGTTTTCCCAGTTTTTTGTGACAAAATTAGGGTGGTCGGCTTATACATGGGTCGGCTTATACACGAGTATATACGGACTTCTAAAGAAAATTGCCCCCAAGTTATTTTGAGCGACCCCGCCTGCTGTACCATCCTTGTGATTTACGAGAACGTTTCTCACTTCCTGCTAGGACAGCGGAAACCCAAGGAGTAAAGAGAGAAGGTCCTTATGGCTGCATGGAGTAATGCTGGAAATCTCTAAGTCTGCGGGGACAACAGAGACTTTAGAAGAAGGCAAACCAAGGTTTAGTGCTAGCACTAGTGTGAGAGAAGGTTTATACTACAGGACAGAAGTGCTGTAACAGGAAAGAACCTAACAAATAAAAAAGATTGTAGACAAACCAGATTTTGCTATCTATTCATGTCATTGCCTTCCATATTACAGAGAAATTTCCCTAAATCCGGTATCTGATAATCCACAATGATGTATATTCAGGGTCGAACTGGGGTGTCTGGGGCCCACCAGGGGAATGGACTCTAGGGCCCCATCCTACAGCTATATGCTAATATCTGTCAGTCGTTATCCCCATTATAGTGGAGCATCGGCTGTAAAACACAGGCGGCTCCTGTACATCTACTGTGCATCCCCATAACTGGGATGTATAATTACGGTAGTTTACATTAATGTGGTTCTTTGGTTAAAACAATTTATCACCGATCCATGGGCTCTATAGGATAGCTGATCGCATACGTCCGACCATTAGAAACTGCACCGACCGGAAGAATGAGAAAGTTTTATCGTTGATAGGACACTTATCCCCATTTTAAAATGGAGCAGCAGGTTAGATATCTGACCGAAGCTTCATTCATTCTCTTTGGAGCTTCTATAAAAATACAAGTGCAGCCACTGAGGGAATGAATGGATCAGTGGTCAAGTCGGACATGCCACTCCAGTCTAATGGGGATAAAAAGTTCCACATTTTGCTGAATGGGTCCAAGTAGTTAGACCCCCCCAATCAATACGTTATCACTTGTCCTGTGAATAGGAGATTACGTTTTTCCACAGGAAACCCCTGTAAGTGCATCTCTGCCGCTGTTTACAAAGTATTTAATCTCTAATGGAAATAAAGAATATTCTCCTAATTAATATCAGAGAAGACTAATGACCGTCAAACACAACACAATCCACTGTACCAAGACCAATAATACCACATACAGGGGAGAAATACCACCACACCATGACCAGACCACATAGTACCCGCATCATATCACATAAAAGGCACAAATACAACCACACCATGACCAGACCACATATTACCACCACATAGTGACCGAATAATATGACATATTACCAGCATATAGGGACCAAATAATAATTCATACACGGAGAAATACTTCCACACTGTGAACAGTCCACAAATTACCACCACTTATTGATGGAATACTACAGTACTGATTATGAATACAAACCACAATAATAACAACACTGTTATTACCACCAGTGACATTATACACAGTACCTCTGTATATAGTGTCAGTGTACAGGTAATATAGTGATTACCAGTGACATTATACACAGGAGCTCAGTGATCACTGGCAACATTATTGTCAAGGTTTGCTCAGCTTGTGGGATTAGGTAGTTCAGAGGTTAATGTGGATGGCCTCACTCTGAGATTCTGGGAGGCTTTTTAAAGCCTCATTGTGGGCTCATTCCTCATCGTTTATACTCAGACCCTTGGCCGAGTGTGTGTGACCCTGGTGTGCTTTGTGACTGTAATACTTTATGCTTGTTTGGTTTTGATCTGGTTCTGTCCCTGTTACGAGTTCTGCCTGTCCCTCTTGTACTGCGTTGCTATCTCTGTGTATGACTCATTGCCTATGACCTGACTATTCTCTGATTGCCCCTCTTGTACTGTGCAGCTATCTCCATGTATGACTCATTGCTTACGTTCTGACTACTCTCTGCTCGCCCCTCTGGTATCGCGCCGCCCTCTCCATGTATGACCGCCCGTTTGTCTGACCTGAGTTCCCCTCGCCTCTACTCCAGGATTCCTGTAGTAGAGTCCTACAATCATCTTCAGAAGTGGGACACTAAGCCCCTCCCCCTGTGGTCACATGATCGTAGGTCCTTGTACTTCTTACTACCTTCAGCATCGCAGGTCCCGTCTGCCTCAACTTTCCCTGCAGTATCGGACCCCGGGCCCTCCCGCAGTAGGGGTGAGTCACGCTGCTCAGCCATGGCAGTTCGCCGACGCTGACAGGATCCTGATATTTATACACAGAAGATCTGCATACAGTGTCAGTGTAATACAGTGACCACCAGTGAAATTATACACAGGAGCTTTTGGAAGTGCATTGAGCAGCAGGGTGGTTTGCTGGTGAAGGGAAAAAAAATCTCTTTAAATCTTCTGCCTGAGCGAGTGTAAGCGAGCTGAGTGTGACCTGAGCGTCAGTGCGAACGGTGGTAAGTGTGTGACTTGTGATTCAGTGACTTTGGATTCAGGGAGTTTGCAAAGGAGGTATTACTGAATTGCTGTTATATTTTATTAATACTTTTTATTTATTTTTACTTAGCTTTTCTGTCTGGTGCAATCCCCATTAGGAATGTGCTCCACTATTGCCAATGCCATCCAGTGTACGTCTTGACGCATGTACGCAATCCTTGACCAGCCAGTCGAGGGTGCATACTGCTGTGCGAGATGTGAGCACATTGTGCATTTGGAAGCCCAGATACTGGATTTAAATGTGCAGCTGGCAACACTGAGATCAATAGACAATATGGAAAGGAGACTTCTACTCACTGAGCAGACGCTCAATGAGATAGATGAGGGGGGGATGCTAGGTTGGAGCTGCAGGACAGTGAAGCAGTAAGATGGGTGACAGTTAGAAGGTGGGGTAGACAGAAGAGTGCCAGGGAGGCTAGTCCTGATCTGGCACAACCCAATAAGTTTGCCAAGTTGGCAGATGAGGGGAGTGTCAGTGCAGGGGTAGCACTGCTGCAGCAAGGCATGTCCTCTGAAAGCCAGAGGAGTATATGCTCCAGTAAGGGGAGAAATAGGAGAGCAGGGCAGGCCAGACAGGTGCTGGTAGTGGGGGACTCAATTATTAGGGGAACAGATAGGGCAATCTGTCACAAAGAAAGGGATCGTCGAACGGTGTGCTGCCTATCTGGCGCGCAAGTCTGACACATCGCTGACCGGGTTGACAGATTACTGGGAGGGGCTGGTGAGGATCCAGCGGTCATGGTGCACATTGGTACAAATGACACAGAGGTAGGTGGAAGGTCCATAAAGATGATTTCAGGGAATTAGGCTGCAATCTTAAGGCAAGGACTTCCAAGGTGGTATTTTTGGAAATATTTCCTGTACCACGTGCCACGCCAGAGAGGAGATTAGGGAAGTTAATAAGTGGTTCAAGAATTAGTGTAGGAAGGAGGGGTTTGGGTTCCTGGAGAACTGGGCCGACTTCTCAGTTGGCTACAGGTTCTACGCTAGGGACGGGCTGCACCTCAATGGGGAGGGTGCAGCTGTGCTGGGGAAAAAAATGGCTAGAAGGGCGGAGGAGTGTTTAAACTTGGAACTAGGGGAGGGTATTCATTTTATAAGAGGGGAAGACTGTGTAGATAGAGACCTGGGCACAAATAATGAAATTGGGGGTGGTAGTGGCATGGGGGGTGAGGTTAGAACAGTTAATAATTTAAGAAATAGAGGTACAGACATACATAAAGTGCATGTATACAAATGCCAGAAGCCTCGCCAACAAAATGGAGGACTTAGAATTAATTTTGTTGGAAGATAAGGTATATTGCACCCCCTCATAGGGTATAAGGCTGCCCCCTCATAGGGTATAATGCTTCTCCCCCCTCATAGGGTATAATGCACCCCCTCATAGGGTATAATGCTGCCCCCTCATAGGGTATAACACTAGATAGATAGATAGATAGATAGATATGTGATAATTAGATGTATAGATAGATAATAGATAGATAGATCTATGGATAGACAGATAGATATAAAGATATAAAGATAATAGATAGTGAAAGATATAGGTAGCTATAGAGATAGATAGACCTAGATAGATATAGATAGATAAATAGATAGATAGGGGATAAATAGATATATGGATAGATAGATAGAAAGATAGATAGATATAAAGATAATAGATAGTGATAGCTATAGATAGGTATATAGATAGATAGATAGGGGATAAATAGATAGATCTATGGATAGATGATATATAGATGGATAGATATAAAGATAATAGATAGAGATAGATATAGATAGGTATAGAGATAGATGGATATAGACTATTTATATCTATCTATATCTACCTCTATATCTATCTATCTATCTATATCTATCTCTATATCTAAGATAGAGACAGATAGATATAGAGATAGAGATATAGATATACAGATAGAAATAGATAGATATAGAGATATATAGATATAGAGACAGATAGATATAGAGATAGATATAGATAGATATAGAGATATATAAAAAACAAACCACAATACTCACCTCTCCTCCTGCTCCCACGCTGATGACGGCTTCAGTGTCAGCAGCTGACCCGTCTGCCAGACACACAGCGGGTGCGCGATGAAGTGACGTCATCGCGCATCGGCTGTGAGTCAGGAGCAGAGGGGACTGATGGGAGAGAGATGCTCTCTCTTCCACTGCAATTGAGCGCG
Organism: Dendrobates tinctorius; assembly: GCF_039654945.1. Classification (NCBI taxonomy): domain Eukaryota; kingdom Metazoa; phylum Chordata; class Amphibia; order Anura; family Dendrobatidae; genus Dendrobates; species Dendrobates tinctorius. Next base: position 2,091,712 of record NW_027361791.1, on the reverse strand, counting down.
GCGCCGGCTGCCTAGGTTGGGGAGCGGGGCCCCGGGGTGAGTGGAGGCCGAGAGTGAATGAATATTCATTTCTCTTTAGTAGTGGGGACAGTGGCTCCTGCCTCCTGACACCCGCTGCTGCTCCGCTGGCAGGGCCCCCATAGCAGCTGTGTGGCACTGGCTGGGGGCCCCTGGAGCAGTGGGGGCCCTAGGCAACTGCTGTCCCTGTATACCAGTAGAGGTGCCAGGGCCCACCAGATGCCAGGGCCCACCGGAGAATCAGTCCGACGCTACCTGTCTGTATATATAATGTCAGTGTACAAGTAATAGAATGATCACTGGAGACATACACAGGAGTTCTGTATATAGTGTATAGTGTACAGGTAATACAGTGACTCACCAGTAACATTATACACAGGAGCTCTGCATATAGTCAGCGTACAGGTAATACAAGGATCACCAGTGACATTATACACAGGAGCTCTGTATATACTATATAATGTAAGTGTCCAGGTAAATCACTGACTTACCAGTGACCTCTGTATTTGTAGCGATTCATCTTCGCTTTTCTTCCTCTTCCAGCCAGGACACGTTTGCTGCAGAAAATAACACACTATACTTGATCACTTCTAGACCACATTCCCCACTTTCCCCCCCGACTTCTACACTTTATGTGTAAAGGTCAGCCAGGGCAGTAGTCGTGGCTGAGTATTTCGGGTTCGGACATTGCATACCCTGACCTCCCTCTACAGGAAAACGGTACCTCTTCTCTTGCATGGTACGGTGAATACTCACCGTGCCGTCAGCGTCCCCTTTGCTACGCCGACTTGATGCTGATCCTTGATCCCAATGAATAGAGACACAGTCCAGGGCAACTCTTAACTGAGCAAATTTATTTACTTCAGGACACAGCACATCCACATAGTTTCCAGCATTTTCATCACAGTAAAGACAGCACATTACTTCATCTTTCCCTTCACTGTTCCTTGCAGTGTTTCCGTTTGACGAAGCGTCTCAGATGGCTCCTCAGTGTCCTCCCTGTATAGCGTCACCACGGTGAAGCGCTCTCCAGCATGTTTCGCCCCGGACATCAGAGATTCAGCCCACGTAGCTTTCCACCACATTCTGGAGTGACCTGCCAGTACCCTTTTACGGTAACCTTCAATCTTCCTCTGTTTACTTACACTCTTTTCCACTTTATTGCTGGTTCTGCTGTACCGTGTTCTTCTCTAGATGGCTGGGCATCAGCTTTAACATCACGGGGTAGTTAGGCAGCTCAGGCATATAGCCCACCCGAGCACAAAGGGGTCAGGCCTCTGACTGCCTGAAACTGGAAGACCATCCTGGCTTATTCTCCAGCTATCCCCTCCTACAGTTAACTCCTATATGTCCTACAGCTACATCTACTGTGCAATGAGCTCAGTGCCCCATCTAGTGACCATAGCCCAGACTGCACTGTCCCTACCAAGTACAAGGTGCAGAAACATAGCTTATGCTATATAAATAATACAGCAACATGAAATATACGATAATGCGCAACAATGGTATAACATATATATAAATATATATACAAGTACAACAGCAACATGGGGGTTTAAAGGGGTAAGACTCTCAACCCCTTACACATGTCTACATATTGATATTAGTCATGTATTATACTACAGCACAGGCACCATTTTGATGAATGCAAACCTTTTTTTTGTAACCCCACAAACACCCGGAGCACCAGAATCTCAATAACTGAAATTTACAAATACAGATTACACAACAACCACAAGATGCATTTCATCACCCAGGTCACCTCATTTTAATCAGTATAACAGCGTAGACCTGACACTGTCTGTACTTTACTGTTCACAATCCTGCTGACAGGATCCCTTTAAATCTAAATTTTAATAAGTTTGTTCTTTTCTGCGCTAAACGTCCCCCAAACCCTGAGGACGGCGAGTATACCTTGGTTGTGTTTTGCTGTATGTGTATACAAAAGTAAAAGAAGAGCACCTATCAGGGGCTCAGAAAAGCTGGGTGGCATGTGTGCTAGTGTGTGACCCAGCGCAGGTGTCTCACTGGCCTATCAAAACAGTGACCGATAGCAGCAAACAGTGTGATGTGGATGTGAGAACTGTCTGCGGGGTGCGCTTAGGTGAGTGGACAAAAGAATATGGGAGGTTCACCTTTATAGTAACATCCCAGGGCAGGTGTGTCGTGAGCAAGTGGTGTTCAAGAAATATTGGTGGCAGTGGTTGTGACTTATCCTGACACACAATGTACAGGGAAATGGGAAAATTGTGAAAAAAAACGCAATTCTGACCTTAATTATGTTTACGGCGTACATTATGTGGTAAAAATGACCATGTAATATGATTCTCCTCATCAGTATGATTACAGAGATACTAAACGTGCCCAGATTTTTAAATTATTTTAGTGGTAGAAAAAAAATCAAGACTTTGAAATAAAAAATATGTTGGAGTTTGTGTTGCCATTTTCCGAGACCCGTAGTTTTACTTTTTCGTTCAATAGAGCTATGAGAGGGATTATTTTTTTATAAGGCGAGACGTTATTATGGATATTACTTTGGGATAGATATGACATTTTAGTTGCTTGTTACGTATTTTAAGTGGTATTGCAGCGACCAAAAAATACCGCAATGTTGGCGTTTTTAAATTTTTTGTGTTTACCAATTGGGTTAATTATTTTTATATTTTGATAGCTCGGACTTTGCTGGATGTGGCGATATCACTTGACATTTTTTTTTATGTTCATTTTCAATGGAGGAAAATTGAACTTTTATGAGTTTTTTTTCAGATTTGTTTAAATCTTTTTTTGTTGTTTTACTTTTCTTTTCACTTCATTTATCGCTCCCTAAGGCCCCTTTCACACTTCAGTTTTTTGCAATCAGTCACAATCCGTCAGGTTTTGACAAAAACGGATCCTCAATTTTTTTTGGAGGATCCGTTTTTTCCCCATTGACTTGCATTAATGGCGGATTGTGACGGATGGCTGTCCGTTTCATCCGTTTTTTTTTTGAGGATCCGCCAAAAGTTGCTGTCCGTCACCATCCTCAAAGATTTCAAAACGGAGCTTGCAACAAAACTCTCTCTCTCTCCTTCCCGACCAGCATTTCCTTTAAATTTCCTCATTTTCAGGATCCTGTGCCATCCGTTCACATCAGTTCAGAACGGATCCGCTTGTCTGCCTTTTTGGCGGATTTGAACTGATGCAAAAAACTGAAGTGTGAAAGAGGCCTAAGCTGTACTACATACAGGGGCTAATGGTGCAGCAGAAGTGTGAACTTTTTGATGCTTTTGTTTAATATTTTCCACTATATTATATGGAGAGCATAAAAAACGCATGCAAAATTCCAATGAAGTCTCCAATTGTGGAACTGAAGCATTCCTCTACTAAAAAAAATGCATTCGAAAAAACTGCCACAAAAAAATACAATAAAAAGTTTTGATTGCTTTAGTGCGAATACCTATGGAAACAATGCAGCACTTCTGCACGTGTGAACATGGCCCAGGAGAGACTCTGGACAATTTGTATGTTCTACACCAGGTTCACACTTGGGGTTATTTATTTTTTTATCACTACTTAGAATTACAGACAAATTAAAAAAAGTGATCTGAGCCAATTATATGGAAAAAATACAATATTATTTAACATTTATTCTGAAGCTATATGAAATAATTCCGACTACAGCAATGGTCTGTGCCCATCACGGGTGATCCGTGTTACCGGGAAGAGAGGAGGAGACATTCCTACAAGGAGCTGACAATAGATACATCACATTATCTCACATATGAGGATACAGAATTATACAGGTTTGAAAATATCAAATAGAAAGATTTGCCTGTAAACAGGTAAAAAAGCAAAAACAGTAAATAAAGCAATGACTTGCGCTATTGTACCGGTAAGTTTTTATACATCTCATCCCAATCCAGCTAACCCCTATCCGTACAGTGGCAGCTGGTATTGGATGGTCTGCCATGGGTAACATAACTAGTTCTCCTATATTAGACCCATTGCCATGTTCGTCTTTATGACATCACAGAAGCGTTGTCCACGAGTCATGGAATGTTCCGCAAGAACGGTCAGTGCGAGGCAAGCAGAGATAGAGAGGAGAGCTGAACACTAACCCAGAGCGACTTGTAAATCACTTTTTACTTGTTTTGTTTATTTTTTTTACTTTTATTTCTTTTTTTTGGGAGTGTTTTCTACCATCCGCACACACTTTTGTGTGTGTGGAGGGGAAGGCAGCCTAATGGCTGCACCCGTAGCTGGAGGAAAGTTCCAACCACGGAGACGTCTCCCACATGCCAGGACATCCCTTTACAGTCAGAGGCCTGAACACCACCAAAGGCCAACTGGCTTCACGGGGTATGTGATGGCAGTGCTTTATTATATCGTGTCATTTATTAAATGCCTGTTCAAAACACCGGAAAAGGCAAAGGACCGATATTCCAGACTGAAAAGTCCACCACCATATCCTACAATGCCCGAAATAGGCCGATTCGTACAACCTGCAGCAAACATCAGCGCAGAGCCAGAGGGTATGAAGGAACGCCTGATACTCACCAGAACAGTAGATGAGGAAGAGACAACAGCCACATTGCCCAGGAGCCCATCCCCATGCACCTGGATGGAGTTAACTCCCTCTCAAGCACGTATACTCCTCAGTATGCCTTACGACCATCAACCGCGTATTAAGGTGACTGCTAAACAAGGCTACAATCCTACACCAAACCTGCCAGTCAGCTATACCACTGGAAAGATCATGCAAGTAATGCTGATGAGCCCACAAGATGTACAACGTGCCTACAAGAGAGATTTGGGTTTCCTTCCAAGTCCTAGGAAGATCATTCTCCCGAGAAGAGAATTCCGCGGCACTTTGATTTAGCCGGTGGAAAATGTAGTGGCGAGCACATACCATCTTCTGCACAGCTGCTTCTCAGACAGATTTTCCGGTTTTGACTATGGCTTGATCAATGGATTATGTTTCTATACTGCCGCCTGCCCTGACCTCTGCTTGTTTAAAGTTATGCATCTACACTGCCGCCTGCCCTGACCTTTGCTTGCTCAATGGATTATGTTTTTGAACTGCCGCCTGCTTGACCTCTGCTTGCTCAATGGATTGTTTCTGCACTGTCGCCTGCCTTGACCTCTGCTTGCTCAATGGATTATGTTTTTGAACTGCCACCTGCCCTGACCTCTGCTTGCTCAATGGATTATGTTTTTGAACTGCCGCCTGCCCTGACCTCTGTTTGCTCAATGGATAATGTTTTTGAACTGCCGCCTGCCCTGACCTCTGCTTGCTCAATGGATAATGTTTTTGAACTGCCGCCTGCCCTGACCTCTGCTTGCTCAATGGATTATGTTTCTGCACTGCCGCCTGACCTCTGCTTGCTCAATGGATTATGTTTTTGAACTGCCGCCTGCCCTGACCTCAGCTTGCTCAATGGATTATGTTTCTGCACTGCCGCCTGCCCTGACCTCAGCTTGCTCAATGGATTATGTTTCTGCACTGCCGCCTGCCCTGACTTCTGCTTGTTTCCGGTTATTAATCTGTGATACTAATAAAAATGTATATTATTCTGCACTATATGGACTGTGGGTCGTTTTTTTTCTTTGGTTTTATGGTTGTTTCCGGTTATGTTTTTGCACTGCTGCCTGCCCTGACCTCTGCTTGTTTCCGGTAATGTTTCTGCACTGCTGCCTGCCCTGACCTTTGCTTGTTTCTGACTACTCATTTGCCTGCTGATTTTGTACTTCTTCCTCAATGCCTGCACTGGTAAGACCCCAGTAGAGCTAATTTATATAAATCCTGCATCCTAACAATGAAGCCGGGTTATAGGGCTTCTGATCACAATGGTAGGATGATGCCTCAATGTGAAGAAGGGTAGCACCAGTTCTTCACCTAACAGTATGGAATTCTTATCTAAAAAATTGATAAAGGAACAGTACAGTATAGACAAAGGTCCCATAAACTCAACAAGTACAAACCATAAAGAACTTTAAGCATAAACATATGAGACAACAAACCAAATGGCTCAGAATACCACATCCGACCCAACCAGCAGTTTTGTTGAAGGCATTTTCCTCTGAACTTTCGTTAAGAGGGTACAACATCTCAAATACAATAGACTGGTGTGGGTCTCCAACCATTTAGGAACCCTCAAATCAATAGTACAGGGGTCTTGAATCAGCCAAAAAATTGCTTCAGGAAGAATTGGGTGGAGCACTGGTTTCATATGTACCCTGCCGCTCATGTCAAGGTCTATGAAAATAACCAAACACAAGGCTGAGTACTCAGATCTTATAGGAACCTCCCCAATAGTGAATGGCCATCTCTCCATTCATAGTTCCCCCAGGTCTGTAGACAGATGCGGGTTTCACGTCCGGGACCTCTGCCTATCAGACATTTATAGAATATTTTATGGATAACACATAAATGTTTGGGAAAACTCCTCTTCTAAATAGTGCGCCTCAAGTTTCATCTGCTGTTTGCAGTGGTATGTAGTCATCATAGCTCATATGAGGGAAGGTTTCCTGAGAGGGGAGTATCCATCTACTATATCCATATTCTGCGGATATCTACCCTAATGGACGGTGAGTGCCACTAATCACCGTGCAGTATTGTAAGGGGCCACTAATCAATGTGCAGCATTATAAGGTGCCACTAATCACTGTGCAGCATTATAAGGGGCCACTAATCACTGTGCAGCATTAAAATTGGCCACTCACCGTGCAGCATTACAAGGGGCCACTAATCACTGTGCAGCATTATAAGGGGCCACTAATCACTGCGCAGCATTATAAGGGGCCACCAATCACTGTGCAGCATTACAAGGGGCCACCAATCACTGTGCAGCATTATATGGGGCATATGTTATTATGGACCATGTTATAGGGCCACCATTATTCACTGTGCAGCATTATTAGGCATATTTTTGTATGGAGCATCTTATGGAACCCATCATGAACTTTATGGAGCATTATATGGGGCCATCATAAACTTTATGGAGCATCTTATGGGGCCCATTTTTTTTTTAAATTTACCAGTAGCTTCGGCATTTTTCAACCTAGGCTTTTACGTGAGTCAATAAGTTTTCCCAGTTTTTTGTGACAAAATTAGGGGGGTCGGCTTATACATGGGTCGGCTTATACACGAGTATATACAGACTTCTAAAGAAAATTGCCCCCAAGTTATTTTGAGCGACCCCGCTTGCTGTACCATCCTTGTGATTTACGAGAACGTTTCTCACTTCCTGCTAGGACAGCGGATACCCAAGGAGTAAAGAGAGAAGGTCCTAGTCTGCAGGGACAACAGAGACTTTAGAAGAAGGCAAACCAAGGTTTAGCGCTAGCACTAGTGTGAGAGAAGGTTTATACTACAGAACAGAAGTGCTGTAACAGGAAAGAACCTAACAAATAAAAAAGATTGTAGACAAACCTGATTTTGCTATCTATTCATGTCATTGCCTTCCATATTACAGTGAAATTTCCCTAAATTCGGTATCTGATAATCCACAATGACGTATATTCAGGGTCGAACTGGGGTGTCTGGGGCCCACCAGGGGAATGGACTCTAGGGCCCCATGCTACAGCTATATGCTAATATCTGTCAGTCGTTTTCCCCATTATAGTGGAGCCTCGGCTGTAAAACACAGGCGGCTCCTGCACATCTACTGTGCACCCCCATAACTGGAATGTATAATTACGGTAGTTTACATTAATGTGGTTCTTTGGTTAAAACAATTTGTCACCGATCCATGGGCTCTATAGGATAGCTGATCGCATACGTCCGACCATTAGAAACTGCACCGACCGGAAGAATGAGAAAGTTTTATCGTTGATAGGACACTTATCCCCATTTTAAAATGGAGCAGCATGTTAGATATCTGACCGAAGCTGCATTCATTCTCTTTGGGGCTTCTATAAAAATACAAGTGCAGCCACTGAGGGAATGAATGGATCAGTGGTCAAGTCGGACATGCCACTCCAGTCTAATGGGGATAAAAAGTTCCACATTTTGCTGAATGGGTCCAAGTAGTTAGACCCCCCCAATCAATACGTTATCACTTGTCCTGTGAATAGGAGATTACGTTTTTCCACAGGAAACCCCTGTAAGTGCATCTCTGCCGCTGTTTACAAAGTATTTAATCTCTAATGGAAATAAAGAATATTCTCCTAATTAATATCAGAGAGAACTAATGACCGTCATACACAACACAATCCACTGTACCAAGACCAATAATACCACATACAGGGGAGAAATACCACCACACCATGACCAGACCACATAGTACCCGCATCATATCACATAAAAGGCACAAATACAACCACACCATGACCAGACCACATATTACCACCACATAGTGACCAAATAATATGACATATTACCAGCATATAGGGACCAAATAATAACTCATACACGGAGAAATACTTCCACACTGTGAACAGTCCACAAATTACCACCACTTATTGATGGAATACTACAATACTGATTATGAATACAAACCACAATAATAACAACACTGTTATTACCACCAGTGACATTATACACAGGAGCTCTGTATATAGTGTCAGTGTACAGGTAATACAGTGATTACCAGTGACATTATACACAGGAGCTCAGTGATCACTGGCAACATTACTGTCAAGGTTTGCTCAGCTTGTGGGATTAGGTAGTTCAGAGGTTAATGTGGATGGCCTCACTCTGAGATTCTGGGAGGCTTTTTAAAGCCTCATTGTGGGCTCATTCCTCATCGCTTATACTCAGACCCTTGGCCGAGTGTGTGTGACCCTGGTGTGCTTTGTGACTGTGATACTTTATGCTTGTTTGGTTTTGATCTGGTTCTGTCCCTGTTACGAGTTCTGCCTGTCCCTCTTGTACTGCGTTGCTATCTCTGTGTATGACTCATTGCCTATGACCTGACTATTCTGATTTCCCCTCTTGTACTGTGCAGCTATCTCCATGTATGACTCATTGCTTACGTTCTGACTACTCTCTGCTCGCCCCTCTGTTATCGCGCCGCCCTCTCCAAGTATGACCGCCTGTTTGTCTGACCAGAGTTCCCCTCGCTTCTACTCCAGGATTCCTGTAGTAGAGTCCTACAATCATCTCCAGCAGTGTGACACTAAGCCCCGCCCCCTGTAGTCACATGATCGTAGGTCCTTGTACTTCTTACTACCTTCAGCGTCGCAGGTCCCGTCTGCCTGAACTTTCCCTGCGGTATCGGACCCCGGGCCCTCCCTCTGTATTGGTGAGTCACCCTGCTCAGCCATGGCAGTTCGCCGGGGCTGACAGGATCCTGATATTTAACACAGAAGATCTGTATATAGTGTCAGTGTAATACAGTGACCACCAGTGACATTATACACAGGAGCTTTTGGAAGTGCATTGAGCAGCAGGGTGGTTTGCTGGTGAAGGGAAAAAATCTCTTTAAATCTTCTGCCTTAGCGAGTGTGAACGAGCTGAGTGTGACCTGAGCGTAAGTGCGAATGGTGGTGTGTGACTTGTGATTCAGTGACTTTGGATTCAGGGAGTTTGCAAAGGAGGTATTATTGAATTGCTGTTATATTTTATTAATACTTTTTATTTATTTTTACTTATCTTTCTGTCTGGTTCAATCCCCATTAGGAATGTGCTCCACTATTGCCAATGCCATCCAGTGTACGTCTTGCCGCATGTACGCAATCCTTGACCAGCCAGTCGAGGGTGCATACCGCTGTGCGAGATGTGAGCACATTGTGCATTTGGAAGCCCAGATACTGGATTTAAATATGCAGCTGACAACACTGAGCTCAATAGACAATATGGAAAGGAGACTTCTACTCACTGAGCAGACGCTCAATGAGATAGATGAGGGGGGGATGCTAGGTTGGAGCTGCAGGACAGTGAAGCAGTAAGATGGGTGACAGTTAGAAGGTGGGGTAGACGGAAGAGTGCCAGGGAGGCTAGTCCTGATCTGGCACAACCCAATAAGTTTGCCAAGTTGGCAGATGAGGGGAGTGTCAGTGCAGGGGTAGCACTACTGCAGCAAGGCATGCCCTCTGAAAGCTGGAGGAGTGTCTGCTCCAGTAAGGGGAGAAATAGGAAAGCAGGGCAGGCCAGGAAGGTGCTGGTAATGGGGGACTCAATTATTAGGGGAACAGATAGGGATCGTCGAACGGTGTGCTTCCTACCTGGCGCTCGAGTCCGACACATCGCTGATCGGGTTGACAGATTACTGGGAGGGGCTGGTGAGGATCCAGCGGTCATGGTGCACATTGGCACAAATGACAAAGCTAGAGGTAGGTGGAAGGTCCTTAAAGATGATTTCAGGGAATTAGGCTGTAAGCTTAAAGCAAGATCCTCCAAGGTGGTATTTTCGGAAATACTTCCTCTACCACGTGCCACACCAGAGAGGCAACGGGAGATTAGGGAGGTTAATAAGTGGCTCAGGAATTGGTGTAGGAAGGAGGGGTTTGGGTTCCTGCAGAACTGGGCCGACTTCTCAGTTGGCTACAGGTTCTACGCTAGGGACGGGCTGCACCTCAATGGGGAGGGTGCATCTGTGCTGGGGGAAAAAATGGCTAGAAGGGTGGAGGAGTGTTTAAACTAGGAAGTGGGAGGGAAGGGTATTCATTTTATAGGAGGGGAAGACTGTGCAGATAGAGACTTGGGCACAAATAATGAAAGTGGGGGTGGCATGGAGCTGGGGTTAGAACAGTTAATAATGAAATAGAGGTACAGACATACATAAAGTGCATATATACAAATGCCAGAAGCCTCGCCAACAAAATGGAGGAATTAGAATTAATTTTGTTGGAGCATAATTATGACATGGGGATATCTGAGACATGGCTGGATGATTGCCATGACTGGGCGGTTAATTTACAGGGCTATAGTCTGTTCAGAAATGACCGTACAAATAAGCGAGGGGGGATGTCTGTTTATATGTAAAATCATCCTTAAAACACATCCTGCGTGATAATACATGTGAATCTAATGAAAATGTAGAGTCCCTGTGGGTGGATATAAGGGGAGGGGGGAAAAATAATAAATTACTGATAGGGGTTTGTTATAAGTCTCCAAAAATAATGGAAGCAATAGAGAATATCCTCATCAAGCAAATAGATGAAGCAGCGACTCAAGGAGAAGTCATTATTATGGGGGACTTCAACTACCCTGAAATACATTGGGGAACCGAAACCTGCAGTTCCAGCAAAGGTAATGGGGTTTTGAAAACTATGAGAGACAATTACCTTTCACAACTGGTTCAGGACCCAACAAGAGGGGGGGCACTGCTAGACCTAATATTAACCAACAGGCCAGACCGCATATCAAATGTAAGGGTTGGGGGTCACTTGGGTAATAGTGATCACCAGATAATAAGTTTTCATGTATCCTTTAATAAGATGTGTCGTAGAGGGGTTACAAGGACACTAAACTTCAGGAAAGGAAATTTCCAATGGATGAGAGATTCTCTTGGTGCAATTAACTGGGAAAATATCCAGAGACATAAAAATACACAAAGAAAATGGGAGACGTTTATTAGCATCCTGAATAGGACCTGTGCACAATATATACCGTATGGGAATAAACATGTGAGAAATAGGAGGAGACCACTATGGCTAAATAGAGCTGTAAGGGGCGCAATAAGTGACAAAAAGAAAGAATTTAGAGAATTAAAGCAAGGAGGTAGTGATGAGGCATTAAATCAATACAGAAGACTAAATAAATTCTGTAAAACGCAAATCAAGGCAGCAAAGATTGAGCCAGGGAGACTCTTTGCCAGAGAAAGTAAAAATAATCCTAAAATATTATTTAACTACATACTGTAAATAGTAAGAAACTAAAAAATGATAGTGTTGGCCCTTTCAAAAATAGTCTGGGTGAAATGGTGGATGAGGAAAAAGCCAATATGCTAAATGACTTTTTTTCAACAGTATTTACACAAGAAAATCCCATGACAGATAACATGATCAGGGATAAAAATTCTCCATTAAATGTCACCTGCTTAACCCAGCAGGAAGTACGGCGGCGTCTAAAAATCACTAAAATTGACAAATCCCCAGGCCCGGATGGGATACACCCCCGAGTACTGCAGGAATTAAGCACAGTCATAGATAGACCATTATTTTTAATCCTTAAGGCTGTGTGCCCACGTTGCGTTTTTTTAAGCGTTTTTGATGCGTTTTTCGGGGTCAAACCGCATAAAAAACGCCTAAAAGAAGCATCCCATTCATTTTAACACATTTTGGCCTTTTCGTGCAAATGGATGCGTTTTTTACCGCTAAGGAAACGCTTAGCGGTAAAAAACGCAGCATGTTCATTAATTTCCGCTTAGGTCCGCGTTTTTGGCTATTTCCTTTAGTCCAAAAGACGCGCGGGAAAAAAACGCATCAAAAATGCGCTGCAAAAACGTGCATTTTCTGGGAAGGAGACCCGTTTCCTGAGCGTTTAAAAACGCTAATGTGGGCACATAGCCTAAAGATTCCATAATAACAGGGTCTGTACCACAGGACTGGCATATAGCAAATGTGGTGCCAATATTCAAAAAGGGGACAAAAACTGAACTTGGAAATTATAGGCCAGTGAGCTTAACCTCAACTGTGGGTAAAATCCTGGAGGGTTTTGTAAGAGATTCTATACTGGAGTATCGGAAGAATAACCTCATGACCCAATATCAACATAGATTTACATGGACCGTTCCAGTCAGACTAATCTGATAAGCTTTTATGAAGAGGTAAGTTCCGGACTGGACCAAGGAAATGCAATGGGCGTGGTGTACATGGATTTTTCAAAAGCTTTTGATAGGGTGCAACACAAAAGGTTGATACATAAAATGAGAACAATAGGGGTAGGGGAAAATATGTGTAAGTGGGTTAAGAGCTGGCTCAGGGATAGGAAACAAAGGGTGGTTATTAATGGAGCACACTCAGACTGGGTCACGGTTAGCAGTGGGGTACCACAGGGGTCGGTATTGGGCCCGCTTCTTTTTAATATATTTATTAATGACCTTGTAGGGGGCATAGAGTAGAATTTCAATATTTGCAGATGACACTAAACTCTGCAGGGTAATCAATACAGAGGAAGACAATTTTATATTACAGGAGGATTTATGTAAACTAGAAGCTTGGGCTGATAAATAGCAAATGAGCTTCAATGGGGATAAATGTAAGGTCATGTGTTGTGAATTCTCTCTCTGGCTTCCCCCTGGTCATTACTGAAGATAGTGGAGCTGGTCAGATTGAGAGTTCTCTTTCTGGGCTCCCTCTGGTGGTTACTGGAGGTAGTGGAGCTGATTTGATTGACAGAAGCTTACCACCTGATATTGAGGTAGACAATTGGAGATCTGGGGTTTCTGATTGGGAGCTGACTCCCTCTATCCCTGCTATTGATTTTTTTCCTGTACCTCCTGAGGTCTGATGTCTCCTGCTCTTTCCCTGCATGTTCAGCTAAAAGGTTAATTTGCTATTCTTTTTGTATTTGATCTGGTTTTGTTTATCTCTGCTTTGTGTGGGTCAACTAGCTCCGGCTGGGGCTGTGCTGAATCACCGCCCATATGTTACTGCATGTGCCAGTTTGTTTTGTCCCCTTTTATATTGATCTCTTTTTGCTTTGCTTTCAGAATATACCGGAGTGCTGATACAGTGGGGGGGCGAAGTCATGCGACTTCAGTGTTTTTGTGCATCAGACGTGTTGGACTTTTTGCAGGGTATTTTGAGTGATTGCTGACAAAGTCTTTCCTTTCCTGTCCTGTCTAGTCAGTGTGGGCCCCATCGTTTGCTCAGTCTATTTATCTGCCTGCGTTTGTGTTTTCATCTTGTCTCACCGACAATATATGTTTGGGGGCTATCTAATCCTTTGGGGGTCTGGTCCTGGGCAGTTTAGATTTACCCTTTCTTGCTTTAGGCTTAGTTAGCTCTCCGGCTGTGCCGAGGCGTCTAGGATCATCATAGGTACGCTCCACGGCTACTGCTAGTTGTGTGGACAGGATCAGGGGTCTGCATCCGCTTAGTTACCAACCTCTTTGGTTTTCTGTGGCTTAGCCTGGCCTTCTATCCTCCTCGGTGACCCATTCATAACAGTCATGCACTTGGGTAGAACAAACAAGATGTATAATTCTGCTTAATTGTAAAACACTGGGCAAAACTGTCACTGAAAAAGACCTGGTTGTGTGGTTGAACGACAAACTCACATTTAGTGGCCAGTGTCAGGCAGCTGCTGCAAAGGCAAATAAAATAATGGGATGCATTAAAAGAGGCATAGATGCTCATGAGGAGAACATAATTTTATTTCTACATAAGTCACTAGTGCGACCACACTTAGAATACTGTGTACAGTTCCGGTCTCCGGTGTATAAGAAAGACACAGCTGAACTGGAGCGGGTGCAGAGAAGAGCGACAAAGGTTATTAGGGAACTGGGGGTCTGCAATACCAAGACAGGTTATTACACTTGGGGTTATTTAGTTTGGAAAATCGAAGGCTTAGGGGTGATGCGGGGACAGTACAAAGACATTTCTAGTGATCTTTTTACTCTTAGACCTGTGACAGGGACAAGGGGGTATCCTCTACGTCTGGAGGAAAGAAGGTTTAAGCATAATCACAGATGCGGATTCTTTACTGTAAAGCGAGCAGGCTCGGACTGGCCCACCGGAGAACCGGAGTATTCTCCGGTGGGCCCGGGCACTGACAACTGCTGGCATACTGGCCAGCAAGTGCCTAGGGCCCCCACTGCTCCAAGGGCCCCCAAGTCAGTGGGTATGGGGCCCCTGAGTCAAGGGGGCCTGCCCTGTGCCAGCTAGCAGCAGCAGGAGATAAGTTTCTGTCCCCGCTGCTAAAGCGAAATGAATATTCACGCTTCTCCACGCCTCTATGGGTGTGGAGAGGCGTGAATACCATTCCTCTTTAATAGCGGGCAGCCCATCCCCAGCACCGCACCACACACACAGCACCGCATCACTCACACTCACACACAGCTCCACATACACACGCAGACACACAGTACACCTCACCTCCCCGCAGCCGCAGCACATCCCGGCTTCCTGCTTTCTGGGCGTTTCCTGTCTGACAGCCCAGCTGGATGACGTCATCATCCAGCGTGCTGTCTCAGAGAGAAAGCTGCAGGAGAGAAAGAGGCTTCCGGGATGTGCTGCGGCTGCGGGGAGGAGAGTTGTGCTGTGTGTCTGCGTGTGTATGTGGTGCTGTGTGTGTGAGAGATGTGATGCGGTGCTCTCTTGTGATGAGTTGCTATGTGAGTGAGAGATTATGTGGACCGGTGCTGTGTGTGTGTGTGAGGGGGTGGTGGGGAAGGACAATGATATTGGTGGTGGGAGGCAATGATGGATGTGATGGGCAATTATGGCAGTGGGGGAGGCAATGATGGAGGTGATGGGCAATGATATTGGTGGGGGAAGCAATGATGGCAGTGGGGGAGACAATGATGGAGGTGATGGGCAATGTTATTGGTGGGGAAAGCAATGATGGTGATGGGCAATGATATTGGTGGGGGGAGGCAATGATGGTAGTGGGGAGACAATGATGGAGGTAATGGGCAATGATATTGGAGGGAGGAGGCAATAATGGAGGTGATGGGCAATGATGGTGGTGGGAGGCAATAATGGAGGTGATGGGCAATGATTGCAGTGGGAAGGCGATGGAGGTGATGGGCAACGATGGAGGTGATGGGTAATGATGGAGGTGATGGACAATGATGGAGGTAATGGGCAATGATGGAGGTGATGGACAATGATATTGGTGGTGATGCAATAATGGAGGTGATGGGCAATGATGGTGGTGGGCAATGATGGAGGTGATGGGTAATGATGGAGGTAACGGGCAATGATGGCAGTGGAGGAGACAATGATGGAGGTGGTGGGCAATATTGGTGGGGGAAGCAATGATGGAGGTAATGGGCAATATTGGTGGGGGGAGGCAATGATGGCAGTGGGGGAGACAATGATGGAGGTGATGGGCAATGATGGTGGTGGGCGGAGGCAATGATGGAGGTGATGAAATGGACAATGATGGTGGGGAGGAGGCAATGATTGAGGTGATGGAATTGGGAGTGATGGGGTGGTGGGGGAGAATGATAGGGGTGGTTGGGGAGAAGGCATCGATGGAGGTGGTGAGGGGCTGCATTATACTTTATGAGGGGGCTACATTATATTCTGATGGGGACTGCATTATTAGGGGACTACATTATATTCTGGGGGGCTACATCATACTATATGAGGGGGCTACAGTATACTCTATGGGGGGCTGCATTATATTCTTTGGTGGGGCAGCATTATTCTCTCAGGGGACAACATTATATTCTGGGGGGCTACATCATACTATATGAGGGGGCTACAGTATACTCTATGGGGGGCTGCATTACATTCTGTGGTGGGGCTGCATTATTCTCTCAGGGGACTACATTATATTCTGGGGGGGCTACATCATACTATATGAGGAGGCAGCATTATGCCCTATTAGGGGGCTACAGTATACTCTATGGGGAGGCTGCATTATATTCTGTGTTGGTGCTGTATTATACTATATGAGGGGGGCTGCATTATGCCCTATGAGGGTGCTACATTATATTCTATGGTGGGGACTGTGATATACCTTATGAGGGGGTTGCATTATATTTTGTGGGGTGCTGCATTATACCCTATGATGGAGGCTACATTATAATCTATGAGAGCGGCTACATTATATTCTATGAGGGGGCTACCCCTCTATGATTCTACCCCAACCCCTGCTACATAATTAAGACGTGTACTACCTTATATTATACCCTGATATTAGTGTGTTTTACCACACAATTGGTTGTCTTGTATTTATTTCTATGTAGCTACATAGTGGGCCCCAAGAATGATTTTCTCTGGTGGGCCCAAGGTGCTCCAGTCAGACGCTGGCAGTGAGACTATGGAACTCTCTGCTATATGATGTTGTAATGAGTGATTCCCTACTAAAGTTTAAGAAAGGCCTGGATGCCTTTCTTGAAAAGTATAATATTACAGGTTATGTACACTAGTTTCCTTGATATTGTGTTGATCAGGGAGCTAGTCTGATTGCCCTATGTGTAGCCGGAAAGAATTTTTTTCCCCACTGTGAAGCTTACTGTTTGCCATATGGGTTTTTTTTGCCTTCCTCTGGATCAACATGTTAGGGCAGGTTAGGATAGGATATGGGTTGAACTAGATGGACCTAAAGTGACACTATGACACTTTTCATTCTCTACTCAACCCAAGAGTACAGGCCCCAACCACGGAGCTCTGAGCTGACGATCTGGCCAATTACTTCAAAGAAAAAATTGACCAGATCCGACAGGAAATTATCTCCCAATCACCTCATACCATGCACTGTCCTCCCTCCCCCACTGCATCTAGCTCACTCTCTGATTTTGAACCAGTCACAGAAGTAAACAGGCTCCTTGCATCTTCTCGCCCAACCACTTGCACCAGTGACCCATTTCCGTCACATCTCCTCCAGTCCCTTTCCCCTGCTGTCACCCCTCACCTAACTAAAATATTTAACCTCTCTCTCTCTCTTCTGGTATCTTTCCCTCCTCATTTAAGCATGCCATCATACATCCACTACTTAAAAAACCATCCCTCGACTAAAACTGTGCCGCTAACTATAGACCTGTCTCTAATCTTCCCTTCATCTCTAAACTCCTGGAACGCCTGGTCCACTCCCGTGTTATCCGCTATCTCTTTTATAACTCTCTTCTCGACCCTTTCCAATCCGGTATCCGCTCTTTACACTCTACTGAAATTGCCCTCACTAAAGTCTCTAATGATCTACTAACAGCTAAATCAAATGGTCATTACTCCATGCTAATTCTCTTGGATCTCTCTGCAGCATTCGACATTGTGGATCATCAGCTCCTCCTCACTATGCTCCGTTCCATTGGCCTCAAGGACACGATTCTCTCCTGGTTCTCCTATCTCTCTGACCGCTCCTTTACTGTATCTTTTGCCGGTTCCTCCTCCTCTCACCTTCCCCTTACTCTTGGGGTTCCTCAAGGATCAGTCTTAGGCCCCTCCTCTTCTCTTTGTACACTGCTCCTATTGGTCAATCAGTAGATTTGGTTTCCAGTACCATCTCTATGCTGATGACACCCAATTATACGCTTCTTCTCCTGACATCACACCAGCCTTTCTAGAAAACACCGGCGATTGTCTAAACGCTGTGTCTAACATCATGTCCTCACTATATCTGAAACTGAACCTGTCAAAGACTGAACTCCTTGTGTTTCCTCCCGCTACTAATGTACCTATACCCGACATTGCCATTTCCGTGTGTGGTTCCACTATTGCTCCCCAGCAACATGGACGCTGTCTTGGGGTCATACTTGACTCCGAGCTTTCCTTTGCCCCCCCACATTCGATCACTGGCTCGCTCTTGTCATCTGCACCTCAAAAACGTTTCTAGAATTCGACCTTTTCTTACTTTTGACTCTGCAAAAACTCTTACTGTTTCTCCTATTCATTCTCATCTCGACTATTGTAACTCTCTTCTAATCAGTCTCCCTCTTACCAAACTCTCCCCTCTCCAATCTGTCTTGAATGCTGCAGCCAGGATCATATTCCTCACCAATCGTTACACCGATGCCTCTACCTTGTGCCAGTCATTACACTGGCTACCCATCCACTCCAGAATTCAGTATAAACTTATTACCCTTATCCACAAAGCCCTCCATGGCTCAGCACCACCCTACATCTCCTCCCTTGTTTCAGTATACTACCCTACCCGCGCCCTCCGTTCTGCTGATGACCTGAGGTTAGCATCCTCAATAATCAGAACCTCCCACTCCCGTCTCCAAGACTTTACACGTGCTGCGCCAATTCTTTGGAATGCACTTCCCAGGTCAATACGATTAGTCCCCAATCCCCACAATTTTAAGCGTGCCCTGAACACGCATTTATTCAGACTGGCCTACCGCCTCAACACATTAACCTAATCTATCCCTGGGTGGCACAGTCAAAAGTTTTACCGTAACCAGGTTCCCCGCATCATGTTCCCACATGCTTTATGCATCCATTAGCCCTCTGTGTCTGTACTCTACACACTTTACATTATGGCTGGTCCAAACAATCAGGGCAATTGTTACCACCCACCTTTCGTGTCTACCTCTTTCCTCATAGACTGTAAGCTTGCGAGCAGGGCCCTCATTCCTCTTGGTATTTGTTATAATCTATGTGACTATTGTTATGCTGTAATGTCTATTGTCTGTACAAGTCCCCTCTGAAATGTAAAGTGCTGCGGAATATGTCAGCGCTATAGAAATAAAGCTTATTATAATTAAGTCTTCCTTCAACCATAAAAACTATGTTACTATATAGTGTCAGTGTACAGATAATAAACTGATCACTATAGTTTCATTATATAATAATAATAAAAATAATACATTTTATTTCTATAGCGCCGACATATTCCGCAGCACTTTACATTTCAGAGTGGATTTGTACAGACAATAGACATTACAGCATAACAATAATCACATAGATAATAACAAATACCAAGAGGAATGAGGGCCCTGCTCGCAAGCTTACAGTCTATGCGGAAAGAGGTAGACACGAAAGGTGGGTGGTAACAGTTGCCCTGATTGTTTAGACCAGCCATAATGTTAATTGTGTAACAGTACAGACACAGAGGGCTAATGGATGCATAAAGCATGTGGGAACATGATGCGGGGAACCTGGTTATGGTAAAACTTTTGGCTGTGCCACCCAGGGATAGATTAGGTTAATGTGTTGAGGCGGTAGGCCATTCTGAACAAATGCGTTTTCAGGGCACGCTTAAAATTGTGGGGATTGGGGACTAATCGTATTGACCTGGGAAATCTTTCCAAAGAATTGGCACAGCACATGTAAAATCATGGAGACGGGAGTGGGAGGTTCTGATTATTGAGGATGCTAACCTCAGGTCATCAGCAGAACGGAGGGCGCGGGTAGGGTAGTATACTGAATCAAGGGAGATGTAGGGTGGTGCTGAGCCATGGAGGGCTTTGTGGGTGAGGGTAATAAGTTTATACTGAATTCTGGAGTGGATGGGTAGCCAGTGTAATGACTGGCACAAGGTAGAGGCATCGGTGTAACGATTGGTGAGGAATATGATCCTGGCTGCAGCATTCAAGACAGATTGGAGAGGGGAGAGTTTGGTAAGAGGGAGACCGATTAGAAGAGAGTTACAATAGTCGAGACGAGAATGAATAAGAGAAACAGTAAGAGTTTTTGCAGAGTCAAAAGTAAGAAAAGGTCGAATTCTATAAATGTTTTTGAGGTGCAGATGACAAGAGCGAGCCAGTGATCGAATGTGGGGGCAAAGGAAAGCTCAGGGTCAAGTATGACCCCAAGACAGCGGGCATGTTGCTGGGGAGTAATGGTGGAACCACACACAGAAATGGCAATGTCGGGTATAGGTACATTTGTAGAGGGAGGAAACACAAGGAGTTCAGTCTTTGACAGGTTCAGTTTCAGATATAGTGAGGACATGATGTTAGACACAGCATTTAGACAATCGCTGGTGTTTTCTAGAAAGGCTGGCGTGATGTCAGGAGAAGAAGCATATAATTGGGTGTCATCAGCATAGAGATGGTACTGGAAACCAAATCTGATTCTTTGACCAATAGGTGTAGTGTACAAGGAGAAGAGGAGGGAGCCTAGAACCGATCCTTGAGGAACCCCAAGAGTAAGGGGAAGGTGAGAGGAGGAGGAACCGGCAAAAGATACAGTAAAGGAGCGGTCAGAGAGATAGGAGGAAAACCAGGAGAGAACGGTGTCCTTGAGGCCAATGGAACGGAGCATAGTGAGGAGCTGATGATCCACAGTGTAGAATGCTGCAGAGAGATCCAAGAGAATTAGCATGTAGTAATCACCATTTGATTTAGCTGTTAGTAGATCATTAGAGGCTTTAGTGAGGGCAGTTTCAGTAGAGTGTAAAGAGCGGAAACCGGATTGGAGAGGGTCGAGAAGAGAGTTATCAAAGATAGCGGATAAGGCGGGAGTGGACCAGGCGTTCCAGGAGTTTAGAGATGAAGGGAAGATTAGAGACAGGTCTATAGTTAGCGACACAGTTTTGGTCGAGAGATGGTTTTTTAAGTAGTGGATGTATGATGGCATGCTTAAATGAGGGAAAGATACCAGAAGAGAGAGAGAGGTTAAATATTTTAGTTAGGTGAGGGGTGACAGCAGGGCAAAGGGACTGGAGGAGATGTGAGGGAAATGGGTCACTGGTGCAAGCTGTTGGGCGAGAAGATGCCAGGAGCCTGCTTATTATAAACAGGATCTCGGTATTTAGTATCAGTGTACAGGAAATACAGGGATCACCGGTGACATTACACACAGGAGATCTGTATATAGTGTCAGTGTACAGGTAATACAGGGATCACTAGTGATATTATACACAGAAGCTCTGTATATAGTGTCAGTGTATAGGTATCTTGGTATATAGTGTCAGTGTATAGGTAATACAGGGATCACCAGTGATATTATACACAGGAAACATGTATATAGTGTCAGGATATAGGTAATACAGTGATCACTAGTTTCATTATAAACAGGATCTCTGTATTTAGTGTCAGTGTACAGGTAATACAGTGTTCACTGGTGACATTATACACAGGAGCTCTGTATATGGTGTCAGTGTACAGGTAATACAGGGATCACCGGTGACATTATACACAGACGCTCTGAATATAGTGTCAGTGTACAGGTAATACAGGGATTACCAGTGACATTATACACAGGAGCTCTGTATATACTGTCAGTGTATAGGTAATACAGGGATCACCAGTGACATGCTCAGGAGATCTGCATGTAGTGTCAGTGTACAGGTAATACAGGGATCACCAGTGATATTATACACAGGAGCTCTGTATATAGTGTCAGTGTACAGGTAAAACAGGGATCACCAGTGATATTATACAAAGGAACCCTGTATATAGTGTCAGTATATGCAGTATGTAATAGAGGGATCACCAATTACATTATACACAGACGCTCCATGTATAGTGTCAGTGTACAGATAATGCAGTGATCACCGGTGACATTATACACAGAAGCTCTGGATACAGTTTCAGTGCACAGGTAATAGAGATCACCAGTGACATTATACACAGGAGATCTGTATATAGTGTCAGTGTACAGTTAATTCTGTGATCACTGGTGACATTATACACAGGAGCTCTGTACACAGTATATAGTGTATAGCGTGCGTGTACATGTAATACAGTGACTCACCAGTGACGTCTGTAGTTGAAGTCCTTCATCTTTGTTTTCCTTCAACCAGCACAGACCGCCGTCACTTCTTCCAGCCAGGACTCGTCCCTGCAAAAAATAACACAAAATCATCAACATCAATAGCTGATTGCTTCCAGAGGACTTTCCCCACTCTTTCCCTGACTTCTACACTACGTCAGATGAAGAAAAGCGACTTAGTGCCGCCCTGCACAGTCACAGGACCTACCTTTGGTTCCTTCCGTGGAAAACTGTTTCCTAAAAAGTAAATTATATTACAGTAATAATAATGTCCCTAATTGGACCCTAAAGAAATTATGTTCCCCACTTGTCATCATAAACTAATCTAGCATGTTCCTTATTCTGGCCCTCGAACAGAAATTAAGTCCCTCATCCTGGCCTCCTTTATTCAATAATTTCACCCAGCCTGACCCCCTATATTTTATCTTATGCCTCAGCCTGGCCCCCTGATATCCATCCCGCTTCCCCAGCTATACATACTGGCCCTCATATGTCCCTTGTCCTGCCCCATCATTTATCTCTCCTGGACGCCCATATATCCTTCCCGGTCCCTTGTCCTGGCTCCCCATATATCCATCTTGGCCCCCCATTTACAGTGGGGCAAAAAAGTATTTAGTCAGTCAGCAATAGTGCAAGTTCCACCACTTAAAAAGATGAGAGGCGTCTGTAATTTACATCATAGGTAGACCTCAACTATGGGAGACAAACTGAGAAAAAAAAATCCAGAAAATCACATTGTCTGTTTTTGTTTCATTTTATTTGCATATTATGGTGGAAAATAAGTATTTGGTCAGAAACAAGCAATCAAGATTTCTGGCTCTCACAGACCTGTAACTTCTTCTTTAAGAGTCTCCTCTTTCCTCCACTCATTACCTGTAGTAATGGCATCTGTTTAAACTTGTTATCAGTATAAAAAGACACCTGTGCACACCCTCAAACAGTCTGACTCCAAACTCCACTATGGTGAAGACCAAAGAGCTGTCAAAGGACACCAGAAACAAAATTGTAGCCCTGCACCAGGCTGGGAAGACTGAATCTGCAATAGCCAACCAGCTTGGAGTGAAGAAATCAACGGTGGGAGCAATAATTAGAAAATGGAAGACATACAAGACCACTGATAATCTCCCTCGATCTGGTGCTCCACGCAAAATCCCACCCCGTGGGGTCAGAATGATCACAAGAACGGTGAGCAAAAATCCCAGAACCACGCGGGGGGACCTAGTGAATGAACTGCAGAGAGCTGGGACCAATGTAACAAGGCCTACCATAAGTAACACACTACGCCACCATGGACTCAGATCCTGCAGTGCCAGACGTGTCCCACTGCTTAAGCCTGTACATGTCCGGGCTGTCTGAAGTTTGCTAGAGAGCATTTGGATGATCCAGAGGAGTTTTGGGAGAATGTCCTATGGTCTGATGAAACCAAACTGGAACTGTTTGGTAGAAACACAACTTGTCGTGTTTGGAGGAAAAAGAATACTGAGTTGCATCCATCAAACACCATACCTACTGTAAAGCATGGTGGTGGAAACATCATGCTTTGGGGCTGTTTCTCTGCAAAGGGGCCAGGACGACTGATCCGGGTACATGAAAGAATGAATGGGGCCATGTATCGTGAGATTTTGAGTGCAAACCTCCTTCCATCAGCAAGGGCACTGAAGATGAAACGTGGCTGGGTCTTTCAACATGACAATGATCCAAAGCACACCACCAGGGCAACGAAGGAGTGGCTTCGTAAGAAGCATTTCAAGGTCCTGGAGTGGCCTAGCCAGTCTCCAGATCTCAACCCTATAGAAAACCTTTGGAGGGAGTTGAAAGTCCGTGTTGCCAAGCGAAAAGCCAAAAACATCACTGCTCTAGAGGAGATCTGCATGGAGGAATGGGCCAACATACCAACAACAGTGTGTGGCAACCTTGTGAAGACTTACAGAAAACGTTTGACCTCTGTCATTGCCAACAAAGGATATATCACAAAGTATTGAGATGAAATTTTGTTTCTGACCAAATACTTATTTTCCACCATAATATGCAAATAAAATGAAACAAAAACAGACAATGTGATTTTCTGGATTTTTTTTTCTCAGTTTGTCTCCCATAGTTGAGGTCTACCTATGATGTAAATTACAGACGCTTCTCATCTTTTTAAGTGGTGGAACTTGCACTATTGCTGACTGATTAAATACTTTTTTGCCCCACTGTATATGCATCCTGCCCCCCCCATATAGCCATACTGGCCTCACATATATGTAACCTGGCCCCCCATATATATCCATCCTGCCCCCCCCCCCCATATATATGCATCCAGGTCCCTTGTCCTGCCCCCCCTCCCTCATAAATCCATCTAGACCCTCCATATATATGCATCCTGGCTGTACCATATGTATGCATACTGCCCATATATCCATCCTGGTCCCTCCTCCTGCCCCTCCCCCATATATCCATCCTGGTCCCCCATACATACATTCTGGCCCCCTCATATATATCTATCCTGGCCACCCCCCATATATCCATCCTAGCCATCCCATATATGCACCCTGGCCTGCCATGTATATGCATCTTGGCCTCTCCATATACAGTATATGCATCCTGGTCCCTTGTCCTGCCCCCATCCCCCATAAATCCATCTTGGTCCCCCATATATATGCATCCTAGCTGTATAATGTATATGCATCCTAGCTCCCCATGTATCCATCCTGGTCCCATGTCCTACCCCTCCCGCATATATCCATGCTGGCCCCCGTATATGCATTCTGGCCCCCTCATATAAATCCATCCTGGCCCCATTCCCCATATATCCATCCAAGCCGCCCCATATCTGCATTCTGGCCCCCTAATATATATCCATCCTCCCCCCCATAAATGCATCCTGGCCCCACATATATATATGCATCTTGGTCCCTTGTCCTGCACCCCAATAAATCCATCCTGGCCCCGATATATATGCATACTGGTTCCCCCATATATCCATCCTGGTCCCTTGGCCTGCCCACCCCATATATCCATCCTGGCCCCCCATATGTATCCATCCAACCCCTTGTCCTTCCCCATATCTCCATCCGGGCCCCCCACATGTATCCATCCGGGCCCCTCACGTATGTGCATTCATCCTGGCCCCCCCCATTATGTGCATCCATCCTGGCCCCCCTTCTGTGCATCCATCATGGACCCCCGTATGTGTATCCATCCTGCCCCCCCCCCATTATGTGCATCCATCCTGGCCCCCCTTCTGTGCATCCATCATGGACCCCCGTATGTGTATCCATCCTGGACCCCCGTGTATATGCATCTATCCTGCCCCCCCCCCGTATGTAGATCCATCCTGGCTCCCCCATATGTGCATCCATCCTGGCCCCCCGTATGTGCATCCATCCTGGCCCCCCCCGTATGTGCATCCATCCTGGCCCCCCTCCATATTTGCATCCATCTTGGCTTCCCCGTATGTGCATCCATCCTGGCCCCCCTCTTATTTGCATCCATCCTAGCTCCCCTTCTGTGCATCCATCATGGCCCCCCCGTATGTGTATCCATCCTGGCCCCCCATATATACATCTATCCTGTCCCTCCCGTATGTAGATCCATCCTGGCTCCCCCATATGTGCATCCATCCTGGCCCCACCGTATGTGCATCCATCCTGGCCCCCCCCCTCCATATTTGCATCCATCCTGACCCCCCCTCTCATTTGCATCCATCTTGGCTTCCCCGTATTTGTATCCATCCTGGTCCCACCGTATGTGCATCCATCCTGGCCCCCCTTTATGTGCATCTATCCTGGCCCCCCCGTATGTGCATCCAACCTGGTCCCCCTCTTATTTGCATCCATCCTAGCCCCCCTTCTGTGCATCCATCATTCCCCCCCCCCCCATATGTGTATCCATCCTGGCCCCCCCATATATGCATCTATCCTGGCCCTCCTCCATATTTGCATCTATCCTGACCCCCTCTCTCATTTGTATCCATATTGGCTTCCCCGTATTTGTATGCATCCTGGCACCCCCTCTTATTTGCATCCATCCAGCCCCCCCCCCCTTATTTGCATCCATCCTGGCCCCCCCCCTTATTTGCATCCATCCTGTCCTCCCGTATTTGCATCCATCCTGGCTCCTCCATATGTGCATCCATACTGCCCCCCCCCCGTACGTGCATCCATCATGGCCCCCTGTATGTGCATCCATCATGGCCCCTCCCATATGAGAAGAAAAAAATACTGCTCTTACCTACCTGAGCTCCCGGTGCGTCCTCCTCCTCCTCCTCTGCAAGTACGGCGCGCTCATAGTAACATGACCGCCGACATAGCAGAGGCCGGCGGTGAATGTGTGAGCACGCATGACACTGACGTCATACGCCGGAGACGACAGGCACATACTTGCCAGTATCTATTGGGACATGCGACGCAGTGGTTCAGGTAATGAACGCTGCGTGAGAGCGCCACTGCACATACGCGGCCTGCACTTTTAAAGGGCCGAGCCCCTAAAAAGCGCAGACTTTTTTTTCTTCTTTTCCCCCTCTCCTTCCCACTACCACAATCCCCGGTACCCCACCAGGCCAGACCGACCCTGCATATACTGAATGTTTACGACCCTTTAATTAAGCATCATTCAGACATCTGCTTGCTGTTATTTTCACGGATAGAACATAAACGCATTATAGTCTATGGGGCTGTTCACATGTTCATGTTTTTTTGTGTCCAAGCAAAAATTATAGAGACGTGCGTTTCTTTATAAGCATCACAGATAGGAAAGTTGCAATATAAGTCTATGGCTCTGAAAAAAAAAAAAAAATCACAGAATCCCACTGTTTATTGTACAATACCACAACACTCAAAAAGTCCAATTGATTTACATTTATTTGAAGTAAATGCAGCAGTACGTCTGTATAACAGAAAAAGGGCCAACGTTTCGCCCACAGACCTTGGTCACAGCCTATAAAATATATACAATAAGGCCGCGTTCACATGATCAGTATTTGGTCAGTATTTTACATCAGTATTTGTAAGAAAAAAAACAGGAGAGGAACTATCAGGCTGTGTGCACACGCTGCGGATTTTGCTGCGGTTCCGCAGCGGTTTTGGCCGCTGCGGTGTACAGTACAATGATTCCCTATGGGAATCAAAAACCGCAATGCAGATGGTGCGGAATTTTCCGCGCGGATTATCTGCGGTTTTCAATCCGCAGAAAGAATTGACATGCCAATTCTTTCTGCGGATTCCCCTGCGGTTTGCCATCTCCTCCATTGAGAAGATAAAAAACCGCAGGGCAAAACCGCAGAGCAATCCGCAGGTAAAACCGCAGGTCTTTTAACCTGCAGTTTCACCTGCGGATTTTACAAAATCCGCGTGGATGAATCCGCACCTAATCCGCAGCGTGTTCACACAGCCTCAGAGGAAAAGTCTAAAACAAACACGTCACCACTTCAGTATTTATCACCCACTTCTGGTTTTAGCTTAAAAACACTGAGCTAAAATACTGACCAAATACTGAACGTGTGAACGTGGCCTAACAGAGACTAAACAACATGATGATAAATTGCATAAAGATCAAAGTAAATAAAATAAATATGCACAAAAGTAGGAATTAGTCCTACCGGTAATGGTATTTCCAGGAGTCCATCATGACAGCACCACCAGGAGGTTGTCCTTATCCTTGGTAGGGACAGGAACACAGAAGAGGTTAAATAGCCCCTCCCCGCTAACACCCTTCAGTGATTTTCTAAGTACCACACCAGGATGGATGCAACGCGATTTTATTGAACTTCCTTCTACACATGTTACATCACATATCAGACTGGAAATTCAAGGGAGGGTATATAAGGGGTGCTGTCATGATGGACTCTTGTAAATACCATTACCGGTAGGACTAATTCCTACTTTCCAGGATGTCCCTCCTGATAGCATCACCAGGAGAATTACCAAATTACTCCAACTAGGGCAGGATTACAGCCTGAAGGACTTTCCTCCCAAAGGCCGTTTGATGATTTGTCATAACATCTAATTTGTAATGTTTACAAAAGGTATTAAATTTAGACCAGGTTGCGGCCCTGCAGATTTGGACGCTCCTGCGCTCTCTGCCCATGAGGCAGAAACGGCTCTCAGTAAATGGGCCATGAGGTTTTCTGGCGGAGGATTCCTTGCCGACACATATGCTGCGCCAATAGTTGACTTCAAACATCTGGCCAGGGCAGCTTTCGATGCCTTCTTCCCTTTGTTTTTGCCTGCCATTTGGATAAAAAGGTTAGAGTCCACTCTCCAGTGTTCTGTGAGTTTTAACCCCTCAATGACCGCCAATACGTCTTTTAACTGACGTGAGATATAAGAGAATAGCATCCCCATACAGGTGACAATCCAGCAGCTGTCGGCTGCACACTATAGCTGACCACTTGCTGCAACAGCCACGATCAGTGTTTGCACCCTCCAAATCTTTTTAACCCCTTAGATGCTGCTGTCAATAGTGACAACATCATATAAATGGTTAACAGAGAGTGTGGGGGCTTCCTCTTTATCCCCATCCGCACCCTAAGATCATGATTGTGTGGTCCTGATGTTTGCCATGGCAATTCAGGACCAAATAGCGGCCTCAGAGTCTGACGGCTGTTGTAACCTGTTCAGAAGTCAGCGACATTTAGATGGTAATAATACACTTTTTCATTTCTGTCATGCCACTTTGCATTAATTTCTGAAAATCACCTGAAGGGTTAATAAACTACCTGACTGCAGTTTTCAATATGTCAGGGGGTGCTGTTTTTAAAATGGTTTTACTTTTGGGGGTTTTCCAATATATAGGACCCCCAGAGTCACTTCAAACCTGGATAGGTCCCGAAAAAATTAATTTGATAAATTTCCTTGATAAAAAGAAAAATTACTGCTGCATTTTTAAACCTCCTGAAATGCTAGCAAAATAAAAGAACATTTTACAAATGGTGCTCATGTAAAGCAGACATGCGGAAAATGTTATTTATGAATGTTTTTGTGTGGTATGACTATCTGGATTAAAAGGGAAAAAACGTATTGACCTAAATTTACCATTATCATAAAGTACAATGTGTCACGAAAAAACAGTGACAGATTTGTTGAAGCGTTCCAGAGTTATTACCACATAAAGTGACACTGGTCAGATTTAAAAAATTTAGCTCCGTCACTAAGGGGTTAAGCATTGAAGAACGGTTCTTTTAACCTCCAAGAGGTGGAGAGAGTGTTCTTTCTCGTTGCTGTAATTCTGGCAGAAAGTAGGTAATACTATTTCCTGATTCCTGTCTAAACCGGAAATCACTTTGGGAAGAAAGGCCGGATTTAATTTTAAGACAATGCAGTCCTCCTGTATTTTTAAATATAGGTGTTCTATGGATAGGGCCAGGATCTCCCCTATGTGTCTCGCAGTAGCTATTGCTATGAGAAAAAGAGCCTTGAACGTTACTGACCTTAGGAAGGCCGGCTCTAGTGATTCATATGGATCCTTGCGTAGTTCATTTAGGAGTAGGCTGAGATCCCAGGGTGGTATTGAGCTACGGCTTGTGGGTCTCATACGCTGTGTGGCTTTTTTGAACCTCACCACCCAGGGATGATTTGCTAGAAGATAATTGAAATATAAACCTAGCGTACTAGGTCTCAGGCCCTTGTCAAAGCCTGCTTGGAGCAAGCCGAGAATGTGGGGGATATTTGGACATTAGATACTGGTACTGTACATTGAGAACAGAACTTCTTCCAGATTTTCCAATATATTGCTGAGGTGACTGGTTTCCTACTTTGCATAGTAGATATCATTAGTTCGGAGAGCCCCTTTGATTTTAGGATCTCCGCCTCTGGATCCAGGCTGATAGCTGTAGCATTTCTGATACCCTTCAGTCAGCAGCCTCCAAACTCCTGTCCCTTACTTCATCCTTTGGACTTACACAGTGGTTCTCCTCAGCCACCCACACAGACGGACACACATTAGACCTGGTCTTCACCCACCTCTGCTCTCTTTCTAACTTCACCACCTCCCCTCTCCCTCTCTCTGACCACCATCTACTCACTTTCTCATCCCCATCCTCCTCTCCTGGCACCCATGTCCAGCAACATGCGCACCCCTGCAGAAACCTTGCACACCTAGACACCCACGCGCTCTCTGACTCTATTCTACCACTGACATCCATATCCTCACTCCAAGACACAGACGGTGCCACTGCTTTCTACAATGCCACTCTCACATCAGCTATTGACACGGTCACCCCTCTCGTTCATGGCAGAATGCGATGTACCAACAGACAACTCTGGCACAATAACACCACTAAAAAGCTCCGGCAAGCGTCCAGGGCTGCAGAGCGGCATTGGAAGAAAACAAATTCGCAAGATGACTTCACTGCATTCAAACAGAGAAGACTCGCTTTCAAATCTGCCCTCACCTCTGCTAAACAGGCCTACTTCATAACCCTTGTATCTTCCCTATCCTACAATCCCAAACAGTTATTCAAAACTTTCAACTCCCTCCTCCGCCCACCACTGCCCCCTCCAACCTCCCTCATCTCTGCTGAGGACTTTGCCACACACTTCAAAAATAAGATCGACCAAACAAGGCAAGTCTTCATTGTTCAACCACCACAACCCCTTTGTATACCAGGCCAATGCCCAAACCCCATAACCTCCCTCTCCAACATCACTGAAGAGGAGCTTAATCGCCTCTTCTCCAAATCGCACCTCACAACCTGTGCATTTGACCATCCCACCTCCTCCCCAACCTCACCACCACACTTATCCCATCCCTAACCCACCTCTTCAACCTATCGCTACCGTCCGGTACCTTCCCTTCTGCATTTAAACATGCCACAATCACGCCTATCCTTAAAAAGCCAACCCCGACCCAACGGCTATATCCAGCTATCGCCCAATATCGCCCAATATCACTGCTCCCATTCGCTTCCAAACTCCTGGAGCTGCACGTCCATGCTGAACTTTCCTCCCACTTCTCATCTAACTTGCTCTTTGACAATCTACAATCTGGTTTCCGCCCCGATCACTCCACTGAGACAGCCCTGACTAAAATTACTACTGACTTACTTACAGCCAAAGCAAACAGACAATATTCTATACTCTTCCTTCTAGACCTGTCCTCTGCATTCAACACAGTTGACCACTGCCTCCTACTACAGATCCTCTCCTCCTTTGGCATCAAAGACCTCACCCTATCCTGGATCTTCTCATACCTTTTAAACTGCACATTCAGCGTCTCCCACTCACACACTACCTCCTCATCCCACCCTCTCTCTGTTGGAGTCCCCCAAAGCTCTGTTCTAGGACCCCTACTCTTCTCAATTTATACCCTTGGCCTGGGTCAACTCAAAGTCCCATGGATTCCAGTATCACCTTTATGCTGATGACACTCAGATCTACCTCTCTGGCCCAGACATCACCTCTTTGCTGTCCAGAATCCCGGAGTGTCTATCAGCCATATCCTCCTCCTCTCGCTTCCTCAAGCTCACTGTGGACAAATCTGAACTCATCATCTTTCCTCCATCTCACAGATCTTCCTTACCTGACCTATCTAGCACAATTAATGACATCATGCTTTCCCCAGTACCGGAAGTCCGCTGCCTCGGAGTAACCCTTGATTCTGCCCTGTCCTTCAAACCACACATCCAAGCTCTTTCTACCTCCTGTCGCCTCCAGCTCAAAAATATTTCCAGAATCCGTCCTTTGCTCAACCTTCAATCTACTAAAATGCTTGTGCCTGCCCTCATCATCTCCCACCTTGACTACTGCAACATCCTTTTCTGTGGTCTCCCTGCTAACACCCTCGCCCCTCTCCAGTCCATCCTTAACTCTGCTGCCCGACTAATTCATCTCTCTCCTCGCTACTCCTCCGCTTCTCCCCTCTGCAAATCTCTTCACTGGCTTCCATTCCCTCAGCGTATCCAGTTCAAATTACTAATACTGACCTACAAGGCCATCTATAACCTGTCTCCTCCATATGTCTCTGAACTAATCTCCTGATACCTTCCCTCACGTAGTCTACAGTCATCCCAAGACCTCCTTCTCTCCTACACACTTATTCGCTCCTCACCCAACCGCCTCCAAGACTTCTCCCGAATACCCCCCATACTCTGGAATTCTTTGCCCCAACATGTCCGACTATCAACCACATTCGGATCCTTCAGACGGAACCTGAAAACCCACCTCTTCAAGAAAGCCTACAGCCTGCAATGACTCCGCTACCTCCTCACCACTACTGGAAATATAACCTCAATCAACACCAGAACTGCTGCAACCCGCCAACCTACTGTCTCCTTCCCCACCATCTTGTAGCATGTAAGCCCGAAAGGGCAGGGTCCTCTCCCCTCTGTATCAGTCTGTCATTGTAAGTTTGTTTACTGTAAGTGAAATCTGTAATTTGTATGTAACCCCTTCTTATGTACAGCACCATGGAATCAATGGTGCCATATAAATAAATAATAACAATTTTTGGTCTCTGATGTACTAGAGGTCCCTGGGTTAGTAGGTCCAGTCTTGCTGGTAGTAGAATTGGATCTTCCAGCGCCATCCAACTTAGTAGGGAGAAACAGCTCCTTTTGGGCCATTAAGGGACAATCAAGATTACTGATGTTCTGCTTTCTTGGATCTTCCTTCAGACTCTTGGTATAAGAGCAAGTGGTGGAAAGGCATAAGCGAGACCCATGTTCCATTTCTGTGCCAAAGTGTCTACCCCTTTCTTTCACCTCTTTCTATTTTCTGTCCCCTCTTTCTTTCTCTCTGTATTCTTTTTCTCTGTTCTCTTTCTTTCCCTTTTCTCTCTGTTCTTTCTTTATTATTATTTATTGTTATAGCGCCATTTATTTCATGGTGCTTTACATGTAAGGAGGGGTATACATAATAAAAACAAGTACAATAATGTTAAACAATACAAGTCATAACTGGTACAGGAGGAGAGAGGACCCTGCCCGCGAAGGCTCACAATCTACAAGGGATGGGTGAGAATATAGTAGGCGAGGATAGAGCTGGTCATGCAGCGGTCTTTCCCCTTTCTTTTTTTTTTTTAACCGTCTTTATTGAGTGTAATACAAAGTATACATATAATGTCCAATAACATAACAGAAGAACATTTATGCAATATTATTAACATTAGACGACATTTTTTCAACTATAACCCCCCATCCTCTCCCCCAGGCAAACTCCATAAAATTGTAACACAATTTCGATCCAATCTAACAGGGATATTACCGGCAAG
This sequence comes from Dendrobates tinctorius, assembly GCF_039654945.1. Classification (NCBI taxonomy): domain Eukaryota; kingdom Metazoa; phylum Chordata; class Amphibia; order Anura; family Dendrobatidae; genus Dendrobates; species Dendrobates tinctorius. Next base: position 2,058,304 of record NW_027361791.1, on the reverse strand, counting down.
CTGCTCTCTCCCTGCCAGATCGTGGTTCGTCGATGGACCGCGTCCTCCTCTGGGCGCGGTACATCGACGACATTTTCATGATCTGGCAGGGGTCAATTACTCTACTTGAGGATTTTATGCAATCTCTGAATACTAATAATTTGAATATCCGCATTACCTACTATTTTGATGTTAATAAGGTCGAGTTTTTGGACGTCACACTCAGACGGGATGATAAGGATGTATTACAAACAGATATTTTCAGGAAATCTACTTCAACAAATACTCTGTTACATGCCTCTTCTGCACACCCGAGACACGTGATTCAGTCCGTGCCCACAGGACAGTTTCTGCGTCTTCGCAGAATATATGCAACTAATTTGGATTTTGAACTTCAAGTAGAGGATCTGAAAAAGAGGTTTTACGAACGTGGCTATAGCCGTCGCATGGTGAAACGTGCCTATAATCGCGCTAAACATTCTCTGCGGCATATGATCTATTATATAAATCGGAGGTGCGACTAACTGATGACAAAGTAAGGTTTGTCACTGATTACCATGCCCAATTGGCTCGAGTAAGGGATGTTCTTATCAATCGTGGCCCATATTTAGGGCTGATCCAATTCTTTTGAAATATATTCCTGAAAGACCAGCTATCTCTACCAGACGCACTAAGAATCTATGCGATTATCTGGTTAGAAGTCATCATTTGGGTAGTTCTAAACCAACGTTTTTGGATAGTGGAACAGGTTGTAGGCGAGGTTGTACTCCTTGTAGTCGATGTGTAGCTTGTCCTAATATAGAAAGGTGTAATACCTTTTACAATGCAGATAGATCAAGTACCTATGACATAAGGAAAAGTATTACATGTAATACTCGTAATGTCATTTATTTTGCAACATGTCCTTGTGGACTTATTTATGTTGGTTTGACCACGCGTCCCTTTAAGGTTCGCGTGAGAGAACATGTTCTTGGCATTTTGGCAGCAGTCGACCACAAGGAGGCATCCTCCCTAAAAACTATACCGTGGCATTTTTGGCTGTGTCACTCTTGCGATGCCTCCCTTCTTCGTGTGAGGGGCATTGATTGTATTGAGGCCACTCTGCGAGGGGGTAGAACGTCGCAGAAGTTGGCCCAGCTAGAATCCCGCTGGATTTGGACTCTTAATACACTTCATCCCCATGGGCTTAACGAATATAATAGCTTTGCTCCCTTTTTATGACCTAGATGGCGGTATTTGAGTTAGGTTCCATCTGTGTTAATAGCTTTGTTTTTAATACTTATTTTATGTTGATTTTTTAGGTGGTCTTTGGAGTCTACTTATTTTTGTGTTATCACTTGTGCATTTCATGGAGGTTTAACATCTTGCAAAATGACAGCTACTGTGAAACTACGTGGATGTCCCTGAACAGTGATAGAGGCCTATATTTGCTGGACAGTGTTTACATTGTTTTATGTGCAATATACAGTCATTTTGGCTGTTTCGTATCTCTTTATACGTTATATATTGTATTTTGCAATATATGCACTTTCGGGTACATCATCATTAGTTATATATGTATATGAATATTTATATTGTTTATGATGGATATTTTACTATGCTGTAGTCAAACCTTTTTGGGTGGAATATTATATATAGATAGACATAATATCGTGTGCCGTAGTTTTGACTAGCGAGAGAGATATGGATAGATGCGTTTTTGTACATATATACTGTCTGATATTGTATTTCGCCATCTAGTACGCTCATTCCACCTCTTTAGGTGCTAATTCTGTTTGGTCACGTAGCCTGATCATTTCATCTATTTATGTGTTATATTTTTTTGTCATTTGTCCCTTCAATGTTGTAAAGTCAATGTTGATTTTTATGTTGGCTAGCGTTATAATTATGTGCCTCTTTGTATTTATACATGGAGCTACTAATTTTCTATGCTGTTACATCTTTTATGTGTTTTCCCACACACTTGCCCTCTTTTAATATGGCGCCGAGTATAATTCTTGTTCTGCGCACGCGCGCTGTGAGTCACTCTGATGGTGCTCTCCATATCCTAATGACGTCTGATCATGTGGGGCCGCATGTTTCCGGCGCTCATTGGATGGGAGGCACGGTCTAGAATGGACCAGCAGCTGCCGCGTTCATGGAACTTCCGGTAGGCGCGCTATATAGATGTGCACATTGTGTTCCTTAACCACGCCCCCCTGAGGAAGGAGCAAGCGCTCCGAAACGCGCGTCGGGGTGATGCTTGGACACTGAACGCTGTTGTCTCTTGCCTCCTGCTGCGGTTCATTTAATTAGGAATGATTGTCTCTTTATTATTTACTTGCTATCGCTGTGAGTGCCCTCTGGTGCAGGTACACAATCAATGTGCTAGAGGATGCTCACTTTGATTAATATTATGGCACACGATTTAGATAGTGATCTTGGTTAACACTATGGTATTTGATGCAGAGATAGACGCAGGGGAGACTATTTATGCTAGGTCATATTTTCTATAATGTATTATATGGATGAGTTTTCAGTGTGATGTGTCAGCGTCGGTAGTTTTTCTTGCTGTTTTCACAATATGGTGTTTTAGCCTCACCTGTATGCTTTCATATAATAAAGGATTTTTTTATGAATTTTTCATATTAACTTTGGACTTAGTGATCGTTTCTTTTTGGCTTGTGTGTCTCTCATATACCAGTTGGTGAGCTGGAAACAACTATGTATCGCCTGGCGTGTGGAAGATGTCTGAGTATAGATAAAAGAGGACCATGTGGAAAAAAAAACGTTCAGTGTCTTTTTCTTAAGTAAGGCCTCTATCCAATCTATTTAGAAGTGATATGTTACTTTTGTAGTAATTAGGCTTAAAGAAGGTGTTGCATCCTGCGTCCACAAATGGAGAATGCTTTTACGTGTGGCTGCCGCCCATATGAACAAGATGCGGCGCTGCTGGACAGAAAGCCTCACCAACTGGTCCTGTGCGAGAATATTAAATATGGCCCACTCTGAGGAGAGAGAGAGATAGATATGTCAAAGGTGTTGATGAGATGTTGATGAGATGTTGCAGAAGTGTATCCCACACCTCATTTTTGGGCAGTCCCAAAGGCAATGGAAAATATCAGCTGGAGAGTGTAAGCATTTAGGGAAGGGATAGTCCCCTGAGGGGGACATTTTTACTTGACCTCCGTGGAGATATATGCTCTATAAAATATCATAAGAGACATGGTTATGTAACTGTCATATGGTAATATAAAGTTAATATGCAGAGTGGCTTTCAAAAGGTCATTTACCCGACAGTTTGTTAATTGAGCAACCCATTTTCCAGGGCCTGGTGAAGAGTCTGACCAATGTATAGAAGGCTTTAATGATTTATATAGAAGACTCATAGAATAAGTTCCCATTTGGGCTTTAATGGATATTAAATTTAGAGGGTGTGTTCTAGCATCATCCGGTATGTCTCGCAATATTGAGCTTACGTAATGTCTAATTGGAGAGATCGTAAAATTGTCTTCTGTAAGGATTGGGTATTTGAAAATCATGTCCTCTAAGGCAGGGGTCCCCAACCACCGGGTCGCTGCAGTGCCCTTGCCGGTCCGCGGACACAAGGGGAGCCAGGGGCGGTCAGTGGCGTAGCGGGGGCTGGGGCGGCGCGCAGCAGTTCTTAGCGGCGGCCAGGGAGCGATCCAAGCAGCTCCGCTGCCTGCAAGAGGGAATGGCAGGAGCGGAGCTGCAAAGACCCGTCCTGCTTCCTGCCCGTCGCCCGCGCTTCCTGTCTCTGACTGACACAGAGAGGAGAGCGCGGCCGCTGCTGTGTCAGAGCGAGGAAGCGCGGGCGATGCTGCGACAGGAGAGAGGTGGTGTGTGTGTGTGTGTGTGTGTGTAGCCTGGCCGTGTGTGAAGGATGGAGAGACGGCAGTGATGGAGAGACGGCAGTGATGGAGAGACGGCAGTGATGGAGAGACGGCAGTGATGGGGTGAAGGCAGTGATGGGGTGAAGGCAGTGATGGGGTGAAGGCAGTGATGGGGTGAAGGCAATGATGGGGTGAAGGCAATGATGGGGTGAAGGCAATGATGGGGTGAAGGCAATGATGGGGTGAAGGCAATGATGGGGTGAAGGCAATGATGGGGTGAAGGCAATGATGGGGTGAAGGCAATGATGGGGAGAGGGGAGTGATGGGGTGAAGGCAATGATGGGGAGAGGGGAGTGATGGGGTGAAGGCAATGATGGGGAGAGGGGAGTGATGGGGTGAAGGCAATGATGGGGAGACGGCAGTGATGGGGAGAGGGGAGTGATGGGGAGAGGGGAGTGATGGGGTGAAGGCAATGATGGGGAGAGGGGAGTGATGGAGCACTCATTCAAAACCTATGGTGAGTTGAGTCACATTATAAATGTTATTTAATTATAAGTATGCACTGCTACACTACAACTGCGTCCATAGCCTCGCCCCCTTATGACCAAAGCCCCGCCCCTGCCACACCTCCATCCCCGCCCTGCCGGGCCATGGAAGAATGGTCTTGCTTGAAACCAGTCCCTGCTGCAAAAAAGGTTGGGGACCACTGCTCTAAGGTAAGAAGGCATTGATTATTTGTTAACGTATCTCGGACCAGTCTAGACCCATTGTTTCCAAGCACCTTGTAAATGGGAGGTGACTTGCCTTGTAGAAAAGAGGGGTTACCTTGAAAGGGAAGAAACATTGAGATGTGGGGGTCAAGACCGCTAACTCGTCTAGCTTGACGCCATCCCAAGATTACCGACCACAATAGAGGATTATCTCTAACCTCCACTGGAATTTCAGCATTTCGTAGGTGAAGCAATGCTGGGAGGCTGAAGGGTCTACACATGGCCTCATCTATTGGGGTATTAGTGAAGCGATTAAAGGCATGTATCCAATCAAGGGAATGGCGAAAAGCAGCCGCTATACTGTAGAGGCGTAAATTTGGGAGATTAAGTCCACCCAAAGATTTGGTTTGCTGTAGCTTAAAAACACTAATTCTAGAGCCCCCTTCTGAGCCCCAAATAAATTGGCAGAAGGCTTGTGGCAGTAGCCTATCAGCTTTAGAAAGTAGAACCGGGAGCGTCTGTAAAAGAAAGAGTATTTTAGGGAAAGAGATCATTTTAATTAGATGGGCTTTACCTGCAAAGGATAATTTAAGGGATTTCCAGGATTGAATTTCTTGTATAACTACAGAAATAAGAGGCTGAACATTTAATTTATAGATATCATGAGGATTTGATGGTAGGTCAACGCCAAGATAAGGTAAAGAATTTCTCCTCCACTGAAAGGGAACGGCCACCGTTTCTGAGCAATTTTAAAAATAGCTAAAGCATGAGTTTTATTAAAGTTTATACGAAATCCCGAAACTGCTCCAAAATCATTAAAGGCATCCATTATAGAGGAAATGGCTTCCTTAGGATTGGATATCATGAGTATGCCCCATATGCTGACCCATAAGATGCTCCATAGATTATACCCCCATAAGATGCTCCATAGATTATACCCCCATAAGATGCTCCATAGATTATACCCCACACATTATGCCCCCGTAAGATAATCCATAGATTATACCCCATATGCTGCTGCTGCAAATTAAAAAAAAGAATGGCATACTCACCTCTCCATCGCTGAGGGACAGGTGCTGGGTCCTGAGCAGGCGGAGACACTGGCGCGCTATGGGAGCCAGTTGCCATGGTCGACGCTGGCTCAGAACCAGACACCTGCGATATTCACCTGTCCCGGGTGCATCGCCGCTGTCTTCCAGGTCCTCTGCAGTGACGTTCAGCAGAGGGCACGCACTAACCACGTCATCGCACCCTCATCTGTCTGAGCATCACTGACAAAGGACGCAGCAGACAGCGGTGAGCAGCGATGGACCAGAGACAGGTGAATATCGCATATACTTACCCCTCCTGACGCAGTCTCTGCAGCCGCGCTTCTCTCACGGTTTCTGGCAGCGCATATTCATGACTTTAATGAGCGGTACCACGTGACCGCTGAAGGAAGGAGCCTGAGACCGTGAAACAAGCATGGGGGCTGCAGAGACGCATCAGGGGGGTCAGCATGACCTGACACCCGTGCTCCCCCACCGACACCCTGGCGTTGTCACGTGCACCGTCCTGTGTGACACGGCCAGCAGGCCGGTAACTAATACAACAGGACACGGCCTGTGTAATTGTCCAGTGTGACGCGGCCCGCAGGCCGGTAACTAATACAAGACAAAGGGGATAAGGAAACATTTTCAACGGTGGGCCAGCCGATGGGGGACGTGGAGACCTTCTGCACTCCCCTGAGTCAGTGTCCCTAACACTCCTAACGTGCCCTATACAGGCTCCTCACCTGTCGCCGATCAGGAACCTGTCACCCTAGCAAACCCTACACCTATTCCTTACTAGGGAGCTGGGTGGTGCAGGCACTGGCCCCACTGCTGTACTAACACCAACATGAGAAAAAGTGACTAACAGGGAAACACTTAGCTTTGCTCTGATGCACTTGCTCCTGGCAACAGAGTCCAACACCTGAGTGCATCTTCCTCCCACCGTGTCCAGCACCCGAGTGCCGCCTTGGAGCAACAGAATCCAGCACCTGAGTACAGCTGTCCAGCAACAGTGTCCAGCAACCGAGTCCAGCACCTGAGTGCAGCTCTACACCATAGCTGCCACTCCACCAAGCTTTGCAAGAATTCTTCACTGACACCATTGCTGCCACTCCACCATGCTTTACACGAACTCCTCGCTGACACCATATCTGCCACTCCAGGACTCTGGACGAGCTACCCTGGTCTCTCCTCCAGCTCCCTCCTTCACCCAGGATGGTTGGAAAAGACCAACAATAATATCACCAATGTGAGTGAGCACAACTGACACACCTTTATTGAGTAAACACACCGGTTAGTGATTCCCATGCAATTACACTAACCACCACCGGGGGCAAAACTATCTCTAAGCACACCAGTGCAATGACCATACTGGCCACCGGGGGCAAAACTATCTCTAAGCACAAAGCTTAGAGAGAGGAAGAAAAAAAAAAAAGGTTACCAGTGCTCATCTGACATGATCCCGCATGGATCGTGACAGGCGTAAATGACTTGCGTATAAGCAGAGAGGGGGACTTTCAGCCCAAAAAAAATGGGCTGAAAATCTCGGCTTATTCGCGAGTATAAACGGTACTTGAATTATGTATCTCCCTTGTGAGAGAATCCAAGCATATTGGAGAGAAAGCCACAGAGTTTCTGATAGCTAGCATTACACCTGTTTTTTCTTATAATTGTCTTGTAACACATGTGGATAAAGGGGGTGTCGCAATCTGCCAGCATCTTTATGGATAATAGGAGTTTCCTGGGCACAAAAGATGTCGCATTTAGAGGAAACCACGACCTTCCACATAAAAGATCTTTTCTGTGGACTGTTAAGACCATTAACATTAATTGAACATATCTTAATCACCTTTTTTATACTTAGGAAAATGCTGAAGCCTGATAAAATCTGTGACCATCCATATGAAAATATTAATTAATCCAGAATTGAACCAGAAGGGAACAGAAGGTAACTGGAAAGAGTCACTGTAAACAATGTTTTTGTTTGTTTCCACTCTGACCCCTATAATCCTTCACTTTCTGATAACCCCACTAATCCCTACACCAAGCAAGGAACTGTTCATCTCTTCTTCAATCCTTCCAATCCATCTCGCCTCTTCCTCAGATCTGTTCCTCAACATACAATCCTCTGTCTCCAAACACAGACAGCCCTCTCATACCCTCTCTGCTCCCCCTCACTGCTGGCGATATCTCTCCAAATCCTGATCCTCGTCACCACATTCCCACAGTCATTTCTACCTCCCATCCACACCCAATCACAACTTCCCGTAACCACTCCAACCTTATACACATTCGCCCAGCCCCAGCTTCCCCAGTCCCACTAACAGGAGCTCTGTGGAACGCTCGCTCTGTGTGCAACAAACTTTCTTTCATCATCATTTTATTACCAGCAAACTTTCCTTCCTCGCCATCACCGAAACCTGGCTCACCTCCTCTGACAGAGCCTCTCCTGCTGCACTCTCATATGGTGGATTCCACCTTTCCCACACCCCCTCGCCCCCAGCTGCAAGCATGGTGGAGGAGTTGGTTTTCTCCTGTCAGATAACTGCTCCTTGACCCCAATCCCACTGCCGCCCTGTTGCCCTCCCTTCCTTCGAGGTGCACTCTGTGCGCATCTACTCCCCCTCCAACTAGCTGTCAGATACTGCCGCTCCAGGGTCAGCCACCACCTTCTTCAACACCTCGATCTACACTCACATGTCTGTAAGAGGGAGGAGAGATTCAGACAAAGTTCCCTACACAATGCGGATGCCGCTCTATATAACACCACAATAGCTGTAGCTTTGGAATCAGTTGCCCCTCTCAAACATACCAAAGCTCGCAAAATCAACAGACAGCCCTGGCACACCAGTCTGACCAAAGAACTGAGGCGGGCTTCCAGGGCTGCTGAGCGGAGTTGGAAAAAATCCCACTCCAATGAGGACTTCATCACATTCAAACAGTCCCTCACTACTTTCAAGGCCACATTCGCTGCAGCAAAACAAACCTACTTCTCATCTCTCATATCCTGTCTCACAACCCTAAGCAGTTATTCAACACCATCAATTCTCTCCTCCGCCCCCCCAGCACTTCCTCCCTCTCCACTCATCTCAGCTGAAGACTTTGCCTCATTTTTCAAGGAGAAGATTGATAACATCAGAGACAGTTTTGGTCAACAACCCCCAGTGCCCTTCCTCCTACCTGCCCTGCCCTCCTCCCCCAAAACCAACTTCTCCACCATTACAGAAGATTGACTCTCCACTCTACTCTCAAGATCACATCTCACTACCTGTGCACTTGACCCGATGCCATCTCACTTCATCCCAAACCTCACCACAGTCTTCATCCCAACCCTAACCCATCTCTTCAACCTATCACTAACTGGTGTTTTCCCCTCAAGCTTTAAACATGCCTCAATCACACCTATCCTCAAAAAGCCCTCTCTTGACCCATCCTCTGTATCTAGCTATCGCCCTATATCACTTCTCCCCTATGCCTCAAAACTACTGGAAGAACACGTCCATCTTGAACTATCCTCCCACCTCTCTTCTTGCTCCCTCCTTGACCACTTGCAATCTGGCTTCCGGCCACACCACTCCACTGAAACTGCCCTAACTAAGGTCACCAATGACCTACTAGCCGCCAAGGCCAAGCGACACTACTCTGTCCTCCTCCTCCTGGACCTGTCCTCTGCCTTTGACACAGTGGACCATTCCCTATTACTACAGACCCTCTCATCTCTTGGTATCACAGACTTGGCCCTATCTTGGATTGCGTCATATCTAGCAGACCGGACATTCAGCGTCTCCCACTCGCACACCACCTCCTCACCGCACCACCTATCCGTCGGAGTCCCGCAAGGTTCAGTCCTAGGGACCCTGCTCTTCTCAGTTTACACCTTCGGCCTCGGACAGCTCATAGAGATGATACTGAAAGCCATGAGATTCTATGTTGATGACACACAGATCTACATCTCTGGACCAGATATCACCTCCCTACTAAACAAAATCCCTCAATGTCTGTGCCATTTCATCCTTCTTCTCCGCTAGATTTCTAAAACTTAATATGGACAAAACAGAATTAATCATCTTTCGCCCATCTCACGTGACCCCCCCCCCACCCCCCAACGGACCTATCCATTAAACGGCTGCCCACTCTCTCCAGTCCCACAAGCTTGCTGACTCGGGGTTATCTTTGACACTGATCTCTTTCAAACCACATATCCAAGCCCTTTCCGTTTCCTGCCGACTTCAACTCAAAAATATTTCATGGATCCGTACATTCCTCAACCAAGAATCTCCAAAAACTGCAACCTCCTGCTCTGTGGCCTCCCCTCTAACACTCTCGCACCCCTCCAATCTATTCTTAACTCTGCTGCCCGACTAATCCACCTGTCCCCCCGCTATTCCCCGGCCTCTCCCCATTACCCAAAGAATCCAGTTCAAAACCCTAACCATGACATACAAAGCCATCCACAACCTGAGTCCTCCGTACATCTGTGACCTAGTCTCCTGGTACTTACCTGCACGAAACCTCCGATCCTCACAAGATCTCCTTCTGTACTCCCCTCTTATCTCCTCTTCCCACAATCGCATACAAGATTTCTCCCGCGCATCCCCTCTACTCTGGAACTCTCTACCACAACATATCAGACTCTCGCCTACCATGGAAACCTTCAAAAAGAACTTGAAGACCTACCTCTTCCGACAAGCCTACAACTTGCAGTAACCACCGATCCAACAAACCGCTGCACGACCAGCTCTACCCTCGCCTACTGTATCCTCACCCATCCCGTTGTAGATTGTGAGCCCTCGCGGGCAGGGTCCTCTCGCATCCTGTACCAGTCGTGACTTGTATTGTTTAAGATTACTGTACTTGTATGTATTATGTATACCCCTCCTCACATGTAAAGCGCCATGGAATAAATGGCGCTATAATAAATAATAATAATAATATACAGATGTGCAACATCAACTCCATCGTTACCAAATCCACCAAGCTTTCAGAATTATCCTGTATGTAAAAGAGAACATAAATATACAAAACATTAATTTGACCAACATAAACAATTAGCAGACCAACTAAAAGATCTACTCAGGCTTGGACTGGCACATAGGGTAACAGGGCAATCCCCCGGTGGGCCCTTGTGCAAATCTGGACCCCCAACCTTACTGTATGGGCAGTAATAGTCCTAATTCACTTTGTACAGAAAAAAAAGCAGCATCTCATTCATTAACTAAAGTATCCAGTTTATTATATAGAGGTATAGGTATATTTGGGAACCAGGGTCATGTAATATTTGCTTGCAGGCAAAAAGTGGGCCCCCAAAGTCAATGTTACTAGTGGGCCCTTGGCACCTCAGTCCGACACTGGATCTACTTATTCTGTGCGACTGACTAGTCAGTATCCCAGAAGAAGGGGGAAAAGTTCTGCCCGATTGGCCGAAAAGGCTACACGATTCCCTCTCTACCCAGACGAAGAAAAATCTATCATTCAGCACAGACTTGTTTTTAGTTGAAGAAAGTTGACAGCCAGCTTCCTCGAATTGTGTGTGGGTTCTGTGAGGGCAAGTGGGTTCTATTAGTGTAAGGTTACAGTTACGCATGAGGTTTTCTCCCTCTTCCAAGGAGGTAACCGTGTCCCACTCTCCTCTGTAATGTATGAGAAGCTTCAGTTGGAAACCCCATCTATATGTCACTTTCTTTTCTCTCAGAGTGAAAGTGATAGGATTCAATAATCTGCAGAAAATGTGAGTCACTGCCGATACATCCACGAATATTTTAATTTGTTGATAAGTGTGTGGGAGTTCTCCCTTTTTCTAGAAAAGAGTAGTAGGTCTTCTTTTATATGAAAGAAATGGATACGAGCAAAGACATCTCTGGGCATTGGTTCAGGTATATTTTTGGGGCGTTGTACCCTATGGATTCTGTCAATGATTGTGTCTAATGGGGAGCAGTTAGGGATAGCTGCTTTAATCAAACCTTGAAGGAATCCCCTCAGTTCTTGAGGAGGAACATTCTGGTATCCCTCGCAATTTTACCTTGTTTCGCCAAGAGCCATCCTCTACATCCACAAGTTTAGTTTGAATGACTTCCAATTCATCTGAGAGTTCATTATGTGCATCTATCAGCTTGTTGTGTGATTTGGCAAAGTCTCCCATTTTAATTTCCATATGAGATACTCTCTTGTCTAGTTCCTTAGTGTATTGCACTGTAAAAAAAAGACTTGCTGTGCTATTTGTTCAGGGTTCTAGTCTTTTGAGCTTCTTTTAACTGTATCACGTTTATAAAGACATTAAACTGTTAAAAGAAGCGGACTGACAATTATTCAAGAGGCTTCCGCTTGGGATTCGCTCATTATTTTCTACATACAAGGCAAATAAAAATGTCAGTGCCAAAGCTGCAACAAGAGGCAACTGAAAAGATGACACAAAAGATGCTTAAAGAAAGACACAACCAGCGTTTTCAGAAAGCACCTTCTGTTTGCAAATTTCATCAGGTAGCTCTGCTTGTAAAAGACATTGTGTGCACATACAGGGTCGGAATGGCCCACCGGAGAATTATCACAGCTGACACACTGTGCCGGGTGTCAGGGGCGGTCACGGACCGCCCCCGACACGTTAACCCCTTGCACACCGCGATCAAACAGGTTCGCGGTGTACCAGGGGTTAAAGGGAAGTATCGGCAGGGAGGGGGCTCCCTCAGTGCTTCCCTGAGCCCCCCACGGCAGCGCAATGTGTAGCGCTGCTGCGGGGGGCTCCTTCCCTGCAGGTCCCCGAATCCAAGATGGCGACGGGGACCTTCGGGGGCCTGCAGGGATCCGGCTTCCTCAGTGCCTGCACAGCGCAGGCACGAAGAAGCCTGCTGCACTGCCTGTGACAGACCGCTGATCTGTCACAGTGATCTGTGATGTGACAGATCAGCGATCTGTCACAGGACAGTGATGTCCCACCTGGGACAATGTAATAAAGTTTAAAAAAAATAAAAAAATAAAAAAAAATCGCCAAATAAATTAGAAAGAAAAAACAAAAATTCCCCCAATAAATTCATTTTTTGGAAAAAAAAAAAACAATAAAAAGTACACATATTAGGTATCGCCGCGTCCGTAACGACCTGCCCTATAAAACTGTCCCATCAGTTAAACCCTTTAGCGAACCCCCTTAAAAAAAATAAAAAACGAAGCAAAAAAAAAAAAAAGATTTATTATCATACCGCCAAACAAAAACTGCTATAACACGCGATCAAAAAGAAGCATATAAATGTCCATGGTACCGCTGAAAACGTCATCTTGTCCCGCAAAAAACGAGCTGCCATACAACATCAGCGAAAATATAAAAAAGTTATATATCGCAGAATAAAGCGATGAAAAATATTTTTTTTATATAAAATTATTTTCATTGCATAAAACCGACAAAACAAAAAAACGACCTAAATGAGGTATCGCTGTAACCGTACTGACCCGAAGAATAAAGCCGCTTTATCAATTTTATCGCACGCGGAACGGTGTAAACGCACCCCCCCAAAAGAAATTCATGAAACCCTGTTTTTTGTTCATTCTGCGTCCCAAAAATTGGAATAAAAAGCGATCAAAAAATGTCACGTGCCCGAAAATGGCACCGATAAAAACGTCAACTCGTCACGCAAAAAATAAGACCTCACATGACTCGGTGGGTCAAAATACAGAAAAATTATAGCTCTCAATATGTGGTGATGCAAAAACTATTTTTACAATAAAAAGCGTCTTTTAGCATGTGACAGCTGCCAAACAAAAACCCACCATAAATAGTAAATCAAGCCCCCCATTTTCACCCCCTTAGTTAGGGAAAAATAATAAAATTAAAAGAAAATGTATTTATTTCCATTTTCCCGTTAGGGCCAGGGCTAGGGTTAGGGCCAGGGCTAGGGTTAGAATTGGGGGGTTTCCACTGTTTGGGCACATCCGGTGCTCTCCAAATGCAACATGGCATCTGATCTCAATTCCAGCCAATTCGGAGTTGAAAAAGTCAAATGGTGCTCCTTCCCTTCCAAGCTCTGCCAAGCGCCCAAACAGTGTTTTACCCCCACATATGGGGTATCAGCCTACTCAAGACAAATTGCAAAACAACTTTTGGGGTCCAATTTCTCCTGTTACCCTTAGGAAAATAAACAATTGGGGGCAAAAATATCATTTTTGTGGAAAAATATGATTTTTTTATTTTCACGCCCGGGCGTTATAAACTTCTGTGAAGCACTTGGGGGTTCAAAGTGCTCACCACACATCTAGATAAGTTCCTTAGGGGGTCTAGTTTCCAAAATGGGGTCACTTGTGGGGGGTTTCCACTGTTTAGGTACATAAGGGGCTCTCCAAAGGCAACATGACACCCGCAGACCATTCCATCAAAGTCAGCATTCCAAAACGTCACTACTTCCCTTCCGAGCCCCGACGTGTGCCCATACAGTAGTTTTCTCCCACATATGGGATGTCAGTGTACTCAGTACAAATTGGACAACTTTTGGGGTCCAATTTCTCCTGGTACCCTTGGGAAAATAAAAAAAAAAATTGGTGACTAAAAGATCATGTTTGTGGAAAAAATACGATTTTTTTTATTTTCATGCCCGGGCATTAGAAACTTCTGTGAAGCCATTGGGGGTTCAAAGTGCTCACCACACATCTAGATAAGTTCCTTGGGGGGGGGGGGGGGTCTAGTTTCCAAACTGGTGTCATTTGTGGGGGGTTTCCACTGTTTAGGTACATCAGGGGCTCTCCAAACGCAAAATGGCATCCGCTCTCGATTCCAGCCAATTTGACATTCAAAATCTCAAATGATGCTCCTTCCCTTCTGAGCACTGCTCTACACACATGGGGTATTAGGAAGTTATAAGGGTTAAAAGTTGACCAGCGATTTCTCATTTTTACAACAAAATTTCCAAAACCATTTTTTTTTTTTTTTTTTTTAGGGACCACATCATATTTAAAGTCATTTTGAGGGGTGCACATGACAGAAAATAACCAAAAGTGGCACCATTCTAAACATTAGACCCCTCAAGGTGCTCAAAACCACATTCAAGAAGTTTATTAACCCTTTAAGTGCTTCACAGGAACTAAAGCAATGTGGAAGGAAAAAATTAATATTTAACTTTTTTTTTGCAAAAAATTTACTTCAGAACCAATTTTTTTTATTTTCACAAGTGTTAAAAGAGAAAATCAACCACAAAATTTGTTGTACAATTTCTCCTGAATACGCCGATACCCTATATGTGGGGGTAAACCACTATTTCAGCACACGGCAGAGCTCGCAAGGGATGGAGCGCCGTTTGACTTTTTCAACGCAGAATTGGCTGGAATTGAGATCGGATGCCATGTTGCGTTCGGAGAGCCCTTAATGTGCCTAAACAGTGGAAACCTCCAACAAGTGACCCCATTTTGGAAACTAGACCCATTAAGGAACTTATCTAGATGTGTGGTGAGCACTTTGAACCCCCAAGGGCTTCACAGAAGTTTATAACGTAGAGCCGTAAAAATAAAAAATCCATTTTTTTTCCACAAAAGAGATCTTTTCGCCCCCAAATTTTTATTTTTACAAGCCTAACAGGAGAAATCATACCCGCACAGTTGTTATGCGATTTGTCCTGAGTACGCCGATACCCCATATGTGGGGGGGAACCACTGTTTGTGCGCATGGGAGAGCTCGGAAGGGAAGGAGTGCCATTTTGGAATGCAGACTTTGATGGAATGGTCTGCGGGCATCATGTTGCACTTGCAGAGCCCCTGATGGGCCTAAACAGTGGAAACCCCCCACAAGTGACCCCATTTTGGAAATTAGACCCCCTAATGAACTTATCTAGATGTGTGGTGAGCACTTTGAACCCCCAATCGCTTCACAAAAGTTTATAAACGCAGAGCCGTGAAAATAAAAAGTCTTTTTTTATTTCCACAAAAGTTAATTTTTTAGACCCCAATTTTTAGACCCCCAAAGTTGGCAAAAATAGTGGAAACCCCTCAATTCTTGCTCCAACCCTAACCCCAACACACCCCTAACCCTAATCCCAACCCTAATTCTAGTTCGCCCTAACCCTAGTCGGGACCCGAGCCCTAACCCTAGCCCTAGCCCAACCCTAACCCTAACCCTAGCCCTAGCCCAACCCTAACCCTAACCCAACCCTAACTGAAAAAAAAAAAATATATTTTCTTAATTCCATTATATTGGCCTATATAAGGGAGTGATAAATGGGGGGGTTATGTACTATTTTTTTTATTTTGATCACTATGATCGTTTATCATAGTGATCAAGATAATGAATGGAATCTGCCAGCCGGAGCCGGCAGATTCCCGGCGGGCGCACTGCGCATGCGCCCGCCATTTTCAAGATGGCGGCGCCCATCGGAGGATGCCGGCGGGACGTGGGACCACCGGGAGGGGACGGAGGGCCACGGAGGGGTACCGGGGACCCTATTTCTCTCTCCTCTGATGTGCGATCACATCAGAGGAGAGAGAAATTAAATGTAAAATCGCAGCTTTTTTTTGCGGTCGCCGTTATAGGGTTAATAACGGCGATCGCAAAAGCGGGGGTTCTCTGGGGTCTCGGCTACCCCTGGCAGCCGAGACCCCGGAGAAAATCCGACACTGGGGGGGCGCTATTCACTTAAATCACAGCGCCGTGAATTAACGGCGCTGTGGTTTTAGGGCGGTTTCACATTAGCGCTTTTTAAGCGCACGCACGGCCGGGGGTAGCTCCGCCCCTGAGCCGGCTCTCTGCCCGGCGTGCCCGCCCCTTGCTTGTAGCGCCGCCTCCTAGTGGCGCACCCCATCTTTAGCATAGGGTGCGCAGATCGTGCGCAGGCCGTGCGCTAGTTGCGCTTTGACCTGCACTGCGCACTTTTGACGGTGCGCCGTGCGCGCCAAAATCAAACTTTTCGGATTTTGCCGCGCACGGCGCATCGTCAAAAGTGCGCAGCGCAGGTCAAAGCGCAACTAGCGCACGGCCTGCGCACCCTATGCTAAAGATAGGGTGCGCCGATCGCAGGCGCCGCTGTGCGCTAGGAGGCGGCGCTACAAGCAAGGGGCGGGCACGCCGGGCAGAGAGCCGGCTCGGGGGCGGAGCTACCCCCGGCCGTGCGTGCGCTTAAAAAGCGCTAATGTGAAACCACCCTTAGTACCCTCAATTACCGCCGTTAAAAGGCGTATCGGCGGTCATTAAGGGGTTAAACATGCAGATTCGAAAAACGGCATGAAAATACAGTTCTGTGCACAAAAAATACCCCATGAAAAACCTAGCAAAAAAACTCTGCCATATTTCCACATATTTTAGTATATGTTTAATCAGAACATGAAGATTCATTATAAATGTGATAAGATAGATGTTTCAAAGAGGAAAGGGTTGAAAACTAGAGGCTTTTTCAAATGTGCTGCTAGTCAGTGCAAGATGTGTACCTATACCAAAAGGTGTGATAAATTTGGAGATTTTGATGACAGTAACCTATTTGACATCAAAGATTTTATAAACTGCAACACCAAAAATGTAGTTTATATCATGGAATGTACTTCTTGCCGACTAAAATATGTGGGTAGCACAAAACGCACGTTAAAAACTAGGATTAGAGAGCACATTCTTGATATAGAGAATGCTAATATGAATAGAAACATATCACAGCTCTCCCGACATTTTATTGAGACTCATAGTAAAAAACTGGACTCATTAAAAGTATATGGGATTGAGAAAGTCCACAGTCGGATCAGAGGTGGGGACTTAGAACCTGTGCTTAGGAATAGGGAGGCGTGGTGGATGTTCAAATTAAACACTAGTATGCCACGAGGCTTGAATAAAAGAAAAGACACCATGCTCTTTTATTAGACTAGCACTTATTAACCCTTTCCTCTTTGAAACATCTATCTTATCACATTTATAATGAATCTTCATGTTCTGATTAAACATATACTAAAATATGTGGAAATATGGCAGAGTTTTTTTGCTAGGTTTTTCATGGGGTATTTTTTGTGCACAGAACTGTATTTTCATGCAGTTTTTCGAATCTGCATGTTTAAAATATAAAAACCAAAATATTCAACATAGTTTTATGTTGTACAGTTACTTAAGAAATACTTCATTTATTTGGGAAAGTGTATGACAATCTCTCTATATATGCATTAGAACGGTTTTTTTCAGTGCATGAAGTTTTGTTTTTTTTTCCCAGATATAAACTAAAAATTAAATATAACAAAAAAAAGTTTATGATAACGACTTTTCAATAAGTGCATCAGAACGGATTTTTATGATTGGTGTATGATGGGGAATAAAAGAATTAAATGTTTTTTGGCTGTGCATATAACCCAAAAAATCATATACACTGAAAAAAATTCTTTAGAACAGTGCAAATTGGAGTTTTTTTATTTCCCCTTTAAACGAACGTATTATGGCTGTGTGCACATTTGGTGCGCTAATTGAAATAATCCCTGAAAAAAAATTTTCAATTTTAACATTTTTTTTTTTTTCAAAAAGTTTTTTTTTCTTCTTCTCCCCCTTCTTTGTATACATGTCTATACTAAAAAATGTTCTGTTGTGCTAAAATTAACATTGCGCAAAAAATAAAAAGTTGACATGTAATTGAAAACCGCATGCATTTTGAAAAATTGTATCTATGTGAATTTTACTGTTGTGAATGGTTGCAACATTGAGATCTGTTATGTTTTTCTTCTATTTCAGAAGTTTGCTTCATTTTTGCATGGATAACAAGAGAATAATGAATAAAAATTAAGAAATAAAATAAAGATAAAATACTACTAAAGGCGATAATATTGTATCTTAATGAATCAAATTGTTATATGTAATTGTGATTGTTAGAGAGAAAACTATTTGTTTTACATTTGTTTTAATTATTTAACCGGTGTGTAGACCGGATAGAGTATATAAGATCTACCCATGGACAAAGCTGCGTATCATGATTAAGAGTGCCTAGCCACTCGAAACGCGTAGATCGATCGCATGCCTGTTAACTCATGCTGGCTTTTAAACCTCATTTCTATTGAGTGAATAAAGAATATTTTTCACTACATCGTGGAGCTGGACAAAGTTTTTTCTCATTGCCTTGGATTGTGCGCTTTGACACAGCGGTCTCGTGCTCCGATGTTGGAATGCCGTATCTGGTGAGCTGGATTTGTATCCTGATTTGTTGTATAGTCCCTCCATAGCTGGGTGTCCAGTTGAGACACAGCAACTTACACTATTCACACCAAGTAGGTTTTAACATGACAGTTTAGGTCTGTCCCGATGGGGTACGTCTTGTCACGGTGGGATAGCTTTATGCTTTGACCAAAAATGGAGATTAGACCTACCGGTAATGTTATTTCCAGTAGTCCATCCTGACAGCACCATGGAGGTTGTCCTTCCTTCATCCTTACAGGGACAGGAAATGCACAAGAGGTTAAAAGGTCCCCTCCCACTTCCACACTCCAGTGATTTTTTCAAGTACCACACCAGTATGGATGCAATTTATTGAGATTTTGTACAAGCAAATCATTACAAATACAAATCTTCAGGAGGGAACTACCAGTGCTGTCAGGATGACTGATGGAAATATTACCGGTAGGTCTAATCTCAGTTTTCCAGGAAGTTCCTCCTGACCGCACCATGGAGAATACCAAAGTAGGAATTGCTTTGGGTGGGACCACTGCTTGTAGCACTTTACAACCAAAGGTCTGTCTGGCTAGCTGCTAACGTGTCCAATTTATAGTGTCTACAGAAAGTGTTTAGAGTAGACCAGGTGGCGGTCCTGCATATTTGCTCTACTGAGGCTTCTGCCCTCTCTGCCCATGACATTGACATTGTGAAGGGTTAATACTAAAATCAGAGTTGAAGTTTCGTTTTAGCCATTCTCTGAAGGTTTCGTTTCTCCGTTTTTGTTGCTGTAAGATAAATTTTTATAATTGGCATGGGCTGTCATGAAACCAGACTGTTCTCATCAGGTACAAAGATAAGGGAGGCGGGAGTGTAAAACTCTGAAGAATATGTCATTATACTATCTATTTGGATACGGACATATATGTAGTTTCCAGTTTTCTTGCAATATTATTGGCTTACAAAGTGAAATGATGATATTGGTACTCGAGAACTTTGCATAATTAAGCAAAAGATTATAAAAGATGTGACTAAAATAAAGGGGCTTAGTGATCTGCCTCGATCCTCCCGTACAGAGACCCCAGTCTCCGTGTGGTCATTTGAGTTTCTAGCAACACTGGAATAATTTGGACATCACTGGCTCAACCGTGAAGGGTTAATTTAGCCCTCCCTAAATAGCTACCTCGACACCATCACCCTAGTGGAATGCACTCTAAGCCCTTCTGGTATAGGTAATCCCTCAGCCTCGTCTGCTGAGGAGATAGTTGACATTATCCATCCTGCTAGATGCTCCTTTACCCTTATTTCTACCCCTTGTATTGGACAAAATTGTGTGTCCTGTCGCCACTCTCGGGTAGCCTCTAAGTAGCGCGTGATCGCTCGTTTGACGCCCAATGAGTGAAAGAATCTTTGTTTTTCGGGGATGGGCAGAATGAGGGTAGGACCATCTCCTGGTTTAGATTCTGGGGAGATACTATATTAGGGAGGAATCCTGGGTTTAGTTTTATTATGCGGTCCTCAAAAATTTGAGTGTAGGGGTTCTGGACTGACAGAGCCTGAATCTCAACCAGCCATTTGGCTGAGGAGATGGTTACAAAAAAAAAAAAAATACATGACGTTTGTGTAAGCTTTATGACGCCCATCTCAGATGTTGGCTTGTAAGGGGGTTCTGCATAGAGTGTTAAGTACCAGATTTAGGTCCCACAGGGGAACTGTTTTCCTTAAAGGGGCCTCAATCTCTGGATGGACTTTGCAAAACACGCTATCCATGGATGAGAGGCCAAGGAGAAATCAAAGAAAGTACTTAAAGCTGCTATCTGAACTTTCAGTGTGCTTGGACTCAGACCTTTATTAAATACTGCCTGGAGGAAGTCAAGGATTTGTGGGATATCTGGGCAAGCTAGTACCCCCATGGACCTACCACCTGAGCAAGAACTTCCTCCGAATCTTACGATAGATTGCACTCGTAACGGGCTTACGGCTGGCCTGCATCATTGAGATCACTGTCAGAGGCCTCTGGATTTTAGGATATCCCTCTCAGGATCCCTGCTGCCAACTGTAGGTTTTCCTGATCTGGGTGCAGAACTGGGCCCTGGGAAAGCAGGTCGTCTGCTGTTGGTAGATGGTGCGAGACCTCCTGAGCCATCTTCTCCAGGAGGGGGAACCAACTTCGCCTGGGCCAGAAGGGTACCACTAGCATTACCCATGCTCCTTCCTCCTGGCTCTTTGAGGACTCTCGGTATTATAGCAATGGGGGGGGGGGGGGGGGGGCTGGGAGCCGTAAAGCAGTGCCCCTTCCCATCTCTGATTCAAGGCGTCGACCCCTTCTGGATGGTCCGCTGGATTGAGGGAGAAGAATCTCTGTAGCTTGATGTTCTTTTTTGTCGTAAAGAAGGTCCAGCTGGGGGGGGGGGGTTCCCCACTGATGGCACAAGTCTATGAATATCTTTTTTTTTTTCAATTCCCACTCGGTGGCTCGGACTTCTGGTCTGCTCAAATAGTCGGCTATGTTGTTCATGGAGCCTTGTAGGTGTACCGCTGATATGGAGCGAACATTGTTCTTCGCCCATGTGAAGATGCGGGCCGTCAGGTCCTGAAGCTTTCCATGTCTTGGGCCCTCCTGGTGGAGTAGGAAAGATACTGTGGTTACGCGTCTGACATGACCTTTATATGTTGGCCTTGTAGACTCGACCGGCTTAGTTTTAGCCAAACTGCTCGTAGCTTTCTGTAGTTTGAGGACTGTGAACTGATGTTTCTGGGCCATGTTCCTTGAAGGTACCTTCCTTCCAGATAGGCCTCCCATCCTTTCCTGCTGGCATCCAGGATGCTAGTCACGCATAGCGATATGATCCAAGGCACCCCCTGGCTGATGTTCTTGTGACTGGTCCACCATTGGTTTAGGGATTTTAAATTTATAATGGTCTGACTCTACCCCGAAGGGGTTTTTTTTTTTTTTTTACTGTGAAGAGAGTTGAAGTGGCCCTGACCTCTCTGCTTCTGGAACCTGAACCACTACTTCTGATCTTAGCAGATCTTTTACATCTGCCCATATAGGGTCTATAAGGGTTTTGGACTGGGGATTTGTAACTACAAACCGTGCTGGGGGGGGGGGGGGCTTTGTGAATTCAAGGGTATAGCCCTGGGAAGCTATTCTGGATCCACTGGTTCTGGGAAATGAGCCCCCATGCCTCCGAGAAGTGTTTGAGGCGACCCCCTGCTGGTATGAAGTCATTGTCTCCTGCTCCTGGAACTTGGTCTGGAGCGAGAAGGGGGGGGCCCCCCTATATCCCCCCCCCCCCCCCTTCAGGTATTCCCAGCAAGCTGATCTCCCTTTCCCTCTATACTCCTGCCTTTGGGAAGGACGGGATCTCAGAAGGGAAAATATCTTGTTTTTTCCTCGGGGAACCCTTCTCCAGTATTTTATCTAAGCCCAGTACTAATACCTTTCCACCTGAGAAAGGTATCGCACAACTTATTTTTCAGCTGGTAATCCCCTGACCAGGTCTTCATCTATATGGCTTGGCGAGCCGCATTGGATAAAGAATTATTCCTGGCCTCGACGCACCAATCAGCTGAAGCATCCGCCAGGAATCCGGTTGCAATTCTCAACAGGGGAAGGCCCTCTAAGATCCCACCTCTAGGGGTTTTCGCTTTTAATTGGTGCTCTGTCGATCCATAGATGCATTGATCTGGCAACCGATGTGGCGGCTATGTTTGTCTTCATAACCGCCACAGAGACCTCCCAAGCCCTCTTTAGGCTGTGCACACACTCGGCGAGGAGTTGGCTGGTTCG
Source organism: Dendrobates tinctorius (assembly GCF_039654945.1). Lineage (NCBI taxonomy): Eukaryota > Metazoa > Chordata > Amphibia > Anura > Dendrobatidae > Dendrobates > Dendrobates tinctorius. The sequence continues at coordinate 2,035,889 of NW_027361791.1, read as the reverse complement.
CTGTGGTGCCAGAACCAATTTGTCCACAGTTATTGTATCCCCAGGCAAACACCTAAGTGGTGAAAAGACAAACATGACAATCGAAAGATCATCCTCAAAAGACTGCACAGCGCAGCACATATACTAATCTGCACCCAAAATATGCCTGGTGCATTTTACGGCTGTCTAGTGTAAATTTGCACTGTTCAAGTTACACAATTTTGGTAAATTTTCAAGCGCAATTGCTTTAAATTTCAAGTAACACCTTCAGAGAGAAAGCAAGAAAAGCTGGTTAATGGGAACCTGTCAGCACTTCCGGCCGATATATGCGGCCACTGCTTTTCAGGGCTTCTCTACAGCATTCTATAATGCTGCACATAAGCCCCTGGTCCGACCTGAAAGATAAGAAAAATAAGTTATACTCACCCGGGGTGGGGCGATGCAGTCCGATGAGTGTCACAGGTCTGGTGCCTCCCATCTTCTTGCAATGCTGCCTTCCTGCTTGGTTCATGGCTCCCCAGCATTGTGCTCCAGTGCAGGTGTACTTCTATGCCCTGTTGAGGGCAGAGCAAAGTACTCAAGCGTGCAGGCGCCATTCCTCTTTGACCTTTCCTGGCACCACGCACTGCAGTACTTTGCTCTGCCCTCAACAGGGCAGATGAGTATGCCTGTGCAGGAGCGATGATGCCAGGGCGCCATGAACCAAGCTGGAAGGTGCCATCTCAAGAAGATGGGAGGCACTGGACGCACGACACCCATCGGACTGGACCGCCCCCAGGTGAGCATAATAAAGAGAAATAAGTTTATCTTTAAGGTTGGATCGGGGACTTATCTGCAGCATTATAGAATGCTATAAGATCTGGCCACTGCCTTATCTACATCAGCCCCAACTACTGACAGGTTCCCTCTTTAAAGGGATGGCCACCCTGCCTAGCGTTAACAGAAGGTGTCTAACAGTCGAGATCCAGGTCCTGCTCTGCCATTACCCATTTGTCTGACAAAGTGATGTGAACTATGAGAGTTAAGTACACCTTGGCGTGATATGGCTTGCTTTTTTAATCAAAACAATGTTAAGTTCCCATGCACCATTACCATTTACTCATTACATGGTATTTGCTCATGGCCAGTGTGAATACTCACCTATGCATTGCACTTATATCAACATATTCGCTGGCTCAAATTAAGTCTTACAAGATAAAATATACAACTGCAGTTCTCCATTTGTGACCCTACGCTGCCATGTCTGGCAAGTGTGCAAGAATATCCCAAACACAACACGTGAAAGGAACTAACAAGTCTTCAGATCACTAAATCAATAAGACATTTAAACTGAATGTGTGGATTCTGCTCAGCAAGTTTAGGCAATTTGTTTAGCAATCTTTGAGCCTGTGTTTCTCCATGAAACATTACCTCTCCATCGGATGTTAAAGCCATTGAGTGATGGGAGCCACACGCCACTTGCACCACTTTTTTTGTAAGCGCTTCAACGCAGATCTCAACAGGGACGGTACCTTGGACAGTGTTACCATTCCCAAGCTGGTTGTACCCATTGTGCCCCCAAGCATAAAGCTCCCCATCTAGAAAACAAAGCAATAAAAAAAGGGTAGAATTACTAACAGCTGCACAGACCAAGACAAAAGGCAAGATTAAGTTTCATAACTCAAGACAGTTTGTACTACAAAAATGGAGCATTAGAAGCTGTGACTACTTGGGAGATCCCTTGTGTTGTGAAAAATGAAAGGTGGAACTGCTGTTTTGGGGAGGGTGAATACTGCAGCAAATGCCCAATTCTAGAAATTACATTTCAATTAGGTCTATTAAAAAGGTTTCAATATTCTTATTGTTAACTTTTGTATATTCATATTAAAAGTTTCAAAAGTATAAACAAGAAGCAGGCAGGTGTACGATGTATGCAGCTTCCTTGGCCGTGTAGACTGGGGCAGAGTCAGATCTCATTCTCCGTGCAGGGTGTGTGCTTGAGAGCTCACATACTGCTAGGGGCCCAGATATAGCAGGATGGCAAAATACAACCAGAAGGCTCAAAGCATAGCCACGGTTATTGCCATCTCCTCCTATAAGGGAGTTGCAGCTTCCATAACACTACCAGATTTCACTGCATGCAGTCAACGCAAAGAATTTGTAGCACCAAAAGATTCATATCAATAGGACTCGTGCTTTTTATGGCAATACATCTAAAATCTGATAAAGGGACGACTACTTCCTGAAATGCCGAAATGTGTACAGGAAAAGAGAAAGAATCACTCCATGCTGCAGCAGCCACATCTACCCTCCCACCCCTGCTGGTGACCATAGTTAAACATTGGATGAGGCAGCCGACATTGGCATAGTTGGTGATACCCCCCCACACCTGCACAGAAAGGAAGGAAAGGTAATAAATTACTTTACATACCTTCAGTACAGACCAGTACATGGGGGCCGCTGCCATAGCAAATGCCAGTTATTTTCTTGCCACAAAGTATATCAAGTCTTCTTGGAGCCATTGTGCTTTGATTATCACCAGTTCCCAGACAATTACTGCAATTCTGCCCAAATGCAAATACCTGGAAACAAGATTAGAGAGTTATGCGGTCTGAAAGCATGACCTATACATGTTACTGTGCACCCATAGACTAAAAATGGGCAAGAGTATCATGACGTACAGGGGCGGTATGGGACTGCACCGAGCAGCACAGATTGCAATGCAGGATTAGAATCATTTTTGTTTATATAGTACCAACATATTCCAAAGCACTTTACAATAAGGTAGGGACATGGACAGAAACAATACAATGCAACACATCGCAACAGTTACAGGAGGAGTGAGGACCCTACGTGCACTCTATAAGGATAAAGGGGGACACAATAGGTACTTTTTATTTACGGTCCAGCCACTGTTTTATAAGATTTTATAGATCTTAAGTACAAGACTGTATTAAGGTTACAAAAGTATTAAGTTACGTACCGGTAACGGTATTTTTCGGAGGCCCATGACAGCACCACGAGAGAGGGGATCCGCCCTATAGGAACAGGAAACCTACAGATACAAAAGGGCGGCACCTCTCCCACGCATCAGTTGGATTACAGAGCTTGAGAGGCTACCATGGTTAGTACACAACATATGATATATACAACCTATCTACCCTATTTAACAGAATTATTTCATACCATCTCCCACATAAGGTGATTCTATGAACAATCTTCTAAGGAGTGCACCCCTATATGTGAACAAGGGAGGGAACTAAGGGTGCGGTCATGGGCCTCCGAAAAATACCGTTACCGGTACGTAACTTAATACTTTATTCGGACTCCCATGACAGCACCACGAGAGAATTACAGAGATGTAAACTAACTTAGGGAGGGACTACAGCCTGCAGCACCCTTAGCCCGAAGGTGAGGTCTGAGGAGGCACCCATGTCTAACCGATAGTGGTTAAAAAAGGTGGAAGGAGATGACCAGGTGGCCGCCTTACATATTTGATCAATTGATACTCCAGATCTCTCCGCCCAGGATGATGCCATGGCCCGAGTGGAATGTGCCCTCAGGTTCTGTGGAGCCGGACCACCACCTGCTGTGTAGGCAAGAGAGATAGCCTCCCTAATCCACCTTGCTAATGTGCATTTTGATACTCTGTATCCTTTCCTGGAACCTTGGAAGGATAGGAATAATGCGTTCTCCTTCTTCCAAGGATCCGTGGCTGCTAAATATGTCAGTAAGCATCTTCTAATATCTAACGCCTGGAGTTTCTGCTCTTTAGGGTTGGTTGGGTTAGGGAGGAAGGAAGGCAGAACTATCTCCTGTGTCCTGTGGAATTGTGTTGCTACCTTGGGAAGGTATGCTGGATCTGGCCTTAGGATTACTCTATCCTGTAAGAACTCTGTGTAAGGAGGAAATCTGGAAAGTGCCTGTATATCGCTCACCCTATGCGCGGATGTTATTGCTACCAGGAATGCCGTCTTAAGAGATATAATCTTTAGTGAGGCGGAATCTAAAGGTTCAAACGGACTTTCTGTCATGGCTGTAAGGACTAAGTTTAAGTCCCACGGTACGCATCTGTCTTTGTGTATAGGTCTCGATCTGGCCGCTGCTCTGATGAACCTTGCTACCCAATAATCTTTTGCAATATCAGCTGCAAACAGGGCCCCTAAGGCTGAAACTTGTACTTTTAGCGTACTTGTGGAGAGACCCAATTCGAAGCCTTTCTGGAGAAATTCCAGAATGTTTCGTGGGAATTCCATCTCTGATGTCAAAGTGAAAGGTGGACAGGAAGAGTTTCCAGGTCCTAGCATAGATATTAGTGGTGGTTAATTTTCTGCTTCTTAGGAGGGTGTCAATTAAGTTCTTGGAGAACCCTCTATTTTTTAATAGTGACCTTTCAAATACCACGCCGTCAAATGAAGTCCCGCTACTTGTGGGTGGCTGACTGGCCCCTGGTAGAGGAGATCCGGAAGGTTCGGCAGTACCCAGGGATCGCCTATCGACATGGTCCTCAACCACGAGAACCAGGTCCTCCTGGGCCAAAAGGGGGCAATCAGTATGACTCTTGCCTGATCCTCTCTGATCTTCCTGACTACCAGAGGAAGAAGATTCAATGGTGGGAAGGCGTATGCCAGAGAAAAGTCCCATCTTATCAGTAGGGCATCCACCGCCAGGGGATTTTCCCTGAGGTTCAGAGAGCAGAACAATCTTTCTTTTCTGTTTTTTCTGGTGGCAAAGAGGTCTACCTCTGGCTGGCCCCATCTGCAGACAATCTGGCGGTAAATATCTTTGTTCAAAGCCCATTCTCCTTGTCTTAGAGCCTTGCGGCTTAAAAAGTCTGCTCTTACATTGTCCTTTCCGCTGATGTGGAGCGCGGTCAAAGATAGACAATTTCTCTCTGCTATCTGGAGGAGCCGTTCTGTTATCTGCATCAGAGCGCTGGAGCGGGTTCCACCTTGGTGGTTGACATATGCTACCGCTACCTGGTTGTCCGAGTGTATCCTCACATGATGGCCCTGCAGGTAGATAATGAGTTTCTTGACTGCCCGCTCTATCGCCAATAGTTCTCTCTGGTTGGATGAGACTTCAGAATTAGAATCCCACTGGCCCTGTACCACTACGTCCCCCATATGGGCTCCCCAACCGAAGGAACTTGCGTCTGTGGTTATAATACAGGTTATCTGTGTTATCCAGGGCACCCCTGACACTAGGTTCTCGCTCTCAAGCCACCATCTCAGTGATGTAACAGTTGAGGGGCTTAGACACATCTGACCCTGTAAGGAGCCTCCAAGGGCCCTGCTATTAATCAAGACGTCGTTTTGAAGGGTTCTGGTATGGAACTGTGCCCACCTTACTGCTGGGATGCATGAAGTTAGAGAACCTAACAGGGACATGGCCTGTCTGAGGGTCACAGATGGATTATCCATTGCCCGAAGAACCTGCTCCTGTATCTTTTGTAATTTATCTAGTGGTAGCAGGCACCGCTGAGTGTCTGAATTTAGTATCAACCCTAATAATTTCTGTATTTTTAAGGGCTGGAGTCGGGATTTCTCGTAGTTTAAAATCCATCCCAGGTTTTCTAACCTGGATCTAGCTTTTTCTATCTGGGATTTACAATGACCCACCGATTTTCCTACAATCAAGAAATCGTCTAAATATGGAATGATTAAGACGTCAACCTCTCGTAAGTGAGCCATAACTTCGGCCACTAACTTTGTAAAAACCCTGGGTGCTGCTGAGAGACCAAAGGGAAGGGCTCTATACTGAAAATGACGTACTGTGCCCTCTACTGAAACTGCCACCCTCAGGAACTGCTGGAAGTCTGTATGGATAGGTACATGATAGTACGCGTCTTTCAAATCTATGACTGCCATAAAACAACCTTTAAACAATATTTTTATTGTTGTATTAATGGACTCCATTTTGAATGTATGATTAATCAAAAACTCGTTAAGGGAACGAAGGTTTATAATCGTTCTGAATGTGTTATCAGGTTTCTGGATTAGAAACAGGGGAGAGTAAAACCCTCTTCCCCTTTCAGCCTCTGGAACCTCTACCAGGACATTTTTCTGACATAGGCTCAAGACTTCCGCTTCTAAAGCCGCTTGTTCGAGATGAGAAGATCTTAAGGGGGTCAGTTTAATGGTGTCCCGCGGGATCTGGGTAAATTCCAACCTAAGCCCAGTGGATATTACCTTATGCGCCCAGTCACTATTCGTAATCTGTGACCATGCCGGGAAGAAGGATGACAGTCTACCCCCCACGGAAACCGCTAGTCATTGATTTGGTTTCTTTTGATCTCTCGACGAGCATGTAAACATATAGCCCGTACCTCGTCTCCTTCTGTCTTCCCATCTGGGTCGATCTCTAACAGGCGAAGAGTTGCGCCTTCTCCCCTGGCCAAATCTCCTTCTACCAAATGGGCGACGGTAGGACGCTGATGAAAGGTTTGGGAATCTTTTCTTGTCGTCCCCCGCCTTTTCAAGCAGCTCGTCTAGGACAGTTCCAAACAAATATTCGCCCTCACATGGAATCGCACAGAGCTTTGCTCTGGACTGGATGTCTCCCTGCCAGCACCTTAGCCACAGGGCTCTGCGAGCTTCGTTAGAGAGACCTGCTGCTCTGGCGGCCATTCTCACTGCATCCGCTGAGGCATCTGCCAGGAAGGCTGCTCCCTCTTGGATGGTCGGTAGGGCCCCAAGAATTGTCTGTCTTGATGTACCCTGTTTTAGTTGTGACTCCAACTGGTCCAACCAGACCATCATGGACCTGGCCGTGCACGTTGAAGCCACTGCTGGTCTTAAGGACCCGGCCGCCATCTCCCAGGTGTTTTTCAGGAAAGTATCAGCTTTCCTGTCTAAGGGATCTTTAAGGGATCCCATGTCCTCAAAGGGGAGCGAGGATTTTTTTGATGCCTTCGCAATGGCAGCGTCTAATTTGGGGGCTCTGTCCCAAGAACTTACTGCCGGATCGTCGAAGGGGTATCTCCTTTTGAGGGCTGGTGGTAGCGACCCTCTTTTGTCCGTTTTTTTCCACTCTCTGTGGATCAGATCCTGTATCTTTTGATTTAACGGAAAGACTCTCCGCTTCCTCTGTTCCAGCCCACAGAACATGACATCCTGCATGGATAAATGGGGCTTAGGCTCCTCTACCTCCATTGTCCCTCTGACTGCTTTGACCAGCTTGTCTACCCGGTCAAGAGGCAGACAAAATCGCCCCGAGTCCTCTTCTCCTGAGGAGGACGAGGGAGATGAAGCTTGGGAGTCTCTGCTTTTTCTCCACTCTACCGAGGAATCAGACTCCGCCGGGACCTCGCCCCTTAGACTTTGCGGCTGAGACAAGGACTTTAGGGTTTCCCTCATTTCTACCCTGACAATGTCTCTCAAACTCGCCGCTACTGCGGGCGACTCTTCTGCCACTGTCTGCTGAATACAGGGGGGGAACAATCTTTTGAGGCACGCGTCCGGTAATGGGCATGCACAGAGTGCGCATTCCCTATGCTTATTTTTACTTGTAGCTTTTTTTTCCCTACAAAAAGAAAAACACAGAAGGGGGGTCCCGTCACTGAGTGAACTTTCACGAAGATCACTTACCAGTGCCACAATCAAGTACCGGAGAACGAGGGGGATTTCTTTCGGTCGATGCTCCTGTCTGCCTGGAGGAGCTCTTACGAGTGGACTGGTCACTTCGTCCCGCATTACTGTCACGGGACCCTTTCTTTTTCTGTTTGACCTGCCGAAGGTCATCCAGGGGCGGCAGTGATGTTTGCCGCTGCTGCCCTTGCTTCTGCCGCTGCTGCTCTCGATCGCTTTCCATTACCACTGCTGCTGCTGCACACTGCTGCATGTAGTAATGTGGCCAAGGCAAGGTACCCTGCCCAGGTCCCGCCTAAATACCCCTCCTCCGGTCAGCAGTATCCATGCCGCGCCCCTCCCCCCCCCCTTAACGGAGCTCCCTACCCCAGCTGGCGCCCGACCCCGCGCCATCGGTGTTTCCGATGGGCGCCGCCATCTTGGAATCGCAGCGCATGCGCAGTGGCGCGCTGACCCGGAAGCGCCTCCTCCGCCCGCCCCCTGACGTCACCGCTACCCCGGAAACGCCGGAAGCCCCGCGGGACGCCCGGGAGCTCCGGAGCAGCGCCCGGTCGCAGCCCCCTGCACAGCGCTGCCAACATATCTGCGCCGCCGGAGCCGGGAATCCCCCGGGGGGGGGGGGGTATACTTACCAGCGGCGGCTTAATTCCGGAGACGGACATCCTCCGGACGCCGCTCCCTGCTGTCCACGCCACCGCCGTGACACCCATCCTGGGCCACCGTGGCGCCTTCCAGGAGATCCGAACCAGGCCGAGGTAGGAGACCCCCTCGCTACCGGTGTCGGCTGGCCGGCCTGGGATCCAATTCTTCTGTAGGATCCCGTCCCCTCAGGAACAGAAAACCAACTGATGCGTGGGAGAGGTGCCGCCCTTTTGTATCTGTAGGTTTCCTGTTCCTATAGGGCGGATCCCCTCTCTCGTGGTGCTGTCATGGGAGTCCGAATAAATCCCTTAGGCTATGTGCACACATAGTTTTTTGGGTCTGCAGATTTTGTAGAGAAAACCGCAGTTAAATCCGCAGGACAAAAGTCCTGCGGATTTACACCTCATAATGGATGAGGTGTAAAACTGCAGCGTTTCTGCACCAAACAATTGACAGGCTGCGGTTTGTAAACCGCAGCAAAACCACGCAGAAAAACGCAGCATGTGCACAGCTTTTTTTTTATTTCCATAGGAAATAAAGGTACTGTACAACGCAGCAGAATCTGCTGCGGACCCGCAGGTGCAGAAGCGCTGCGGAACCGCACCGTGTGCACATACCCTTAGGGTATGTGCAAACTTTGCGGTTTCTGCTGCGGTTCCACAGCGTTTTTGGCTCTGCAGAAACGCAGCAGATTCTGCTGCGTTGTACAGTACCTTTATTTCCTATGGAAATAAAAAAAAGCTGTGCACATGCAGCGTTTTTTCCGCGGTTTTCAAAACGCAGCATGTCAATTGTTTGGTGCAGAAACGCTGCAGTTTTACACCTCATCCATTAAGAGGAGATAAACTGCAGACAAATCGGCGGTTTTCTCTACAAAATCTGCAGAGACAAAAAAAAAAAAAAAAAAAAAAAAAAAAACTATGTGTGCACAATCCCTTAGGTTACAGTGTCTTGTCTTCATTTCATGTGCAATTTGAGCAGTTTTGTAGAACGTGGTTAAAATAAATCCGGTCTACAAGACTGATGGCAATAAAAAGTTTTAGAGGCAGAAATTATGGGAGTAGTTCGTTAATACCTTAAGGGTGTGTGCACACGCTGCGGAATCCGCTGCGGATTAATCCGCACGGATTTTGCAAAAACCGCAGATAATCCGCAGGTCAAAAGACCTGCGGATTATCTGCGGTTTTGCCTGCGGATTCACTATCTCCACAATGGTGGAGATAGGAACCCGCAGCGGTTTCCGCAGAAAGAATTGCATGTCAATTCTTTCTGCGGATTCAAAACAGCAGCAAATCCACGCGGATTTTTCCGCAGCGTCGGCACAGCGGGTTTTTTTTTCCCCCCCATTCATTTGAATGGTACTGTACACCGCAGCTAAAGCTGCTGCGGGGTTCCGCAGCGTTACGCAGCGGAATCCGCAGCGTGTGCACGTACCCTAAGGCAGCACATTCACCCAATTTATAGCCTCATAAAATATTGCAATCATATTATATGGTACTTACAATTGTTCGATTTTCTACCCAGTTTATGTACAAACAGTAAGTGTGCTGTCCCTGCAGAATTCATTCCTTGAACTCATGACCCAGCTGCTCCCTCAAATTTTGCAGTGACTCATGACTCACCCCAGAAAATCTGATCTCCTGTGTCTACATAGAGCTTAGAAAGATTCAGCCAGTCAGTTTAATGACATTTATATCAGATGTAATGGTAAAGAGAATTGGCTGGGTTGAAAAGTAAAATGAGCAATTGTAAGTACACATTGCCATATAATATGATGACTGCAATATATTAAGAAGATACAAATTTTGATGGGAGGAGGGCGGCTTTTTCAATAAGTCAGTTAAAGGGAATCAATCACCAGGTTTAGGCTTCTAAACTGAGAGCAGTATAAAATGGGGACAGACGAGGATAGCACCAAGTTACTTACTGGGCTTGCTGTGGTTGGGATATAACCAGTCTATCTACTGTAGGTCTGATAGCCTTCAATGAACAGTTCAATTTAAAAGGGAAGCCTCTTCCAAAAATATTTAGGACCACACAATTTTAACAGTTAAGCTACTTGGTCATAAATCAAGTTAGATGTTCAGAAAAGAAATTACGTTACAGACCTTGTTAACAGAACAAGCTCACTGAAGGTTTTAATTTATCACACTCTGGCCCATTTTAGTCTGCTATGTATCGAGATACACAGAGGATGTAGAAGGCACACTGTTTAAAAGTCTTACTGTAAGTATTGCAAAAATATAAAGAGGAATACAGAATACTACCAAGAAGGTGAACAAGTGAACATGGATTTTTGACAAAAGAAAAACAAACCCTCAAACTGAAACCCTATTAAATGGGTTGTCCACTACTCTGACAACCTCAATCCGTATGTTTGCTCCCAGTGCATTAACACCTATAATCCCATCTGGTGCATGTGCCGTTCTGGTGGTTGTCACTGGCTCTCCCTGGGATCACATGACATTGTTACGTCACGCGATCCCTGCAGCCGCTTCACTCTTCCCTCCTTAGGACATATCGCATACATCCAGAGAAAGTAAGCTGCTGATCTCGCTTCCTTCAGATGTGTGCGAACTCTCCAAAAGCAGGAAGCGTTAAGCAGCCACTAACTGGCCACAAGGATTGCAGGATGTAACATGCAAGCCCAGGAAGCCAACACTGACACCACTAGAACAGTGCCAGAAACATAGTGTATGAGGGCTCTTTTACTGGGAACAGAGATTGAGAAGGGGTTGTCAGTAGTGAACTATCCCTTTAGTCTTGTATGGATTGACCAAGCTTCCACAGTCACCATTATATTTGTTGGCACCAGTCTTCTCAGAAACACTACAGGTCCCAGCTACTGTATCTTAAATTAGACTAAGTAGTTACCTCCATCCAGAGAACCCAATGGCATACACCGAGGTACAGTAATAGCCCATACAACACCAGGGCTGTGGAGTCCGTCTGTATAAAATGGGCCGACTCCTAAAATATATTTGGTACAGTAGTACAACACAGGATGTGCTGTAAATGCTTTCATAATTTGGAAAGTTCTGAGACGTCCCATAAACGAATGTTCCTGATCTATGGATCTCTGCATTTAGTGGAGATGAATCTGTGCTGCACTTTATGTACCGTACATGCTCAGTAGTCCAGGGCTGTGGAGCCAGAGTCCGGGGGATTGAGGAGTCGGAGGTTTGGCTTACCGACTCCACAGCCCTGTCCAGCATGGCAGGAGCTCTTTACAGGACCATATACAGTAAGTTGTAGGTTACATAGGATACAATTACAACAAATCTCAACTCAAAGAAAGGAGTGGTCAAGGCATGACCCCACCCAAATCTGTCAGACAGATGTGTAATGTAGAGACAACATTTAGCAAAGAGTAATTATAGTGCGCTGGTCCATTAGAGCAAAGGCCCTTTTACATTTAGCGATGCACCAGCGATCCAACCAGCGATCCGACCCGGTCAGGATCGCTGGTGCATCGCTAAATGATCGCTAGTGAGCTTTCATACAGAAAGATCTCACAGCGATGCAGCAGCGACGCAGCGCACGATACTCACCTTTCACACACAGCGATCCTGCGTCCTCCCGCCCGCCTCCACGCGTCGCTGGACGTCACAGCAGGAAGTCTCAGCAGGAAGCGCCCGACGAGAAATGGAGCCGGACATTCTCGCGCGATCAGCGATGGACAGCGGGGGAGCCGGTTGCTGGTAAGTATCACACATAGCGATATTGCTAGCGATATTGCTTAGTGTAAAACCCCCTTAAGCGTTGAGAAATGCAATGGCATGTGGAGCCACCATCCAGCACCCGGCCTGTAGCTGCATCTCTTCACACCACACAGGAATGTAATCCTGAACAATCCCGTTAAGAACACAACAAAGCAGCTAAAATATGTAAAAGCCATAAACCCACTAACCTCATCATTGTCATTGGTGTAGATGACTTCATTTGCACATGTACCAAACACACAGGCTTGTTGGATGGATGCCACCTCCTGGGGTGATAATAAAGTGAATAACGGCCACTTCCCAAAATCCACCATGTTCTGAGAGGGATTCACCTCAGTTGTAGGTAATCTGAACACCTAAAAAAATAAAACAATTTATACCCAAGTATTGCACTAGATAACTACTAGCATGCACAGACATTTACAGAGCTTCCATACAAGTGAAGGTAAAGCTGTGCCTGAGCTCTCACCTTTCCACTGACTGCTCAGCACAACAGGATCCACACCCAATATACAGTTCTGCCATACCCGGCTTTTATAATATGCCAGGACAACCCCTTTAACATTGCAGTTTGTAGAAAGCTTACCGTAACTTACATGTTAACAGATTCCCAACCAGAGGCCTGCAGTGGTGGAACTGTCAAGCCTGTCAACATTTCGAAATGTTCTCGCTTCACCATGAGAAACATCTGTATGGTTCTCTTGGTGAAGCTGTGAGCACTTCAAAAGGTGTCGAGAATTAACCACTGTTGGACTTCTTACTGGACTGGACTATTACACTGCCATTAATGCAGGTTACCTGAAATTCCAAATTACTTATATGTTGGACCTCAACCTGCAGGCTGGAATTCTGTGATTCCCATAGTGTGGTGTCTTACAAAACCACGAGATGAGCAGTGTCTCCTCTTCACCCAGTTATCTGGATAATACCCTGCTGTGCTTATTGTTCCCAGTGTCATTTCTCAAACATTTCAGATATGTCAGTTTTAGCTATGAAGCCATTTTGCTGCATCTTTCGTATAAGATCAGATAGTGGAAACCTATCCATAGTGACCTGGGAGTTACCACTCCACTGTCCATACGTTAGGACGCTGCACAGAGATGGCATAGCTCTAGCGTGTAGCGACATCACTCCTAGACAAAAGGAAGAAACTTGGCCTGAATAATTATAATATTATATACACACACACTTTTAAAAAACACTTTCAAAAAGAACAGCAGAGGTGCATAATGTATGCTCTGTGGGCATGATGACAATGTGCACAAACGGAGTCATCCCCAGCTTATGTACTCCTCTCTGACGCCAAGTGTACTCCTCCTGGCATCAGAGGAGCCCATGTCCAGAAAGCATATTCTGAGCTTCTGGACTCGAGCGCCTCTGTAGCCAGGAAGCGTACACCCAGCGTCAGACTAAGGGCCCCGTCACATAGCGACTCACCAGCGATCCCGACAAGGATATCAACGTGTCAGGATCGCTGGTGTGTCGCTACATGATCGCTGGTGAGCTGACAAACAGGCAGCTTCACCAGCTATCAGCACCAGCGACAACGAGCGGGCGCGTCGCTGTGTACCTTAGTTACCAGCGCGCTGGTGCAGGGAGCTGGTAACCAAGGTAAACAGCGGGTTCCTAAGCACCGCGCGCCGCTTAGAAACCCGCTGTTTACCTTGGATACGAGCTCGCTGATGTCCCGCCTGCGGGAGACCAAAGACCCAAAAAAAGTCCAGAGCTTTCAAGAATGATCAGCGATACCCAGCAGGGGGGCGGTCGCTGATAGATGTCACACACAGATCTCGTTGGCGAGATCGCTGTTACATCACAAAACGTGTGACTCTGCAGCGATCTCGCTAGCGAGATCTGTGTGTGACGGGGGCTTAACACCCCATCGACTAGGCAAAGCCCTCATTAGCACAGCAAACGAGGACACTATAAAGGCTTTTTTTAAAACTTCGTTTGTACAAAAATTTATACAGGGAATTTACTCAAAGTGAAGGCTGCTGGGACATAACTGGTTCCTTTAAGGGGGAGTGCGAGGAATAGAAGCATGTTACTTCTTCCAGGAAGGAGCAGAAGTTTCTCATCACTGGTGTCTGTGTGCTTGGCTACAGTCCTATGTAAGCAGTCCCAGTGTAGAAAGAAGTCTATTGCTTTGTGCACTTTAGTGTGGTGCGTCTCTATGTGGCCATGGTGTGACCATGCAGCCACTGCAATGGGAGAGAGTGAAGCCCCCTGCACCCCCAGCTATGCCCTACATTCTGCAGCAGGATCCCAGCAATGCACAGTGATCTGCACACAGGACCGACCCAATAACCTCCCTCAGCACCTGCAGTACTACAAGTCTCAGCATTTCCTGCCATCTGACACCGCGCATAGAGACGAGCTCTTGTTACCTTGCTCACCGCGGAGACCGGCTCTGGTGCGGTTGTCTCCTCAGGATAGAGCACATATCTTGCCGGCCGCCAGTGTACACACACCGCGGGCTGGGAGCGCGGCGCTCGCTGGGGCAGCCTACGTCGGCACACGAACACCGGCCGGGGCGCGACAAATGCCATGTCACGTGGTAGCAGGACTCTACCGCACAGGAGAGGAAATAAGGAAGCAGGGACGGAGCAGGTTAAATAACGTAAGCTGATTGGCTGTCAAACTCCAGGAAGGCGCTGATTGGTAGCTCTGTTCCCGCCCCTGACAGATAAAAGCAAGTATTAGCTGCTGCCGCGAGCTCTGCTCTCAGAGTCAGCTCAGTGTAAAGTTGTGGTGCCCGAGAGTGCGGTCAGGTGCTGGGAATGCCGTCTGTGAAGCCTGGGATGTTTTGGTTGGATGCAGGGCTGCCACTAGGAATCATGGGGCCCCATACTGGTAAAATTTTTGGGGCCCCCTTGAGACTCCACCCAGGCTCCATCCCAGCCCCGCCTCCACCCCTCGAACTGTCCAAAGTCCCACCGCTTTCTCTTGGAAAAACTCCACTTCTCACCAATCACACATTAAGGCCTCTTTCACACATCAGGTTTTCGCCGTCAGGCGCGATCCGGCGCTTTTGACAGAAACCGGATCCGGCGAAATGCAATGCCGGATCCGTTTTCCCCCCATTGACTTGCATTTGCGCCGGATGGCCATGCGTTTCATCCGGTTTTCGCTGGATCCGGCAATGTGTCGCAATGTGTCGCGATCCGGCGTCTGGAAAAAAACGTCTACTGTAACGTTTTTTGTCTCCGGCGAAAAAGCCGGATCCGGCGCGTCCGGCTTTTTCACACCATGAAAGCCTATGAGGGCCGCAATGCGCCGGATCCGTTTTTTTTGGTCTGAGCATGCTCAGTAGCTCTGCCCACAGGAGATATATAAAAGCAAGACAATGGGACCCTCAGCCACACCCAACATGCCACCCAAGCCAAGAACCAGGAGCAGGAGAAGGCAGCAGACATCTGCAGCAGCAGCACCATCAGCAACACCCCAAATGGAGCAGCATGCTGAACGGGAGGGGAGTCCAGAAGCAGATGAGAGATGGTAATTATCAAATCCCCCATTCCTCCAAACTAGGGCCATGGAATATCAAGATATTCATTGGCCCTTTGTTTCTCTTTATTCAACAGCCGCCAAAGAGATGCAGCAGCAGCACCAGCAGCACCACCCCAAGTGGAGCAGCATGCTGAACGGGAGGGGAGTCCAGAAGCAGATGAGAGACGGTAATTATCAAATCCCCCATTCCTCCAAACTAGGGCCATGGAATATCAAGATATTCATTGGCCCTTTGTTTCTCTTTATTCAACAGCCGCCAAAGAGATGCAGCAGCAGCAGAAATGGCATCACTGGCAGCAGCAATACCCACAGCCATGGAGTCTGGCCATCAACAGGACAGCACATCTTCTTCTGGGAGCCCTCCCTCGCATCGTCAGCGTTTGACGGTAAGTTTTTATTTCCAAAATCCATCATCTCTGTAATATATGTCTATTCATTGCCTTTTATTTCAAAACAGGATTCACAAGATGAAGAGGAGCTCCCAGAAGAAGAAGGATGGGGTGGACAGACACCTGGAGTGGGCTCACAATTGGTAAGTTTTTTGCATCAAACGCAGAAACACAACATCACACTACACACAACACATAGAAAACAATGTTCTGCAGACCACACACAGCAAACAAATGCCTACATCCAAAGACATAACATTTTTTGTTTTCTTCTCTAGTCTTCCCAATCTGGTGCTCGGCCAAGAGGTCCTCGCAGTGCCTCCCAGGGTCGTCGGCGACAGCAACGCGGCGGTCACCAGCGTGTAAGTATAAATATTTTTGCTTTGTTTTTTTGCACTTTTTATTTCATTTCTTTTGTGGAGGCTAATTATGTTATTTTTGTCTTTTTCTTTAACAGCCTTCACAGCGTGCTCCCGACTCTGACGGTGAGGATGGAGGGATTGATGTGGACCGCCTCATCGATCTCGTCAGAGAAAGGGAGCCGCTCTGGAATATGGCTGACCGCCGCCACGCTGACCTGATCATTACCCGACGACTCTGGGAGGAAATCTGTTCTCTCCTTGTGGGCCGCTGGGAGGACCTCGAAGCTCGGGCCCAGATTAAAGAGCGTAAGTATATACAGTAACGGTTGCTTGATGTAAACCAGTGTTTCCCGAACTCCAGTCCTCGTGGTCCCCACGGATCATGTGTTCAGGATTTCTATTTACTATGGAAATCCTGAAAACATGACCCCTGGGGACCATGAGGACTGGAGTTTGTGAAACACTGATGTTGTATACTAACCACTCCTTTCTCGTTTCAGGGAACAGAATTGTGAATCGGTGGCGGTCTGTGAGGGATCGTTTCAAGAAGGAGTTCAATAGAGATGCGGGCCCCGAGTGGATCTGGAGGACGCAGGAGCAAGTACAAGTACGCACAAGCCCTGTCGTTCCTCCGGGAAACAATGCTCACCAGAAGGTAAATATTACACACCACATGTGAAAAAAATGTTAGATGTAACTTTTTTTTTTTCAGCCAGGGCCATACCATGTCAGTATTTTAATTGTTATTTTTTCTCTTTATTACACAGCACGGTGAGCAGCACTCGGGAGCCTGCACGATTGGACCCTTCTGAGGCGATCCCTGAGGAGACCGGCACCGAGGGACACTTCGACCGCCCCGGTACATCTGCACCTTCCCAGCCTTCCCACACATTGGACCCATCTGTCCCATCCACCAGCACAGGAGCATCGTGGCCGCCTACATTACATGAAGCTGCTGGTGAGGAGATCGCTTTCCCTTTACCCCACCCTTCTGCCCCTGCCGCCTCTAGTACACCTGCGGGTACTGGGCGGCAGCGGCAGAGGGGTCAGGAAAAGAGTTATGCGCAAGAGTTATTGCATCTGAATGCATCTTTCCAGAACTGTCTCAAAGTCTTGTCAGAGCAAATCGCCGCAGGCTTTCAGCAGATCAACTCCAGCATTCTGGAGGTGAAGACACTTCTGCAAACCATGCATTCAGAAGCAAGATCTTCGCCAAACCACACCTTTTTCAGGTCTGTTGTGGAGCGCATGGCAACACTATCTCCTACCCAGCAGATGCATGTAATGCATTCGTGCCACGGTGCTCTACAGCAGGTTACCTCCCAACCTCCACCTCCCACCACTGTAGTTCCTCCACCTGCACCCCCTCCAGCCACTTTCCATCCTCCCCCTCCTATTACATACCAGCAACCTCACCAGTACCAGACATCTCCCCACTTCCAGCAACCTGCCCCGTCCCAAACTCCTTCCCCGTCCCAAACTCCTTCCCCGTCCCAAACTCCTTCCCCGTCCCAAACTCCTTCCCCGTCCCAAACTCCTTCCCCATACAACTTTCCATCAACATCATCTGCTCCTACAGTCCCTGCCCAACCCTCCACTCCACCGCCCACCACCTCTTCTGCCTCCCACATGTCCACCCATTCTGTAGCTTTTTCCACACCTTCACCTCTAACTGTTCCTTCCCCACCACGATCCCAGTCCTCTCTCCACACACCCAGTGTCGAAGTGTCCCGCAGCCCCTCCAGCAGTATTTCCACCCCACAGTACACAGATTTGTAATGTTTTTTTGTTGTAATAAAAATGCCCATTGGGTTTAAAACCTTTATTAAAAAAGTTTTTTGCACTTTAAAAACATAAAAAAAAAAAAAATTTAAATAAGTTAAATTCGTTTCACAATGGTTGTCTGTCATTTCTTTCTGCGGCGAACTATGTTTTAAAAAAAAGGTTAAATACAGGGTATTTCAAAGGTAAAAAGGTATTCAAAACCAGGTATATAACTGTGGGTAAATTTTAGCTTTTTGCCACAGTTGTGTTCCTGGTTGTGTTTGAAGCAAAGTATTTCACCTAAAAAGTTGTGTTTATTGTTGGTGATTTCCTAACAATGTACACAACTTTTGTTAAAAGGTGAAATACTTTGCATAAAACACAACCAGGTACACACCTGTGGCCTAAAGCTAAAAATAGTAAGACCATGACAAGATAGCCAACTTTGGTTGGCAAAGGTATATACTGTTGGTCCAGAAGGTACACAAGTTTAGGGCACAAATCTTTCACACTCTGTCATCCCAGTGTACTCTGCCTTGAGGTGACATAAAGTATAGTGGAAAATTGTCCCTGAAACCGTCACAGAACTTCTAGTGGTAATATTTCCAATGACAACATCCATCTTCGCCAGTAACTTGCTCTTCTCTCCAACCTGCACTTTCTTCTCTACAACCTGTCAAAGAAGGGCTGTAGGAACATGCTATATCTAGTTTTCCAGTAGCCAATCCCGTTCGGAAGGCCACAAGGGTCAATTTTAAAAACCGGATCCGGCGTAATCCGTCGAAAAACGGATAGAAAAACGGATGAACCGGATGAGACGGATCCGGTTTTGTCTGTCAAGAACAAGACGGATCCGGCAGAAAACCGGATCCGGCACTTCAGGTTTTACAAAACATTTGCCGGATCCGGCATTCCGGCACGACGCCGGATCGCGCCTGACGCCGAAAACCTGATGTGTGAAAGTAGCCTAACAGGTCCCATCACCAGATCACACATATAGCCTGCAGCTTTTGTTTTGGCCAAAAGATTTTTTTAAGCCGCCACCATAACAGGGTAAACTCTTTTTGCCGTGCTCTATTCTACTGTAACCTATTAAATATTTAAAATATGTGATACAATTTAGGTTTTTTCTATTTTTCAATTTTTAAAATGACCAATAATATCACATACAAGGGAAAAATACCACCGCACATGTCCAGACCACATAGTGACCTATAATACCACACACAAGGAGCAAATACCGCCAGACCATGACCAGACCACATATTACCACCACAGTGACCGAATAATATCACATACAAGGAACAGCACCTCACCATGACCAGACCACATATTACCACCACAGTGACTGAATACTACAATACTGAACAGTAATAAAAAAAACACGATACTATCACCATAAGTGCCATTATACACAGGAGATCTGTACTTAGTATGCAGTGTCTGTGTACAGGTAATACAGTGATCAATGACATTATACACAAGGCCTCTATACAGTGTATAGTGTCGGTGTATAGGTGACACACTAACTCACCAGTGACGTCTCTATGTGAAGTCCTTCATCTTTGCTTTTCATCTTTCATCCAGCACAGACCGCCATCACGTCTTCCAGCCAGGGCTCGTCTCCACAGGAAATAACAGTTACCTAGAGCTCCGCTTGCAGAACATATTACTTAATTTTCCCAACCTCTACATTACATCACATGAAGAAAAAAAGGCAACATAGTGTCACTCTACACAGTAACAGGACCGCCCTCCCCCCATTTAAAACAGTATACTCAAAAAATAAAATAAATACATCACTGCAGTAATAATATCCCTTAATTAGACCCTGTGGTAATAATATCCCCCATTCAGCCATCCGTTCTCCCATCCCGCCCTCATAAGTATCCATTCTGCCCCATATGATCTCCCCATCTTGCCCCATCTGTCTTCACCGTATCCATCCTGCCCCATGATCCTGCACGATCTATCTCCAATCCTGCCCCCAGTGTCTCCAGTCATGCCCCCATGTCTTTGATCCTGCCCCCTGGGTCTCCAATCATGTCCCATATCTCCAATCATGCCCCGTATCTCATTCTGCCCCATCCTGTGTCTCACTGTCACATTCTGCCCCCGTGCCTCACATTCTGCCCCTTCCTGTGTCTCACTGTCACATTCTGTCCCCGTGTCCATCCAGCCCCCTCCTGTGTCTCACTGTCACATTCTGTCCCCGTGCCTCACATTCTGCCCCTTCCTGTGTCTCACTGTCACATTCTGCCCCCGTGTCCATTCAGCCCCCTCCTGTGTCTCTCTGTCACATTCTGCCCCTATTGTGTCCAGCATTCTGCCCCATCGTGTCCAGCATTCTGCCCCATCATCTCCAGCATTCTGCCCCATCGTGCCCAGCAATCTGCCCCATCGTGCCCAGCATTCTGCCCCCATCATGACCAGCATTCTGCCCCCATCATGACCAGCAATCTGCCCCATCGTGTCCAGCATTCTGCCCCCATCGTGTCCAGCATTCTGCCCCCATCGTGTCCAGCATTCTGCCCCCATCGTGTCCAGCAATCTTCCCCATCATATCTAGCAATCTGAACCATTGTGTCCAGCAATCTGCCCCATCGTGTCCAGCAATCTGTCCCATCGTGTCCAGCAATCTGTCCCATCGTGTCCAGCATTCTTCTCCATCGTGCCCAGCATTCTGCCCCTATCATGACCAGCAATCTGCCCCATCATGTCAAGCAATCTGCCCCATCGTGCCCAGCATTCTGCCCCATCGTGACCAGCATTCTGCCCCCATCATGACCAGCATTCTGCCCCCATCATGACCAGCATTCTGCCCCCATCATGACCAGCATTCTGCACCCATCATGACCAGCATTCTGCCCCCATCATGACCAGCAATCTGCCCCATCGTGCCCAGCATTCTGCCCCATGTCCAGCAATCTGCCTCAGTGTTCATCATTCTGCCCCATGTCCAGCAATCTGCCCCATCATGTCCAGAAATCTTCCGCCATCGTGTCCAGCAATCTGCCCCATTGTGCCCAGCATTCTGCCCCTATCATGACCAGCAATCTGCCCCATCATGTCCAACAATCTGCCCCATCGTGCCCAGCATTCTGCCCCATCGTGCCCAGCATTCTGCCCCTATCATGACTAGAAATCTGCCCCATCGTGTCAAGCAATCTGCCCCATCGTGCCCAGCATTCTGCCCCCATCAAGACCAGCAATCTGCCCCATCGTGTCCAGCAATCTGCCCCATCATGCCCAGCAATCTGCCCCAGTGTTCATCATTCTGCCCCATGTCCAGCAATCTGCCCCAGCGTTCAGCATTTTGCCCATGTCCAGCATTCTTCCCCCATGTCTCTGTATCCCCCGGGCCCCCCAGATTGCCGCTCTTAAAAATTTTAAAAAATTTAAAAAAGTTCTCCTTACCTGGCCGCGGTCCAGCGGCGGGTGACGCTCGCGCTCCCTCCACACTGCAGCGCATCCCAGTCGGCGACTGACAGTGACGTCAGACGCCGGCGAGGTGCGCGCTGTGGCTGACGTCAGCTGCCAGCCTCCTATTAGCTGGCGGCTGTTAACTATTGACGTGTGGGCCGGCGGGCCCGCATTGTCAATAGCGTTTAGCTGCGGCAGCTCCGATGGCCCGGTCTACCTACCGGTAGGGGCCCGGTGACCAGAGGAGACCGGGCCCGATGCGGGCCCCCTCTGCCCACCAGGCCCCATACGCCAGTCAGGGCAGTAATGCCCTGATGGCGGCCCTGGTTGGATGAAGTGGTTATGTCTCTATAGAGTGAGGGATAACCTGTGCCAAGGTCAGGCAGAGACAGAATCAGGCCTCTGTGCAATAAGGGTGTGTGCACGATGCGGATTTTGCTGCGGTTTTGGCCGCTGCAGACCCGCAGCAGTTTTTGCTGCGGTGTACAGTACCATGATTCCCTATGGGAATCAAAAACCGCAATGCAGACGGTGCGGAATTTTCTGCGATTTTCAATCCGCAGAAAAAATTGACATGTCAATTCTGCGGATTCTGCTGCGGTTTGCCATCTCCTCCACTGAGGAGATGAAAAACCGCAGAGAAATTCTGCGGTTTCACCTGCAGATTAATCCGCAGCGTGTGCACACAGCTCTCTGCTCTGCATTTTCCTGCAAACCCATAGGGCATGAATGGAGAGGAGACCAGCGTGTGCACTAGTGATTAGTAGGGGTTATAGAGGTGCTGCGGGTGGACCCCCACTGATACAGAACTTGCCACCTACCATGTGGATAGGTGACTGCTACCAACTGGAAAAAAAGCATCAACAGCCTCAGACCAAGAGGAAAAGTCAGTACCCTTCTTGGTCTCATCAGTAAGAGGTTTGACTATGACTGAGAAGGTCTTAATGAACTTACAATAATAGCAAAACCTAAGAACCTCTATAAATCTCTAACATTAGTAGTTTGTACCCAATCAAGGATGGCCTGTACCTTCACGGAATCCATCTCCAAATCTTTAGCAGGAACCAAATGACCCAAAAACTGAATCTGCTGCACCTCAAATTGACACTTCTCTAGTTTGCCCGAGGATGCACATCTAGTTGAAGTTTGCACTGGTGTCAGTGGGTCCCTCACCCACATAGGTGTGGTCACAACCTCTGTGTTCCTTACACCCCTGCTGTTATGGAGATCTGTGGCCCATAGAGCTTAAGAGCTCATTTACTTATTAAGGAAAAAGTGAATTTCTCAGGAATAAAATATCAGATTGCAGATATCAAGGTATCAGCCTACTGAAAGATGCCAATTTTATTTGCCTAGGCAGTAGCTGCCTTGCACTGGTCACTAAAGGTAAGTTTGCTTCCCACCAGTACACCCAAGTCTTCTTCAGTGGCAGTTCTACCTAGGATTTTGCTGTACATTTTGTTTGGTATCATAAAAATATTGAAATTGCACTTTGTATGCCCTCTACAAGGTCCCTTATAAATGTATTAAAAAGATGGCCCAATACTAACCCCTGGTACCCCACTGTTAAAGGGAGCCTGTCAGATCATTGTAGCATATAAAGTGTCCCCAGAACATTGTTAGTGAAGCAATGTGCATCACTAACTCTTTTTTCCATTAAAATCGCCACTGTAATCCTTATCAAAAAGCACATTATATCGTTATCTTACCTGCTCATTTAGGCATAGGAGTGTGCTTCATTGCGTTCAGTCAAGGTTGTCCCCACCCACGCAATTTGAATGATGTCCTATGTTTTTTTTCCATTATGTGTATATAATATTATGTAAAATAGGGGGCAGGTCAGTGAGGGATCAGTGACCTGTCAGATGCCTTACTGGTGATTAGTTAATCAGAGCACCAGATGAAGCTTTCCCCCCCCACAGGCTGCCCCGAAGCACGGGAATATCATTAACTCAAAACTGAAAATAAAGATTAAACAACAACCACAAGATGGATTTCATCAACCAAGGTATCATTTTATCAGTATGATGGCACCAACCTGACACTGTAGGTTACTGAGCACAATCCTGCTGACGGGTTCCTTCTAAGGCCTTAACAAGAGTGGCCTGAGCTATCGCCAATCACTGATGTTAGCTGTATAAAAATGCCAGCATCTGCCCATTATGAAGCTCTTGTGCCTGCTCCACACATGCTGACTTCACTACATGCACTGATAATCATGGAGTGTTAAGAGATTTAAGGTATTTTTCGGATTATAAAACACACCCCAAATTTTGAGGAGAAAAATAGTAAAAAAAAAAAAAAATTTTTAATAAAATGATGGTGCTTATAATCCATGCGTTCTATTGCTTACCGGGGTGGTGGCTGCAGTGAAGCGGGAGTCCCAGGGTCGCTGCTGGAGGAGGCAGGAGTGGGGTGATGCTGCAGGTCACAGGCTGGGATGAGGGGGTGCTCCGATGTGCGGCGCGCTGCTGCCGGGAGTCTTCGATGGTGCCCGGCTCTGCCGACATTTTGTGACAGGCCAGAGCCCCGGCAGTTCAACGGTTTCCTGTGCGGTGGACTATGGGGGCGGTGCATGTGCAGATGGAGATCTCGGCACCAAGATCATAAACTGGCCACAACCAGGTGCTTCCCGCAAGATTTCAGGCAGAAGTGAAAAGAATTATCAGAAGAGTTGTCCAAGAGCCAATGATCACCTGTGGAGATCTATGGAAAAACTTGGAATTAGCAGGTACAATTGTTTAAAAGAAAACTATAAGTAATGCACTCCACCTCCATGACCTGTATACAAGCTCACCACACAAGCCTCCATTGCTTAGCAAAAAGCATGTTCAAGGACGTTTAAAGTTTTCTCATCAACATTTAGACAGGCTTCTAAAATACTGGGAGAATATAGTCTGTTCAGATGAGACCAAAATTGATCTCTTTGGATACCATAATGCACACCATGTTTGGAGGCCAAAAAGGCACTGCATATCATAACAGTGACGTTTAGAGGAGGGGAACATCATGGTGTGGGGCTGTTTTCTCCATGCGGCACTGGAAAACTTCATATAATTGAAGGAAGGATGAATGGACAAATGTTTTCCGAGACATTCTTGATGAAAATCTGCTACCATCTACCAGGATGATGATGAATCAAGAGTGGATATTTCAGCTAGTCAATGATCCCAAACACACAGCCAAGGAAACTTTCAATTGGCTTCAGAGAAAGAAACTAAAGCTGCTAGAATGGCCCAGCCAATCACCTGACCTGAATTAAATAGGAAATTCATGGAAGGATCTAAAGCTCAGAATTCATAGAAGGAGCCCATGGAACATTCAGGATTTGAAAAGTGTTTGCTTGGAAGAATGGGCCAAAATCACACCTGAGCAATGCATGCAACTAGTTTCTCCATATAGGAGGCGTCTTGAAGCTCATCACCAACAAAGGCTTATGTACGAAGTATTTCATATTTTTCAGTTATCGTGTTCAATACTTTTTCCCTGTGTCATTTTTCA
Source organism: Dendrobates tinctorius (assembly GCF_039654945.1). Taxonomy (NCBI): domain Eukaryota; kingdom Metazoa; phylum Chordata; class Amphibia; order Anura; family Dendrobatidae; genus Dendrobates; species Dendrobates tinctorius. Next base: position 2,011,029 of record NW_027361791.1, on the reverse strand, counting down.
TTATTACACATAACTTAATTTATGGACAGCTATGGTTTGATTTCTTTGCTTGTGTAATTTGGATGGGTTGTTACCGACATCTGGTGAGTATTTCATGTCAAAAGCAGCACCATTGTCATGGTATGCCTAGGTTACTTTAGGCAAAAACCCTGGGACCCCTGCGAAGTCCCTCAGACTAGGGGAACCCTGTCTGTCCCTCTACCCAGGGTTTACACTGAAGGTGTGCCTGCCTGAGCCTCCACCCTGTCCCTGTCTCCTGTCCAGCCCTAAGCTGAACCCACCTCCCTCCACCCAGTGAGGGGACCTGACACCAGACCCCACAAATACGTATGGACAGGGGTAAAAGAAACACCACACAGTTAATACACAAGGGAATACAATAATGTGCAAGGGCAACCAAATATATATATATAACAGATTGGAGAAAGAACCACTGAGGGATATACTGCACCAGATATCAGACGCTCCAACACCACCACTGCTGACCGGTATTGCTAGCACTAGGCTAAAGCTATAGTCGGCGACGCCCATAGTCAGGACGAACTATTTAAAGACCAAGGGCGTGGCCCAGCCCTCAGCCAGCATGACAACCTGGTTAACCCTATCCCGACTGGAACAGAATACCCAACAGGGTATTACCGCTGTCTGCCGGACACCCTGGTGTGAACAGTGTCCGACATGACAGTACCCCGCCTTCTACGAGGGACCTCCGGAACCTCACCATGTCGAGGACCTGGCTTGTCCGGATGGCGACGATGGAACATAGTAACCAGTCGATCAGCATGAATGTCAGAGGCCGGCACCCATGTCCTCTCCTCAGGACCATAGCCACGCCAGTGGACCAGGTACTGTAGAGTGCGACGCACAACCCTAGAGTCCACCACTTTGGACACCTCAAATTCCAACGAGCCATCCACCAAGACGGGAGGTGGTGGCCCGGGGGAACCATCCACCAAACCCACGACCTTCTTTAGCAATGCTTTGTGAAATACATTATGAATCTTATACACAGCCGGCAACTCCAAACGAAATGCCACGGGGTTGATCACTGCGGAGATTCTAAATGGGCCAATGAACCTGGGACCCAACTTAAGTGATGGTATCTTGAGCTTAATGTTCCTAGTAATAACCACACCCAATCACCCACACACAGGTCCGGACCTGGCACACGTCTGCAGTCAGCCACCCGTTTGTACCTGGAACCCACCTTCAACAAGCGCTGCTTGACTCTCCTCCAAACAGACGACAATTGAGCTCCCAACTGGTCCTCCTCAGGGACGCCAACTGAGCACCCCTGATGCAAGGTGCAAAATTGAGGATGTTGACCATACACACAAAAAAAAAGGAGATTCCCCAGACGATTCCTGGCAATGGTTGTTTATTGCGAATTCTGCCAGAGGAAGAAACGCTGACCACTCTTCCTGATTGTCGGAAATAAAGCAGCGCAAGTATTGCTCCAGGTTTTGGTTCATCCGCTCAGTCTGTCCATTCGACTGAGGGTGGAAAGCCGATGAATGAGATAATTTGATTCCAAGGCGAGAACAAAAAGCTCTCCAAAACTTTGCCACAAACTGCGTACCTTGATCAGACACAATGTCAGACGGGACACCATGAAGTCTGACCACCTCGCGAATAAATATCTGAGCAAGAGTCTTAGCATTGGGCAAAGACGGTAAAGCAACGAAATGTGACATTTTGGAGAACCTATCAACAATTACCAAAATGACCGAGTTCCCTGCCGAGGCGGGCAAGTCAGTAATAAAATCCATGGAAATCTCAGTCCATGGCTTACTGGGCACCCCGAGAGGCTGCAAGCTACCAGCGGGACAGGAACGAGGAGTCTTGGCCCGTGCGCACGTGGTACAGGCAGCCACATATGAGGCCACATCCTGCCGGATTTTAGGCCACCAAAAACGACGCGATACCAGTTCCAGAGTGCTCTTTACCCCTGGATGACCTGCCAGTACCGTGTCGTGATGTTCGCCGGCCCAACACTCTAGAGCGTAGATGTAGCGGCACAAAAGATTTATTAGCAGGCAACCCCGGCGGTACCACCTCCTGAGCCTCCGCAATCTCTGCCTCAATCTCTGTCGTGATGGCAGATACCACCACACCCTTTTGGAGAATAGGCACCGGCTCTTCACATAACTCTCCACCAGGAAAACACCTGGATAAAGCGTCTGCCTTAACATTCTTCGACCCAGGTCGATAGGTAACAATGAAGTTAAACCGGGTGAAGAATAATGCCCAGCGAGCCTGTCTGGAGGACAGGCGCTTAGCAGATTCTAAATAAAGCAAATTCTTATGGTCGGTTATCACAGTAATCTGATGAACAGCCCCCTCCAAGAAGTGTCGCCACTCCTCAAATGCCAATTTGATGGCCAATAATTCCCTGTTGCCAATATCATAATTACGCTCCGCAGGCGACAGCTTCTTGGAGAAGAAGGCACACGGATGCAACTTGGCCCAAGATGGGCCCTGAGACAGTACAGCCCCCACTCCAACCTCCGACGCATCCACCTCCACGACAAACGGTAAGGAGACATCGGGCTGCACCAGAATGGGCGCTGAGGCAAAACTATTCTTGAGGAATTCAAACGCCTGTACAGCAGGCTCAGACCAGTCAGAAAAGTCGGTACCCTTCTTAGTCATGTCAGTCAGTGGTTTGGCAATCATAGAGAAGTTCTTAATAAATTTCCTATAGTAATTGGAGAAGCAAAGAAATCGCTGAAGCGCCTTAAGATTATCAGGCCGATCCCAATGTAGTACCGCCTGCACCTTTGCGGTGTCCATCTTAAAACCTGAGGCGGAGATTATATAACCCAAGAACGGTAGCTCCTGTATGAAAAACACACATTTTTCAAGCTTGACATAGAGCCTGTTCTCTCTGAGCAACTGCAGAACCTGTCTAACATGCTCTATATGTGTATCATGGTCGCGAGAGAAAATGAGAATGTCGTCAAGATAAATTATAACGAACCTCCCCAACAGCTGAGAGAAGACATCATTGATGAAGTGTTGAAAGACCGCCGGTGCCATAGTCAACCCAAACGGCATTACCAAACTCTCAAAGTGACCCTCAGGGGTATTGAACGCCGTCTTTCACTCATCCCCCTGACGGACTCTTATAAGATTGTACGCCCCCCTGAGGTCCAGTTTGGAGAACCACCTGGCACCAACCACTTGGTTGAATAAATCGGGTATAAGTGGCATAGGGTAAGGATCACGGACCGTAATCTGGTTGAGTTCTCTGAAATCCAGACACGGGCGTAAACCGCCATCCTTCTTTTTAACAAAGAAGAAGCCAGCAGCCAGAGGAGAAGATGAAGGTCTAATATGACCCTTGCTCAGGCTATCCGCAATGTATTCCTTGAGAGCTAGCCTCTCGGGACCTGAGATATTAAACATTCTAGCTTTAGGTAACTTGGCCCCTGGTTTCAACCTAATAGCACAGTCATAGGGGTGATGCGGTGGTAGTTCTGAACAACCCTTCTCAGAAAATACATCCGCATAGTCCAACAACGGCTCCGGGATACTGGGGGTCAAAGCGGAAATACATGTAGCCAGGCACCTCTCCTGACACTCCCTGCTCCACTGAATTATGTCCTGGGTCTTCCAATCAATAACAGGATTATGCATTGACAACCATGGAAAGCCCAGAACCATCTGAGCCGGTAAGTTACTAAGCACCTTACAAGTTACCCGCTCTGAGTGTAATACTCCGATGTGGAGTTGTATATCCAACACACACTCTGTGATCTCCCCTTGAGACAACGGGGAAGCATTGATGGTAACCACCCGGATGGGGTTCGGCAATTTCTCCACCGGAAATCCCGCTGTATGCGCGAACCTCTCATCAATGAGATTGGCAGCTGAGCCACTATCAATAAATACTGTAATAGAGAGCATTTGCCCCCCAAGTACCACGCTAGCAGGGAGCATACACTGGGAAACCATGACGGAGGATACACAAAGGCTCAGACTAGACTCCTCCAAACCCTCTGAGCCTATCAGTTTTCCGCCGGCGCGCCCTTCTTAGGTACCAGGGGGCAAGCGTTAATAAAATGTCCTCCTTTGCCACAAAAAAAACAGAGCCCCTGCCTTCTGTGCCAAGGACGTTTAGGCTTGTTACTCGGTGACTGTGCTATACCAGCGATCTGCATGGGTTCCACGGATTCATCCGCGGCAACCTCACCGACCACTCCCCCACCTCCCGGAGGCAACAAAACCAGCGCCCCCTGACGGAGACGGCGGTCTATGCGTACTACAAGTGCCATCGCAGCCTCCAGAGAGGCGGGAGTCTCGTACATTAGGAGAGTCTGTTTAACCCTTCCAGAAACCCCATGCAAAAATTGACTTCTAAGCGCAGGGTCATTCCACTGCGTGTCCACCGCCCAGCGCCGGAATTCCGTGCAGTAATCCTCAGCTGGTCGATCACCCTGTAGCAGTGAGCGTATCTTAGACTCTGCTAAGTTTAATCTATCCGGATCGTCATAGATCAAACCCAGAGCAGAGAAAAAAAAATCTACAGATTCAAATGCCGGTGAGTCTGAAGGGAGTGAAAAGGCCCAAGCCTGTGGATCACCACTCAGCAAAGAAATCACCAAGCCCACGCGTTGAGCCTCATTACCTGAGGAATGTGGACGCATACGGAAATACAATTTGCATGATTCACGAAACACCGTGAACTTACCACGATCACCAGCAAATCGTTCAGGAAGGGGAAACTTGGGCTCAGCTGCCCTGGCTGCAGCCTCAGCAGGTACTGCAGGAGCTGACAGGCCTTGTTGCTGGACCGCCCCCCTGAGTTCAGTGACCTGTATGGATAGAGCCTCCAGCTGCTTGGTTAGGGAAAGTATAGGATCCATAGTAAGTAACCCCTATATTCCCTATCTATACCTTCTTTTTTTTTTCTCTCACTTTATTATTTGGGCCGACTATAATGTCATGGTATGCCTAGGTTACTTTTGGCAAAAACCCTGGGACCCCTGCGAAGTCCCTCAGACTAGGGGAACCCTGTCTGTCCCTCTACCCAGGGTTTACACTGAAGGTGTGCCTGCCTGAGCCTCCACCCTGTCCCTGTCTCCTGTCCAGCCCTAAGCTGAACCCACCTCCCTCCACCCAGTGAGGGGACCAGACACCAGACCCCACAAATACGTATGGACAGGGGTAAAAGAAACACCACACAGTTAATACACAAGGGAATACAATAATGTGCAAGGGCAACCAAATATATATATAACAGAGTGGAGAAAGAACCACTGAGGGATATACTGCACCAGATATCAGACGCTCCAACACCACCACTGCTGACCGGTATTGCTAGCACTAGGCTAAAGCTATAGTCGGCGACGCCCATAGTCAGGACAAACTATTTAAAGACCAAGGGCGTGGCCCAGCCCTCAGCCAGCATGACAACCTGGTTAACCCTATCCCGACTGGAACAGAATACCCAACAGGGTATTACCGCTGTCTGCCGGACACCCTGGTGTGAACAGTGTCCGACATGACAACCATGGAATTAATGGTGTTATATACTGTAAATAATAAGCACCTTTAGAAAAACATTTACCGTATTTTCTGGCGTATAAGACAACTTTTTAACCCCTGAAAATCTTTTCAAAAGTTGGGGGTCGTCTTATACGGCATGAGCGGAGCTCTGCGGTTGCCCCATATGGTGCAGGGAGCAGTCCCGATGACGAGGTGCCTCACTGGGAAGGTGTAATTGAATCAAGCCCACCCTTGTATCCTATTACCTCCTTTTACCCGTCCGGCTCGCCCTTCTCTGCCTCTCAAGTCTCCGGAGGATGGAAATGAAGCCGCTCCTTCTCTTTCACCCGTCTGGCCTGCCCTTCTCTGCCTTTCAAACCTCGCAGGGATGGAAGTGAAGCGGCGAAGGCGCCGCTACACTTCCATCCTTTTGAGATTTGAAAGGCAGAGAAGGGCGGGCTGGACTGGTGAAAGAAGGAGGTAATAGGATACAAGGGCGGGCTTGATTCACTTACATCTTCCAGGTGAGGCACCTCGTCATCGGGACCTCTCCCCGCACCATATGCGGCGACCGCAGAGCTCTGCATATGCCGTATAAGACGACACACCGTGTAGAAGATGAACCCCGACTTGTACGGAGAGTATATCCCAAATTCTATATTTTTAATGGAAAAGTTGGGGGTCGTCTTATACGCCGGAAATATACGGTACTTAGAAAATTGGTGATGTGTTCAATGGTAATTTCACCCAATGTATGTGGTATCTTCATGTCTGTAAAAGTCTGATCTGATCAAAATATAAAATTAAGGCTAGTTTCACATTAGCGTTTACGGCCGCAGCATCGGGCTGCGCACGGCCGCTGCCAAGCCCCGCCCCCAGCCGCGCCTCCGCCGGTAGGTCCGCCTACGGATGCATGACGCTGCATGCGTCCTGCGTCCCCTATCTTTAGCACTGGGGATGCAGGCCATGCGCAGTATGCGTTTGGCGGCACATGCGTCCTGTTGATGCTGCGCCGACCAGCGCCAAACGCAGCAGGTTGCAATTTGGTGCGCTCGGCGCAGCGTCAAAAGGACGCATGCGCCGCCAAACGCATACTGCGCACGGCCTGCGTCCCCAGTGCTAAAGATAGGGGACGCAGGACGCATGCAGCGTCATGTGTCCGTAGGCTGAGCTACCGGCGGAGGCGCGGCAGGGGGCGGGGCTTAGCGGCGGCCGTAAACGCTAATGTGAAACTATCCATACCAAGAGAAAAAAAAAGAGCCAAAGTGTCTTAAGGAAAATATAAAATTTTATTTCATAAAAAATTCATAATATTTTATTATAAATACATAGATACCAGTTAGAGTTCAGAGAAGGAGACTAACCCCAAAATACCACCGTGCCTCTCACGTATGTAACAAACCTGATATTTAATCAATATTAGTAAGGTAAGCTAAAACAGGTCAGGCCAGATGGTGTTAAGTACACAAAAATCAGAGAAAGGATAGCGCTGAACACACCAAGCGTTCACTAGAATAAAGCGCTCAGTAAACCGTAAATCAATAAAGTGAACTAAAGCAAGTCAGACCAGACAGTATTAAGTGCAATAGGATCACAGTAGAGGTAGCGCTGGACGCACTCAGCGTTCACTACAATCAAGCACTCAGTGAGCCATAGAGCAGACTGTCAAGCTTACCAGAGAGGGACAGCAGGCACCGAAGGGAAGGTGTGAAGCTCCCCGACGCGCGTTTCGCGGCCAAGCAGGGCCGCTTTCTCAAGGGGAAGTGACGGAGGATCCGAACAGGACCTTCAAGTAACCCCATGACCTAGGTCACATGATTATATGTGACCAATGGCGGTGAACCAAACGGCGCATGCGCAATGTGCCGAAGGCGCCTCTGCATGCATCAGAGGCGTCACTTGCACGGAATCTACCACAGGGATTAACCCTGTGTGAGGTACCCACAACGTAGAGACACCCCAACACAGACAGAGCCCTGACGGAAACACTGCCATGCGCACCGTCACCATCATATAATTGGGACATAGAATGGGAAATGATATATAAGGAAAGGAAGAAGGAGGGAAATATGCTCAGGCTTACATTAGCTGCGGTCATCAGACATAAATAGTATCAATACATTACAAAATATCAGCAATACAAATGCAATGCAATTTAAATAATGTAAAACAGTCACAGACAATAAGAGCTAGTGCAAATATGACAATAATCCCACAAAAGATCATAAATGGAATGTCTGTATCCTCCGCATAGAAAGATCCAAAATCCTTTATATTCAGATGGTTAATTCAGAGTCCCACCAGGGCTAAATGAATGGAAATGTGGGGACATCAAGATAATCACTGGTAATGGAAAAAACAATAAAATAAAAACAAGTTAAAAACATAGGATTAAAAAAAAACACACATTCACACACCCTCGGAATCGGGGATAGATTAGTGTGGGTGGGAAAAAAACGGGGAATACAGAGGACGCCGCAAGGATTGAGGGAAGCTGATTTTTACAGAAATGGGGCAAAACTTAAAGATTCATTCAAACCATTAGGTGCAACCGTGTCGAGCAATACAATCCACCTGGCTTCCGTTTGGGCGAGAAGTTTTTAATTATCTCCACCTCTGATCCCAAGGTGGAGGGCCTCAATGCCTCTGACACTTAATAGCTTGGCATCGCAATTGTGATGGACCCTAAAGTGCCGAGGAATCGCCTTCAATTCTCTCTCATCCGTCACTGTCCTTGCTGCGCCAATATCCCGCACATGCTCCCGAACCCTAACCCGGAGCTCCCTAGTAGTGAGACCAACGTAGATATTGGGGCACGGACAGATGGCATAATATATAACATTAGTAGTCCCACAAGAAAAACGTTGTCTGATAGAAAAGTCTCTGGAGCCATCTGCAGAGGAGAACATAGAGCAGCGCAGGACATTGGCGCAAGCCACGCAGTGACCACATGGAAAACAGCCGACCTGTGGGGTGTACGTACCCAAAAAGGTATTAGGAGCTTGAGTGTAATGGCTTTTTAATAGGAGATCTCCAAGATTTTTAGATCTCCTAGATGTCATACTGGGAAAGGTACCTAAAACAGACCCCAGGGTCGGGTCAGATTCCAAGATTGGCCAGTGTTTTTTGAGGACGGTGCGTTTATTTTCCCACTCATGGTTGAAGGTGGAGATAAACCTTATAGGGCCCTCAAAATCTACCCTGGTATTTCTTTTTGTGGGATTCAAAAGATGATTACGAGGAGTTTTTCTTGCTCGGTTGTACCCAGTTTTCACACATCTGCGGCTATATCCGCGTGTGTGAAATCGATCTTTAAGATCCGAGGCCTGTGCCTCGAATCTGGTGTCTGTGGAGCAGATTCGTCTCATCCTTAGGAACTGTCCAACCGGGACAGCCCTAATGGTGGCCGGATCATGTGCTGAGGACGCGTGTAACAATGAATTGACTGATGTTGGTTTCCTGAAGACATCCGTCTGGATACGTCGATCAAGGTCGACCTCCAGACGGATGTCCAGGAAATCAATTGTAGAGTTGTTAAAAGTATACGTAAGTCGTATGTTAAATTTGTTGTCATTAAGCGTCTTCATGAAATCATCGAGCCGGTGCGGCCCCCCCATCCCACAACAACAATATGTCATAAATATAGCGATACCAGCACAGAACATGGGAGGCGGCCTGTGGGCACCGTCGCCAAAAATGAATCTCTCCCAGGCGCCCAGAAAGAGATTAGCGTACGAGGGCGCACAGGCCGCGCCAATGGCCGTGCCGCGCCTCTGTAAGTAGAAAACATCCTTGAAGACAAGTTGTGGTGTGGGTGAGGATATAGCGCACCAGCTCAATGATCAGCTCACACAGAGGGCTGTCCAGGTCGGAGGCCCCCAGGAAGAGACGAACCGCATCCACACCCTAGGAATGATCGATGCAAGTATATAAACTGGTCACAACCTCTGTGTTCCTTACACCCCTGCTGTTATGGAGATCTGTGGCCCATAGATCTTAAGAGCTCATTTACTTATTAACCCCTTCACTACCAAGGGTGGTTTGCACGTTAACTCCCGGGCTAATTTTTACAATTCTGACCACTGTACCTTTATGAGGTCATAACTCTGGAACGCTTCCATGGATCCCGGTGATTCTGACATTGTTTTCTCGTGACATATTGTACTTCATGTTAGTGGTAAAATTGCATTCAAATAACTTGTGTTTATTTGTGAAAAAAACGGAAATTTGGCGAAAATTTTGAAAATTTTGCAATTTTCCAACTTTGAATTTTTATGCCCTTAAATCACAGCGATACGGCACACAAAAAACTTAATACATAACATTTCCCACATGTTTACTTTACATCAGCACAATTTTGGAACCAAAATTTTTTTTTGTTAGGAAGTTATAAGGGTTAAAAATTGACCAGCGATTTCTCATTTTTGCAACACCATTTTATTTTTAGTGACCACATCACATTTGAAGCCACTTTGAGGGGTCTATATGATAGAAAATACCCAAACTGACACCATTCTAAAAACTGCACCCCTTAAGGTGCTTAAAACCACATTCAAGAAGTTTATTAACCCTTTAGGTGCATCACAGGAATTTTTTGAATATTAAAAATAAAATGAACATTTAACTTTTTTTCACAAAAAAAATACTTCAGGTTCAATTTTCTTTATTTTACCAAGGGTAACAGGAGAAATTGGACTGCAAAAGTTATTGTGCAATTTATCCTGAGTACGCTGATACCTGATATGTGGGGGGGAACCACTGTTTCGGCGCATGGCAGACCTCAGTAGGGAAGGAGCGCCGTTTGACTTTTTCAATGCAAAATTGGCTGGAATTCAGTTCGGACGCCATGTCGCGTTTGGAGAGCCCCTGATGTACCTAAACAGTGGAAACCCCCCCAAGTGACCCCATTTTGGAAACTAGACCCCCCAAGGAACTTATCTAGATATGTGGTGAGAACTTTGAACCCACAAGGGCTTCACAGAAGTTTATAACGTACAGCGGTACAATTAAAAAATCATATTTTTTTTCCACAAAAATGATCTTTTCACCCCCAATTTTTATTTTTCCAAGGGTAACAGGACCCTAAAAGTTATTGTGCAATTTGTCCTGAGTACGCTGATACCCCATATGTGGGTGTAAATGACTATTTGGGCGCATAGCAGAGCTCGGAAGGGAAGCAGCGCCATTTGACGTTTTTGGCTAGAATTGAGATCGGACACCATGTCGCGATTGGAAAACCCCTGATGTACCAAAACAGTGGAAACCCCCCACAAATGACACCATTTTGGAATCTAGACCCCCCAAGGAACTTATCTAGATGTGTGGTGAGAACTTTGAACCCCCAAGGGCTTCACAGAAGTTTATAACGTACAGCAGTACAATTAAAAAATCATATTTTTTCCACAAAAATGATCTTTTCACCCTCAATTCTTATTTTTCCAAAAGTAACAGGACCCTAAAAGATATTGTGTAATTTGTCCTGAGTACGCTGATACCCCACATGTGGGGGTAAACCACTATTTGGGCGCATGGCAGAGCTCGGAAGGGAAGCAGCGCCATTTGACGTTTTTGGCTGGAATTGAGATCGGACACCATGTCGCGTTAGGAAAGCCCCTGATGTACCAAAACAGTAGAAACCCCCCACAAATGACACGATTTTGGAAACTAGACCCCCCAAGGAACTTATCTACATGTGTGGTGAGCACTTTGAACCCCCCAGTGCTTCACTGAAGTTTATAACGTCCGGGCGTGAAAATAAAAAAATCGTATTTTTTCCACAAACATCATCTTTTAGTCCCCATTTTTTTATTTTCCCAAGGGTAACAGGAGAAATTGGACCCCAAAAGTTGTTGTCCAATTTGTCCTGAGTACACTGACACCCCATATGTGGGAGAAAACTACTGTATGGGGACACGTCGGGGCTCGGAAGGGAAGTAGTGACGTTTTGGAATGCAGACTTTGATGGAATGGTCTGTGGGTGTCATGTCGCCTTTGGAGAGCCCCTAATGTACCTAAACAGTGGAAACCACCCCCCAAATGATCCCATTTTGGAAACTAGACCCCCTGAGGAACTTATCTAGATGTGTGGTGAGCACTTTGAACCCCCAAGGGCTTCACAGAAGTTTATAATGCCCAGGCATGAAAATAAAAAAATTGAATTTTTTCCACAAACATGATCAATTAGTCTCCAATTTTTTTATTTTCCCAAGGGTAACAGGAGAAATTGGACCCCAAAAGTTGTTGTCCAATTTGTCCTGAGTACGCTGATACCTCATATGTGGGAGAAAACTACTGTATGGGCACACGTCGGGGCTCGGAAGGGAAGTAGTGACATTTTGGAATGCAGACTTTGATGGCATGGTCTGCGGGTGTCATGTTGCTTTTGGAGAGCCCCTGATGTACCTAAACAGTGGAAACCCCCCACAAGTGACCCCATTTTGGAAACTAGACCACCTAATGAACTTATCTAGATGTGTGGTGAGCACTTTGAACCCCCCCAGTGCTTCACAGTAGTTTATAACGACCGGGCGTGAAAATAAAAATATCGTATTTTTTCAACAAACATCATCTTTTAGTCCCCATTTTTTTTATTTTCCCAAGGGTAACAGGAGAAATTGGACCCCAAAAGTTGTTGTCCAATTTGTCCTGAGTACGCTGACACCCCATATGTGGGAGAAAACTACTGTATGGGCACACGTCGGGGCTCGGAAGGGAAGTAGTGACGTTTTGGAATGCAGACTTTGATGGATTGGTCTGCGGGTGTCATGTGCGTTTGGAGAGCCCCTGATGTACCTAAACTATTGAAACTCCCCACAAGTGACCCCATTTTGGAAACTAGACCCCCCACAGAGCTTATCTAGATGTGTGGAGAGCACTTTGAACCCCCAAGTGCTTCACAGCCTGGGCGCCTGGGCGTGAAAATAAAAAAAACATTTTTTTCCGCAAAATTATATTTTTGCCCCCAATTTTTTATTTTCCTAAGGGTAACAGGAGAAATTGGACCCCAAAAGTTGTTTTGTAATTTGTCCTGAGTAGGCTGATACCCTACATGTGGGGGTAAAACACTGTTTGGGTGCATGGCAGAGCTTGGAAGGGAAGGAGCACCATTTGACTGTTTCAACGCAGAATTGGCTGGAATTGAGATCAGACGCCATGTTGCCTTTGGAGAGCACCTGATGTGCCCAAACAGTGGAAACCCCCCAATTATAACTCCAACCCTAACCTCAACACACTCCTAACCCTAATCTGAGCCCTAGCCCTAGCCCTAACCCTTACCCTAACCCTAGCCCTAACCCTAGCCCTAACCCTAGCCCTAACCCTAACCCTAGCCCTAACCCTAACCCTACCCTAACCCTAGCCCTAGCGGGAAAATGGAAATAAATACATTTTCTTTTAGTTTTATTATTTTTCCCTAACTAAGGAGGTGATAACGGGGGGTTTGATTTACTATTTATGGCGGTGTTTATGTTTGGCAGCTGTCACACGCTAAAAGACGCTTTTTATTGTAAAAATAGTTTTTGCATCACCACATATTGAGAGCTATAATTTTTCCGTATTTTGACCCACCGAGTCATGTGAGGTCTTATTTTTTGCGGGACAAGTTGACGTTTTTATTGGTACCATTTTCGGGCACGTGACCTTTTTTGATCGCTTTTTATTCCAATTTTTGGGACGCAGAATGAACAAAAACCAGCGTTTCATGAATTTCTTTTGGGGGGGTGCGTTTACACCGTTCCGCGTGCGGTAAAATTGATAAAGCGGTTTTATTCTTCGGGTCAGTACGGTTACAGCGATACCTCATTTAGGTCGTTTTTTTATGTTTTGTCGGTTTTTTGCAATGAAAACAATTTTATATAAAAAATAATTATTTTTGTATCGCTTTATTCTGCGAGCTATAACTTTTTTATTTTTTTGCGGATGACGCTGTATGGTGGCTCGTTTTTTGCGGGACAAGATGACGTTTTCAGCGGTACCATGGATATTTATATGCATCTTTTTGATCGCGCGTTATTGCACTTTTTATTCGGTGGTATGATAATAAATCATTATTTTTTGCTTCGTTTTTTATTTTTATTTTTTAAGGGGTTCGCTAAAGGGGTTAACTAATGGGACAGTTTTATAGGGCAGGTCATTATGGACGCGGCGATACCAAATATGTGTACTTTTATTGTTTTTGTTTTTTTTTATTTTGAAAAAATGGATTTATTGGGGAATATTTTTTTTTTTTTTACTAATTTATTTAGCGATTTTTTTTTTAATTATTTTTAACACTTTTTTTTTTTTTTTACTTTATTACCTTGTCCCAGGTGGGACATCACTGTCCTGTGGCAGATCGCTGATCTGTCACATCACAGATCACTGTGACAGATCAGCAATCTGTCACAGGCACTGCTGCAGACTTCCTCATGCCTGCGCTTTGCAGGCAGTGAGGAAGTCAGCTCTCTACAGGCCCCCGAAGGCCCCCGTCGCCATCTTGGATCCGGGGGCCTGTAGGGAAGGAGCCCCCCGCAGCAGCGCTGCACATTGCGCTGCCGTGGGGGGCTCAGGGAAGCACGAAGGGAGCCCCCTCCCTGCCGATGCTTCCCTTTAACCCCCGGTACACCGCGATCGCGTTTGATCGCGGTGTACAAGGGGTTAACGTGTTGAGGGCGGTCTGTGACCGCCCCTGACACATTGTGCCGGGTGTCAGCTATGATAATTAGCTGACACCCGGCCGCGATCAGCGACGCTCACCACGTGGGCGCCGCTGATCGCTGGGACGTAATATTCCGTCCATGGTAGTTAGGTCCAGGGTCACATGGACGGAATATTACGTCCTTTGTAGGTAAGGGGTTAAGGAAAAAGTGAATTTCTCAGGAATAAAATATCAGATTGCAGATATCAAGGTATCAGCCTACTGAAAGATGCCAATTTTATTTGCCTAGGCAGTAGCTGCCTTGCACTGGTCACTAAAGGTGAGTTTGCTTCCCACCAGTACACCCAAGTCTTCTTCAGTGACAGTTCTACCTAAGATTTTGCTGTACATTTTGTTTGGTATCATAAAAATATTGAAATTGCACTCTGTATGCCCTCTACAAGGTCCCTTATAAATGTATTAAAAAGATGGCCCCCCCCACAGGCCGCCCCGGAGCACGGGAATATCATTAACTCAAAACTGAAAATAAAGATTAAACAACAACCAAAAGCTGGATTTCATCAACCAAGGTATCATTTTATCAGTATGATGGCACCAACCTGACACTGTAGGTTACTGAGCACAATCCTGCTGACGGGTTCCTTCTAAGGCCTTAACAAGAGTGGCCTGAGCTATCGCCAATCACTGATGTTAGCTGTATAAAAATGCCAGCATCTGCCCATTGTGAAGCTCTTGTGCCTGCTCCACACATACTGACTTCACTACATGCACTGATAATCATGGAGTGTTAAGAGATTTAAGGTATTTTTCGGATTATAAAACACACCCCAAATTTTGAGGAGAAAAATCATAAAAAAAATTTTTTTAATGAAATGATGGTGCTTATAATCCATGCGTTCTATTGCTTACTGGGGTGGTGGCTGCAGTGAAGCGGGAGTCCCAGGGTCGCTGCTGGAGGAGGCAAGAGTGGGGTGATGCTGCAGGTCACAGGCTGGGATGAGGGGGTGCTCCGATGTGCGGCGCGCTGCTGCCGGGAGTCTTCAATGGTGCCCGGCTCTGCCGACATTTTGTGACAGGCCAGAGCCCTGGCAGTTCAACGGTTTCCTGTGCAGTGGACTATGGGGGCGGTGCATGCGCAGATGGAGATCTCGGCACCAAGATCATAAACTGGCCACAACCAGGTGCTTCCCGCAAGATTTCAGACAGAAGTGAAAATTATCAGAAGAGTTGTCCAAGAGCCAATGATCACCTGTGGAGATCTATGGAAAATCTTGGAATTAGCAGGTTCAATTGTTTCAAAGAAAACTATAAGTAATGCACTCCACCTCCATGACCTGTATACAAGCTCACCACACAAGCCTCCATTGCTTAGCAAAAAGCATGTTCAAGGACGTTTAAAGTTTTCTCAACAACATTTAGACAGGCTCGTGAAATACTGGGAGAATATAGTTTGTTCAGATGAGACCAAAATTGATCTCTTTGGATACCATAATGCACATCATGTTTGGAGGCCAAAAAGGCACTGCATATCATAACAGTGACGTTTAGAGGAGGGGAACCTCATGGTGTGGGGCTGTTTTCTCCATGCGGCACTGGAAAACTTCATATAATTGAAGGAAGGATGAATGGACAAATGTTTTCCGAGACATTCTTGATGAAAATCTGCTACCATCTAACAGGATGATGATGAATCAAGAGTGGATATTTCATCTAGTCAATGATCCCAAACACACAGCCAAGGAAACTCTCAATTGGCTTCAGAGAAAGAAAATAAAGCTGCTAGAATGGCCCAGCCAATCACCTGACCTGAATTAAATAGGAAATTCATGGAAGGATCTCAAGCTCAGAATTCATAGAAGTAGCCCATGGAACATTCAGGATTTGAAAAGTGTTTGCTTGGAAGAATGGGCCAAAATCACACCTGAGCAATGCATGCAACTAGTTTCTCCATACAGGAGGCGTCTTGAAGCTATCATCACCAACAAAGGCTTATGTACGAAGTATTTCATATTTTTCAGTTATCGTGTTCAATACTTTTTCCCTGTGTCATTTTTCATTATTACACATAACTTAATTTATGGACAGCTATGGTTTGATTTCTTTGCTTGTGTAATTTGGATGGGTCGTTACCGACATCTGGTGAGTATTTCATGTCAAAAGCAGCACCATGGAATTAATGGTGTTATATACTGTAAATAATAAGCACCTTTAGAAAAACATTTACCGTATTTTCTGGCGTATAAGACAACTTTTTAACCCCTGAAAATCTTTTCAAAAGTTGGGGGTCGTCTTATACGGCATGAGCGGAGCTCTGCGGTTGCCACATATGGTGCAGGGAGCAGTCCCGATGACGAGGTGCCTCACTGGGAAGGTGTAAGTGAATCAAGCCCACCCTTGTATCCTATTACCTCCTTTTACCCGTCCGGCTCGCCCTTCTCTGCCTCTCAAGTCTCCGGAGGATGGAAATGAAGCCGCTCCTTCTTTTCACCCGTCTGGCCTGCCCTTCTCTGCCTTTCAAACCTCGCAGGGATGGAAGTGAAGCAGCGCAGGCGCCGCTACACGTCCATCCTTTTGAGATTTGAAAGGCAGAGAAGGGCGGGCTGGACTGGTGAAAGAAGGAGATAATAGGATACAAGAGCGGGCTTGATTCACTTACATCTTCCAGGTGAGGCACCTCATCATCGGGACCTCTCCCCGCACCATATGCGGCGACCGCAGAGCTCTGCATATGCCGTATAAGACGACACACCGTGTAGAAGATGAACTCCAACTTATACGGAGAGTATACCCCAAATTCTATATTTTAAATGGAAAAGTTGGGGGTCGTCTTATACGCCGGAAAATACGTTACTTAGAAAATTGGTGATGTGTTCAATGGTAATTTCACCCAATGTATGTGGTATCTTCATGTCTGTAAAAGTCTGATTTGATCAAAATATGAAATTAAGGCTAATTTCACATTAGCGTTTACGGCCGCAGCATCGGGCTGTGCACAGCCGCCGCTAAGCCCCGCCCCCTGCCGCGCCTCCGCCAGTAGCTCCGCATATGAACGTATGACGCTGCATGCGTCCTGCGTCCCCTATCTTTAGCACTGTGGATGCAGGCCATGCGCAGTATGCCTTTGGCGGCACATGCGTCCTGTTGACGCTGCGCCGACCAGCGCCAAACGCAACAGGTTGCAATTTGGTGCGCTCGGCGCAGCGTCAAAAGGATGCATGCGCCGTCAAACGCATACTGCGCACGGCCTGCATCCCCAGTGCTAAAGATAGGGGACGCAGGACGCATGTAGCGGAGCTACCGGCGGAGGCGTGGCAGGGGGCGGGGCTTAGCGGCGGCCGTAAACGCTATTGTGAAACTAGCCTAATTAGTCCAAAAAGCAATGTGTACCAGTTCCCCGGCTGTTGACAGGGTTAATCCAGGGCACGGACTCTACCTCTATGTAGCATTCCAATGTGGATCCAAAAAAGCATCATAGTCCAGCCACATGCATAAAGCATAACATCTTCTTTATTGAGTACTAAGTGAAACATGTAACTAACTAACATCACAAATGAGATACAGAGCTTATGCATTAGCT
Source organism: Dendrobates tinctorius (assembly GCF_039654945.1). Taxonomy (NCBI): domain Eukaryota; kingdom Metazoa; phylum Chordata; class Amphibia; order Anura; family Dendrobatidae; genus Dendrobates; species Dendrobates tinctorius. Next base: position 1,993,327 of record NW_027361791.1, on the reverse strand, counting down.
ACGCCTGCTTGGTATCCCTGAGATCATACTGACCTGGAGAATCATTTTGCCAGGTCATTTTTCTGTATAATTACTGCAGTAAAAGCAAAACCCCAAAAACATTTGGGGAATTGTGCTTTTTTTTTATTTTTTTTTTGCATTTTCGGGGCACTTGGCGTTTTTTTTCTTGTTTTTCATTTCATCCATCATATGATAAAATGAATCGCGTCTTTAAAAACTACAACTCACCCCACAGAAAATAATACAACTATATCAAGGGAAAAATTAAAAGTTATGCTTCCTGGAAGAAGGGGAGGAAAAAAAATTATGTCACAATAACAGTAAATTGCCATGTCGGGAAGGGGTTATTGGCGTTGTACTATCTTTCTATTATCTTTTGTATGAGGTTAGGGAATTTATTGGTATTTTTATTGGTAAATTTTGTCTGATCCTATGTTTTTATGCCACACTTTTCAGGGTAGTCAGGAGATGTTCATTGTGATTGTTTTCTGTGCGGAACATACAGGACGCGGCTTCAGCATCCTGTTTCCTCTGGCGATCACATGTTTAATGTAGGAACAGACGCTTTAGACCTGGCAGGGCGCGCATTCATTCTCTGTTTATGGAAGAAAATCATATCAGCAGAAAACGTGTTACAGAAACAAAAACAAATTTTGTGCTAAGCTTCTCATTTTCGTAAATTTCAAAAGCCATTATGCTATACACACTTCATATGTTCCACATCAACTTGCTTTAATGCGATTTAGTGCAGCCTTTTTCTTTATTTGCTATGTGAGTTGTTTTTGGCATGCACTAGTTCAGACTAGTTCTTTGTTCAGTCAGTTTTCCATTACTTACTGTGTTCAATTGTAAAACAAAAAAAAAATCATACTCACCAAACACCTAATCCCCGACGCCCGCGTCTCCTGCAGCAAAAATATAATAAACCAACATATACATTACTTACCTTTCCGCCATAGTACATTTAATAAGGAGTGTCCCATGGCGGTCTCACGTGTAGAACAGTCACATCGGGAGATGTGACTGCTCTACCTGGCCGCCGGTGATACACTGCAGGAGGATTACCTCCTGTCAGTGCATCACTGCGCCGCCATGAGAGGTCACGAGTTTGTGCTGTCACTTGCGGCACCGCTGCGTGAGAAAACTCTCATGCAGTGATGCCGTGAGCGCACGAACTCCGGTAAACTCTCAGTGATACACTGCAGGAGCTATTATTTCCTGTCAGTGTATCATCGGAGGCTGGGGAGAGCAGTCACGTCTCTTGATGTGACTGTTCTACACATGTGATCGCCGTGGGACACTCACTAAATGGTCTACGTTGGACAGGGAGTATATATGTTGGTTTATTATTTTATTTTTGTTGCAGGAGATCGAGGGAGTCGGGGATTAGGCGATGCAGTAAGTATGGTAAATTAATTTTCAATAAAGGAGCCTGTGATTATTTCAATTAAAGAACTTTATTCTGGCTGTGTCTTTATTTACCATATAACTATAGGATTAGTAATGGATAAGTGTCTTATTGACGCTTCTCCATTATTAATCCGTGGGCTTGATGTCACCGGACAATACACAGGTGACATCAACCCTACAAATATTATCCCACTTGCCACCGCTACAGGGCAAGTGGGAAGAACAAGGCTAAGTGCTAGAATTGGCGCATCTATAAGATGCGCCATTTCTGGGGCGACTGAGAGCTGATGTTTTTAGCCCTTTCCCAGGCTGTTAATATCATCCCACAGCTGTCTGCCTAGCCTTTGCTGGTACGATTTTATAGGAGGGCCCCATGTCATTTTTTTCTGGGTTTCCCCTGTAAACTAGCCAGTAAAGGCTAAGCAGACATCTGGGAGCTGTTATTAACAGCCTGGAAACCTTTATGGCCATTGGTTCCTTCCAAGAATATTAACATCAGCCCTCAATAATTGGATTTCCCTCTGCTGGTTAAGAAAATTAAGCGGGAGCTCAAGCAATTTTTTTTAAATACATTTTTTGAAAATGTAACAGATATTGCGCTTCACGCAGATTTTGTGTGTGTGTGTCTTAACTCTTTATTTACCATTTTATTAATGAGGGTATCTGGCTGACACCTATTCATTACTAAACCTCAGGCTTGGTATAACACATACATATATATATATATATATATATATATATAACCACTATATATATATATACAGTACAGACCAAGAGTTTGGACACCTTCTCATTCAAAGAGTTTTCTTTATTTATTTTCATGACTATGAAAATTGTAGATTCACTCTGAAGGCATCAAAACTATGAATTAACACGTGGAATTATATAATTAACAAAAAAGTGTGAAACAACTGAATAAATGTCTTATATTCTAGGTTCTTCAGAGTAGCCACCTTTTGCTTTTATTACTGCTTTGCACACTCTTGGCATTCTCCAAACTTTTGGTCTGTACTGTGTGTGTATATATATATATATATATATATTATTCACTGATACAATACACTTTAATGATCCCGGGGGAAATTACGGAAATTATATTTGTTACGTGTGTGTAAACTTTATATTTGAACATGGTATGTAATGATATTGTGGCCTTCCATGGAGAATGCAAAAGAAGAGGTTGAACAAGGAAATGACATTACAATTCTTTTTTTTTGTTAAATAATATATCTTTATTTAGCTTACAAAAACGCATAAAAATCAGCATCAAATCCGTATAAAAAAACGCATAAAAAACACGTGAAATTTCAACTGTGTTTTCTGCCAAGAGAGGCAGAATCAGTGCAGAATTTTACAAAAGCAAATCTGCAATGTGCGCACATGCACTAAATGACAAAAGAGCCACTAATAGTGGAACGTTAGCTTTAGGCCTCATTCTGACATCCGTTTTACTCCACATATGAGAAAAACTAACCAATTATTTTGATCAGAGTTTGATCCGAGTATCATCAGTTTTTCTCGTATGTGGAGAAAAAAAAAAAAGGCTTCTCCACCTTCTCCATTCTGACAGTCCATGATAAATGGACTATACTCTGATGCAGTCCAAATTTTTTCAAGGAGCAATTGACTTGCATTGCTGATTTTGATCTGACGCTCAGATCAAAATCAGACAGGTAACACAATTTTCTGCAGCCACACGGTTTGCAAAAAATCATGGACATGTTAGTGGCCCCACAGACTATCACACAGTTACGAGTGCTATCCGTGAAAACCACTCGCACACTAAAAACTGATGACTGAAAGTGGCCTTATGTGCTCCAATGCTCCTCTGGCGATTACGTAGCTCCCAGCATACAAAAGGAATGGCCATTGGTAGTCTAATAGGATGGTCCTTCTCTTCCACATTATTGGCAAGTTCAGCCAATTTTTCTAATGTTTATAGGGAAGGGTCTAATATCTTAAATTGATCAAAATTGTTAGAAGCTCCACTTGTGGCCCATACAAGACAAGTGCTGCAGATTTCAGATCCAGATTTGTTGATGGAAAATCTGCAGTAGATTACAATTCAGCAAAGTGGACACGATATGAAACAACGTTATCACCCATGCTGTGTAAATCAGGTGGATTTTAACATTTACAGCATGTTGTTTTCACTATGGGAACAGCAAGGGCTTGTAACATATTTTCGTGTTGAAATATGGGGAAGTCAAAATCCACAAACGGATCCTAGTGTTGCAGATTTTACTGAGGATCGTCATCAAAATCCATACATACAGATAAAAAGTGTAAACTTACCGTAAAAAAACACCATGTATCCCATGTTACTATCCTGCCCCAACGCCTCTCCAGTCTTTTCTCAGTCAGCCCCAATGATGAGTTGTTGTTTAACCCCTTAACCCCCAAGGGTGGTTTGCACGTTCATGACCGGGCCAATTTTTACAATTCTGACCACTCTCCCTTTATGAGGTAGTAACTCTGGAACGCTTCTATGGATCCCGGCGATTCTGACAACGTTTTCTCGTGACATATTGTACTTCATGGTAGTGGTAACATTTCATTCATATATCTTGCATTTATTTGTGAAAAAAAACAGAAATTTGGTGAAAATTTTGAAAATGTCACAATTTTCCAACTTTTAATTTTTATGCCCTTAAATCACAGAGATATGTCACATAAAAAACTTAATAAATAACATTTCCCACATGTTTACTTTACATCAGCACAATTTGGGATCCACATTTTTTTGTGTGAGGAAGTTATAAGGGTTAAAATTTGACCAACGATTTTCATTTTTACAACACCATTTTATTTTTAGGGACCACATCACATTTGAAGTCACTTTGAGGGGTCTATATGATAGAAAATACCCAAAAGTGACACCGTTCTAAAAACTGAACCCCTCAAGGTGCTCAAAACCACATTCAAGAAGTGTATTAACCCTTCAGGTGCTTCACAGGAATTTTTTGAATGTTTAAAAAAAATGAACATTTAACTTTTTTTCACAAAACAATTACTTCAGGTCCAATTTTTTTTATTTTACCAAGGGTAACAGGAGAAATTGGACTGCAAAAGTTTTTGTGCAATTTGTCCTGAGTACGCTGATACCTGATATATGGGGGGAACCACTGTTTCGGCGCATGGCAGAGCTCAGAAGGGAAGGAGCGCCGTTTGACTTTTCAATGAAAAATTGGCTGGAATTCAGATCTGATGCCATGTCACGTTTGGAGAGTCCCTGATGTGCCTAAACAGTGGAAACCCCCCACAAGTGACCCTATTTTAGAAACTAGACCCACAAAGGAACTTATCTAGATGTGTGGTGAGAACTTTGAACCCTCAAGGGATTCACAGAAGTTTATAACGTACAGCCATATAATTAAAAAATCATATTTTTTCCACAAAAATGATCTTTTCACCTCCAATTTTTATTTTCCCAAGGGTAACAGGACCCCAAAAGTTATTGTGCAATTTGTCCTGAGTACGCTGATACCCCATATGTGGCAGTAAATATCTATTTGGGCGCATGGCAGAGCTCAGAAGGGAAGCAGTGCCATTTGACTTTTTTGACTGGAATTGAGATCGGACACCATGTCGCGTTTGGAAAGCCCCTGATGTACCAAAACAGTGAAAACTCCCCACAAATTACACCATTTTGGAAACTAAACCCCTCAAGGAACTTATCTAGATGTGTGGTGAGAGCTTTGAACCCTCAAGGGCTTCGCAGAAGTTTATAACACCCGGGCGTGATCATAAAAAAATCATATTTTTTCCACAAACATGATCTTTTAGTTCCCAATTTTTTTATTTTCCCAAGGGTAACATGAGAAATTGGACCCCAAAAGTTGTTGTCCAATTTGTCCTGAGTACGCTGACACCCCATATGTAGGAAAAAACTACTGTATGGGCACACGTCGGGCCTCGGAAGGGAAGTAGTGACGTTTTGGAATGCAGACTTTGATGGAATGGTCTGCGGGTGTCATGCTGCCTTTGGAGAGCCCCGATGTGCCTAAACTGTGGAAACCCCCTACAAGTGACCCCATTTTGGAAACTAGACCCCCCCAAAGAACTTATCTAGATGTGTGGTGAGCACTTTGAAGACCGGGCGTGAAAATAACCACCTCTCATGGCAGCCTGTTCCACTCATTGTTCACCCTCACTGTCAAAACGTTTTTCTAAGATCTAATACGTGTCTCTTCCCACTCAGCTTTATCCCATTGCTTGTCATTGCAGTCTTTCCTTGTGCAAATGGGAATAAAGATGATCCTTCTACAATGTTACAGCCCTTGAGATATTTGCAGACAGCTATTAAGTCTCCTCTCAGTCTTCTCTTTTGCAAACTAAACATTCCCAAATCCTGCAACCTTTCCTCATAAGACAGGGTTTGCAGACCCGTCACTATTCTGGTCGCTCTTCTCTGAACTTCCTCCAGTTTGTTGATGTCTTTTTTAAAATGCGGTGCCCAAAACTGGACACAGTATTCCAGATGAGGTCTGACCAAAGAGGAGTAGAGGGCAATAATGACTTCACGAGATCATGTGAGGGTGTCATGGCACCCTCCAACCAGTCCAGCAAAATCTGAAGTCCAATATGGCGCTTCTTCCCTTTTGAGCTGGGGACTGTACCTCAAAAATAGTTTTCAACCTCATATGGGGTGTCAGCGTACTCAGAAGAAATTGCACAACAAATTTGCAGGTCCATTTTCTCCTGCTATCCTTGTGAAAATGAAAAAATTTGGGGCTAGATCAACATTTTTGGGTGAAAAATATATTTTTCTTCCTTTTCCACAGATCAATGTTGTAAAATTCTGTGAAACACCTGTGGATTCAAAGTGCTCACCACACATCCAGATAATTTCCGTGAAGGGTCTAGTTTCCAAAACGGGGTTACTTGTGGGGGTTTCCATTGTTTAGGCACATCAGGGGCTCTCCAAACGTGACCTGACCACTACAGATCATTCCATCACAGTTTGTGTTCCAAAACGTCACTCCTGTTTTCATGAGCTCTGTCGTGTGCCCAAACAGTAGTTTGCCCCCATATATGGGGTATCTGCCTACTCAGGAGAAATTTCTTAACAAATTTTCTCCTGTTACCCTTGTTAAAATAAAATATTTGTGGCTAAAATAACATTTATGTGGGAAAAACGTGATTTTTTTTTCACTGCTCAATGTTATCAACATCTGTGAAGCCATGTTTGTGGAAAAAATATGATTTTTTTTTTATTTTCATGCCCGAGCGTTATAAACTTCCCCCCTTGGGTGTTCAAAATGCTCACCACACATCTAGATAAGTTCCCTGAGGGGTCTAGTTTCCAAAATGGTGTCATTTGGGAGATGTTTCCACTGTTTAGGCACATCAGGGGCTTTTCAAACACGACATGGCATCCACTAATTATTCCAGCAAATTTTGCATTCAAAAAGTCAAATAGCACTCCTTCCCTTCCCAGGCAGGGCTGGGAAGGAGCACTGTTCGACCTTTCTAAATGCAAAATTTGCTGAAACAATTAGTGGACGCCATGTCATGTTTGGAGAGCTCCTGATGTGCCTAAACAGTGGAAAACCCTCATAAGTTACACCATTTTGAAAACTAGTCCCCTCAGGGACCTTATCAAGATGTATGGTGAACACCTTGAACCCCCAGGTGCATCTCAGAAGTTTATAACATTGAGCCGTGAAAATAAATAAAAAATCACATTTTCCCCCCAAAAAAAGTTTATTAGCCTCAAATTTTGCATATTTCTAAGAGTAACAGGAGGGATTGCACCAATTTGTTGTGCAATTTCTCCTGAATACTCCAATACCTAGGGGGTATTTCCAAAAATCTCTACATTTCTGTTTTTTTGTTTCAGTCAAGATGGGGTGCAGAGTGTACATTAATGAGAAAAAAAACTTTTTTGAATTTACCAAATGGCTGCAATGATACAAAGAGTGAAAAATTTAAAGGGGTCTGAATACTTTCCTTACCCACTGTATGTGCCGTATCTAAAGCTATTTTAGCACCAGATCCATAGTGTGACAGATGGTACCACTTACTGAATGACCCCATTATTGGGGTCCTTCTGGTTCTGTTGTGGGTTCTGTCATTTAGTCGCATCTCTTTCCATTGCATAAGTTAAATCTCGAAAGTGAACTTTTGACAGAAATGTGATCGGAGCGTAAAGAGGTTAAAATGTTTGTGCAATTTTTTTTTGTAACTTATCCTTATAGCCATCAGAGTTCCCTTTTTTATTTTACCACAATTCTCCAAAACTAGCTAATCAGTGGGCCATCGGCTACAATTGTCACCCATCAACACCACGTGACCACATTGTGAGGAAAGTGATGCTCTACTAAAAAGTTGCTGCCAGAGATTGATGGCATCCATCAGAGCAAACTCCGATTGCTGCTGTGACACACAGATGCCAGCTGTAGATGCCAGCTGTATAACCCAGCTGCCATCTGCCCTGTTTGGAGCATGTTGGGAATAGGTTAGGAAAAAAACAAAATAATCCTTACTTATCTATCAAAGCGACTGCCGTTTCATTGCTACCAGCCTATGTGCAGCGCTGTAGCAGTGACATGTACAACACAAGACCGCTGCAGCCTGGGCTCAAAGGCTTTGCTGATCTTCATGGCACAAGATTGCCGAGACCAGTAATTTGCTGCTGCAGTCACGTGTTATAGATGTGGCGCCACCACTGCAGCCCTGTATACAAACACCGTCTGGAAGGGAACTCCAGAGGTTACCGGAAGTAATTCTTATTTTGCTATTTTTCAGCATTAACTGCTTGTCCCTCAACGTTTTTCTAAATGGACAACCCCTTTGTGTAAACTGGAAGACTTGCTATTGGGCACCACTTCAATTTTATTGTAGACATTTTGGCCATTAATGATATTATATAATGAGGACAATTCAATTCTCTTATTCTCTACGTATTTCATGATCAAAAGATCTTTTGGCCCTATAATTGTGTGAAAATCATGGAATGTCTGTTGTAGGAAACAGTAGTGACATGAGAGGCGCTGCAGTTTTATTATACTGACAATAGATGGCTTCCTAGCATCAGTATTTATTCATGATATCTACGGTATGCGGTATGAAGTGCTTCAGAAATAACCTCATATGGTCATCCACTGTCAGACAGAAGCAATATATTTTTAATGAGCAATTGTACTTTGAAATAACTTATTAGAGTAAACTATCCTGTGTTTTTACATGTAGAATAACACTATTTTTTGCTATTTCTGTGTATTTAGATCAGTTTTCCACTCTGTGGGCTATGTGCCGATTCATGAAGACCAGTGTTGTTCACGCCGGTCTTGATGATAGGACTTGCTGGAGTCAGATGCAAGTATGCAGCGTCCAACCCGCAGCGTTTACTGATCGTCTACACATATCCCTAAGCTATGTGCACACGCTGCGGATTCACCCGTGGATTTGTATCTGCGGATCCGCAGGTAAAACCGCAGGTAAAGTGACCTGCGGTTTTACCTGCGGATTGGCCAGCGGTTTTCCCCTGCAGTTTGACACCTGGACAATGGAATAGGTGTCAAACCGCAGCGGAATCCGCAGAAAGAATTGACATGTCAATTGTTTCTGCGGATTTAAAACCGCAGCTTTTCCGCAGTGTTTTTTCACACAGCATGTGCACTGCGGATTGTAAATCCCATAGACTTTGTAGTGCTGGCGAAAACTATGTCAGAGAGTGGACCCTCTGGATCGCGGATCCGGAGCCCCTGGGCCGAGCATGCCAGGTGAAGACCGACCCCTATACAGGGACCGTTTGGGGCAGGACCACAGAGGACGGAGGCGCGACAGCCGGAACCAAGAGGGACGGCTCCACGAACAAAAGGCCTGGGGAGGCAGCGGACAGATATACTAGCAGGGACAGGTGGCTCAGGGAAGGACACAATACGGAATGGCAAGAGGAAGGATCAGGGCAACTGGAGACAGGGAACGGCCACAAGGAATGGAAGAAAGAAGAGCCTGGACAGACTGGGGGGAGCGAGGAGAACGACACAGAGGAAGGCAGGAAGGATAAGGCAGAGCTTGGACTAACTACAGGAGAACTGTAGGGGCCAGATTGTTACACAATCATCAGGCGTCCTCCTAACAGCGAGGACGCCTGAAATATACCAACCCCCGGAAGTGCGTGCCCCAGGCCAGCCCCTCAGCGCCGCCCACAGCTGGAGAGAGAGGACGGGAGGGGGCGTGCGCGCGACAGAGAGCGGGAGCCAGGAGCCGCCGTGAGGGAGCGTGGACGACGGGCGCGAGCCCGGACGGGAGCGCGCAGGTAGGGAAACGCTGCGGTGCGCGCTGCTACAGAAGGGGCATCGGCGGGCATAGCCGCCGATGTCACAGACTTACATGGTACTGTACACTGTGGAACTGCTGCGGATCCGCAGGGCCAAATCCGCTGTGGATCCGCAGCAGAATCCGCAGCGTGTGCACATACCCTAAGGCTACGTGCACACGCTGCGGATTCAACTGCGGGTTTTCCTGCGGATTAGACTGCGGTTTCACACCTCTACTATGTTAAAGGTGTGAAACCGCTGCGGAATCCGCACAAACAATTGACATGCTGCGGTTTGTAAACCGCAGCAAAACCGCGCGGAAAAAACTGCAGTGTGAGCACAGCGGATTTGAAATGCCATAGGCTAACATGGTACTGTACCATGTCTGCGGAACTGCTGCGTTTCCGCAGGGCCAAAAACGCTGCGGAAACACAGCAGAATCCGCAACGTGTGTACATAGCCTTAGGGTCAAAGCTGTAAATATTGAGTCTTTGTATAAACTTGATGTACTTGTCAATAGAAGTTTAAAAACTTATTAACTGCTTATAATTGTACTTCAGTAACCATAGAAACATCTGAAATTAAAATTGACATCAGTCTCCAAATTTTTGGACACAGTTGGCATCTGGCTAGCATGAATCCAGATGGCTAGCATGAGTCAGGCTCAGCTCCTGTGCTGGCTTCATACTTCCCAAACTGACCTATGACAAAAATGTACACTGTAGATCAATGAGAGGTTAAAGGAAGGATGATATGATGCATTCTCCCGGTAATAGTGCAACCAATATCGGAAATATAAAGGGGTTATTCCTTAGTAGCAAAAGAGGTCTGCTCCACTCTTGTCCATTGCGGCCCAGCCTATACTTGAATGGGAATAAGTGCAATGCCTGCCACAGCCCATAGATAAGAGTGACACTGTCTCTTGGTCACAAAACGACCACGAGAGTATTGTTATTGGGAGTGCTGGAAAAAGTATATGTAAATATTAAAACAAAATATTCCATCTACGTAGCTAAAGTTGATCATTCTGTAGAAGTATATGACAGTAGAGGACTCCAGGCTGACAGCTGTGCTTATTTTCTGCTGGTGAGGGTGTAGCAGGTGACGCTATGACAGTCTTTATTTGTGCTGCACAGATGAGTGATTCAGAATTATCTAACCATCGAGATATATTCTATGTACATAAGCTCTAGTCCTCCAATGGCTTATGAGAATGTAGAGTGTCACATATATTTCTCCCTCATACATTTGCAGTGTTTGTGAGTGACTCAGGGTGACGAGCCTTGAAGAAACATCATGTCTGTTAGTCCGAGTAACGTTCACAATGCACAAGGGAGTTACAGCCACCCAAGGTGCGAGCAGAGGCATTGCCCTCTTTACAAACGTAAAGGCTGTACAGCAATCATAGAAGGGGCGTGTGGGCTGAAAATAGAAAATCATCCAAAACTAGACTCATATTTGGACTTTGAAGAAGGCATTTTATTTTTCCTCTAAGTTAGATGGTAATCACGCAAAACCACTACATTCTTTTTGTCCAGAGTTGAATATAGGTGTGCCTTCACCCAAGACACAAATTCAGTTTGGTACTCACTTCTTTACACAGCTTAAGTGGTTTGAGTAGTCGTCATGTGACTGCTCATATGAGATTTTCATACTTGCGGTCAGCATCGGACTGGAGTACCTTGGGCCCACCAGAGAAAAATCATTCTTGGGGCCCACCTTGCAGTTATATAGAAATAATACCAATTCTGCTGCAAAATGAGGTAATATCAAACAAAGTGTTTATTAGCCTACCACGGTAACCTTCAAAAGGAACCTGAAGACCCAACGCTTCCGACAAGCCTACAGCCTGCAGTGATCCTCAGTCTACTGAACCACCGCACGACCAGCTCTCCCCTCTCCTAGTGTGTCCTCACCCATCCCCTGTAGACTGTGAGAACTCGCGGGCAGGGCCCGCTCTCCTTCTGTACTTGTGTGTGCCTTATATTGATCATGTTTATTGTACTGGTCTATATCTGATCCTTGTTCACATGTAAAGTGCCATGCAATAAATGGCGCTATAATAGTGAACAATAATAATTAGCCAATAAATAGAGAGAGGTGATGTAGGGGGGTATGGAAATACAAGCAAGGATTTCAGAGCATGCACAGCGCTATTCACTGTAAGGAATGCTGTACACTGTGCACTTCATAAAGGGGCTGCAGATGCAGGAGGCCCACTTTGTGGGTGGCTGGGCCCACCAGAGGATTCTCTGGTGTCCAGGTGCCCCAGTCCGACCCTGTCTGCAGCGTCGGACTGGAACACCTTGGGCCCACCAGAGAAAATCATTCTTGGGGCCCACTATGTAGCTGCATAGAAAGGAATACAACACCACCAATTGTGCAGTAAAGTGCGCTAATATCAGGGTATAATATAAGGTAGTACATGTCTTAATTATGTAGCAGGAGTTGGGGTAGCCTCGCTCATAGAATATAAAGCAGCCCCCTCATATAGTATAATGCTGCCCTCTGACAGATATAGATATATAGAGACAGATATAGATATATAGAGACAGATAGATATAGAGATAGATAGATATAAAGATATATAGATATAGATAGATAGATATAGAGAGATAGAGATATAAAAAAAAACAAACCACAATACTCACCTCTCCTCCAGCTCCCACGCTGATGCCGGCTTCAATGTCAGGAGCTGCCCCGTCTGCCAGACACACAGCGGGTGCGCGATGAAGTGATGTCATCACGCACCGGCTGTGAGTCAGGAGCAGAGGGGACTGATGGGAGAGAGACGCTCTCTTCCACTGCAATTGAGGGAGGCGCCGGCTGCCTAGGTTGGGGAGCGGGGCCCCGGGGTGACTGGAGGCCGAGAGTGAAATGATATTCACTGCTGAAGCAGTGAATATTCATTTCTCTTTAGTAGTGGGGACAAGGGCTCCTGCCTCCTGACACCCGCTGCTGCTCTGCTGGCAGGACCCCCATAGCAGCTGTGTGGCACTGGCTGAGGGCCCCTGGAGCAGTGGGGGCCCTAGTCAACTGCTGGCCCTGTATACCAGCAGGTGCCAGGGCCCACCAGATGCCAGGGCCCACCGGAGAATCCTCCGGTTCTCCGGTGGGCCAGTCCGACGCTACCTGTGTGTAAATATAATGTCAGTGTACAAGTAATACAATGATCACTGGAGACATACACAGGAGTTCTGTATATAGTGTATAGTGTACAGGTAATACAGTGACTCACCAGTGACATTATACACAGGAGCTCTGCATATAGTCAGCGTACAGGTAATGCAAGGATCACCAGTGACATTATACACAGGAGCTCTGTATATACTATATAATGTAAGTGTCCAGGTAAAACACTGACTTACCAGTGACCTCTGTATTTGTAGCGATTCATCTTCGCTTTTCTTCCTCTTCCAGCCAGGACATGTTTGCTGCAGAAAATAACACACTATACTCGATCTCTTCTAGACCACATTCCCCACTTTTCCCCCCGACTTCTACACTTTATGTGTAAAGGTCAGCCAGGGCAGTAGTCGTGGCTGAGTATTTCGGGTTCGGGCGTTGTATACCCTGACCTCCCTCTACAGGAAAATGGTACCTCTTCTCTTGCATGGTACGGTCAAAACTCACCGTGCCGTCAGGGTCCCCTTTGCTACGCCGACTTGATGCTGATCCTTGATCCCAATGAATAGAGACACAGTCCAGGGCAACTCTTAACTGAGCAAATTTATTTACTTCAGGACACAGCACATCCACATAGTTTCCAGCATTTTCATCACAGTAAAGACAGCACATTACTTCATCTTTCCCTTCACTGTTCCTTGCAGTGTTTCCGTTTGATGCAGCGTCTCAGATAGCTCTTCAGTGTCCTCCCTGTATAGCGTCACCACGGTGAAGCGCTCCCCAGCATGTTTCGCCCCGGACATCAGAGATTCAGCCCACGTAGCTTTCCACCACATTCTGGAGTGACCTGCCCGTACCATTTTACGGTAACCTTCAATCTTCCTCTGTTTCCTTACACTCTTTTCCACTTTATTGCTGGTTCTGCTGTACCGTGTTCTTCTCTGGATGGCTGGGCATCACCTTTAACATCACGGGGTAGTTAGGTAGCTCAGGCATATAGCCCACCCGAGCACAAAGGGGTCAGGCCTCTGACTGACTGACTGAAACAGGAAGACCATCCTGGCTTATTCGCCAGCTATCCCCTCCTACAGTTAACTCCTATGTGTCCTACAGCTACATCTACTGTGCAATGAGCTCAGTGCCCCATCTAGTGACCATAGCCCAGACTGCACTGTCCCTACCAAGTACAAGGTGCAGAAACATAGCTTATGCTATATAAATAATACAGCAACATGAAATATACGATAATGCGCAACAATGGTATAACATATATATAAATATATATACAAGTACAACAGCAACATGGGGGTTTAAAGGGGTAAGACTCTCAACCCCTTACACATGTCTACATATTGATATTAGTCATGTATTATACTACAGCACAGGCACCATTTTGATGAATGCAAACCTTTTTTTGTAACCCCACAAACACTCGGAGCACCAGAATCTCAATAACTGAAATTTACAAATACAGATTACACAACAACCACAAGATGCATTTCATCACCCAGGTCACCTCATTTTAATCAGTATAACAGCGTAGACCTGACACTGTCTGTACTTTACTGTTCACAATCCTGCTGACAGGTTCCCTTTAAATCTAAATTTTAATAAGTTTGTTCTTTTCTGCTCTAAACGTCCCCCAAACCCTGAGGACGGCGAGTATACCTTGGTTGTTTTGCTGTATGTGTATACAAAAGTACAAGAAGAGCACCTATCAGGGGCTCAGAAAAGCTGGGTGGCATGTGTGCTAGTGTGTGACCCAGCGCAGGTGTCTCACTGGCCTATCAAAACAGTGACCGATAGCAGCAAACAGTGTGATGTGGATGTGAGAACTGTCTGCGGGGTGCGCTTAGGTGAGTGGACAAAAGAATAATGGAGGTTCACCTTTATAGTAACATCCCAGGGCAGGTGTGTCGAGAGCAAGTGGTGTTCAAGAAATATTGGTGGCAGTGGTTGTAACTTATCCTGACACACAATGTACAGGGAAATGGGAAAATTGTGAAAAAAATGCAATTCTGACCTTAATTATGTTTACGGCGTACATTATGTGGTAAAAATGACCATGTAATATGATTCTCCTCATCAGTATGATTACAGAGATACTAAACGTGCCCAGATTTTTAAATTATTTTAGTGGTAGAAAAAAAATCAAGACTTTGAAGTAAAAAAAATGTTGGAGTTTGTGTTGCCATTTTCCGAGACCCGAAGTTTTAATTTTTTCGTTCAATAGAGCTATGAGAGGGATTATTTTTTCGGAAGGCGAGACGTTATTATGGATATTACCTTGGGGTAGATATGACATTTTAGTTGCTTGTTACGTATTTTAAGTGGTATTGCAGCGACCAAAAAATACCGCAATGTTGGCGTTTTTACATTTTTTGTGTTTACCAATTGGGTTAATTATTTTTATATTTTGATAGCTCGGACTTTGCTGGATGCGGCGATATCACTTGACATTTTTTTTTATGTTCATTTTCAATGGAGGAAAATTGAACTTTTATGAGTTTTTTTTCATATTTGTTTAAATCTTTTTTTGATGTTTTATTTTTCTTTTCACTTCATTTATCGCTCCATAAGCTGTACAACATACAGGGGCTAATGGTGCAGCAGAAATGTGAACTTTTTGATGCTTTAATAATTTCCACTATAGTATATGGAGAGCATAAAAAACGCATGCAAAATTCCAATGAAGTCTCCAATTGTGGAACTGAAGCATTCCTCTACTACAAAAATGCATTCGAAAAAACTGCCACAAAAAAATACAATAAAAAGTTTTGATTGCTTTAGTGCGAATACCTATGGAAACAATGCAGCACTTCTGCACGTGTGAACATGGCCCAGGAGAGACTCTGGACAATTTGTACGTTCTACACCAGGTTCACACTTGGGGTTATTTATTTTTTTATCACTACTTAGAATTACAGACAAATTAAAAAAAGTGATCTGAGCCAATTATATGGAAAAAATACAATATTATTTAACATTTATTCTGAAGCTATATGAAATAATTCCGACTGCAGCAATGGTCTGTGCCCATCACGGGTGATCCGTGTTACCGGGAAGAGAGGAGGAGACATTCCTAGAAGGAGCTGACAATAGATACATCACATTATCTCACATATGAGGATACAGAATTATACAGGTTTGAAAATATCAAATAGAAA
Source organism: Dendrobates tinctorius (assembly GCF_039654945.1). Classification (NCBI taxonomy): domain Eukaryota; kingdom Metazoa; phylum Chordata; class Amphibia; order Anura; family Dendrobatidae; genus Dendrobates; species Dendrobates tinctorius. The sequence continues at coordinate 1,977,357 of NW_027361791.1, read as the reverse complement.
GATTTGCCTGTAAACAGGTAAAAAAGCAAAAACAGTAAATAACAAAGCAATGACTTGGGCTCTTGTACCGGTAAGTTTTCATACATCTCATCCCAATCCAGCTAACCCCTATCCGTACAGTGGCAGCTGGTATTGGATGGTCTGCCATGGGTAACATAACTAGTTCTCCTATATTAGACCCATTGCCATGTTCGTCTTTATGACATCACAGAAGCGTTGTCCACGAGTCATGGAATGTTCCGCAAGAACGGTCAGTGCGAGGCAAGCAGAGATAGAGAGGAGAGCTGAACACTAACCCAGAGCGACTTGTAAATCACTTTTTACTTGTTTTTTTTTTTTTTTTTTTACTTTATTTCTATTTTTTTGGGAGTGTTTTCTACCATCTGCACACACTTTTGTGTGTGTGGAGGGGAAGGCAGCCTAATGGCTGCTCCCGTAGCTGGAGGAAAGTTCCAACCACGGAGACGTCTCCCACATGCCAGGACATCCCCATATAGTCAGAGGCCTGAACACCACCAAAGGCCAACTGGCTTCACGGGGTATGTGATGGCAGCGCTTTATTATATCGTGTCAATTATTAAATGCCTGTTCAAAACACCAGAAAAGGCAAAGGACCGATATTCCAGACTGAAAAGTCCACCACCATATCCTACAATGCCCGAAATAGGCCGATTTGTACAACCTGCAGCAAACATCAGCGCAGAGCCAGAGGGTATGAAGGAACGCCTGATACTCACCAGAACAGTAGATGAGGAAGAGACAACAGCCACATTGCCCAGGAGCCCATCCCCATGCACCTGGATGGAGCTAACTCCCACTCAAGCACGTATACTCCTCAGTATGCCTTACGACTATCAACCGCGTATTAAGGTGACTGCTAAACAAGGCTACAATCCTACACCACACCTGCCAGTCAGCTATACCACTGGAAAGATCATGCAAGTAATGCTGATGAGCCCACAGGATGTACAACGTGCCTACAAGAGAGATTTGGGTTTCCTTCCAAGTCCTAGGAAGATCATTCTCCCGAGAAGAGAATTCCGCGGCACTTTCATTTAGCCGGCGGAAAATGTAGTGGCGAGTTGCTTGCAGCAAGCACATACCATCTTCTGCACAGCTGCTTCTCAGACAGATTTTCCGGTTTTGACTATGGCTTGATCAATGGATTATGTTTCTATACTGCCGCCTGCCCTGACCTTTGCTTGCTCAATGGATTATGTTTTTGAACTGCCGCCTACCCTGACCTCTGCTTGCTCAATGGATTATGTTTCTGCACTGCCACCTGCCTTGACCTCTGCTTGCTCAGTGGATTATGTTTTTGAACTGCCGCCTACCCTGACCTCTGCTTGCTCAATGGATTATGTTTTTGAACTGACGCCTGCCCTGACCTCTGCTTGCTCAATGGATTATGTTTCTGCACTGCCGCCTGCCTGACCTCTGCTTGCTCAATGGATTATGTTTTTGAACTGCCGCCTGCCCTGACCTCAGCTTGCTCAATGGATTATGTTTCTGCACTGCCGCCTACCCTGACCTCAGCTTGCTCAATGGATTATGCTTCTGCACTGCCGCCTGCCCTGACCTCTGCTTGTTTCCGGTTATTAATCTGTGATACTAATAAAAATGTATATTATTCTGCACTATATGGACTGTGGTTCGTTTTTTTCCTTTCGTTTTATGGTTGTTTCCGGTTATGTTTTTGCACTGCTGCCTGCCCTGACCTCTGCTTGATTCCGGTTATGTTTCTGCACTGCTGCCTGCCCTGACCTTTGCTTGTTTCTGACTACTCATTTGCCTGCTGATTTTGTACTTCTTCCTCAATGCCTGCACTTTTAAGACCCCAGTAGAGCTAATTTATATAAATCCTGCATCCTAACAATGAAGCCGGGTTATAGAGCTTCTGATCACAATGGTAGGATGATGCCTCAATGTGAAGAAGGGTAGTACCAGTTCTTCACTTAACAGTATGGAATGCTTATCTAAAAAAATGATAAAGGAACAGTACAGTATAGACAAAGGTCCCATAAACTCAACAAGAACAAACCATAAAGAACTTTAAGCATAAACATATGAGACAACAAACCAAGTGGCTCAGAATACCACATCCGACCCAACCAGCAGTTTTGTTGAAGGTATTTTCCTCTGAACTTTCGTTAAGAGGGTACAACATCTCAAATACATTAGACTGGTGTGGGTCTCCAACCATTTAGGAACCCTCAAATTAATAGTACAGGGGTCTTGAATCAGCCACAAAATTGCTTCAGGAAGAATTGGGTGGAGCACTGGTTTCATATGTACCCTGCCGCTCATGTCAAGGTCTATGAAAATAACCAAACACAAGGCTGAGTACTCAGATCTTATAGGAACCCCCCCAATAGTGAATGGCCATCTGTCCATTCATAGTTCCCCAGGTCTGTAGACAGATGCGGGTTTCACGTCCGGGACCTCTGCCTATCAGACATTTATAGAATATTTTATGGATAACACATAAAGGTATGGGAAAACTCCTTTTGTAAATAGTGCGCCTCAAGTTTCTTCTGCTGTTTGCAGTGGAATGTAGTCATCATAGCTAATATGAGGGAAGGATTCCTGAGAGGGGGTATACATCTACTATATCCATATTCTGTGGATATCTACCCTAATAAAGCTTATGGACGGTGAGTGCAGTGATGAGACCGACCCTTTATCAACATGTTCTGTCCCACAAACTAATGTAGTACACTGCACTGACCGCCGATAGACTTTATTCTCCAAAGACAATTTAAGTTTGTTATATGTATTAAAATACTTTTTTTTCCCCAGAATTATCTAAGAATTATCGACAAGGAAAATGGACTCAAGATAAAGCTTAGAAACATATATTTCTTTACAGCTCCTGATATAGGTATTGCGGTCTTTAAAAACAGTAGTCCCCAACTTCTGCCTCCTCAGCAAGTTATCCCCTAGCCATTGGTAGATCATAACTTGCTGATTATGGGTGTTTCACTGCCAGGACCCCCACCAATCCTAAGAACAGGGTGTCTGGAACAAGCGGCTGTTAAGAATGCGCAACAACACTTCTTTTATTATGGGACAATGATGGGGCTGATGTGCTGATGATGGACTATGATGGGGCTGATGTGCTGATGATGGACTATGATGGGGCTGATGTGCTGATGATGGACTATGATGGGGCTGATGTGCTGATGATGGACTATGATGGGGTTGATGTGCTGATGATGGACTATGATGGGGCTGATGTGCTGATGATGAACTATGATTGGGATGATGAAGTCTGCAATAACAGAGCATAGCAGTACAACCCCTTAGCCTGGAGTGCCCTAACAAATAGCTGGGGAGGGTCCGAGCTCACAGTCAGACCTTAGAAGAAGAGTTAATAGTTTTGTTTCTTCTGTCTTAAAGGAAAAAAAAGGCTTACAGTATATACTCGCGTATAAGTCGAGATTTTCAGCCCATTTTTTGGGGCTGAAAGTCCCCCTCTCGGCTTATACGCGAGTCATATACTGGGGGTCGGCCAGGGAGGGGGAGCGGGGGGTGTCGGAGATCATGCTCACCTCTCCTGGCATGTTTCTGCAGCCCCCCGTGCTTATTCCATCTTCTCGGCGCTGTTCTTCCTGCTTTCAGCGGTCACGTGGTACGCTCATTACCCTCATTAATATGCACATATGTAATGAGCGGCACCACGAGACCGCAGAAAGGAGGAAGAACAGCACTGAGAAGATGGAACAAGCACGGGGGGCTGCAGAGACATGCCAGGAGAGGTGAGTATAACAGGGGGAGCCATATTCACCTGTGCCCCATTCCACCGCTGCGCATCGCTCTGCTGTCTTGCTTCCTCTGGCAGTGACGTTAAGGTCAGAGGGTGCCATGACGTAGTTAGCAGGCGCCCTCTGCCTGAACAGTCACTGCAGAGCCAGCAACGCTGAGGAGCAGCAGCTGCAGCAGTGACAAGGTGAGTATATAGTTTTTTCTTTTTTTTAATTGAGGCTGCGGCAGCAGCATTGTAAGGGGCCACTAATCACTGTGCAGCAATACAAGGGGCCACTCATCACTGCAGCATTATAAGGGGCCACTCATCACTGTGCAGCATTATAAGGGGCCACTCATCACTGTGCAGCATTATAAGGGGCCACTCATCACCGTGCAGCATTATAAGGGGCCACTCATCACCGTGCAGCATTATAAGGGGCCACTAATCACCATGCAGCATAATAAGGAGCCACTAATCACTGCAGCATTTCAAGGGGCCACTATTCACTGTGCAGCATTATAAGGGGCCACTAATCACTGTGCAGCATTATAAGGGGCCACTCATCACTGTGCAGCATTACAAGGGGCCACTCATCACTGTGCAGCATTACAAGGGGCCACTCATCACTGTGCAGCATTACAAGGGGCCACTAATCACTGTGCAGCATTACAAGGGGCCACTAATCACTGTGCAGCATTACAAGGGGCCACTAATCACTGTGCAGCATTACAAGGGGCCACTAATCACTGTGCAGCATTATATGGGGCCAGTAATCACTGTGCAGCATTATATGGGGCCACTCATCACTGTGCTGCATTATAAGAGGCCACTCATCACTGTGCAGCATTATAAGGGGGCCTCTCATCACTGTGCAGCATTATACGGGGCCACTAATCACTGTGCAGCATTACAAAGGGCCACTAACCACCGTGCAGCATAATAAGGGGCCACTAATCACTGCAGCATTTCAAGGGGCCACTAATCACTGTGCAGCATTATAAGTGGCCACTAATCACCGTGCAGCATTGTAAGGGGCCACTAATCAATGTGCAGCATTATAAGGGGCCACTAATCACTGTGCAGCATTATAAGGGGCCACTAATCACTGTGCAGCATTATAAGGGGTCACTAACCAATGTGCAGCATTATAAGGGGCCACTAATCATTGTGCAGCATTATTAGGGGCCACTCTCCATGCAGCATTTTAAGGGGCCACTAATCACTGTGCAGCATTATAAGGGGCCACCAATCACTGTGCAGCATTATATGGGGCATATGTTATTATGGACCATGTTATAGGGCTACCATTATTCACTGTGCAGCATTATTAGGCATATTTTTGTATGGAGCATCTTATGGAACCCATCATGAACTTTATGGAGCATTATATGGGGCCATCATGAACTTTATGGAGCATCTTATGGGGCCCATTTTATTTTTGAAATTTACCAGTAGCTTCGGCATTTTCCACCTTAGGTTTATACGCGAGTCAATAAGTTTTCCCAGTTTTTTGTGACAAAATTAGGGTGGTCGGCTTATACATGGGTCGGCTTATACACGAGTATATACGGACTTCTAAAGAAAATTGCCCCCAAGTTATTTTGAGCGACCCCGCCTGCTGTACCATCCTTGTGATTTACGAGAACGTTTCTCACTTCCTGCTAGGACAGCGGAAACCCAAGGAGTAAAGAGAGAAGGTCCTTATGGCTGCATGGAGTAATGCTGGAAATCTCTAAGTCTGCGGGGACAACAGAGACTTTAGAAGAAGGCAAACCAAGGTTTAGTGCTAGCACTAGTGTGAGAGAAGGTTTATACTACAGGACAGAAGTGCTGTAACAGGAAAGAACCTAACAAATAAAAAAGATTGTAGACAAACCAGATTTTGCTATCTATTCATGTCATTGCCTTCCATATTACAGAGAAATTTCCCTAAATCCGGTATCTGATAATCCACAATGATGTATATTCAGGGTCGAACTGGGGTGTCTGGGGCCCACCAGGGGAATGGACTCTAGGGCCCCATCTTACAGCTATATGCTAATATCTGTCAGTCGTTATCCCCATTATAGTGGAGCATCGGCTGTAAAACACAGGCGGCTCCTGCACATCTACTGTGCACCCCCATAACTGGGATGTATAATTACGGTAGTTTACATTAATGTGGTTCTTTGGTTAAAACAATTTATCACTGATCGATGGGCTCTATAGGATAGCTGATCGCATACGTCCGACCATTAGAAACTGCACCGACCGGAAGAATGAGAAAGTTTTATCGTTGATAGGACACTTATCCCCATTTTAAAATGGAGCAGCAGGTTAGATATCTGACCGAAGCTGCATTCATTCTCTTTGGAGCTTCTATAAAAATACAAGTGCAGCCACTGAGGGAATGAATGGATCAGTGGTCAAGTCGGACATGCCACTCCAGTCTAATGGGGATAAAAAGTTCCACATTTTGCTGAATGGGTCCAAGTAGTTAGACCCCCCCAATCAATACGTTATCACTTGTCCTGTGAATAGGAGATTACGTTTTTCCACAGGAAACCCCTGTAAGTGCATCTCTGCCGCTGTTTACAAAGTATTTAATCTCTAATGGAAATAAAGAATATTCTCCTAATTAATATCAGAGAAGACTAATGACCGTCAAACACAACACAATCCACTGTACCAAGACTAATAATACCACATACAGGGGAGAAATACCACCACACCATGACCAGACCACATAGTACCCGCATCATATCACATAAAAGGCACAAATACAACAACACCATGACCAGACCACATATTACCACCACATAGTGACCGAATAATATGACATATTACCAGCATATAGGGACCAAATAATAATTCATACACAGAGAAATACTTCCACACTGTGAACAGTCCACAAATTACCACCACTTATTGATGGAATACTACAGTACTGATTATGAATACAAACCACAATAATAACAACACTGTTATTACCACCAGTGACATTATACACAGTACCTCTGTATATAGTGTCAGTGTACAGGTAATACAGTGATTACCAGTGACATTATACACAGGAGCTCAGTGATCACTGGCAACATTATTGTCAAGGTTTGCTCAGCTTGTGGGATTAGGTAGTTCAGAGGTTAATGTGGATGGCCTCACTCTGAGATTCTGGGAGGCTTTTTAAAGCCTCATTGTGGGCTCATTCCTCATCGTTTATACTCAGACCCTTGGCCGAGTGTGTGTGACCCTGGTGTGCTTTGTGACTGTAATACTTTATGCTTGTTTGGTTTTGATCTGGTTCTGTCCCTGTTACGAGTTCTGCCTGTCCCTCTTGTACTGCGTTGCTATCTCTGTGTATGACTCATTGCCTATGACCTGACTATTCTCTGATTGCCCCTCTTGTACTGTGCAGCTATCTCCATGTATGACTCATTGCTTACGTTCTGACTACTCTCTGCTCGCCCCTCTGGTATCGCGCCGCCCTCTCCATGTATGACCGCCCGTTTGTCTGACCTGAGTTCCCCTCGCCTCTACTCCAGGATTCCTGTAGTAGAGTCCTACAATCATCTTCAGAAGTGGGACACTAAGCCCCGCCCCCTGTGGTCACATGATCGTAGGTCCTTGTACTTCTTACTACCTTCAGCATCGCAGGTCCCGTCTGCCTCAACTTTCCCTGCAGTATCGGACCCCGGGCCCTCCCGCAGTAGGGGTGAGTCACGCTGCTCAGCCGTGGCAGTTCGCCGACGCTGACAGGATCCTGATATTTATACACAGAAGATCTGCATACAGTGTCAGTGTAATACAGTGACCACCAGTGAAATTATACACAGGAGCTTTTGGAAGTGCATTGAGCAGCAGGGTGGTTTGCTGGTGAAGGGAAAAAAAATCTCTTTAAATCTTCTGCCTGAGCGAGTTTACATGAGCTGAGTGTGACCTGAGCGTAAGTGCGAACGGTGGTAAGTGTGTGACTTGTGATTCAGTGACTTTGGATTCAGGGAGTTTGCAAAGGAGGTATTACTGAATTGCTGTTATATTTTATTAATACTTTTTATTTATTTTTACTTATCTTTTCTGTCTGGTGCAATCCCCATTAGGAATGTGCTCCACTATTGCCAATGCCATCCAGTGTACGTCTTGCCGCATGTACACAATCCTTGATCAGCCAGTCGAGGGTGCATACTGCTGTGCGAGATGTGAGCACATTGTGCATTTGGAAGCCCAGATACTGGATTTAAATGTGCAGCTGGCAACACTGAGATCAATAGACAATATGGAAAGGAGACTTCTACTCACTGAGCAGACGCTCAATGAGATAGATGAGGGGGGGATGCTAGGTTGGAGCTGCAGGACAGTGAAGCAGTAAGATGGGTGACAGTTAGAAGGTGGGGTAGACAGAAGAGTGCCAGGGAGGCTAGTCCTGATCTGGCACAACCCAATAAGTTTGGCAGATGAGGGGAGTGTCAGTGCAGGGGTAGCACTGCTGCAGCAAGGCATGTCCTCTGAAAGCCAGAGGAGTATATGCTCCAGTAAGGGGAGAAATAGGAGAGCAGGGCAGGACAGACAGGTGCTGGTAGTGGGGGACTCAATTATTAGGGGAACAGATAGGGCAATCTGTCACAAAGAAAGGGATCGTCGAACGGTGTGCTGCCTATCTGGCGCGCAAGTCTGACACATCGCTGACCGGGTTGACAGATTACTGGGAGGGGCTGGTGAGGATCCAGCGGTCATGGTGCACATTGGTACAAATGACACAGAGGTAGGTGGAAGGTCCTTAAAGATGATTTCAGGGAATTAGGCTGCAATCTTAAGGCAAGGACCTCCAAGGTGGTATTTTTGGAAATATTTCCTGTACCACGTGCCACGCCAGAGAGGAGATTAGGGAAGTTAATAAGTGGTTCAAGAATTAGTGTAGGAAGGAGGGGTTTGGGTTCCTGGAGAACTGGGCCGACTTCTCAGTTGGCTACAGGTTCTACGCTAGGGACGGGCTGCACCTCAATGGGGAGGGTGCAGCTGTGCTGGGGGAAAAAATGGCTAGAAGGGTGGAGGAGTGTTTAAACTTGGAACTAGGGGAGGGTATTCATTTTATAAGAGGGGAAGACTGTGCAGATAGAGACCTGGGCACAAATAATGAAATTGGGGGTGGTAGTGGCATGGGGGGTGAGGTTAGAACAGTTAATAATTTAAGAAATAGAGGTACAGACATACATAAAGTGCATGTATACAAATGCCAGAAGCCTCGCCAACAAAATGGAGGACTTAGAATTAATTTTGTTGGAAGATAAGGTATATTGCACCCTCTCATAGGGTATAAGGCTGCCCCCTCATAGGGTATAATGCTTCCCCCCCCTCATAGGGTATAATGCACCCCCTCATAGGGTATAATGCTGCCCCCTCATAGGGTATAACACTAGATAGATAGATATGTGATAATTAGATGTATAGATAGATAGATAATAGATAGATAGATCTATGGATAGATAGATAGATATAAAGATATAAAGATAATAGATAGTGAAAGATATAGGTAGCTATAGAGATAGATAGACCTAGATAGATATAGATAGATAAATAGATAGATAGGGGATAAATAGATATATGGATAGCTAGATAGATAGATATAAAGATAATAGATAGTGATAGCTATAGATAGGTATATAGATAGATAGATAGGGGATAAATAGATAGATCTATGGATAGATGATATATAGATGGATAGATAGATATAAAAATAATAGATAGAGATAGATGTAGATAGGTATAGAGATAGATGGATATAGACTATTTATATCTATCTATATCTACCTCTATATGTATCTATCTATCTATCTATCTATTTTTATCTATCTCTATATCTAAGATAGAGACAGATAGATATAGAGATAGAGATATAGATATACAGATAGAAATAGATAGATATAGAGATATATAGATATAGAGACAGATAGATATAGAGATAGATAGAGATAGATATAGAGAGATATAAAAAACAAACCACAATACTCACCTCTCCTCCTGCTCCCACGCTGATGACTGCTTCAGTGTCAGCAGCTGACCCGTCTGCCAGACACACAGCGGGTGCGCGATGAAGTGACGTCATCGCGCATCGGCTGTGAGTCAGGAGCAGAGGGGACTGATGGGAGAGAGATGCTCTCTCTTCCACTGCAATTGAGGGCGGCGCCGGCTGCCTAGGTTGGGGAGCGGGGCCCCGGGGTGAGTGGAGGCCGAGAGTGAAATGATATTCACTGCTGAAGCAGTGAATATTCATTTCTCTTTAGTAGTGGGGACAGTGGCTCCTGCCTCCTGACACCCGCTGCTGCTCCGCTGGCAGGGCCCCCATAGCAGCTGTGTGGCACTGGCTGGGGGCCCCTGGAGCAGTGGGGGCCCTAGGCAACTGCTGTCCCTGTATACCAGTAGAGGTGCCAGGGCCCACCAGATGCCAGGGCCCACCGGAGAATCAGTCCGACGCTACCTGTCTGTATATATAATGTCAGTGTACAAGTAATAGAATGATCACTGGAGACATACACAGGAGTTCTGTATATAGTGTATAGTGTACAGGTAATACAGTGACTCACCAGTAACATTATACACAGGAGCTCTGCATATAGTCAGCGTACAGGTAATACAAGGATCACCAGTGACATTATACACAGGAGCTCTGTATATACTATATAATGTAAGTGTCCAGGTAAATTACTGACTTACCAGTGACCTCTGTATTTGTAGCGATTCATCTTCGCTTTTCTTCCTCTTCCAGCCAGGACACGTTTGCTGCAGAAAATAACACACTATACTTGATCACTTCTAGACCACATTCCCCACTTTCCCCCCCGACTTCTACACTTTATGTGTAAAGGTCAGCCAGGGCAGTAGTCGTGGCTGAGTATTTCGGGTTCGGGCATTGTATACCCTGACCTCCCTCTACAGGAAAACGGTACCTCTTCTCTTGCATGGTACGGTGAATACTCACCGTGCCGTCAGCGTCCCCTTTGCTACGCCGACTTGATGCTGATCCTTGATCCCAATGAATAGAGACACAGTCCAGGGCAACTCTTAGCTGAGCAAATTTATTTACTTCAGGACACAGCACATCCACATAGTTTCCAGCATTTTCATCACAGTAAAGACAGCACATTACTTCATCTTTCCCTTCACTGTTCCTTGCAGTGTTTCCGTTTGACGAAGCGTCTCAGACGGCTCCTCAGTGTCCTCCCTGTATAGCGTCACCACGGTGAAGCGCTCTCCAGCATGTTTCGCCCCGGACATCAGAGATTCAGCCCACGTAGCTTTCCACCACATTCTGGAGTGACCTGCCCGTACCCTTTTACGGTAACCTTCAATCTTCCTCTGTTTACTTACACTCTTTTCCACTTTATTGCTGGTTCTGCTGTACCGTGTTCTTCTCTAGATGGCTGGGCATCAGCTTTAACATCACGGGGTAGTTAGGCAGCTCAGGCATATAGCCCACCCGAGCACAAAGGGGTCAGGCCTCTGACTGCCTGAAACTGGAAGACCATCCTGGCTTATTCTCCAGCTATCCCCTCCTACAGTTAACTCCTATATGTCCTACAGCTACATCTACTGTGCAATGAGCTCAGTGCCCCATCTAGTGACCATAGCCCAGACTGCACTGTCCCTACCAAGTACAAGGTGCAGAAACATAGTTTATGCTATATAAATAATACAGCAACATGAAATATACGATAATGCGCAACAATGGTATAACATATTATATAAATATATACAGTGGGGAAAAAAAGTATATAGTCAGTCAGCAATAGTGCAAGTTCCACCACTTAAAAAGATGAGAGGCGTCTGTAATTTACATCATAGGTAGACCTCAACTATGGGAGACAAACTGAGAAAAAAAAATCCAGAAAATCACATTGTCTGTTTTTGTTTCATTTTATTTGCATATTATGGTGGAAAATAAGTATTTGGTCAGAAACAAGCAATCAAGATTTCTGGCTCTCACAGACCTGTAACTTCTTCTTTAAGAGTCTCCTCTTTCCTCCACTCATTACCTGTAGTAATGGCACCTGTTTAAACTTGTTATCAGTATAAAAAGACACCTGTGCACACCCTCAAACAGTCTGACTCCAAACTCCACTATGGTGAAGACCAAAGAGCTGTCAAAGGACACCAGAAACAAAATTGTAGCCCTGCACCAGGCTGGGAAGACTGAATCTGCAATAGCCAACCAGCTTGGAGTGAAGAAATCAACTGTGGGAGCAATAATTAGAAAATGGAAGACATACAAGACCACTGATAATCTCCCTCGATCTGGTGCTCCACGCAAAATCCCACCCCGTGGGGTCAGAAAGATCACAAGAACGGTGAGCAAAAATCCCAGAACCACGCGGGGGGACCTAGTGAATGAACTGCAGAGAGCTGGGACCAATGTAACAAGGCCTACCATAAGTAACACACTACGCCACCATGGACTCAGATCCTGCAGTGCCAGACGTGTCCCACTGCTTAAGCCTGTACATGTCCGGGCCCGTCTGAAGTTTGCTAGAGAGCATTTGGATGATCCAGAGGAGTTTTGGGAGAATGTCCTATGGTCTGATGAAACCAAACTGGAACTGTTTGGTAGAAACACAACTTGTCGTGTTTGGAGGAAAAAGAATACTGAGTTGCATCCATCAAACACCATACCTACTGTAAAGCATGGTGGTGGAAACATCATGCTTTGGGGCTGTTTCTCTGCAAAGGGGCCAGGACGACTGATCCGGGTACATGAAAGAATGAATGGGGCCATGTATCGTGAGATTTTGAGTGAAAACCTCCTTCCATCAGCAAGGGCATTGAAGATGAAACGTGGCTGGGTCTTTCAACATGACAATGATCCAAAGCACACCGCCAGGGCAACGAAGGAGTGGCTTCGTAAGAAGCATTTCAAGGTCCTGGAGTGGCCTAGCCAGTCTCCAGATCTCAACCCTATAGAAAACCTTTGGAGGGAGTTGAAAGTCCGTGTTGCCAAGCGAAAAGCCAAAAACATCACTGCTCTAGAGGAGATCTACATGGAGGAATGGGCCAACATACCAACAACAGTGTGTGGCAACCTTGTGAAGACTTACAGAAAACGTTTGACCTCTGTCATTGCCAACAAAGGATATATCACAAAAGTATTGAGATGAAATTTTGTTTCTGACCAAATACTTATTTTCCACCATAATATGCAAATAAAATGAAAAAAAAAAAACAGACAATGTGATTTTCTGGATTTTTTTTTCTCAGTTTGTCTCCCATAGTTGAGGTCTACCTATGATGTAAATTACAGACGCCTCTCATCTTTTTAAGTGGTGGAACTTGCACTATTGCTGACTGACTAAATACTTTTTTTCCCCACTGTATACAAGTACAACAGCAACATGGGGGTTTAAAGGGGTAAGACTCTCAACCCCTTACACATGTCTACATATTGATATTAGTCATGTATTTTACTACAGCACAGGCACCATTTTGATGAATGCAAACCTTTTTTTTGTAACCCCACAAACACCCGGAGCACCAGAATCTCAATAACTGAAATTTACAAATACAGATTACACAACAACCACAAGATGCATTTCATCACCCAGGTCACCTCATTTTAATCAGTATAACAGCGTAGACCTGACACTGTCTGTACTTTACTGTTCACAATCCTGCTGACAGGATCCCTTTAAATCTAAATTTTAATAAGTTTGTTCTTTTCTGCGCTAAACGTCCCCCAAACCCTGAGGACGGCGAGTATACCTTGGTTGTGTTTTGCTGTATGTGTATACAAAAGTACAAGAAGAGCACCTATCAGGGGCTCAGAAAAGCTGGGTGGCATGTGTGCTAGTGTGTGACCCAGCGCAGGTGTCTCACTGGCCTATCAAAACAGTGACCGATAGCAGCAAACAGTGTGATGTGGATGTGAGAACTGTCTGCGGGGTGCGCTTAGGTGAGTGGACAAAAGAATATGGGAGGTTCACCTTTATAGTAACATCCCAGGGCAGGTGTGTCGTGAGCAAGTGGTGTTCAAGAAATATTGGTGGCAGTGGTTGTGACTTATCCTGACACACAATGTACAGGGAAATGGGAAAATTGTGAAAAAAAACGCAATTCTGACCTTAATTATGTTTACGGCGTACATTATGTGGTAAAAATGACCATGTAATATGATTCTCCTCATCAGTATGATTACAGAGATACTAAACGTGCCCAGATTTTTAAATTATTTTAGTGGTAGAAAAAAAATCAAGACTTTGAAATAAAAAATATGTTGGAGTTTGTGTTGCCATTTTCCGAGACCCGTAGTTTTACTTTTTCGTTCAATAGAGCTATGAGAGGGATTATTTTTTCATAAGGCGAGACGTTATTATGGATATTACTTTGGGATAGATATGACATTTTAGTTGCTTGTTACGCATTTTAACCCCTTCACTACCAAGAGTGGTTTGCACGTTAACTACCGGGCCAATTTTTACAATTCTGACCACTGTCCCTTTATGAGGTCATAACTCTGAAACGCTTCCGTGGATCCCGGTGATTCTGACAATGTTTTCTCGTGACATATTGTACTTCATGTTAGTGGTAAAATTTCATTCATATAACTTGCGTTTATTTATGAGAAAAACGGAAATTTGGCGAAAATTTTGAAAATTCCGCAATTTTCCAACTTTGAATTTTTATGCCCTTAAATCACAGAGATATGGCACACAAAAAAGTTAATAAGTAACATTTGCCACATGTTTACTTTACATCAGCAAAATTTTTATTTGTTAGCAAGATATAAGGGTTAAAAGTTGACCAGCGATCTCTCATTTTTGCAACACCATTTTATTTTTACGGACCACCTCACATTTGAAGCCACTTTGAGGGGTCTATATGATAGAAAATACCCAAAAGTGACACCATTCTAAAAATTGCACCCCTTAAGGTGCTTAAAACCACATTCAAGGAGTTTATTAACCCTTCAGGTGCGTCACAGGAATTTTTTGAATATTTAAAAAAAATTAACATTTAACTTTTTTTCACAAAAAAAATTACTTCAGGTTCAATTTTTTTTATTTTACCAAGTGTAACAGGAGAAATTGGACTGCAAAAATTATTGTGCAATTTGTCCTGAGCACGCTGATACCTGATATGTGGGGGGGAACCACTGTTTCGGCGCATGGCAGAGCTCAGAAGGGAAGGAGCGCCGTTTGACTTTTTCAATGCAAAATTGGCTGGAATTCTGATCGGACGCCATGTCGCGTTTGGAGAGCCCCTGATGTACCTAAACAGTGGAAACCCCCCACAAGTGACCCCATTTTTGAAACTAGACCCCCTAAGGAACTTATCTAGATATGTGGTGAGAACTTTGAACCCACAAGGGCTTCACAGAAGTTTATAATGCACAGCGGTACAATTAAAAAATCATATTTTTTCCAAAAAATGATCTTTTCACCCCCAATTTTTATTTTCCCAAGGGTAACAGGACCCTAAAAGTTATTGTGCAATTTGTCCTGAGTACACTGATACCCCATGTGTGGGTGTAAATGACTATTTGGGCACATGGCAGAGCTCGGAAGGCAAGCAGCGCCATTTGACTTTTTTGGCTGGAATTGAGATCAGACACCATGTCGCGTTTGGAAAGCCCCTGATGCACCAAAACAGTGGAAACCCCCCACAAATGACCCCATTTTGGAAACTAGACCCCCCAAGGAACTTATCTAGATGTGTGGTGAGAACTTTGAACCCCCAAGTGCTTCACAGAAGTTTATAACGCCCAGGCGTGAAAATAAGAAAAAAAAATTTTTCCACAAAAATGATATTTTTGCCCCAAAATTTTTATTTTCCTAAGGGCAACAGGAGAAATAGGACCCCAAAAGTTGTTTTGCAAATTGTCCTGATTAGGCTGATACCCCATATGAGGGGGTAAAACACTGTTTGGGTGCACGGCAGGGCTTGGAAGGGAAGGAGCACCATTTGACTTTTTCAACGCAGAATTGGCTGGAATTGAGATCAGATGCCATGTTGCGTTTGGAGAGCACCCGATGTGCGCAAATAGTGGAAACCCCCAATTCTAGCCCTAGCCCTAACCCTAACCCTAGCCCTAGCCCTAGCCCTAGCCCTAACCCTAGCCCTAACCCTAGTGGGAAAATGGAAATAAATACATTTTTTTAATTTTATTAATTTTCCCTAACTAAGGGGGTGATAATGGGGGGTTTGATTTACTATTTATGGCGGTTTTTATGTTTGACAGCTGTCGCACGCTAAAAGACGCTTTTTATTGTAAAAATAGTTTTTGCATCACCACATATTGAGAGCTATAATTTTTCCATATTTTGACCCACCGAGTCATGTGAGGTCTTATTTTTTGCGGGACGAGTTGACGCTTTTATTGGTATCATGTTCGGGCATGTGACATTTTTTGATCGCTTTTTATTTCGTTTTTTGGGACGCAGAATTTACAAAAACCAGCGCTTCATGAATTTCTTTTGGGTGGTGCGTTTACGCCGTTCCGGGTGCGGTAAAATTTATAAGGCAGTTTTATTCTTCGGGTCAGTACGGTTACAGCGATACCTCATTTAGGTGGTTTTTTTATGTTTTGGCGCTTTTATGCAATGAAAATAATTTTATATAAAAAATAATTATTTTTGCATCACTTTATTCTGCGAGCTATAACTTTTTTATTTTTTCGCTGATGATGCTGTATGGTGGCTCATTTTTTGCGGGACAAGATGACGTTTTCAGCGGTACCATGGATATTTGTATGCATCTTTTTGATCGCGCGTTATTGCACTTTTTGTTCGGCAGTATGATAATAAATCATTATTTTTTGCTTCGTTTTTTATTTTTATTTTTTAAGGGGTTCACTTAAGGGGTTAACTATTGGGACAGTTTTATAGGGCGGGTCGTTATGGACGCGGCGATACCAAATATGTGTACTTTTATTGTTTTGTTTTTTTTTATTTCCAAAAAATGAATTTATTGGGGAATATTTTTTTTTTTTTTTTAATTTATTTGGCGATTTTTTTTTAATTATTTTTACACTTTTTTTTATTTTTTTTTTACTTTATTACAATGTCCCATGGGGGACATCACTGTCCTGTGACAGATCGCTGATCTGTCACATCACAGATCACTGTGACAGATCAGCGATCTGTCAGGCACTGCACAGGCTTCCTCATGCCTGCACTTTGCAGGCACTGAGGAAGCCAGCTTCCTGCAGGCCCCCGGAGGTCTCCGTCGCCATATTGGATCCGGGGACCTGCAGGAAAGGAGTCCTCCGCAGCAGCGCTGCACATTGTGCTGCCGTGGGGGCTCAGGGAAGCACGGAGGGAGCCCCCTCCCTGACGATGCTTCCCTTTAACCCCCGGTACACCGCGATCATGTTTGATCGCGGTGTGCAAGGGGTTAACGTGTCGGGGGCGGTCCGCAACCGCCCCTGACACATTGTGCCGGGTGTCAGCTATGATAATTAGCTGACACTCGGCCGCGATCAGCGGCGCTCACCACGTGGGCGCCGCTGATCGCGATGACGTAATATTCCGTCCATGGTAATTAGGTCCATGGTCACATGGACGGAATATTACGTCAATTGTAGGTAAGGGGTTAAGTGGTATTGCAGCGACCAAAAAATACCGCAATGTTGGCGTTTTTAAATTTTTTGTGTTTACCAATTGGGTTAATTATTTTTATATTTTGATAGCTCGGACTTTGCTGGATGCGGCGATATCACTTGACATTTTTTTTTATGTTCATTTTCAATGGAGGAAAATTGAACTTTTATGAGTTTTTTTTTCATATTTGTTTAAATCTTTTTTTGTTGTTTTACTTTTCTTTTCACTTCATTTATCGCTCCCTAAGGCCCCTTCCACACTTCAGTTTTTTGCAATCAGTCACAATCCGTCAGGTTTTGACAAAAAACGGATCCTCAATTTTTTTTTGAGGATCCGTTTTTTCCCCATTGACTTGCATTAATGGCGGATTGTGACGGATGGCTGTCCGTTTCATCCGTTTTTTTTGAGGATCCGCCAAACGTTACTCTCTCTCTCTCTCTCCTTCCCGACCAGCGTTTCCTTTAAATTTCCTCATTTTCAGGATCCTGTGCCATCCGTTCACATCAGTTCAGAACGGATCCGCTTGTCTGCCTTTTTGGCGGATTTGAACTGATGCAAAAAACTGAAGTGTGAAAGAGGCCTAAGCTGTACTACATACAGGGGCTAATGGTGCAGCAGAAGTGTGAACTTTTTGATGCTTTTGTTTAATATTTTCCACTATAGTATATGGAGAGCATAAAAAACGCATGCAAAATTCCAATGAAGTCTCCAATTGTGGAACTGAAGCATTCCTCTACTAAAAAAATGCATTCGAAAAAACTGCCACAAAAAAATACAATAAAAAGTTTTGATTGCTTTAGTGCGAATACCTATGGAAACAATGCAGCACTTCTGCACGTGTGAACATGGCCCAGGAGAGACTCTGGACAATTTGTACGTTCTACACCAGGTTCACACTTGGGGTTATTTATTTTTTATCACTACTTAGAATTACAGACAAATTAAAAAAAGTGATCTGAGCCAATTATATGGAAAAAATACAATATTATTTAACATTTATTCTGAAGCTATATGAAATAATTCCGACTACAGCAATGGTCTGTGCCCATCACGGGTGATCCGTGTTACCGGGAAGAGAGGAGGAGACATTCCTAGAAGGAGCTGACAATAGATACATCACGTTATCTCACATATGAGGATACAGAATTATACAGGTTTGAAAATATCAAATAGAAAGATTTGCCTGTAAACAGGTAAAAAAGCAAAAACAGTAAATAAAGCAATGACTTGGGCTCTTGTACCGGTAAGTTTTTATACATCTCATCCCAATCCAGCTAACCCCTATCCGTACAGTGGCAGCTGGTATTGGATGGTCTGCCATGGGTAACATAACTAATTCTCCTATATTAGACCCATTGCCATGTTCGTCTTTATGACATCACAGAAGCGTTGTCCACGAGTCATGGAATGTTCCGCAAGAACGGTCAGTGCGAGGCAAGCAGAGATAGAGAGGAGAGCTGAACACCCAGAGCGACTTGTAAATCACTTTTTACTTGTTTTGTTTATTTTTTTTACTTTTATTTCTTTTTTTTGGGAGTGTTTTCTACCATCCGCACACACTTTTGTGTGTGTGGAGGGGAAGGCAGCCTAATGGCTGCACCCGTAGCTGGAGGAAAGTTCCAACCACGGAGACGTCTCCCACATGCCAGGACATCCCTATACAGTCAGAGGCCTGAACACCACCAAAGGCCAACTGGCTTCACGGGGTATGTGATGGCAGTGCTTTATTATATCGTGTCATTTATTAAATGCCTGTTCAAAACACCAGAAAAGGCAAAGGACCGATATTCCAGACTGAAAAGTCCACCACCATATCCTACAATGCCCGAAATAGGCCGATTCGTACAACCTGCAGCAAACATCAGCGCAGAGCCAGAGGGTATGAAGGAACGCCTGATACTCACCAGAACAGTAGATGAGGAAGAGACAACAGCCACATTGCCCAGGAGCCCATCCCCATGCACCTGGATGGAGCTAACTCCCTCTCAAGCACGTATACTCCTCAGTATGCCTTACGACCATCAACCGCGTATTAAGGTGACTGCTAAACAAGGCTACAATCCTACACCACACCTGCCAGTCAGCTATACCACTGGAAAGATCATGCAAGTAATGCTGATGAGCCCACAGGATGTACAACGTGCCTACAAGAGAGATTTGGGTTTCCTTCCAAGTCCTAGGAAGATCATTCTCCCGAGAAGAGAATTCCGCGACACTTTGATTTAGCCGGCGGAAAATGTAGTGGCGAGCACATACCATCTTCTGCACAGCTGCTTCTCAGACAGATTTTCCGGTTTTGACTATGGCTTGATCAATGGATTATGTTTCTATACTGCCGCCTGCCCTGACCTCTGCTTGTTTAAAGTTATGCATCTACACTGCCGCCAGCCCTGACCTTTGCTTGCTCAATGGATTATGTTTTTGAACTGCCGCCTGCCTGACCTCTGCTTGCTCAATGGATTGTTTCTGCACTGCCGCCTGCCTTGACCTCTGCTTACTCAATGGATTATGTTTTTGAACTGCCGCCTGCCCTGACCTCTGCTTGCTCAATGGATTATGTTTTTGAACTGCCGCCTGCCCTGACCTCTGCTTGCTCAATGGATAATGTTTTTGAACTGCCGCCTGCCCTGACCTCTGCTTGCTCAATGGATTATGTTTCTGCACTGCCGCCTGCCTGACCTCTGCTTGCTCAATGGATTATGTTTTTGAACTGCCGCCTGCCCTGACCTCAGCTTGCTCAATGGATTATGTTTCTGCACTGCCGCCTGCCCTGACCTCAGCTTGCTCAATGGATTATGTTTCTGCACTGCCGCCTGCCCTGACCTCTGCTTGTTTCCGGTTATTAATCTGTGATACTAATAAAAATGTATATTATTCTGCACTATATGGACTGAGGGTCGTTTTTTTCTTTGGTTTTATGGTTGTTTCCGGTTATGTTTCTGCACTGCTGCCTGCCCTGACCTTTGCTTGTTTCTGACTACTCATTTGCCTGCTGATTTTGTACTTCTTCCTCAATGCCTGCACTTTTAAGACCCCAGTAGAGCTAATTTATATAAATCCTGCATCCTAACAATGAAGCCGGGTTATAGGGCTTCTGATCACAATGGTAGGATGATGCCTCAATGTGAAGAAGGGTAGCACCAGTTCTTCACCTAACAGTATGGAATTCTTATCTAAAAAATTGATAAAGGAACAGTACAGTATAGACAAAGGTCCCATAAACTCAACAAGTACAAACCATAAAGAACTTTAAGCATAAACATATGAGACAACAAACCAAATGGCTCAGAATACCACATCCGACCCAACCAGCAGTTTTGTTGAAGGTATTTTCCTCTGAACTTTCATTAAGAGGGTACAACATCTCAAATACAATAGACTGGTGTGGGTCTCCAACCATTTAGGAACCCTCAAATCAATAGTACAGGGGTCTTGAATCAGCCACAAAATTGCTTCAGGAAGAATTGGGTGGAGCACTGGTTTCATATGTAACCTGCCGCTCATGTCAAGGTCTATGAAAATAACCAAACACAAGGCTGAGTACTCAGATCTTATAGGAACCTCCCCAATAGTGAATGGCCATATCTCCATTCATAGTTCCCCCAGGTCTGTAGACAGATGCGGGTTTCACGTCCGGGACCTCTGCCTATCAGACATTTATAGAATATTTTATGGATAACACATAAATGTTTGGGAAAACTCCTCTTCTAAATAGTGCGCCTCAAGTTTCATCTGCTGTTTGCAGTGGTATGTAGTCATCATAGATCATATGAGGGAAGGTTTCTTGAGAGGGGAGTATCCATCTACTATATCCATATTCTCCGGATATCTACCCTAATAAAGCTTATGGACGGTGAGTGCAGTGATGAGACTGACCCTTTATTAACATGTTCTGTCCCACAAACTAATGTAGTACACTGCACTGACTGACGATAAATTGTCTTTGGATAATAAAGTCTAACGTTTGTTATATGTAATATAACACTTTTTTTCCCAGAATTATCTAAGAATTATCGACAAGGAAAATGGACTCAAGATAAAGCTGAGAAACATGCATTTCTTCACAGCTCCTGATATAGGTAGTGTGGTCTTTAAAAACAGTAGTCCCCAACTTGTGCCTCCTCAGCAAGTAATCCCCTAGCCATTGGTAGATCATAACTTGCTGATTACGGGTGTTTCACTGCCAGGACCCCCACCAATCCTAAAACAGGGTGTCTGGAACAAGCGGCTATTAAGAATGCGCAACAACACCTCTTTCATTATGGGACAATGATGGGGCTGTTGATGGACTATGATGGGGCTGATGTGCTGATGATGGACTATGATGGGGTTGATGTGCAGATGATGGACTATGATGGGGCTGATGTGCTGATGATGGACTAAGATTGGGATGATGAAGCCTGCAATAACAGAACATAGCAGTACGACCCCTTAGCCTGGAGTTCCCTAACAAATAGCTGGGGAGGGTCCGAGCTCACAGTCAGACCTTAGAAGAAGAGTTAATAGTTTTGTTTCTTCTGTCTTAAAGGAAAAAAAAAAGGCTTACCGTATATACTCGCGTATAAGTCGAGATTTTCAGCCCATTTTTTTGGGCTGAAAGTCCCTCTCTCGGCTTATACGCGAGTCATATACCAGGGGTCGGCCGGGAAGGGGGAGCGGGGGGTGTCGGAGATCATACTCACCTCTCCTGGCATGTTTCTGCAGCCCCCCGTGCTTATTCCATATTCTCTGCGCTGTTCTTCCTGCTTTCAGCGGTCACGTGGTACGCTGATTACCCTCATTAATATGCACATATGTAATGAGCGGCACCACGTGACCGCAGAAAGCAGGAAGAACAGCGCTGAGAAGATGGAACAAGCACGGGGTGCTGCAGAGACATGCCAGGAGAGGTGAGTATAACGGGGGGAGCCATATTCACCTGTACCCCGTTCCAACGCTGTGCGTCGCTCTGCTGTCTTGCTTCCTCTGGCAGTGACGTTTAGGTCAGAGGGCGCCATGACGTAGTTAGCAGGCGCCCTCTGCCTGAACAGTGACTGCAGAGCCAGCAACGCTGAGGTGCAGCAGCTGCAGCAACGACAAGGTGAGTATATAGTTTTTTGTTTTTTTTAATTGAGGCTGCGGCAGCAGCATTGTAAGGGGCCACTAGTCACTGTGCAGCATTGTAAGGGGCCACTAATCACTGTGCAGCTTAGAAGGGGCCACTAATCATTGTGCAGAATTATAAGGGGCCACTAATCGCTGTGCAGCATTATAAGGGGCCACTAATAACTGTGCAGCATTACAAGGGGCCACTAATCACCGTGCAGCATAATAAGGGGGCACTAATCACCGTGCAGCATAATAAGGGGCCACTAATCACTGCAGCATTACAAGGGGCCACTAATCACTGGGCAGCATTATAAGTGGCCACTAATCACCGTGCAGCATTATAAGGGGCCACTAATCACTGTGCAGCATTATAAGGGGCCACTAATCACTGTGCAGCATTATAAGGGGCCACTAATCACTGCGCAGCATTAAAATTGGCCACTCACTGTGCAGCATTACAAGGGGCCACTAGTCACTGTGCAGCATTATAAGGGGCCACTAATCACTGCGCATTATAAGGGGCCACCAATCACTGTGCAGCATTATAAGGGGTCACCAATCACTGTGCAGCATTATATGGGGCATATGTTATTATGGACCATGTTATAGGGCCACCATTATTCACTGTGCAGCATTATTAGGCATATTTTTGTATGGAGCATCTTATGGAACCCATCATGAACTTTATGGAGCATTATATGGGGCCATCATAAACTTTATGGAGCATCTTATGGGGCCCATTTTTTTTTTAAATTTACCAGTAGCTTCGGCATTTTCCAATCTAGGCTTTTACGTGAGTCAATAAGTTTTCCCAGTTTTTTGTGACAAAATTAGGGTGGTCGGCTTATACATGGGTCGGCTTATACACGAGTATATACGGACTTCTAAAGAAAATTGCCCCCAAGTTATTTTGAGCGACCCCGCCTGCTGTACCATCCTTGTGATTTACGAGAACGTTTCTCACTTCCTGCTAGGACAGCGGATACCCAAGGAGTAAAGAGAGAAGGTCCTAGTCTGCAGGGACAACAGAGACTTTAGAAGAAGGCAAACCAAGGTTTATCGCTAGCACTAGTGTGAGAGAAGGTTTATACTACAGAACAGAAGTGCTGTAACAGGAAAGAACCTAACAAATAAAAAAGATTGTAGACAAACCTGATTTTGCTATCTATTCATGTCATTGCCTTCCATATTACAGTGAAATTTCCCTAAATTCGGTATCTGATAATCCACAATGACGTATATTCAGGGTCGAACTGGGGTGTCTGGGGCCCACCAGGGGAATGGACTCTAGGGCCCCATGCTACAGCTATATGCTAATATCTGTCAGTCGTTATCCCCATTATAGTGGAGCCTCGGCTGTAAAACACAGGCGGCTCCTGCACATCTACTGTGCACCCCCATAACTGGAATGTATAATTACGGTAGTTTACATTAATGTGGTTCTTTGGTTAAAACAATTTGTCACCGATCCATGGGCTCTATAGGATAGCTGATCGCATACGTCCGACCATTAGAAACTGCACCGACCGGAAGAATGAGAAAGTTTTATCGTTGATAGGACACTTATCCCCATTTTAAAATGGAGCAGCAGGTTAGATATCTGACCGAAGCTTCATTCATTCTCTTTGGGGCTTCTATAAAAATACAAGTGCAGCCACTGAGGGAATGAATGGATCAGTGGTCAAGTCGGACATGCCACTCCAGTCTAATGGGGATAAAAAGTTCCACATTTTGCTGAATGGGTCCAAGTAGTTAGACCCCCCAATCAATACGTCATCACTTGTCCTGTGAATAGGAGATTACGTTTTTCCACAGGAAACCCTTGTAAGTGCATCTCTGCCGCTGTTTACAAAGTATTTAATCTCTAATGGAAATAAAGAATATTCTCCTAATTAATATCAGAGAGAACTAATGACCGTCATACACAACACAATCCACTGTACCAAGACCAATAATACCACATACAGGGGAGAAATACCACCACACCATGACCAGACCACATAGTACCCGCATCATATCACATAAAAGGCACAAATACAACCACACCATGACCAGACCACATATTACCACCACATAGTGACCGAATAATATGACATATTACCAGCATATAGGGACCAAATAATAACTCATACACGGAGAAATACTTCCACACTGTGAACAGTCCACAAATTACCACCACTTATTGATGGAATACTACAATACTGATTATGAATACAAACCACAATACTAACAACACTGTTATTACCACCAGTGACATTATACACAGTACCTCTGTATATAGAGTATACTATATATACAGATTCCCAACAAATATATGTATTTGTTGGGAATCTCTCTCAGGCAAAACTAACAGGTCAAGGAAATTCTTATCCTCTCTTGCTGACAACTTTATCTTCCAAAAGGTAAGGGAGAAAACAAGGGAAACTGCTACCTTGGATCTAATCCTTATAAACAGGGAGGAAATGGTTGAGGAGGTAAAAGTGGCTGGGACCCTAGGAGGTAGCGACCATGCTATTTTAGAATTTTGGATAACTAGAGGCGGAAGAACTGTGAAGACTCAGACGTCAAGGTTAGATTTCAGAAAGGCAGATTTTAAGGGATTCAGAAAGAGAATTGGAGGAATCCAATGGCTGGATATCCTTAAAGACAAAAATGTCCAGGAAGGATGGGAAATCTTGAAAAATGAAATTCTCAAAGCACAGTTGTTAACAATTCCGAAAAGAGGGAAGAATAGGAACCAGTTAAGGAAACCAGGATGGATGAACACAGAACTTAAGCACATGCTAAAAAGGAAGAAAAAAATGTTTATAAAATGGAAAGAGGGAGGCATATCTAAAGAAGAATATAATGCTGTCTGCAGAACCTGCAGGGCACAAATCAGATTAGCTAAAGCTGAAAATGAATTGAGGCTTGCAAGAGATGTCAAAAGCAATAATAAAGGATTTTGGGGATATGTCAAAAGTAAAAGAAAAGTCAAAGATGCTATAGGATTTTTACAGGATGAAAATGATGAAATGGTAAGACAGGATGTTGAGAAGGCTGAACTTTTAAATTCCTATTTTGCATCTGTTTTCTCTCAGAAAGGAAATGTAACATCAACTGTTATTCACTGTCCTATTAAGGGAATAGAAGAATCCAGGATATCTATAAACAGAAAGATAGTGAGGAAACACTTAGCTAGCCTAAATGAATTCAAGTCTCCAGGTCCAGATGAATTACACCCCAGAGTACTGAAGGAGATAGCAGAAGAAATTTTTGAACCCCTCTCTATAATCTTTGAAAATTCTTGGAGAACAGGAGAAGTGCCAGAAGACTGGAGAAGAGCAAATGTTGTTCCTATCTTCAAAAAGGGGAAGAAGGTGGACCCAGGTAACTATAGGCCGGTGAGTCTGACTTCTATACCAGGAAAGATCTTTGAACAAATTATTAAACAACATGTATGTCAATACCTGGATAAGAATGAAGTGATTAAACAGAGTCAGCATGGGTTTGTAACTAATAAGTCATGTCAGACTAACTTAATTTCCTTCTATGACGGTATCACTGATTGGGTGGATCAAGGAAATGCTGTAGATATAGTATATCTTGACTTCAGCAAAGCATTTGACAAAGTCTCTCATACAATCCTTATTGAAAAAATGATTAAGTATGGAATGGACAAGGCAACTGTTAGGTGGATTCATAACTGGCTTAGTGATCGGACCCAAAGAGTGGTCGTAAATGGCTGCACATCCAGTTGGAAGAATGTCTCAAGTGGGGTACCACAGGGCTCTGTCCTGGGCCCTGTATTGTTCAACATCTTTATCAACGATTTAGATGAAGGAATTGAGGGTAAACTGATTAAATTTGCTGATGACACAAAGCTAGGAGGGATAGCTAATACTAGAGAAGAGAGAGAGAGGATTCAAAAAGATTTAAATAAACTGGAGAAGTGGGCAGCAACAAACAGAATGGTTTTTAACAGGGAGAAATGCAAAGTACTACATCTGGGCAATAAAAATGGAAAAAAAGCATATATAGAATGGGAGGAATAGGGCTAAGTGACAGCACATGTGAAAAAGACTTGGGTATACTAATAGATCACAGACTGAATATGAGTCAACAGTGTGATGCAGCAGCAAAAAAGGCAAATGCAATTCTAGGATGTATTAACAGAAGCATACAGTCTAGATCACGTGAAGTCATTATTTCCCTCTACTCCTCTTTGGTCAGACCTCATCTGGAATATTGTGTCCAGTTTTGGGCACCACATTTTAAAAAAGACATCAACAAACTGGAGCAAGTTCAGAAAAGAGCGACCAGAATGGTGACCGGTCTGCAAACCCTGTCTTATGAGGAAAGGTTGCAGGATTTGGGAATGTTTAGTTTGCAAAAGAGAAGACTGAGAGGAGACTTAATAGCTGTCTACAAATATCTAAAGGGCTGTCACATTGTAGAAGGATCAACTTTATTCTCATTTGCACAAGGAAAGACTAGAAGCAATGGGATGAAACTGAATGGGAGGAGACACAGATTAGATATTAGAAAAAACTTTTTGACAGTTAGAGTGATCAATGAGTGGAACAGGCTGCCACGAGAAGTGGTGAGTTCTCCTTCAATGGAAGTCTTCAAACAGAGGCTGGACAGACATCTGACTGGGATGATTTAGCGAATCCTGCTTTGAGCAGGGGGTTGGACCAGATGGCCCAGGAGGTCCCTTCCAACTCTACGATTCTATGATTCTATGATTCTATGATAGAGTCAGTGTACAGGTAATACAGTGATTACCAGTGACATTATACACAGGAGCTCAGTGATCACTGGCAACATTACTGTCAAGGTTTGCTCAGCTTGTGGGATTAGGTAGTTCAGAGGTTAATGTGGATGGCCTCACTCTGAGATTCTGGGAGGCTTTTTAAAGCCTCATTGTGGGCTCATTCCTCATCGTTTATACTCAGACCTTTGGCCGAGTGTGTGTGACCCTGGTGTGCTTTGTGACTGTAATACTTTATGCTTGTTTGGTTTTGATCTGGTTCTGTCCCTGTTACGAGTTCTGCCTGTCCCTCTTGTACTGCGTTGCTATCTCTGTGTATGACTCATTGCCTATGACCTGACTATTCTCTGATTACCCCTCTTGTACTGTGCAGCTATCTCCATGTATGACTCATTGCTTACGTTCTGACTACTCTCTGCTCGCCCCTCTGGTATCGCGCCGCCCTCTCCATGTATGACCGCCCGTTTGTCTGACCTGAGTTCCCCTCGCCTCTACTCCAGGATTCCTGTAGTAGAGTCCTACAATCATCTTCAGAAGTGGGACACTAAGCCCCGCCCCCTGTGGTCACATGATCGTAGGTCCTTGTACTTCTTACTACCTTCAGCATCGCAGGTCCCGTCTGCCTCAACTTTCCCTGCAGTATCGGACCCCGGGCCCTCCCGCAGTAGGGGTGAGTCACGCTGCTCAGCCGTGGCAGTTCGCCGACGCTGACAGGATCTTGATATTTATACACAGAAGATCTGCATACAGTGTCAGTGTAATACAGTGACCACCAGTGAAATTATACACAGGAGCTTTTGGAAGTGCATTGAGCAGCAGGGTGGTTTGCTGGTGAAGGGAAAAAAATCTCTTTAAATCTTCTGCCTGAGCGAGTGTAAACGAGCTGAGTGTGACCTGAGCGTAAGTGCGAACGGTGGTAAGTGTGTGACTTGTGATTCAGTGACTTTGGATTCAGGGAGTTTGCAAAGGAGGTATTACTGAATTGCTGTTATATTTTATTAATACTTTTTATTTATTTTTACTTATCTTTTCTGTCTGGTGCAATCCCCATTAGGAATGTGCTCCACTATTGCCAATGCCATCCAGTGTATGTCTTGCCGCATGTACGCAATCCTTGACCAGCCAGTCGAGGGTGCATACTGCTGTGCGAGATGTGAGCACATTGTGCATTTGGAAGCCCAGATACTGGATTTAAATGTGCAGCTGGCAACACTGAGATCAATAGACAATATGGAAAGGAGACTTCTACTCACTGAGCAGACGCTCAATGAGATAGATGAGGGGGGGATGCTAGGTTGGAGCTGCAGGACAGTGAAGCAGTAAGATGGGTGACAGTTAGAAGGTGGGGTAGACAGAAGAGTGCCAGGGAGGCTAGTCCTGATCTGGCACAACCCAATAAGTTTGCCAAGTTGGCAGATGAGGGGAGTGTCAGTGCAGGGGTAGCACTGCTGCAGCAAGGCATGTCCTCTGAAAGCCAGAGGAGTATATGCTCCAGTAAGGGGAGAAATAGGAGAGCAGGGCAGGCCAGACAGGTGCTGGTAGTGGGGGACTCAATTATTAGGGGAACAGATAGGGCAATCTGTCACAAAGAAAGGGATCGTCGAACGGTGTGCTGCCTATCTGGCGCGCAAGTCTGACACATCGCTGACCGGGTTGACAGATTACTGGGAGGGGCTGGTGAGGATCCAGCGGTCATGGTGCACATTGGTACAAATGACACAGAGGTAGGTGGAAGGTCCTTAAAGATGATTTCAGGGAATTAGGCTGCAATCTTAAGGCAAGGACCTCCAAGGTGGTATTTTTGGAAATATTTCCTGTACCACGTGCCACGCCAGAGAGGAGATTAGGGAAGTTAATAAGTGGTTCAAGAATTAGTGTAGGAAGGAGGGGTTTGGGTTCCTGGAGAACTGGGCCGACTTCTCAGTTGGCTACAGGTTCTACGCTAGGGACGGGCTGCACCTCAATGGGGAGGGTGCAGCTGTGCTGGGGAAAAAAATGGCTAGAAGGGTGGAGGAGTGTTTAAACTTGGAACTAGGGGAGGGTATTCATTTTATAAGAGGGGAAGACTGTGTAGATAGAGACCTGGGCACAAATAATGAAATTGGGGGTGGTAGTGGCATGGGGGGTGAGGTTAGAACAGTTAATAATTTAAGAAATAGAGGTACAGACATACATAAAGTGCATGTATACAAATGCCAGAAGCCTCGCCAACAAAATGGAGGACTTAGAATTAATTTTGTTGGAAGATAAGGTATATTGCACCCCCTCATAGGGTATAAGGCTGCCCCCTCATAGGGTATAATGCTTCTCCCCCCTCATAGGGTATAATGCACCCCCTCATAGGGTATAATGCTGCCCCCTCATAGGGTATAACACTAGATAGATAGATAGATAGATATGTGATAATTAGATGTATAGATAGATAATAGATAGATAGATCTATGGATAGACAGATAGATATAAAGATATAAAGATAATAGATAGTGAAAGATATAGGTAGCTATAGAGATAGATAGACCTAGATAGATATAGATAGATAAATAGATAGATAGGGGATAAATAGATATATGGATAGATAGATAGAAAGATAGATAGATAGATATATATAAAGATAATAGATAGTGATAGCTATAGATAGGTATATAGATAGATAGATAGGGGATAAATAGATAGATCTATGGATAGATGATATATAGATGGATAGATATAAAGATAATAGATAGAGATAGATATAGATAGGTATAGAGATAGATGGATATAGACTATTTATATCTATCTATATCTACCTCTATATCTATCTATCTATCTATCTATATCTATCTCTATATCTAAGATAGAGACAGATAGATATAGAGATAGAGATATAGATATACAGATAGAAATAGATAGATATAGAGATATATAGATATAGATACAGATAGATATAGAGATAGATATAGATAGATATAGAGATATATAAAAAACAAACCACAATACTCACCTCTCCTCCTGCTCCCACGCTGATGACGGCTTCAGTGTCAGCAGCTGACCCGTCTGCCAGACACACAGCGGGTGCGCGATGAAGTGACGTCATCGCGCATCGGCTGTGAGTCAGGAGCAGAGGGGACTGATGGGAGAGAGATGCTCTCTCTTCCACTGCAATTGAGCGCGGCGCCGGCTGCCTAGGTTGGGGAGCGGGGCCCCGGGGTGAGTGAAGGCCGAGAGTGAATGAATATTCATTTCTCTTTAGTAGTGGGGACAGTGGCTCCTGCCTCCTGACACCCGCTGCTGCTCCGCTGGCAGGGCCCCCATAGCAGCTGTGTGGCACTGGCTGGGGGCCCCTGGAGCAGTGGGGGCCCTAGGCAACTGCTGTCCCTGTATACCAGTAGAGGTGCCAGGGCCCACCAGATGCCAGGGCCCACCGGAGAATCAGTCCGACGCTACCTGTCTGTATATATAATGTCAGTGTACAAGTAATAGAATGATCACTGGAGACATACACAGGAGTTCTGTATATAGTGTATAGTGTACAGGTAATACAGTGACTCACCAGTAACATTATACACAGGAGCTCTGCATATAGTCAGCGTACAGGTAATACAAGGATCACCAGTGACATTATACACAGGAGCTCTGTATATACTATATAATGTAAGTGTCCAGGTAAATCACTGACTTACCAGTGACCTCTGTATTTGTAGCGATTCATCTTCGCTTTTCTTCCTCTTCCAGCCAGGACACGTTTGCTGCAGAAAATAACACACTATACTTGATCACTTCTAGACCACATTCCCCACTTTCCCCCCCGACTTCTACACTTTATGTGTAAAGGTCAGCCAGGGCAGTAGTCGTGGCTGAGTATTTCGGGTTCGGGCATTGTATACCCTGACCTCCCTCTACAGGAAAACGGTACCTCTTCTCTTGCATGGTACGGTGAATACTCACCGTGCCGTCAGCGTCCCCTTTGCTACGCCGACTTGATGCTGATCCTTGATACCAATGAATAGAGACACAGTCCAGGGCAACTCTTAACTGAGCAAATTTATTTTCTTCAGGACACAGCACATCCACATAGTTTCCAGCATTTTCATCACAGTAAAGACAGCACATTACTTCATCTTTCCCTTCACTGTTCCTTGCAGTGTTTCCGTTTGACGAAGCGTCTCAGATGGCTCCTCAGTGTCCTCCCTGTATAGCGTCACCACGGTGAAGCGCTCTCCAGCATGTTTCGCCCCGGACATCAGAGATTCAGCCCACGTAGCTTTCCACCACATTCTGGAGTGACCTGCCCGTACCCTTTTACGGTAACCTTCAATCTTCCTCTGTTTACTTACACTCTTTTCCACTTTATTGCTGATTCTGCAGTACCGTGTTCTTCTCTAGATGGCTGGGCATCAGCTTTAACATCACGGGGTAGTTAGGCAGCTCAGGCATATAGCCCACCCGAGCACAAAGGGGTCAGGCCTCTGACTGCCTGAAACTGGAAGACCATCCTGGCTTATTCTCCAGCTATCCCCTCCTACAGTTAACTCCTATATGTCCTACAGCTACATCTACTGTGCAATGAGCTCAGTGCCCCATCTAGTGACCATAACCCAGACTGCACTGTCCCTACCAAGTACAAGGTGCAGAAACATAGCTTATGCTATATAAATAATACAGCAACATGAAATATACGATAATGCGCAACAATGGTATAACATATATATAAATATATATACAAGTACAACAGCAACATGGGGGTTTAAAGGGGTAAGACTCTCAACCCCTTACACATGTCTACATATTGATATTAGTCATGTATTATACTACAGCACAGGCACCATTTTGATGAATGCAAACCTTTTTTTTGTAACCCCACAAACACCCGGAGCACCAGAATCTCAATAACAGAAATTTACAAATACAGATTACACAACAACCACAAGATGCATTTCATCACCCAGGTCACCTCATTTTAATCAGTATAACAGCGTAGACCTGACACTGTCTGTACTTTACTGTTCACAATCCTGCTGACAGGATCCCTTTAAATCTAAATTTTAATAAGTTTGTTCTTTTCTGCGCTAAACGTCCCCCAAACCCTGAGGACGGCGAGTATACCTTGGTTGTGTTTTGCTGTATGTGTATACAAAAGTAAAAGAAGAGCACCTATCAGGGGCTCAGAAAAGCTGGGTGGCATGTGTGCTAGTGTGTGACCCAGCGCAGGTGTCTCACTGGCCTATCAAAACAGTGACCGATAGCAGCAAACAGTGTGATGTGGATGTGAGAACTGTCTGCGGGGTGCGCTTAGGTGAGTGGACAAAAGAATATGGGAGGTTCACCTTTATAGTAACATCCCAGGGCAGGTGTGTCGTGAGCAAGTGGTGTTCAAGAAATATTGGTGGCAGTGGTTGTGACTTATCCTGACACACAATGTACAGGGAAATGGGAAAATTGTGAAAAAAAACGCAATTCTGACCTTAATTATGTTTACGGCGTACATTATGTGGTAAAAATGACCATGTAATATGATTCTCCTCATCAGTATGATTACAGAGATACTAAACGTGCCCAGATTTTTAAATTATTTTAGTGGTAGAAAAAAAATCAAGACTTTGAAATAAAAAATATGTTGGAGTTTGTGTTGCCATTTTCCGAGACCCGTAGTTTTACTTTTTCGTTCAATAGAGCTATGAGAGGGATTATTTTTTTATAAGGCGAGACGTTATTATGGATATTACTTTGGGATAGATATGACATTTTAGTTGCTTGTTACGTATTTTAAGTGGTATTGCAGCGACCAAAAAATACCGCAATGTTGGCGTTTTTAAATTTTTTGTGTTTACCAATTGGGTTAATTATTTTTATATTTTGATAGCTCGGACTTTGCTGGATGTGGCGATATCACTTGACATTTTTTTTTATGTTCATTTTCAATGGAGGAAAATTGAACTTTTATGAGTTTTTTTTTCAGATTTGTTTAAATCTTTTTTTGTTGTTTTACTTTTCTTTTCACTTCATTTATCGCTCCCTAAGGCCCCTTTCACACTTCAGTTTTTTGCAATCAGTCACAATCCGTCAGGTTTTGACAAAAACGGATCCTCAGTTTTTTTTTGAGGATCCGTTTTTTCCCCATTGACTTGCATAAA
The DNA here is from genome assembly GCF_039654945.1 of Dendrobates tinctorius. Lineage (NCBI taxonomy): Eukaryota > Metazoa > Chordata > Amphibia > Anura > Dendrobatidae > Dendrobates > Dendrobates tinctorius. The sequence goes on along the minus strand of NW_027361791.1, from coordinate 1,944,099 downwards.
TGGCGGATTGTGACGGATGGCTGTCCGTTTCATCCGTTTTTTTTTTGAGGATCCGCCAAAAGTTGCTGTCCGTCACCATCCTCAAAGATTTCAAAACGGAGCTTGCAACAAAACTCTCTCTCTCTCTCCTTCCCGACCAGCGTTTCCTTTAAATTTCCTCATTTTCAGGATCCTGTGCCATCCGTTCACATCAGTTCAGAACGGATCCGCTTGTCTGCCTTTTTGGCGGATTTGAACTGATGCAAAAAACTGAAGTGTGAAAGAGGCCTAAGCTGTACTACATACAGGGGCTAATGGTGCAGCAGAAGTGTGAACTTTTTGATGCTTTTGTTTAATATTTTCCACTATATTATATGGAGAGCATAAAAAACGCATGCAAAATTCCAATGAAGTCTCCAATTGTGGAACTGAAGCATTCCTCTACTAAAAAAAATGCATTCGAAAAAACTGCCACAAAAAAATACAATAAAAAGTTTTGATTGCTTTAGTGCGAATACCTATGGAAACAATGCAGCACTTCTGCACGTGTGAACATGGCCCAGGAGAGACTCTGGACAATTTGTACGTTCTACACCAGGTTCACACTTGGGGTTATTTATTTTTTTATCACTACTTAGAATTACAGACAAATTAAAAAAAGTGATCTGAGCCAATTATATGGAAAAAATACAATATTATTTAACATTTATTCTGAAGCTATATGAAATAATTCCGACTACAGCAATGGTCTGTGCCCATCACGGGTGATCCGTGTTACCGGGAAGAGAGGAGGAGACATTCCTACAAGGAGCTGACAATAGATACATCACATTATCTCACATATGAGGATACAGAATTATACAGGTTTGAAAATATCAAATAGAAAGATTTGCCTGTAAACAGGTAAAAAAGCAAAAACAGTAAATAAAGCAATGACTTGCGCTATTGTACCGGTAAGTTTTTATACATCTCATCCCAATCCAGCTAACCCCTATCCGTACAGTGGCAGCTGGTATTGGATGGTCTGCCATGGGTAACATAACTAGTTCTCCTATATTAGACCCATTGCCATGTTCGTCTTTATGACATCACAGAAGCGTTGTCCACGAGTCATGGAATGTTCCGCAAGAACGGTCAGTGCGAGGCAAGCAGAGATAGAGAGGAGAGCTGAACACTAACCCAGAGCGACTTGTAAATCACTTTTTACTTGTTTTGTTTATTTTTTTTACTTTTATTTCTTTTTTTTGGGAGTGTTTTCTACCATCCGCACACACTTTTGTGTGTGTGGAGGGGAAGGCAGCCTAATGGCTGCACCCGTAGCTGGAGGAAAGTTCCAACCACGGAGACGTCTCCCACATGCCAGGACATCCCTATACAGTCAGAGGCCTGAACACCACCAAAGGCCAACTGGCTTCACGGGGTATGTGATGGCAGTGCTTTATTATATCGTGTCAATTATTAAATGCCTGTTCAAAACACCAGAAAAGGCAAAGGACCGATATTCCAGACTGAAAAGTCCACCACCATATCCTACAATGCCCGAAATAGGCCGATTCGTACAACCTGCAGCAAACATCAGCGCAGAGCCAGAGGGTATGAAGGAACGCCTGATACTCACCAGAACAGTAGATGAGGAAGAGACAACAGCCACATTGCCCAGGAGCCCATCCCCATGCACCTGGATGGAGCTAACTCCCTCTCAAGCACGTATACTCCTCAGTATGCCTTACGACCATCAACCGCGTATTAAGGTGACTGCTAAACAAGGCTACAATCCTACACCACACCTGCCAGTCAGCTATACCACTGGAAAGATCATGCAAGTAATGCTGATGAGCCCACAGGATGTACAACGTGCCTACAAGAGAGATTTGGGTTTCCTTCCAAGTCCTAGGAAGATCATTCTCCCGAGAAGAGAATTCCGCGGCACTTTGATTTAGCCGGCGGAAAATGTAGTGGCGAGTTGCTTGCAGCAAGCACATACCATCTTCTGCACAGCTGCTTCTTAGACAGATTTTCCGGTTTTGACTATGGCTTGATCAATGGATCATGTTTCTATACTGCCGCCTGCCCTGACCTCTGCTTGTTTAAAGTTATGCATCTACACTGCCGCCTGCCCTGACCTTTGCTTGCTCAATGGATTATGTTTTTGAACTGCCGCCTGCCTGACCTCTGCTTGCTCAATGGATTGTTTCTGCACTGCCGCCTGCCTTGACCTCTGCTTGCTCAATGGATTATGTTTTTGAACTGCCGCCTACCCTGACCTCTGCTTGCTCAATGGATTATGTTTCTGCACTGCCGCCTGCCTTGACCTCTGCTTGCTCAGTGGATTATGTTTTTGAACTGCCGCCTGCCCTGACCTCTGCTTGCTCAATGGATTATGTTTTTGAACTGACGCCTGCCCTGACCTCTGCTTGCTCAATGGATTATGTTTCTGCACTGCCGCCTGCCTGACCTCTGCTTGCTCAATGGATTATGTTTTTGAACTGCCGCCTGCCCTGACCTCAGCTTGCTCAATGGATTATGTTTCTGCACTGCCGCCTGCCCTGACCTCAGCTTGCTCAATGGATTATGCTTCTGCACTGCCGCCTGCCCTGACCTCTGCTTGTTTCCGGTTATTAATCTGTGATACTAATAAAAATGTATATTATTCTGCACTATATGGACTGTGGGTCGTTTTTTTTCTTTGGTTTTATGGTTGTTTCCGGTTATGTTTTTGCACTGCTGCCTGCCCTGACCTCTGCTTGTTTCCGGTTATGTTTCTGCACTGCTGCCTGCCCTGACCTTTGCTTGTTTCTGACTACTCATTTGCCTGCTGATTTTGTACTTCTTCCTCAATGCCTGCACTTTTAAGACCCCAGTAGAGCTAATTTATATAAATCCTGCATCCTAACAATGAAGCCGGGTTATAGGGCTTCTGATCACAATGGTAGGATGATGCCTCAATGTGAAGAAGGGTAGCACCAGTTCTTCACCTAACAGTATGGAATGCTTATCTAAAAAAATGAAAAAGGAACAGTACAGTATAGACAAAGGTCCCATAAACTCAACAAGAACAAACCATTAAGAACTTTAAGCATAAACATGTGAGACAACAAACCAAGTGGCTCAGAATACCACATCCGACCCAACCAGCAGTTTTGTTGAAGGTATTTTCCTCTGATCTTTCGTTAAGAGGGTACAACATCTCAAATACATTAGACTGGTGTGGGTCTCCAACCATTTAGGAACCCTCAAATCAATAGTACAGGGGTCTTGAATCAGCCACAAAATTGCTTCAGGAAGAATTGGGTGGAGCACTGGTTTCATATGTACCCTGCCGCTCATGTCAAGGTCTATGAAAATAACCAAACACAAGGCTGAGTACTCAGATCTTATAGGAACCTCCCCAATAGTGAATGGCCATCTGTACATTCATAGTTCCCCAGGTCTGTAGACAGATGCGGGTTTCACGTCCGGGACCTCTGCCTATCAGACATTTATAGAATATTTTATGGATAACACATAAATGTATGGGAAAACTCCTCTTGTAAATAGTGCGCCTCAAGTTTCTTCTGCTGTTTGCAGTGGAATGTAGTCATCATAGCTAATATGAGGGAAGGATTCCTGAGAGGGGGTATACATCTACTATATCCATATTCTGTGGATATCTACCCTAATAAAGCTTATGGACGGTGAGTGCAGTGATGAGACCGACCCTTTATCAACATGTTCTGTCCCACAAACTAATGTAGTACACTGCACTGACCGCCGATAGACTTTATTCTCCAAAGACAATTTAAGTTTGTTATATGTATTAAAATACTTTTTTTCCCAGAATTATCTAAGAATTATCGACAAGGAAAATGGACTCAAGATAAAGCTTAGAAACATATATTTCTTTACAGCTCCTGATATAGGTATTGCGGTCTTTAAAAACAGTAGTCCCCAACTTCTGCCTCCTCAGCAAGTTATCCCCTAGCCATTGGTAGATCATAACTTGCTGATTACGGGTGTTTCACTGCCAGGACCCCCACCAATCCTAAGAACAGGGTGTCTGGAACAAGCGGCTGTTAAGAATGCGCAACAACACTTCTTTCATTATGGGACAATGATGGGGCTGATATGCTGATGATGGACTATGATGGGGCTGATGTGCTGATGATGGACTATGATGGGGCTGATGTGCTGATGATGGACTATGATGGGGTTGATGTGCTGATGATGGACTATGATGGGGCTGATGTGCTGATGATGAACTATGATTGGGATGATGAAGTCTGCAATAACAGAGCATAGCAGTACAACCCCTTAGCCTGGAGTGCCCTAACAAATAGCTGGGGAGGGTCCGAGCTCACAGTCAGACCTTAGAAGAAGAGTTAATAGTTTTGTTTCTTCTGTCTTAAAGGACAAAAAAGGCTTACAGTATATACTCGCGTATAAGTCGAGATTTTCAGCCCATTTTTTGGGGCTGAAAGTCCCCCTCTCGGCTTATACGCGAGTCATATACCGGGGGTCGGCCAGGGAGGGGGAGCGGGGGGGTGTCGGAGATCATACTCACCTCTCCTGGCATGTTTCTGCAGCCCCCCGTGCTTATTCCATCTTCTCGGCGCTGTTCTTCCTGCTTTCAGCGGTCACGTGGTACGCTCATTACCCTCATTAATATGCACATATGTAATGAGCGGCACCACGTGACCGCAGAAAGCAGGAAGAACAGCACTGAGAAGATGGAACAAGCACGGGGGGCTGCAGAGACATGCCAGGAGAGGTGAGTATAACGGGGGGAGCCATATTCACCTGTGCCCCATTCCACCGCTGCGCATCGCTCTGCTGTCTTGCTTCCTCTGGCAGTGACGTTAAGGTCAGAGGGTGCCATGACGTAGTTAGCAGGCGCCCTCTGCCTGAACAGTCACTGCAGAGCCAGCAACGCTGAGGAGCAGCAGCTGCAGCAGTGACAAGGTGAGTATATAGTTTTTTTTTTCATTTTTTTTAATTGAGGCTGCGGCAGCAGCATTGTAAGGGGCCACTAATCACTGTGCAGCAATACAAGGGGCCACTCATCACTGTGCAGCATTATAAGGGGCCACTCATCACTGTGCAGCATTATAAGGGGCCACTCATCACTGTGCAGCATTATAAGGGGCCACTCATCACTGTGCAGCATTATAAGGGGCCACTCATCACCTTGCAGCATTATAAGGGGCCACTCATCACCGTGCAGCATAATAAGGGGCCACTAATCACCGTGCAGCATAATAAGGAGCCACTAATCACTGCAGCATTTCAAGGGGCCACTAATCACTGTGCAGCATTATAAGGGGCCACTCATCACTGTGCAGCATTACAAGGGGCCACTCATCACTGTGCAGCATTACAAGGGGCCACTAATAACTGTGCAGCATTACAAGGGGCCACTAATCACTGTGCAGCATTACAAGGGGCCAATAATCACTGTGCAGCATTACAAGGGGCCACTAATCACTGTGCAGCATTATATGGGGCCAGTAATCACTGTGCAGCATTATATAGGGCCAGTAATCACTGTGCAGCATTATATGGGGCCACTCATCACTGTGCTGCATTATAAGAGGCCACTCATCACTGTGCAGCATTATAAGGGGGCCTCTCATCACTGTGCAGCATTATACGGGGCCACTAATCACTGTGCAGCATTACAAAGGGCCACTAATCACCGTGCAGCATAAGGGGCCACTAATCACTGCATTTCAAGGGGCCACTAATCACTGTGCAGCATTATAAGTGGCCACTAATCACCGTGCAGCATTGTAAGGGGCCACTAATCAATGTGCAGCATTATAAGGGGCCACTAATCACTGTGCAGCATTATAAGGGGCCACTAATCACTGTGCAGCATTATAAGGGGCCACTAATCACTGTGCAGCATTATAAGGGGCCACTAATCATTGTGCAGCATTATAAGGGTCCACTCTCCATGCAGCATTATAAGGGGCCACCAATCACTGTGCAGCATTATATGGGGCATATGTTATTATGGACCATGTTATAGGGCTACCATTATTCACTGTGCAGCATTATTAGGCATATTTTTGTATGGAGCATCTTATGGAACCCATCATGAACTTTATGGAGCATTATATGGGGCCATCATGAACTTTATGGAGCATCTTATGGGGCCCATTTTATTTTTGAAATTTACCAGTAGCTTCGGCATTTTCCACCCTAGGTTTATAGGCGAGTCAATAAGTTTTCCCAGTTTTTTGTGACAAAATTAGGGTGGTCGGCTTATACATGGGTCGGCTTATACACGAGTATATACGGACTTCTAAAGAAAATTGCCCCCAAGTTATTTTGAGCGACCCCGCCTGCTGTACCATCCTTGTGATTTACGAGAACGTTTCTCACTTCCTGCTAGGACAGCGGAAACCCAAGGAGTAAAGAGAGAAGGTCCTTATGGCTGCATGGAGTAATGCTGGAAATCTCTAAGTCTGCGGGGACAACAGAGACTTTAGAAGAAGGCAAACCAAGGTTTAGTGCTAGCACTAGTGTGAGAGAAGGTTTATACTACAGGACAGAAGTGCTGTAACAGGAAAGAACCTAACAAATAAAAAAGATTGTAGACAAACCAGATTTTGCTATCTATTCATGTCATTGCCTTCCATATTACAGAGAAATTTCCCTAAATCCGGTATCTGATAATCCACAATGATGTATATTCAGGGTCGAACTGGGGTGTCTGGGGCCCACCAGGGGAATGGACTCTAGGGCCCCATCCTACAGCTATATGCTAATATCTGTCAGTCGTTATCCCCATTATAGTGGAGCATCGGCTGTAAAACACAGGCGGCTCCTGTACATCTACTGTGCATCCCCATAACTGGGATGTATAATTACGGTAGTTTACATTAATGTGGTTCTTTGGTTAAAACAATTTATCACCGATCCATGGGCTCTATAGGATAGCTGATCGCATACGTCCGACCATTAGAAACTGCACCGACCGGAAGAATGAGAAAGTTTTATCGTTGATAGGACACTTATCCCCATTTTAAAATGGAGCAGCAGGTTAGATATCTGACCGAAGCTTCATTCATTCTCTTTGGAGCTTCTATAAAAATACAAGTGCAGCCACTGAGGGAATGAATGGATCAGTGGTCAAGTCGGACATGCCACTCCAGTCTAATGGGGATAAAAAGTTCCACATTTTGCTGAATGGGTCCAAGTAGTTAGACCCCCCCAATCAATACGTTATCACTTGTCCTGTGAATAGGAGATTACGTTTTTCCACAGGAAACCCCTGTAAGTGCATCTCTGCCGCTGTTTACAAAGTATTTAATCTCTAATGGAAATAAAGAATATTCTCCTAATTAATATCAGAGAAGACTAATGACCGTCAAACACAACACAATCCACTGTACCAAGACCAATAATACCACATACAGGGGAGAAATACCACCACACCATGACCAGACCACATAGTACCTGCATCATATCACATAAAAGGCACAAATACAACCACACCATGACCAGACCACATATTACCACCACATAGTGACCGAATAATATGACATATTACCAGCATATAGGGACCAAATAATAATTCATACACGGAGAAATACTTCCACACTGTGAACAGTCCACAAATTACCACCACTTATTGATGGAATACTACAGTACTGATTATGAATACAAACCACAATAATAACAACACTGTTATTACCACCAGTGACATTATACACAGTACCTCTGTATATAGTGTCAGTGTACAGGTAATATAGTGATTACCAGTGACATTATACACAGGAGCTCAGTGATCACTGGCAACATTATTGTCAAGGTTTGCTCAGCTTGTGGGATTAGGTAGTTCAGAGGTTAATGTGGATGGCCTCACTCTGAGATTCTGGGAGGCTTTTTAAAGCCTCATTGTGGGCTCATTCCTCATCGTTTATACTCAGACCCTTGGCCGAGTGTGTGTGACCCTGGTGTGCTTTGTGACTGTAATACTTTATGCTTGTTTGGTTTTGATCTGGTTCTGTCCCTGTTACGAGTTCTGCCTGTCCCTCTTGTACTGCGTTGCTATCTCTGTGTATGACTCATTGCCTATGACCTGACTATTCTGCTCAGCCATGGCAGTTCGCCGACGCTGACAGGATCCTGATATTTATACACAGAAGATCTGCATACAGTGTCAGTGTAATACAGTGACCACCAGTGAAATTATACACAGGAGCTTTTGGAAGTGCATTGAGCAGCAGGGTGGTTTGCTGGTGAAGGGAAAAAAAATCTCTTTAAATCTTCTGCCTGAGCGAGTGTAAGCGAGCTGAGTGTGACCTGAGCGTCAGTGCGAACGGTGGTAAGTGTGTGACTTGTGATTCAGTGACTTTGGATTCAGGGAGTTTGCAAAGGAGGTATTACTGAATTGCTGTTATATTTTATTAATACTTTTTATTTATTTTTACTTAGCTTTTCTGTCTGGTGCAATCCCCATTAGGAATGTGCTCCACTATTGCCAATGCCATCCAGTGTACGTCTTGACGCATGTACGCAATCCTTGACCAGCCAGTCGAGGGTGCATACTGCTGTGCGAGATGTGAGCACATTGTGCATTTGGAAGCCCAGATACTGGATTTAAATGTGCAGCTGGCAACACTGAGATCAATAGACAATATGGAAAGGAGACTTCTACTCACTGAGCAGACGCTCAATGAGATAGATGAGGGGGGGATGCTAGGTTGGAGCTGCAGGACAGTGAAGCAGTAAGATGGGTGACAGTTAGAAGGTGGGGTAGACAGAAGAGTGCCAGGGAGGCTAGTCCTGATCTGGCACAACCCAATAAGTTTGCCAAGTTGGCAGATGAGGGGAGTGTCAGTGCAGGGGTAGCACTGCTGCAGCAAGGCATGTCCTCTGAAAGCCAGAGGAGTATATGCTCCAGTAAGGGGAGAAATAGGAGAGCAGGGCAGGCCAGACAGGTGCTGGTAGTGGGGGACTCAATTATTAGGGGAACAGATAGGGCAATCTGTCACAAAGAAAGGGATCGTCGAACGGTGTGCTGCCTATCTGGCGCGCAAGTCTGACACATCGCTGACCGGGTTGACAGATTACTGGGAGGGGCTGGTGAGGATCCAGCGGTCATGGTGCACATTGGTACAAATGACACAGAGGTAGGTGGAAGGTCCTTAAAGATGATTTCAGGGAATTAGGCTGCAATCTTAAGGCAAGGACCTCCAAGGTGGTATTTTTGGAAATATTTCCTGTACCACGTGCCACGCCAGAGAGGAGATTAGGGAAGTTAATAAGTGGTTCAAGAATTAGTGTAGGAAGGAGGGGTTTGGGTTCCTGGAGAACTGGGCCGACTTCTCAGTTGGCTACAGGTTCTACGCTAGGGACGGGCTGCACCTCAATGGGGAGGGTGCAGCTGTGCTGGGGAAAAAAATGGCTAGAAGGGTGGAGGAGTGTTTAAACTTGGAACTAGGGGAGGGTATTCATTTTATAAGAGGGGAAGACTGTGTAGATAGAGACCTGGGCACAAATAATGAAATTGGAGGTGGTAGTGGCATGGGGGGTGAGGTTAGAACAGTTAATAATTTAAGAAATAGAGGTACAGACATACATAAAGTGCATGTATACAAATGCCAGAAGCCTCGCCAACAAAATGGAGGACTTAGAATTAATTTTGTTGGAAGATAAGGTATATTGCACCCCCTCATAGGGTATAAGGCTGCCCCCTCATAGGGTATAATGCACCCCCTCATAGGGTATAATGCTGCCCCCTCATAGGGTATAACACTAGATAGATAGATAGATAGATAGATAGATAGATAGATAGATATGTGATAATTAGATGTATAGATAGATAATAGATAGATAGATCTATGGATAGACAGATAGAAATAAAGATATAACGATAATAGATAGTGAAAGATATAGGTAGCTATAGAGATAGATAGATAGACCTTGATAGATATAGATAGATAAATAGATAGATAGGGGATAAATAGATATATGGATAGATAGATAGATATAAAGATAATAGATAGTGATAGCTATAGATAGGTATATAGATAGATAGATAGGGGATAAATAGATAGATCTATGGATACATGATATATAGATGGATAGATATAAAGATAATAGATAGAGATAGATATAGATAGGTATAGAGATAGATGGATATAGACTATTTATATCTATCTATATCTACCTCTATATCTATCTATCTATCTATCTATCTATATCTATCTCTATATCTAAGATAGAGACAGATAGATATAGAGATAGAGATATAGATATACAGATAGAAATAGATAGATATAGAGATATATAGATATAGAGACAGATAGATATAGAGATAGATATAGATAGATATAGAGATATATAAAAAACAAACCACAATACTCACCTCTCCTCCTGCTCCCACGCTGATGACGGCTTCAGTGTCAGCAGCTGACCCGTCTGCCAGACACACAGCGGGTGCGCGATGAAGTGACGTCATCGCGCATCGGCTGTGAGTCAGGAGCAGAGGGGACTGATGGGAGAGAGATGCTCTCTATTCCACTGAAATTGAGCGCAGCGCCGGCTGCCTAGGTTGGGGAGCGGGGCCCCGGGGTGAGTGGAGGCCGAGAGTGAATGAATATTCATTTCTCTTTAGTAGTGGGGACAGTGGCTCCTGCCTCCTGACACCCGCTGCTGCTCCGCTGGCAGGGCCCCCATAGCAGCTGTGTGGCACTGGCTGGGGGCCCCTGGAGCAGTGGGGGCCCTAGGCAACTGCTGTCCCTGTATACCAGTAGAGGTGCCAGGGCCCACCAGATGCCAGGGCCCACCGGAGAATCAGTCCGACGCTACCTGTCTGTATATATAATGTCAGTGTACAAGTAATAGAATGATCACTGGAGACATACACAGGAGTTCTGTATATAGTGTATAGTGTACAGGTAATACAGTGACTCACCAGTAACATTATACACAGGAGCTCTGCATATAGTCAGCGTACAGGTAATACAAGGATCACCAGTGACATTATACACAGGAGCTCTGTATATACTATATAATGTAAGTGTCCAGGTAAATCACTGACTTACCAGTGACCTCTGTATTTGTAGCGATTCATCTTCGCTTTTCTTCCTCTTCCAGCCAGGACACGTTTGCTGCAGAAAATAACACACTATACTTGATCACTTCTAGACCACATTCCCCACTTTCCCCCCCGACTTCTACACTTTATGTGTAAAGGTCAGCCAGGGCAGTAGTCGTGGCTGAGTATTTCGGGTTCGGGCATTGTATACCCTGACCTCCCTCTACAGGAAAACGGTACCTCTTCTCTTGCATGGTACGGTGAATACTCACCGTGCCGTCAGCGTCCCCTTTGCTACGCCGACTTGATGCTGATCCTTGATCCCAATGAATAGAGACACAGTCCAGGGCAACTCTTAACTGAGCAAATTTATTTTCTTCAGGACACAGCACATCCACATAGTTTCCAGCATTTTCATCACAGTAAAGACAGCACATTACTTCATCTTTCCCTTCACTGTTCCTTGCAGTGTTTCCGTTTGACGAAGCGTCTCAGATGGCTCCTCAGTGTCCTCCCTGTATAGCGTCACCATGGTGAAGCGCTCTCCAGCATGTTTCGCCCCGGACATCAGAGATTCAGCCCACGTAGCTTTCCACCACATTCTGGAGTGACCTGCCCGTACCCTTTTACGGTAACCTTCAATCTTCCTCTGTTTACTTACACTCTTTTCCACTTTATTGCTGATTCTGCAGTACCGTGTTCTTCTCTAGATGGCTGGGCATCAGCTTTAACATCACGGGGTAGTTAGGCAGCTCAGGCATATAGCCCACCCGAGCACAAAGGGGTCAGGCCTCTGACTGCCTGAAACTGGAAGACCATCCTGGCTTATTCTCCAGCTATCCCCTCCTACAGTTAACTCCTATATGTCCTACAGCTACATCTACTGTGCAATGAGCTCAGTGCCCCATCTAGTGACCATAGCCCAGACTGCACTGTCCCTACCAAGTACAAGGTGCAGAAACATAGCTTATGCTATATAAATAATACAGCAACATGAAATATACGATAATGCGCAACAATGGTATAACATATATATAAATATATATACAAGTACAACAGCAACATGGGGGTTTAAAGGGGTAAGACTCTCAACCCCTTACACATGTCTACATATTGATATTAGTCATGTATTATACCACAGCACAGGCACCATTTTGATGAATGCAAACCTTTTTTTTGTAACCCCACAAACACCCGGAGCACCAGAATCTCAATAACTGAAATTTACAAATACAGATTACACAACAACCACAAGATGCATTTCATCACCCAGGTCACCTCATTTTAATCAGTATAACAGCGTAGACCTGACACTGTCTGTACTTTACTGTTCACAATCCTGCTGACAGGATCCCTTTAAATCTAAATTTTAATAACTTTGTTCTTTTCTGCGCTAAACGTCCCCCAAACCCTGAGGACGGCGAGTATACCTTGGTTGTGTTTTGCTGTATGTGTATACAAAAGTAAAAGAAGAGCACCTATCAGGGGCTCAGAAAAGCTGGGTGGCATGTGTGCTAGTGTGTGACCCAGCGCAGGTGTCTCACTGGCCTATCAAAACAGTGACCGATAGCAGCAAACAGTGTGATGTGGATGTGAGAACTGTCTGCGGGGTGCGCTTAGGTGAGTGGACAAAAGAATATGGGAGGTTCACCTTTATAGTAACATCCCAGGGCAGGTGTGTCGTGAGCAAGTGGTGTTCAAGAAATATTGGTGGCAGTGGTTGTGACTTATCCTGACACACAATGTACAGGGAAATGGGAAAATTGTGAAAAAAAACGCAATTCTGACCTTAATTATGTTTACGGCGTACATTATGTGGTAAAAATGACCATGTAATATGATTCTCCTCATCAGTATGATTACAGAGATACTAAACGTGCCCAGATTTTTAAATTATTTTAGTGGTAGAAAAAAAATCAAGACTTTGAAATAAAAAATATGTTGGAGTTTGTGTTGCCATTTTCCGAGACCCGTAGTTTTACTTTTTCGTTCAATAGAGCTATGAGAGGGATTATTTTTTTATAAGGCGAGACGTTATTATGGATATTACTTTGGGATAGATATGACATTTTAGTTGCTTGTTACGTATTTTAAGTGGTATTGCAGCGACCAAAAAATACCGCAATGTTGGCGTTTTTAAATTTTTTGTGTTTACCAATTGGGTTAATTATTTTTATATTTTGATAGCTCGGACTTTGCTGGATGTGGCGATATCACTTGACATTTTTTTTTATGTTCATTTTCAATGGAGGAAAATTGAACTTTTATGAGTTTTTTTTTCAGATTTGTTTAAATCTTTTTTTGTTGTTTTACTTTTCTTTTCACTTCATTTATCGCTCCCTAAGGCCCCTTTCACACTTCAGTTTTTTGCAATCAGTCACAATCCGTCAGGTTTTGACAAAAACGGATCCTCAGTTTTTTTTTGAGGATCCATTTTTTCCCCATTGACTTGCATTAATGGCGGATTGTGACGGATGGCTGTCCGTTTCATCAGTTTTTTTTTTGAGGATCCGCCAAAAGTTGCTGTCCGTCACCATCCTCAAAGATTTCAAAACGGAGCTTGCAACAAAACTCTCTCTCTCTCTCTCTCCTTCCCGACCAGCGTTTCCTTTAAATTTCCTCATTTTCAGGATCCTGTGCCATCCGTTCACATCAGTTCAGAACGGATCCGCTTGTCTGCCTTTTTGGCGGATTTGAACTGATGCAAAAAACTGAAGTGTGAAAGAGGCCTAAGCTGTACTACATACAGGGGCTAATGGTGCAGCAGAAGTGTGAACTTTTTGATGCTTTTGTTTAATATTTTCCACTATAGTATATGGAGAGCATAAAAAACGCATGCAAAATTCCAATGAAGTCTCCAATTGTGGAACTGAAGCATTCCTCTACTAAAAAAAATGCATTCGAAAAAACTGCCACAAAAAAATACAATAAAAAGTTTTGATTGCTTTAGTGCGAATACCTATGGAAACAATGCAGCACTTCTGCACGTGTGAACATGGCCCAGGAGAGACTCTGGACAATTTGTACGTTCTACACCAGGTTCACACTTGGGGTTATTTATTTTTTTATCACTACTTAGAATTACAGACAAATTAAAAAAAGTGATCTGAGCCAATTATATGGAAAAAACACAATATTATTTAACATTTATTCTGAAGCTATATGAAATAATTCTGACTACAGCAATGGTCTGTGCCCATCACGGGTGATCCGTGTTACCGGGAAGAGAGGAGGAGACATTCCTGGAAGAAGCTGACAATAGATACATCACATTATCTCACGTATGAGGATACAGAATTATACAGGTTTGAAAATATCAAATAGAAAGATTTGCCTGTAAACAGGTAAAAAAGCAAAAACAGTAAATAAAGCAATGACTTGCGCTATTGTACCGGTAAGTTTTTATACATCTCATCCCAATCCAGCTAACCCCTATCCGTACAGTGGCAGCTGGTATTGGATGGTCTGCCATGGGTAACATAACTAGTTCTCCTATATTAGACCCATTGCCATGTTCGTCTTTATGACATCACAGAAGCGTTGTCCACGAGTCATGGAATGTTCCGCAAGAACGGTCAGTGCGAGGCAAGCAGAGATAGAGAGGAGAGCTGAACACTAACCCAGAGCGATTGTAAATCACTTTTTACTTGTTTTGTTTATTTTTTTTACTTTTATTTCTTTTTTTTGGGAGTGTTTTCTACCATCCGCACACACTTTTGTGTGTGTGGAGGGGAAGGCAGCCTAATGGCTGCACCCGTAGCTGGAGGAAAGTTCCAACCACGGAGACGTCTCCCACATGCCAGGACATCCCTATACAGTCAGAGGCCTGAACACCACCAAAGGCCAACTGGCTTCACGGGGTATGTGATGGCAGTGCTTTATTATATCGTGTCAATTATTAAATGCCTGTTCAAAACACCAGAAAAGGCAAAGGACCGATATTCCAGACTGAAAAGTCCACCACCATATCCTACAATGCCCGAAATAGGCCGATTCGTACAACCTGCAGCAAACATCAGCGCAGAGCCAGAGGGTATGAAGGAACGCCTGATACTCACCAGAACAGTAGATGAGGAAGAGACAACAGCCACATTGCCCAGGAGCCCATCCCCATGCACCTGGATGGAGCTAACTCCCTCTCAAGCACGTATACTCCTCAGTATGCCTTACGACCATCAACCGCGTATTAAGGTGACTGCTAAACAAGGCTACAATCCTACACCACACCTGCCAGTCAGCTATACCACTGGAAAGATCATGCAAGTAATGCTGATGAGCCCACAGGATGTACAACGTGCCTACAAGAGAGATTTGGGTTTCCTTCCAAGTCCTAGGAAGATCATTCTCCCGAGAAGAGAATTCCGCGGCACTTTGATTTAGCCGGCGGAAAATGTAGTGGCGAGTTGCTTGCAGCAAGCACATACCATCTTCTGCACAGCTGCTTCTTAGACAGATTTTCCGGTTTTGACTATGGCTTGATCAATGGATCATGTTTCTATACTGCCGCCTGCCCTGACCTCTGCTTGTTTAAAGTTATGCATCTACACTGCCGCCTGCCCTGACCTTTGCTTGCTCAATGGATTATGTTTTTGAACTGCCGCCTGCCTGACCTCTGCTTGCTCAATGGATTGTTTCTGCACTGCCGCCTGCCTTGACCTCTGCTTGCTCAATGGATTATGTTTTTGAACTGCCGCCTACCCTGACCTCTGCTTGCTCAATGGATTATGTTTCTGCACTGCCGCCTGCCTTGACCTCTGCTTGCTCAGTGGATTATGTTTTTGAACTGCCGCCTGCCCTGACCTCTGCTTGCTCAATGGATTATGTTTTTGAACTGACGCCTGCCCTGACCTCTGCTTGCTCAATGGATTATGTTTCTGCACTGCCGCCTGCCTGACCTCTGCTTGCTCAATGGATTATGTTTTTGAACTGCTGCCTGCCCTGACCTCAGCTTGCTCAATGGATTATGTTTCTGCACTGCCGCCTGCCCTGACCTCAGCTTGCTCAATGGATTATGCTTCTGCACTGCCGCCTGCCCTGACCTCTGCTTGTTTCCGGTTATTAATCTGTGATACTAATAAAAATGTATATTATTCTGCACTATATGGACTGTGGGTCGTTTTTTTTCTTTGGTTTTATGGTTGTTTCCGGTTATGTTTTTGCACTGCTGCCTGCCCTGACCTCTGCTTGTTTCTGGTTATGTTTCTGCACTGCTGCCTGCCCTGACCTTTGCTTGTTTCTGACTACTCATTTGCCTGCTGATTTTGTACTTCTTCCTCAATGCCTGCACTTTTAAGACCCCAGTAGAGCTAATTTATATAAATCCTGCATCCTAACAATGAAGCCGGGTTATAGGGCTTCTGATCACAATGGTAGGATGATGCCTCAATGTGAAGAAGGGTAGCACCAGTTCTTCACCTAACAGTATGGAATGCTTATCTAAAAAAATGAAAAAGGAACAGTACAGTATAGACAAAGGTCCCATAAACTCAACAAGAACAAACCATTAAGAACTTTAAGCATAAACATATGAGACAACAAACCAAGTGGCTCAGAATACCACATCCGACCCAACCAGCAGTTTTGTTGAAGGTATTTTCCTCTGATCTTTCGTTAAGAGGGTACAACATCTCAAATACATTAGACTGGTGTGGGTCTCCAACCATTTAGGAACCCTCAAATCAATAGTACAGGGGTCTTGAATCAGCCACAAAATTGCTTCAGGAAGAATTGGGTGGAGCACTGGTTTCATATGTACCCTGCCGCTCATGTCAAGGTCTATGAAAATAACCAAACACAAGGCTGAGTACTCAGATCTTATAGGAACCTCCCCAATAGTGAATGGCCATCTGTACATTCATAGTTCCCCAGGTCTGTAGACAGATGCGGGTTTCACGTCCGGGACCTCTGCCTATCAGACATTTATAGAATATTTTATGGATAACACATAAATGTATGGGAAAACTCCTCTTGTAAATAGTGCGCCTCAAGTTTCTTCTGCTGTTTGCAGTGGAATGTAGTCATCATAGCTAATATGAGGGAAGGATTCCTGAGAGGGGGTATACATCTACTATATCCATATTCTGTGGATATCTACCCTAATAAAGCTTATGGACGGTGAGTGCAGTGATGAGACCGACCCTTTATCAACATGTTCTGTCCCACAAACTAATGTAGTGCACTGCACTGACCGCCGATAGACTTTATTCTCCAAAGACAATTTAAGTTTGTTATATGTATTAAAATACTTTTTTTCCCAGAATTATCTAAGAATTATCGACAAGGAAAATGGACTCAAGATAAAGCTTAGAAACATATATTTCTTTACAGCTCCTGATATAGGTATTGCGGTCTTTAAAAACAGTAGTCCCCAACTTCTGCCTCCTCAGCAAGTTATCCCCTAGCCATTGGTAGATCATAACTTGCTGATTACGGGTGTTTCACTGCCAGGACCCCCACCAATCCTAAGAACAGGGTGTCTGGAACAAGCGGCTGTTAAGAATGCGCAACAACACTTCTTTCATTATGGGACAATGATGGGGCTGATATGCTGATGATGGACTATGATGGGGCTGATGTGCTGATGATGGACTATGATGGGGCTGATGTGCTGATGATGGACTATGATGGGGTTGATGTGCTGATGATGGACTATGATGGGGCTGATGTGCTGATGATGAACTATGATTGGGATGATGAAGTCTGCAATAACAGAGCATAGCAGTACAACCCCTTAGCCTGGAGTGCCCTAACAAATAGCTGGGGAGGGTCCGAGCTCACAGTCAGACCTTAGAAGAAGAGTTAATAGTTTTGTTTCTTCTGTCTTAAAGGACAAAAAAGGCTTACAGTATATACTCGCGTATAAGTCGAGATTTTCAGCCCATTTTTTGGGGCTGAAAGTCCCCCTCTCGGCTTATACGCGAGTCATATACCGGGGGTCGGCCAGGGAGGGGGAGCGGGGGGTGTCGGAGATCATACTCACCTCTCCTGGCATGTTTCTGCAGCCCCCCGTGCTTATTCCATCTTCTCGGCGCTGTTCTTCCTGCTTTCAGCGGTCACGTGGTACGCTCATTACCCTCATTAATATGCACATATGTAATGAGCGGCACCACGTGACCGCAGAAAGCAGGAAGAACAGCACTGAGAAGATGGAACAAGCACGGGGGGCTGCAGAGACATGCCAGGAGAGGTGAGTATAACGGGGGGAGCCATATTCACCTGTGCACCATTCCACCGCTGCGCATCGCTCTGCTGTCTTGCTTCCTCTGGCAGTGACGTTAAGGTCAGAGGGTGCCATGACGTAGTTAGCAGGCGCCCTCTGCCTGAACAGTCACTGCAGAGCCAGCAACGCTGAGGAGCAGCAGCTGCAGCAGTGACAAGGTGAGTATATAGTTTTTTTTTTCATTTTTTTAATTGAGGCTGCGGCAGCAGCATTGTAAGGGGCCACTAATCACTGTGCAGCAATACAAGGGGCCACTCATCACTGTGCAGCATTATAAGGGGCCACTCATCACTGTGCAGCATTATAAGGGGCCACTCATCACTGTGCAGCATTATAAGGGGCCACTCATCACTGTGCAGCATTATAAGGGGCCACTCATCACCTTGCAGCATTATAAGGGGCCACTCATCACCGTGCAGCATAATAAGGGGCCACTAATCACCGTGCAGCATAATAAGGAGCCACTAATCACTGCAGCATTTCAAGGGGCCACTAATCACTGTGCAGCATTATAAGGGGCCACTCATCACTGTGCAGCATTACAAGGGGCCACTCATCACTGTGCAGCATTACAAGGGGCCACTAATAACTGTGCAGCATTACAAGGGGCCACTAATCACTGTGCAGCATTACAAGGGGCCACTAATCACTGTGCAGCATTACAAGGGGCCACTAATCACTGTGCAGCATTATATGGGGCCAGTAATCACTGTGCAGCATTATATGGGGCCAGTAATCACTGTGCAGCATTATATGGGGCCACTCATCACTGTGCTGCATTATAAGAGGCCACTCATTACTGTGCAGCATTATAAGGGGGCCTCTCATTACTGTGCAGCATTATACGGGGCCACTAATCACTGTGCAGCATTACAAAGGGCCACTAATCACCGTGCAGCATAAGGGGCCACTAATCACTGCAGCATTTCAAGGGGCCACTAATCACTGTGCAGCATTATAAGTGGCCACTAATCACCGTGCAGCATTGTAAGGGGCCACTAATCAATGTGCAGCATTATAAGGGGCCACTAATCACTGTGCAGCATTATAAGGGGCCACTAATCACTGTGCAGCATTATAAGGGGCCACTAATCACTGTGCAGCATTATAAGGGGCCACTAATCATTGTGCAGCATTATAAGGGGCCACTCTCCATGCAGCATTATAAGGGGCCACCAATCACTGTGAAGCATTATATGGGGCATATGTTATTATGGACCATGTAATAGGGCTACCATTATTCACTGTGCAGCATTATTAGGCATATTTTTGTATGGAGCATCTTATGGAACCCATCATGAACTTTATGGAGCATTATATGGGGCCATCATGAACTTTATGGAGCATCTTATGGGGCCCATTTTATTTTTGAAATTTACCAGTAGCTTCGGCATTTTCCACCCTAGGTTTATAGGCGAGTCAATAAGTTTTCCCAGTTTTTTGTGACAAAATTAGGGTGGTCGGCTTATACATGGGTCGGCTTATACGCGAGTATATACGGACTTCTAAAGAAAATTGCCCCCAAGTTATTTTGAGCGACCCCGCCTGCTGTACCATCCTTGTGATTTACGAGAACGTTTCTCACTTCCTGCTAGGACAGCGGAAACCCAAGGAGTAAAGAGAGAAGGTCCTTATGGCTGCATGGAGTAATGCTGGAAATCTCTAAGTCTGCGGGGACAACAGAGACTTTAGAAGAAGGCAAACCAAGGTTTAGTGCTAGCACTAGTGTGAGAGAAGGTTTATACTACAGGAGAGAAGTGCTGTAACAGGAAAGAACCTAACAAATAAAAAAGATTGTAGACAAACCAGATTTTGCTATCTATTCATGTCATTGCCTTCCATATTACAGAGAAATTTCCCTAAATCCGGTATCTGATAATCCACAATGATGTATATTCAGGGTCGAACTGGGGTGTCTGGGGCCCACCAGGGGAATGGACTCTAGGGCCCCATCCTACAGCTATATGCTAATATCTGTCAGTCGTTATCCCCATTATAGTGGAGCATCGGCTGTAAAACACAGGCGGCTCCTGCACATCTACTGTGCACCCCCATAACTGGGATGTATAATTACGGTAGTTTACATTAATGTGGTTCTTTGGTTAAAACAATTTATCACCGATCCATGGGCTCTATAGGATAGCTGATCGCATACGTCCGACCATTAGAAACTGCACCGACCGGAAGAATGAGAAAGTTTTATCGTTGATAGGACACTTATCCCCATTTTAAAATGGAGCAGCAGGTTAGATATCTGACCGAAGCTTCATTCATTCTCTTTGGAGCTTCTATAAAAATACAAGTGCAGCCACTGAGGGAATGAATGGATCAGTTGTCAAGTCGGACATGCCACTCCAGTCTAATGGGGATAAAAAGTTCCACATTTTGCTGAATGGGTCCAAGTAGTTAGACCCCCCCAATCAATACGTTATCACTTGTCCTGTGAATAGGAGATTACGTTTTTCCACAGGAAACCCCTGTAAGTGCATCTCTGCCGCTGTTTACAAAGTATTTAATCTCTAATGGAAATAAAGAATATTCTCCTAATTAATATCAGAGAAGACTAATGACCGTCAAACACAACACAATCCACTGTACCAAGACCAATAATACCACATACAGGGGAGAAATACCACCACACCATGACCAGACCACATAGTACCCGCATCATATCACATAAAAGGCACAAATACAACCACACCATGACCAGACCACATATTACCACCACATAGTGACCGAATAATATGACATATTACCAGCATATAGGGACCAAATAATAATTCATACACGGAGAAATACTTCCACACTGTGAACAGTCCACAAATTACCACCACTTATTGATGGAATACTACAGTACTGATTATGAATACAAACCACAATAATAACAACACTGTTATTACCACCAGTGACATTATACACAGTACCTCTGTATATAGTGTCAGTGTACAGGTAATACAGTGATTACCAGTGACATTATACACAGGAGCTCAGTGATCACTGGCAACATTATTGTCAAGGTTTGCTCAGCTTGTGGGATTAGGTAGTTCAGAGGTTAATGTGGATGGCCTCACTCTGAGATTCTGGGAGGCTTTTTAAAGCCTCATTGTGGGCTCATTCCTCATCGTTTATACTCAGACCCTTGGCCGAGTGTGTGTGACCCTGGTGTGCTTTGTGACTGTAATACTTTATGCTTGTTTGGTTTTGATCTGGTTCTGTCCCTGTTACGAGTTCTGCCTGTCCCTCTTGTACTGCGTTGCTATCTCTGTGTATGACTCATTGCCTATGACCTGACTATTCTCTGATTGCCCCTCTTGTACTGTGCAGCTATCTCCATGTATGACTCATTGCTTACGTTCTGACTACTCTCTGCTCGCCCCTCTGGTATCGCGCCGCCCTCTCCATGTATGACCGCCCGTTTGTCTGACCTGAGTTCCCCTCGCCTCTACTCCAGGATTCCTGTAGTAGAGTCCTACAATCATCTTCAGAAGTGGGACACTAAGCCCCGCCCCCTGTGGTCACATGATCGTAGGTCCTTGTACTTCTTACTACCTTCAGCATCGCAGGTCCCGTCTGCCTCAACTTTCCCTGCAGTATCGGACCCCGGGCCCTCCCGCAGTAGGGGTGAGTCACGCTGCTCAGCCGTGGCAGTTCGCCGACGCTGACAGGATCCTGATATTTATACACAGAAGATCTGCATACAGTGTCAGTGTAATACAGTGACCACCAGTGAAATTATACACAGGAGCTTTTGGAAGTGCATTGAGCAGCAGGGTGGTTTGCTGGTGAAGGGAAAAAAAATCTCTTTAAATCTTCTGCCTGAGCGAGTGTAAACGAGCTGAGTGTGACCTGAGCGTAAGTGCGAACGAGGTAAGTGTGTGACTTGTGATTCAGTGACTTTGGATTCAGGGAGTTTGCAAAGGAGGTATTACTGAATTGCTGTTATATTTTATTAATACTTTTTATTTATTTTTACTTATCTTTTCTGTCTGGTGCAATCCCCATTAGGAATGTGCTCCACTATTGCCAATGCCATCCAGTGTACGTCTTGCCGCATGTACGCAATCCTTGACCAGCCAGTCGAGGGTGCATACTGCTGTGCGAGATGTGAGCACATTGTGCATTTGGAAGGCCAGATACTGGATTTAAATGTGCAGCTGGCAACACTGAGATCAATAGACAATATGGAAAGGAGACTTCTACTCACTGAGCAGACGCTCAATGAGATAGATGAGGGGGGGATGCTAGGTTGGAGCTGCAGGACAGTGAAGCAGTAAGATGGGTGACAGTTAGAAGGTGGGGTAGACAGAAGAGTGCCAGGGAGGCTAGTCCTGATCTGGCACAACCCAATAAGTTTGCCAAGTTGGCAGATGAGGGGAGTGTCAGTGCAGGGGTAGCACTGCTGCAGCAAGGCATGTCCTCTGAAAGCCAGAGGAGTATATGCTCCAGTAAGGGGAGAAATAGGAGAGCAGGGCAGGCCAGACAGGTGCTGGTAGTGGGGGACTCAATTATTAGGGGAACAGACAGGGCAATCTGTCACAAAGAAAGGGATCGTCGAACGGTGTGCTGCCTATCTGGCGCGCAAGTCTGACACATCGCTGACCGGGTTGACAGATTACTGGGAGGGGCTGGTGAGGATCCAGCGGTCATGGTGCACATTGGTACAAATGACACAGAGGTAGGTGGAAGGTCCTTAAAGATGATTTCAGGGAATTAGGCTGCAATCTTAAGGCAAGGACCTCCAAGGTGGTATTTTTGGAA
Source organism: Dendrobates tinctorius (assembly GCF_039654945.1). Lineage (NCBI taxonomy): Eukaryota > Metazoa > Chordata > Amphibia > Anura > Dendrobatidae > Dendrobates > Dendrobates tinctorius. The sequence continues at coordinate 1,921,114 of NW_027361791.1, read as the reverse complement.
ATATTTCCTGTACCACGTGCCACGCCAGAGAGGAGATTAGGGAAGTTAATAAGTGGTTCAAGAATTAGTGTAGGAAGGAGGGGTTTGGGTTCCTGGAGAACTGGGCCGACTTCTCAGTTGGCTACAGGTTCTACGCTAGGGACGGGCTGCACCTCAATGGGGAGGGTGCAGCTGTGCTGGGGAAAAAAATGGCTAGAAGGGTGGAGGAGTGTTTAAATTTGGAACTAGGGGAGGGTATTCATTTTATAAGAGGGGAAGACTGTGTAGATAGAGACCTGGGCACAAATAATGAAATTGGGGGTGGTAGTGGCATGGGGGGTGAGGTTAGAACAGTTAATAATTTAAGAAATAGAGGTACAGACATACATAAAGTGCATGTATACAAATGCCAGAAGCCTCGCCAACAAAATGGAGGACTTAGAATTAATTTTGTTGGAAGATAAGGTATATTGCACCCCCTCATAGGGTATAAGGCTGCCCCCTCATAGGGTATAATGCTTCTCCCCCCTCATAGGGTATAATGCACCCCCTCATAGGGTATAATGCTGCCCCCTCATAGGGTATAACACTAGATAGATAGATAGATAGATAGATATGTGATAATTAGATGTATAGATAGATAATAGATAGATAGATCTATGGATAGACAGATAGATATAAAGATATAAAGATAATAGATAGTGAAAGATATAGGTAGCTATAGAGATAGATAGACCTAGATAGATATAGATAGATAAATAGATAGATAGGGGATAAATAGATATATGGATAGATAGATAGAAAGATAGATAGATAGATAGATAGATATAAAGATAATAGATAGTGATAGCTATAGATAGGTATATAGATAGATAGATAGATAGGGGATAAATAGATAGATCTATGGATAGATGATATATAGATGGATAGATATAAAGATAATAGATAGAGATAGATATAGATAGGTATAGAGATAGATGGATATAGACTATTTATATCTATCTATATCTACCTCTATATCTATCTATCTATCTATCTATCTATATCTATCTCTATATCTAAGATAGAGACAGATAGATATAGAGATAGAGATATAGATATACAGATAGAAATAGATAGATATAGAGATATATAGATATAGAGACAGATAGATATAGAGATAGATATAGATAGATATAGAGATATATAAAAAACAAACCACAATACTCACCTCTCCTCCTGCTCCCACGCTGATGACGGCTTCAGTGTCAGCAGCTGACCCGTCTGCCAGACACACAGCGGGTGCGCGATGAAGTGACGTCATCGCGCATCGGCTGTGAGTCAGGAGCAGAGGGGACTGATGGGAGAGAGATGCTCTCTATTCCACTGAAATTGAGCGCAGCGCCGGCTGCCTAGGTTGGGGAGCGGGGCCCCGGGGTGAGTGGAGGCCGAGAGTGAATGAATATTCATTTCTCTTTAGTAGTGGGGACAGTGGCTCCTGCCTCCTGACACCCGCTGCTGCTCCGCTGGCAGGGCCCCCATAGCAGCTGTGTGGCACTGGCTGGGGGCCCCTGGAGCAGTGGGGGCCCTAGGCAACTGCTGTCCCTGTATACCAGTAGAGGTGCCAGGGCCCACCAGATGCCAGGGCCCACCGGAGAATCAGTCCGACGCTACCTGTCTGTATATATAATGTCAGTGTACAAGTAATAGAATGATCACTGGAGACATACACAGGAGTTCTGTATATAGTGTATAGTGTACAGGTAATACAGTGACTCACCAGTAACATTATACACAGGAGCTCTGCATATAGTCAGCGTACAGGTAATACAAGGATCACCAGTGACATTATACACAGGAGCTCTGTATATACTATATAATGTAAGTGTCCAGGTAAATCACTGACTTACCAGTGACCTCTGTATTTGTAGCGATTCATCTTCGCTTTTCTTCCTCTTCCAGCCAGGACACGTTTGCTGCAGAAAATAACACACTATACTTGATCACTTCTAGACCACATTCCCCACTTTCCCCCCCGACTTCTACACTTTATGTGTAAAGGTCAGCCAGGGCAGTAGTCGTGGCTGAGTATTTCGGGTTCGGGCATTGTATACCCTGACCTCCCTCTACAGGAAAACGGTACCTCTTCTCTTGCATGGTACGGTGAATACTCACCGTGCCGTCAGCGTCCCCTTTGCTACGCCGACTTGATGCTGATCCTTGATCCCAATGAATAGAGACACAGTCCAGGGCAACTCTTAACTGAGCAAATTTATTTTCTTCAGGACACAGCACATCCACATAGTTTCCAGCATTTTCATCACAGTAAAGACAGCACATTACTTCATCTTTCCCTTCACTGTTCCTTGCAGTGTTTCCGTTTGACGAAGCATCTCAGATGGCTCCTCAGTGTCCTCCCTGTATAGCGTCACCATGGTGAAGCGCTCTCCAGCATGTTTCGCCCCGGACATCAGAGATTCAGCCCACGTAGCTTTCCACCACATTCTGGAGTGACCTGCCCGTACCCTTTTACGGTAACCTTCAATCTTCCTCTGTTTACTTACACTCTTTTCCACTTTATTGCTGATTCTGCAGTACCGTGTTCTTCTCTAGATGGCTGGGCATCAGCTTTAACATCACGGGGTAGTTAGGCAGCTCAGGCATATAGCCCACCCGAGCACAAAGGGGTCAGGCCTCTGACTGCCTGAAACTGGAAGACCATCCTGGCTTATTCTCCAGCTATCCCCTCCTACAGTTAACTCCTATATGTCCTACAGCTACATCTACTGTGCAATGAGCTCAGTGCCCCATCTAGTGACCATAGCCCAGACTGCACTGTCCCTACCAAGTACAAGGTGCAGAAACATAGCTTATGCTATATAAATAATACAGCAACATGAAATATACGATAATGCGCAACAATGGTATAACATATATATAAATATATATACAAGTACAACAGCAACATGGGGGTTTAAAGGGGTAAGACTCTCAACCCCTTACACATGTCTACATATTGATATTAGTCATGTATTATACCACAGCACAGGCACCATTTTGATGAATGCAAACCTTATTTTTGTAACCCCACAAACACCCGGAGCACCAGAATCTCAATAACTGAAATTTACAAATACAGATTACACAACAACCACAAGATGCATTTCATCACCCAGGTCACCTCATTTTAATCAGTATAACAGCGTAGACCTGACACTGTCTGTACTTTACTGTTCACAATCCTGCTGACAGGATCCCTTTAAATCTAAATTTTAATAACTTTGTTCTTTTCTGCGCTAAACGTCCCCCAAACCCTGAGGACGGCGAGTATACCTTGGTTGTGTTTTGCTGTATGTGTATACAAAAGTAAAAGAAGAGCACCTATCAGGGGCTCAGAAAAGCTGGGTGGCATGTGTGCTAGTGTGTGACCCAGCGCAGGTGTCTCACTGGCCTATCAAAACAGTGACCGATAGCAGCAAACAGTGTGATGTGGATGTGAGAACTGTCTGCGGGGTGCGCTTAGGTGAGTGGACAAAAGAATATGGGAGGTTCACCTTTATAGTAACATCCCAGGGCAGGTGTGTCGTGAGCAAGTGGTGTTCAAGAAATATTGGTGGCAGTGGTTGTGACTTATCCTGACACACAATGTACAGGGAAATGGGAAAATTGTGAAAAAAAACGCAATTCTGACCTTAATTATGTTTACGGCGTACATTATGTGGTAAAAATGACCATGTAATATGATTCTCCTCATCAGTATGATTACAGAGATACTAAACGTGCCCAGATTTTTAAATTATTTTAGTGGTAGAAAAAAAATCAAGACTTTGAAATAAAAAATATGTTGGAGTTTGTGTTGCCATTTTCCGAGACCCGTAGTTTTACTTTTTCGTTCAATAGAGCTATGAGAGGGATTATTTTTTTATAAGGCGAGAGGTTATTATGGATATTACTTTGGGATAGATATGACATTTTAGTTGCTTGTTACGTATTTTAAGTGGTATTGCAGCGACCAAAAAATACCGCAATGTTGGCGTTTTTAAATTTTTTGTGTTTACCAATTGGGTTAATTATTTTTATATTTTGATAGCTCGGACTTTGCTGGATGTGGCGATATCACTTGACATTTTTTTTTATGTTCATTTTCAATGGAGGAAAATTGAACTTTTATGAGTTTTTTTTTCAGATTTGTTTAAATCTTTTTTTGTTGTTTTACTTTTCTTTTCACTTCATTTATCGCTCCCTAAGGCCCCTTTCACACTTCAGTTTTTTGCAATCAGTCACAATCCGTCAGGTTTTGACAAAAACGGATCCTCAGTTTTTTTTTGAGGATCCGTTTTTTCCCCATTGACTTGCATTAATGGCGGATTGTGACGGATGGCTGTCCGTTTCATCAGGTTTTTTTTTGAGGATCCGCCAAAAGTTGCTGTCCGTCACCATCCTCAAAGATTTCAAAACGGAGCTTGCAACAAAACTCTCTCTCTCTCTCTCTCCTTCCCGACCAGCGTTTCCTTTAAATTTCCTCATTTTCAGGATCCTGTGCCATCCGTTCACATCAGTTCAGAACGGATCCGCTTGTCTGCCTTTTTGGCGGATTTGAACTGATGCAAAAAACTGAAGTGTGAAAGAGGCCTAAGCTGTACTACATACAGGGGCTAATGGTGCAGCAGAAGTGTGAACTTTTTGATGCTTTTGTTTAATATTTTCCACTATAGTATATGGAGAGCATAAAAAACGCATGCAAAATTCCAATGAAGTCTCCAATTGTGGAACTGAAGCATTCCTCTACTAAAAAAAATGCATTCGAAAAAACTGCCACAAAAAAATACAATAAAAAGTTTTGATTGCTTTAGTGCGAATACCTATGGAAACAATGCAGCACTTCTGCACGTGTGAACATGGCCCAGGAGAGACTCTGGACAATTTATACGTTCTACACCAGGTTCACACTTGGGGTTATTTATTTTTTTATCACTACTTAGAATTACAGACAAATTAAAAAAAGTGATCTGAGCCAATTATATGGAAAAAACACAATATTATTTAACATTTATTCTGAAGCTATATGAAATAATTCTGACTACAGCAATGGTCTGTGCCCATCACGGGTGATCCGTGTTACCGGGAAGAGAGGAGGAGACATTCCTACAAGGAGCTGACAATAGATACATCACATTATCTCACGTATGAGGATACAGAATTATACAGGTTTGAAAATATCAAATAGAAAGATTTGCCTGTAAACAGGTAAAAAAGCAAAAACAGTAAATAAAGCAATGACTTGCGCTATTGTACCGGTAAGTTTTTATACATCTCATCCCAATCCAGCTAACCCCTATCCGTACAGTGGCAGCTGGTATTGGATGGTCTGCCATGGGTAACATAACTAGTTCTCCTATATTAGACCCATTGCCATGTTCGTCTTTATGACATCACAGAAGCGTTGTCCACGAGTCATGGAATGTTCCGCAAGAACGGTCAGTGCGAGGCAAGCAGAGATAGAGAGGAGAGCTGAACACTAACCCAGAGCGATTGTAAATCACTTTTTACTTATTTTGTTTATTTTTTTTACTTTTATTTCTTTTTTTTGGGAGTGTTTTCTACCATCCGCACACACTTTTGTGTGTGTGGAGGGGAAGGCAGCCTAATGGCTGCACCCGTAGCTGGAGGAAAGTTCCAACCACGGAGACGTCTCCCACATGCCAGGACATCCCTATACAGTCAGAGGCCTGAACACCACCAAAGGCCAACTGGCTTCACGGGGTATGTGATGGCAGTGCTTTATTATATCGTGTCAATTATTAAATGCCTGTTCAAAACACCAGAAAAGGCAAAGGACCGATATTCCAGACTGAAAAGTCCACCACCATATCCTACAATGCCCGAAATAGGCCGATTCGTACAACCTGCAGCAAACATCAGCGCAGAGCCAGAGGGTATGAAGGAACGCCTGATACTCACCAGAACAGTAGATGAGGAAGAGACAACAGCCACATTGCCCAGGAGCCCATCCCCATGCACCTGGATGGAGCTAACTCCCTCTCAAGCACGTATACTCCTCAGTATGCCTTACGACCATCAACCGCGTATTAAGGTGACTGCTAAACAAGGCTACAATCCTACACCACACCTGCCAGTCAGCTATACCACTGGAAAGATCATGCAAGTAATGCTGATGAGCCCACAGGATGTACAACGTGCCTACAAGAGAGATTTGGGTTTCCTTCCAAGTCCTAGGAAGATCATTCTCCCGAGAAGAGAATTCCGCGGCACTTTGATTTAGCCGGCGGAAAATGTAGTGGCGAGTTGCTTGCAGCAAGCACATACCATCTTCTGCACAGCTGCTTCTTAGACAGATTTTCCGGTTTTGACTATGGCTTGATCAATGGATCATGTTTCTATACTGCCGCCTGCCCTGACCTCTGCTTGTTTAAAGTTATGCATCTACACTGCCGCCTGCCCTGACCTTTGCTTGCTCAATGGATTATGTTTTTGAACTGCCGCCTGCCTGACCTCTGCTTGCTCAATGGATTGTTTCTGCACTGCCGCCTGCCTTGACCTCTGCTTGCTCAATGGATTATGTTTTTGAACTGCCGCCTACCCTGACCTCTGCTTGCTCAATGGATTATGTTTCTGCACTGCCGCCTGCCTTGACCTCTGCTTGCTCAGTGGATTATGTTTTTGAACTGCCGCCTGCCCTGACCTCTGCTTGCTCAATGGATTATGTTTTTGAACTGACGCCTGCCCTGACCTCTGCTTGCTCAATGGATTATGTTTCTGCACTGCCGCCTGCCTGACCTCTGCTTGCTCAATGGATTATGTTTTTGAACTGCCGCCTGCCCTGACCTCAGCTTGCTCAATGGATTATGTTTCTGCACTGCCGCCTGCCCTGACCTCAGCTTGCTCAATGGATTATGCTTCTGCACTGCCGCCTGCCCTGACCTCTGCTTGTTTCCGGTTATTAATCTGTGATACTAATAAAAATGTATATTATTCTGCACTATATGGACTGTGGGTCGTTTTTTTTCTTTGGTTTTATGGTTGTTTCCGGTTATGTTTTTGCACTGCTGCCTGCCCTGACCTCTGCTTGTTTCCGGTTATGTTTCTGCACTGCTGCCTGCCCTGACCTTTGCTTGTTTCTGACTACTCATTTGCCTGCTGATTTTGTACTTCTTCCTCAATGCCTGCACTTTTAAGACCCCAGTAGAGCTAATTTATATAAATCCTGCATCCTAACAATGAAGCCGGGTTATAGGGCTTCTGATCACAATGGTAGGATGATGCCTCAATGTGAAGAAGGGTAGCACCAGTTCTTCACCTAACAGTATGGAATGCTTATCTAAAAAAATGAAAAAGGAACAGTACAGTATAGACAAAGGTCCCATAAACTCAACAAGAACAAACCATTAAGAACTTTAAGCATAAACATATGAGACAACAAACCAAGTGGCTCAGAATACCACATCCGACCCAACCAGCAGTTTTGTTGAAGGTATTTTCCTCTGATCTTTCGTTAAGAGGGTACAACATCTCAAATACATTAGACTGGTGTGGGTCTCCAACCATTTAGGAACCCTCAAATCAATAGTACAGGGGTCTTGAATCAGCCACAAAATTGCTTCAGGAAGAATTGGGTGGAGCACTGGTTTCATATGTACCCTGCCGCTCATGTCAAGGTCTATGAAAATAACCAAACACAAGGCTGAGTACTCAGATCTTATAGGAACCTCCCCAATAGTGAATGGCCATCTGTACATTCATAGTTCCCCAGGTCTGTAGACAGATGCGGGTTTCACGTCCGGGACCTCTGCCTATCAGACATTTATAGAATATTTTATGGATAACACATAAATGTATGGGAAAACTCCTCTTGTAAATAGTGCGCCTCAAGTTTCTTCTGCTGTTTGCAGTGGAATGTAGTCATCATAGCTAATATGAGGGAAGGATTCCTGAGAGGGGGTATACATCTACTATATCCATATTCTGTGGATATCTACCCTAATAAAGCTTATGGACGGTGAGTGCAGTGATGAGACCGACCCTTTATCAACATGTTCTGTCCCACAAACTAATGTAGTACACTGCACTGACCGCCGATAGACTTTATTCTCCAAAGACAATTTAAGTTTGTTATATGTATTAAAATACTTTTTTTCCCAGAATTATCTAAGAATTATCGACAAGGAAAATGGACTCAAGATAAAGCTTAGAAACATATATTTCTTTACAGCTCCTGATATAGGTATTGCGGTCTTTAAAAACAGTAGTCCCCAACTTCTGCCTCCTCAGCAAGTTATCCCCTAGCCATTGGTAGATCATAACTTGCTGATTACGGGTGTTTCACTGCCAGGACCCCCACCAATCCTAAGAACAGGGTGTCTGGAACAAGCGGCTGTTAAGAATGCGCAACAACACTTCTTTCATTATGGGACAATGATGGGGCTGATATGCTGATGATGGACTATGATGGGGCTGATGTGCTGATGATGGACTATGATGGGGCTGATGTGCTGATGATGGACTATGATGGGGTTGATGTGCTGATGATGGACTATGATGGGGCTGATGTGCTGATGATGAACTATGATTGGGATGATGAAGTCTGCAATAACAGAGCATAGCAGTACAACCCCTTAGCCTGGAGTGCCCTAACAAATAGCTGGGGAGGGTCCGAGCTCACAGTCAGACCTTAGAAGAAGAGTTAATAGTTTTGTTTCTTCTGTCTTAAAGGACAAAAAAGGCTTACAGTATATACTCGCGTATAAGTCGAGATTTTCAGCCCATTTTTTGGGGCTGAAAGTCCCCCTCTCGGCTTATACGCGAGTCATATACCGGGGGTCGGCCAGGGAGGGGGAGCGGGGGGTGTCGGAGATCATACTCACCTCTCCTGGCATGTTTCTGCAGCCCCCCGTGCTTATTCCATCTTCTCGGCGCTGTTCTTCCTGCTTTCAGCGGTCACGTGGTACGCTCATTACCCTCATTAATATGCACATATGTAATGAGCGGCACCACGTGACCGCAGAAAGCAGGAAGAACAGCACTGAGAAGATGGAACAAGCACGGGGGGCTGCAGAGACATGCCAGGAGAGGTGAGTATAACGGGGGGAGCCATATTCACCTGTGCCCCATTCCACCGCTGCGCATCGCTCTGCTGTCTTGCTTCCTCTGGCAGTGACGTTAAGGTCAGAGGGTGCCATGACGTAGTTAGCAGGCGCCCTCTGCCTGAACAGTCACTGCAGAGCCAGCAACGCTGAGGAGCAGCAGCTGCAGCAGTGACAAGGTGAGTATATAGTTTTTTTTTTCATTTTTTTAATTGAGGCTGCGGCAGCAGCATTGTAAGGGGCCACTAATCACTGTGCAGCAATACAAGGGGCCACTCATCACTGTGCAGCATTATAAGGGGCCACTCATCACTGTGCAGCATTATAAGGGGCCACTCATCACTGTGCAGCATTATAAGGGGCCACTCATCACTGTGCAGCATTATAAGGGGCCACTCATCACCTTGCAGCATTATAAGGGGCCACTCATCACCGTGCAGCATAATAAGGGGCCACTAATCACCGTGCAGCATAATAAGGAGCCACTAATCACTGCAGCATTTCAAGGGGCCACTAATCACTGTGCAGCATTATAAGGGGCCACTCATCACTGTGCAGCATTACAAGGGGCCACTCATCACTGTGCAGCATTACAAGGGGCCACTAATAACTGTGCAGCATTACAAGGGGCCACTAATCACTGTGCAGCATTACAAGGGGCCACTAATCACTGTGCAGCATTACAAGGGGCCACTAATCACTGTGCAGCATTATATGGGGCCAGTAATCACTGTGCAGCATTATATGGGGCCAGTAATCACTGTGCAGCATTATATGGGGCCACTCATCACTGTGCTGCATTATAAGAGGCCACTCATTACTGTGCAGCATTATAAGGGGGCCTCTCATTACTGTGCAGCATTATACGGGGCCACTAATCACTGTGCAGCATTACAAAGGGCCACTAATCACCGTGCAGCATAAGGGGCCACTAATCACTGCAGCATTTCAAGGGGCCACTAATCACTGTGCAGCATTATAAGTGGCCACTAATCACCGTGCAGCATTGTAAGGGGCCACTAATCAATGTGCAGCATTATAAGGGGCCACTAATCACTGTGCAGCATTATAAGGGGCCACTAATCACTGTGCAGCATTATAAGGGGCCACTAATCACTGTGCAGCATTATAAGGGGCCACTAATCATTGTGCAGCATTATAAGGGGCCACTCTCCATGCAGCATTATAAGGGGCCACCAATCACTGTGAAGCATTATATGGGGCATATGTTATTATGGACCATGTAATAGGGCTACCATTATTCACTGTGCAGCATTATTAGGCATATTTTTGTATGGAGCATCTTATGGAACCCATCATGAACTTTATGGAGCATTATATGGGGCCATCATGAACTTTATGGAGCATCTTATGGGGCCCATTTTATTTTTGAAATTTACCAGTAGCTTCGGCATTTTCCACCCTAGGTTTATAGGCGAGTCAATAAGTTTTCCCAGTTTTTTGTGACAAAATTAGGGTGGTCGGCTTATACATGGGTCGGCTTATACGCGAGTATATACGGACTTCTAAAGAAAATTGCCCCCAAGTTATTTTGAGCGACCCCGCCTGCTGTACCATCCTTGTGATTTACGAGAACGTTTCTCACTTCCTGCTAGGACAGCGGAAACCCAAGGAGTAAAGAGAGAAGGTCCTTATGGCTGCATGGAGTAATGCTGGAAATCTCTAAGTCTGCGGGGACAACAGAGACTTTAGAAGAAGGCAAACCAAGGTTTAGTGCTAGCACTAGTGTGAGAGAAGGTTTATACTACAGGAGAGAAGTGCTGTAACAGGAAAGAACCTAACAAATAAAAAAGATTGTAGACAAACCAGATTTTGCTATCTATTCATGTCATTGCCTTCCATATTACAGAGAAATTTCCCTAAATCCGGTATCTGATAATCCACAATGATGTATATTCAGGGTCGAACTGGGGTGTCTGGGGCCCACCAGGGGAATGGACTCTAGGGCCCCATCCTACAGCTATATGCTAATATCTGTCAGTCGTTATCCCCATTATAGTGGAGCATCGGCTGTAAAACACAGGCGGCTCCTGCACATCTACTGTGCACCCCCATAACTGGGATGTATAATTACGGTAGTTTACATTAATGTGGTTCTTTGGTTAAAACAATTTATCACCGATCCATGGGCTCTATAGGATAGCTGATCGCATACGTCCGACCATTAGAAACTGCACCGACCGGAAGAATGAGAAAGTTTTATCGTTGATAGGACACTTATCCCCATTTTAAAATGGAGCAGCAGGTTAGATATCTGACCGAAGCTTCATTCATTCTCTTTGGAGCTTCTATAAAAATACAAGTGCAGCCACTGAGGGAATGAATGGATCAGTTGTCAAGTCGGACATGCCACTCCAGTCTAATGGGGATAAAAAGTTCCACATTTTGCTGAATGGGTCCAAGTAGTTAGACCCCCCCAATCAATACGTTATCACTTGTCCTGTGAATAGGAGATTACGTTTTTCCACAGGAAACCCCTGTAAGTGCATCTCTGCCGCTGTTTACAAAGTATTTAATCTCTAATGGAAATAAAGAATATTCTCCTAATTAATATCAGAGAAGACTAATGACCGTCAAACACAACACAATCCACTGTACCAAGACCAATAATACCACATACAGGGGAGAAATACCACCACACCATGACCAGACCACATAGTACCCGCATCATATCACATAAAAGGCACAAATACAACCACACCATGACCAGACCACATATTACCACCACATAGTGACCGAATAATATGACATATTACCAGCATATAGGGACCAAATAATAATTCATACACGGAGAAATACTTCCACACTGTGAACAGTCCACAAATTACCACCACTTATTGATGGAATACTACAGTACTGATTATGAATACAAACCACAATAATAACAACACTGTTATTACCACCAGTGACATTATACACAGTACCTCTGTATATAGTGTCAGTGTACAGGTAATACAGTGATTACCAGTGACATTATACACAGGAGCTCAGTGATCACTGGCAACATTATTGTCAAGGTTTGCTCAGCTTGTGGGATTAGGTAGTTCAGAGGTTAATGTGGATGGCCTCACTCTGAGATTCTGGGAGGCTTTTTAAAGCCTCATTGTGGGCTCATTCCTCATCGCTTATACTCAGACCCTTGGCCGAGTGTGTGTGACCCTGGTGTGCTTTGTGACTGTGATACTTTATGCTTGTTTGGTTTTGATCTGGTTCTGTCCCTGTTACGAGTTCTGCCTGTCCCTCTTGTACTGCGTTGCTATCTCTGTGTATGACTCATTGCCTATGACCTGACTATTCTGATTTCCCCTCTTGTACTGTGCAGCTATCTCCATGTATGACTCATTGCTTACGTTCTGACTACTCTCTGCTCGCCCCTCTGTTATCGCGCCGCCCTCTCCAAGTATGACCGCCTGTTTGTCTGACCAGAGTTCCCCTCGCTTCTACTCCAGGATTCCTGTAGTAGAGTCCTACAATCATCTCCAGCAGTGTGACACTAAGCCCCGCCCCCTGTAGTCACATGATCGTAGGTCCTTGTACTTCTTACTACCTTCAGCGTCGCAGGTCCCGTCTGCCTGAACTTTCCCTGCGGTATCGGACCCCGGGCCCTCCCTCTGTATTGGTGAGTCACCCTGCTCAGCCATGGCAGTTCGCCGGGGCTGACAGGATCCTGATATTTAACACAGAAGATCTGTATATAGTGTCAGTGTAATACAGTGACCACCAGTGACATTATACACAGGAGCTTTTGGAAGTGCATTGAGCAGCAGGGTGGTTTGCTGGTGAAGGGAAAAAATCTCTTTAAATCTTCTGCCTTAGCGAGTGTGAACGAGCTGAGTGTGACCTGAGCGTAAGTGCGAATGGTGGTGTGTGACTTGTGATTCAGTGACTTTGGATTCAGGGAGTTTGCAAAGGAGGTATTATTGAATTGCTGTTATATTTTATTAATACTTTTTATTTATTTTTACTTATCTTTCTGTCTGGTTCAATCCCCATTAGGAATGTGCTCCACTATTGCCAATGCCATCCAGTGTACGTCTTGCCGCATGTACGCAATCCTTGACCAGCCAGTCGAGGGTGCATACCGCTGTGCGAGATGTGAGCACATTGTGCATTTGGAAGCCCAGATACTGGATTTAAATATGCAGCTGACAACACTGAGCTCAATAGACAATATGGAAAGGAGACTTCTACTCACTGAGCAGACGCTCAATGAGATAGATGAGGGGGGGATGCTAGGTTGGAGCTGCAGGACAGTGAAGCAGTAAGATGGGTGACAGTTAGAAGGTGGGGTAGACGGAAGAGTGCCAGGGAGGCTAGTCCTGATCTGGCACAACCCAATAAGTTTGCCAAGTTGGCAGATGAGGGGAGTGTCAGTGCAGGGGTAGCACTACTGCAGCAAGGCATGCCCTCTGAAAGCTGGAGGAGTGTCTGCTCCAGTAAGGGGAGAAATAGGAAAGCAGGGCAGGCCAGGAAGGTGCTGGTAATGGGGGACTCAATTATTAGGGGAACAGATAGGGATCGTCGAACGGTGTGCTTCCTACCTGGCGCTCGAGTCCGACACATCGCTGATCGGGTTGACAGATTACTGGGAGGGGCTGGTGAGGATCCAGCGGTCATGGTGCACATTGGCACAAATGACAAAGCTAGAGGTAGGTGGAAGGTCCTTAAAGATGATTTCAGGGAATTAGGCTGTAAGCTTAAAGCAAGATCCTCCAAGGTGGTATTTTCGGAAATACTTCCTCTACCACGTGCCACACCAGAGAGGCAACGGGAGATTAGGGAGGTTAATAAGTGGCTCAGGAATTGGTGTAGGAAGGAGGGGTTTGGGTTCCTGCAGAACTGGGCCGACTTCTCAGTTGGCTACAGGTTCTACGCTAGGGACGGGCTGCACCTCAATGGGGAGGGTGCATCTGTGCTGGGGGAAAAAATGGCTAGAAGGGTGGAGGAGTGTTTAAACTAGGAAGTGGGAGGGAAGGGTATTCATTTTATAGGAGGGGAAGACTGTGCAGATAGAGACTTGGGCACAAATAATGAAAGTGGGGGTGGCATGGAGCTGGGGTTAGAACAGTTAATAATGAAATAGAGGTACAGACATACATAAAGTGCATATATACAAATGCCAGAAGCCTCGCCAACAAAATGGAGGAATTAGAATTAATTTTGTTGGAGCATAATTATGACATGGGGATATCTGAGACATGGCTGGATGATTGCCATGACTGGGCGGTTAATTTACAGGGCTATAGTCTGTTCAGAAATGACCGTACAAATAAGCGAGGGGGGATGTCTGTTTATATGTAAAATCATCCTTAAAACACATCCTGCGTGATAATACATGTGAATCTAATGAAAATGTAGAGTCCCTGTGGGTGGATATAAGGGGAGGGGGGAAAAATAATAAATTACTGATAGGGGTTTGTTATAAGTCTCCAAAAATAATGGAAGCAATAGAGAATATCCTCATCAAGCAAATAGATGAAGCAGCGACTCAAGGAGAAGTCATTATTATGGGGGACTTCAACTACCCTGAAATACATTGGGGAACCGAAACCTGCAGTTCCAGCAAAGGTAATGGGGTTTTGAAAACTATGAGAGACAATTACCTTTCACAACTGGTTCAGGACCCAACAAGAGGGGGGGCACTGCTAGACCTAATATTAACCAACAGGCCAGACCGCATATCAAATGTAAGGGTTGGGGGTCACTTGGGTAATAGTGATCACCAGATAATAAGTTTTCATGTATCCTTTAATAAGATGTGTCGTAGAGGGGTTACAAGGACACTAAACTTCAGGAAAGGAAATTTCCAATGGATGAGAGATTCTCTTGGTGCAATTAACTGGGAAATTATCCAGAGACATAAAAATACACAAAGAAAATGGGAGACGTTTATTAGCATCCTGAATAGGACCTGTGCACAATATATACCGTATGGGAATAAACATGTGAGAAATAGGAGGAGACCACTATGGCTAAATAGAGCTGTAAGGGGCGCAATAAGTGACAAAAAGAAAGAATTTAGAGAATTAAAGCAAGGAGGTAGTGATGAGGCATTAAATCAATACAGAAGACTAAATAAATTCTGTAAAACGCAAATCAAGGCAGCAAAGATTGAGCCAGGGAGACTCTTTGCCAGAGAAAGTAAAAATAATCCTAAAATATTATTTAACTACATACTGTAAATAGTAAGAAACTAAAAAATGATAGTGTTGGCCCTTTCAAAAATAGTCTGGGTGAAATGGTGGATGAGGAAAAAGCCAATATGCTAAATGACTTTTTTTCAACAGTATTTACACAAGAAAATCCCATGACAGATAACATGATCAGGGATAAAAATTCTCCATTAAATGTCACCTGCTTAACCCAGCAGGAAGTACGGCGGCGTCTAAAAATCACTAAAATTGACAAATCCCCAGGCCCGGATGGGATACACCCCCGAGTACTGCAGGAATTAAGCACAGTCATAGATAGACCATTATTTTTAATCCTTAAGGCTGTGTGCCCACGTTGCGTTTTTTTAAGCGTTTTTGATGCGTTTTTCGGGGTCAAACCGCATAAAAAACGCCTAAAAGAAGCATCCCATTCATTTTAACACATTTTGGCCTTTTCGTGCAAATGGATGCGTTTTTTACCGCTAAGGAAACGCTTAGCGGTAAAAAACGCAGCATGTTCATTAATTTCCGCTTAGGTCCGCGTTTTTGGCTATTTCCTTTAGTCCAAAAGACGCGCGGGAAAAAAACGCATCAAAAATGCGCTGCAAAAACGTGCATTTTCTGGGAAGGAGACCCGTTTCCTGAGCGTTTAAAAACGCTAATGTGGGCACATAGCCTAAAGATTCCATAATAACAGGGTCTGTACCACAGGACTGGCATATAGCAAATGTGGTGCCAATATTCAAAAAGGGGACAAAAACTGAACTTGGAAATTATAGGCCAGTGAGCTTAACCTCAACTGTGGGTAAAATCCTGGAGGGTTTTGTAAGAGATTCTATACTGGAGTATCGGAAGAATAACCTCATGACCCAATATCAACATAGATTTACATGGACCGTTCCAGTCAGACTAATCTGATAAGCTTTTATGAAGAGGTAAGTTCCGGACTGGACCAAGGAAATGCAATGGGCGTGGTGTACATGGATTTTTCAAAAGCTTTTGATAGGGTGCAATACAAAAGGTTGATACATAAAATGAGAACAATAGGGGTAGGGGAAAATATGTGTAAGTGGGTTAAGAGCTGGCTCAGGGATAGGAAACAAAGGGTGGTTATTAATGGAGCACACTCAGACTGGGTCACGGTTAGCAGTGGGGTACCACAGGGGTCGGTATTGGGCCCGCTTCTTTTTAATATATTTATTAATGACCTTGTAGGGGGCATAGAGTAGAATTTCAATATTTGCAGATGACACTAAACTCTGCAGGGTAATCAATACAGAGGAAGACAATTTTATATTACAGGAGGATTTATGTAAACTAGAAGCTTGGGCTGATAAATAGCAAATGAGCTTCAATGGGGATAAATGTAAGGTCATGTGTTGTGAATTCTCTCTCTGGCTTCCCCCTGGTCATTACTGAAGATAGTGGAGCTGGTCAGATTGAGAGTTCTCTTTCTGGGCTCACTCTGGTGGTTACTGGAGGTAGTGGAGCTGATTTGATTGACAGAAGCTTACCACCTGATATTGAGGTAGACAATTGGAGATCTGGGGTTTCTGATTGGGAGCTGACTCCCTCTATCCCTGCTATTGATTTTTTTCCTGTACCTCCTGAGGTCTGATGTCTCCTGCTCTTTCCCTGCATGTTCAGCTAAAAGGTTAATTTGCTATTCTTTTTGTATTTGATCTGGTTTTGTTTATCTCTGCTTTGTGTGGGTCAACTAGCTCCGGCTGGGGCTGTGCTGAATCACCGCCCATATGTTACTGCATGTGCCAGTTTGTTTTGTCCCCTTTTATATTGATCTCTTTTTGCTTTGCTTTCAGAATATACCGGAGTGCTGATATAGTGGGGGGGCGAAGTCATGCGACTTCAGTGTTTTTGTGCATCAGACGTGTTGGACTTTTTGCAGGGTATTTTGAGTGATTGCAGACAAAGTCTTTCCTTTCCTGTCCTGTCTAGTCAGTGTGGGCCCCATCGTTTGCTCAGTCTATTTATCTGCCTGCGTTTGTGTTTTCATCTTGTCTCACCGACAATATATGTTTGGGGGCTATCTAATCCTTTGGGGGTCTGGTCCTGGGCAGTTTAGATTTACCCTTTCTTGCTTTAGGCTTAGTTAGCTCTCCGGCTGTGCCGAGGCGTCTAGGATCATCATAGGTACGCTCCACGGCTACTGCTAGTTGTGTGGACAGGATCAGGGGTCTGCATCCGCTTAGTTACCAACCTCTTTGGTTTTCTGTGGCTTAGCCTGGCCTTCTATCCTCCTCGGTGACCCATTCATAACAGTCATGCACTTGGGTAGAACAAACAAGATGTATAATTCTGCTTAATTGTAAAACACTGGGCAAAACTGTCACTGAAAAAGACCTGGTTGTGTGGTTGAACGACAAACTCACATTTAGTGGCCAGTGTCAGGCAGCTGCTGCAAAGGCAAATAAAATAATGGGATGCATTAATAGAGGCATAGATGCTCATGAGGAGAACATAATTTTATTTCTACATAAGTCACTAGTGCGACCACACTTAGAATACTGTGTACAGTTCCGGTCTCCGGTGTATAAGAAAGACACAGCTGAACTGGAGCGGGTGCAGAGAAGAGCGACAAAGGTTATTAGGGAACTGGGGGTCTGCAATACCAAGACAGGTTATTACACTTGGGGTTATTTAGTTTGGAAAATCGAAGGCTTAGGGGTGATGCGGGGACAGTACAAAGACATTTCTAGTGATCTTTTTACTCTTAGACCTGTGACAGGGACAAGGGGGTATCCTCTACGTCTGGAGGAAAGAAGGTTTAAGCATAATCACAGATGCGGATTCTTTACTGTAAAGCGAGCAGGCTCGGACTGGCCCACCGGAGAACCGGAGTATTCTCCGGTGGGCCCGGGCACTGACAACTGCTGGCATACTGGCCAGCAAGTGCCTAGGGCCCCCACTGCTCCAAGGGCCCCCAAGTCAGTGGGTATGGGGCCCCTGAGTCAAGGGGGCCTGCCCTGTGCCAGCTAGCAGCAGCAGGAGATAAGTTTCTGTCCCCGCTGCTAAAGCGAAATGAATATTCACGCTTCTCCACGCCTCTATGGGTGTGGAGAGGCGTGAATACCATTCCTCTTTAATAGCGGGCAGCCCATCCCCAGCACCGCACCACACACACAGCACCGCATCACTCACACTCACACACAGCTCCACATACACACGCAGACACACAGTACACCTCACCTCCCCGCAGCCGCAGCACATCCCGGCTTCCTGCTTTCTGGGCGTTTCCTGTCTGACAGCCCAGCTGGATGACGTCATCATCCAGCGTGCTGTCTCAGAGAGAAAGCTGCAGGAGAGAAAGAGGCTTCCGGGATGTGCTGCGGCTGCGGGGAGGAGAGTTGTGCTGTGTGTCTGCGTGTGTATGTGGTGCTGTGTGTGTGAGAGATGTGATGCGGTGCTCTCTTGTGATGAGTTGCTATGTGAGTGAGAGATTATGTGGACCGGTGCTGTGTGTGTGTGTGAGGGGGTGGTGGGGAAGGACAATGATATTGGTGGTGGGAGGCAATGATGGATGTGATGGGCAATTATGGCAGTGGGGGAGGCAATGATGGAGGTGATGGGCAATGATATTGGTGGGGGAAGCAATGATGGCAGTGGGGGAGACAATGATGGAGGTGATGGGCAATGTTATTGGTGGGGAAAGCAATGATGGTGATGGGCAATGATATTGGTGGGGGGAGGCAATGATGGTAGTGGGGAGACAATGATGGAGGTAATGGGCAATGATATTGGAGGGAGGAGGCAATAATGGAGGTGATGGGCAATGATGGTGGTGGGAGGCAATAATGGAGGTGATGGGCAATGATTGCAGTGGGAAGGCGATGGAGGTGATGGGCAACGATGGAGGTGATGGGTAATGATGGAGGTGATGGACAATGATGGAGGTAATGGGCAATGATGGAGGTGATGGACAATGATATTGGTGGTGATGCAATAATGGAGGTGATGGGCAATGATGGTGGTGGGCAATGATGGAGGTGATGGGTAATGATGGAGGTAACGGGCAATGATGGCAGTGGAGGAGACAATGATGGAGGTGGTGGGCAATATTGGTGGGGGAAGCAATGATGGAGGTAATGGGCAATATTGGTGGGGGGAGGCAATGATGGCAGTGGGGGAGACAATGATGGAGGTGATGGGCAATGATGGTGGTGGGCGGAGGCAATGATGGAGGTGATGAAATGGACAATGATGGTGGGGAGGAGGCAATGATTGAGGTGATGGAATTGGGAGTGATGGGGTGGTGGGGGAGAATGATAGGGGTGGTTGGGGAGAAGGCATCGATGGAGGTGGTGAGGGGCTGCATTATACTTTATGAGGGGGCTACATTATATTCTGATGGGGACTGCATTATTAGGGGACTACATTATATTCTGGGGGGCTACATCATACTATATGAGGGGGCTACAGTATACTCTATGGGGGGCTGCATTATATTCTTTGGTGGGGCAGCATTATTCTCTCAGGGGACAACATTATATTCTGGGGGGCTACATCATACTATATGAGGGGGCTACAGTATACTCTATGGGGGGCTGCATTACATTCTGTGGTGGGGCTGCATTATTCTCTCAGGGGACTACATTATATTCTGGGGGGGCTACATCATACTATATGAGGAGGCAGCATTATGCCCTATTAGGGGGCTACAGTATACTCTATGGGGAGGCTGCATTATATTCTGTGTTGGTGCTGTATTATACTATATGAGGGGGGCTGCATTATGCCCTATGAGGGTGCTACATTATATTCTATGGTGGGGACTGTGATATACCTTATGAGGGGGTTGCATTATATTTTGTGGGGTGCTGCATTATACCCTATGATGGAGGCTACATTATAATCTATGAGAGCGGCTACATTATATTCTATGAGGGGGCTACCCCTCTATGATTCTACCCCAACCCCTGCTACATAATTAAGACGTGTACTACCTTATATTATACCCTGATATTAGTGTGTTTTACCACACAATTGGTTGTCTTGTATTTATTTCTATGTAGCTACATAGTGGGCCCCAAGAATGATTTTCTCTGGTGGGCCCAAGGTGCTCCAGTCAGACGCTGGCAGTGAGACTATGGAACTCTCTGCTATATGATGTTGTAATGAGTGATTCCCTACTAAAATTTAAGAAAGGCCTGGATGCCTTTCTTGAAAAGTATAATATTACAGGTTATGTACACTAGTTTCCTTGATATTGTGTTGATCAGGGAGCTAGTCTGATTGCCCTATGTGTAGCCGGAAAGAATTTTTTTCCCCACTGTGAAGCTTACTGTTTGCCATATGGGTTTTTTTTGCCTTCCTCTGGATCAACATGTTAGGGCAGGTTAGGATAGGATATGGGTTGAACTAGATGGACCTAAAGTGACACTATGACACTTTTCATTCTCTACTCAACCCAAGAGTACAGGCCCCAACCACGGAGCTCTGAGCTGACGATCTGGCCAATTACTTCAAAGAAAAAATTGACCAGATCCGACAGGAAATTATCTCCCAATCACCTCATACCATGCACTGTCCTCCCTCCCCCACTGCATCTAGCTCACTCTCTGATTTTGAACCAGTCACAGAAGTAAACAGGCTCCTTGCATCTTCTCGCCCAACCACTTGCACCAGTGACCCATTTCCGTCACATCTCCTCCAGTCCCTTTCCCCTGCTGTCACCCCTCACCTAACTAAAATATTTAACCTCTCTCTCTCTCTCTCTCTTCTGGTATCTTTCCCTCCTCATTTAAGCATGCCATCATACATCCACTACTTAAAAAACCATCCCTCGACTAAAACTGTGCCGCTAACTATAGACCTGTCTCTAATCTTCCCTTCATCTCTAAACTCCTGGAACGCCTGGTCCACTCCCGTGTTATCCGCTATCTCTTTTATAACTCTCTTCTCGACCCTTTCCAATCCGGTATCCGCTCTTTACACTCTACTGAAATTGCCCTCACTAAAGTCTCTAATGATCTACTAACAGCTAAATCAAATGGTCATTACTCCATGCTACTTCTCTTGGATCTCTCTGCAGCATTCGACATTGTGGATCATCAGCTCCTCCTCACTATGCTCCGTTCCATTGGCCTCAAGGACACGATTCTCTCCTGGTTCTCCTATCTCTCTGACCGCTCCTTTACTGTATCTTTTGCCGGTTCCTCCTCCTCTCACCTTCCCCTTACTCTTGGGGTTCCTCAAGGATCAGTCTTAGGCCCCTCCTCTTCTCTTTGTACACTGCTCCTATTGGTCAATCAGTAGATTTGGTTTCCAGTACCATCTCTATGCTGATGACACCCAATTATACGCTTCTTCTCCTGACATCACACCAGCCTTTCTAGAAAACACCGGCGATTGTCTAAACGCTGTGTCTAACATCATGTCCTCACTATATCTGAAACTGAACCTGTCAAAGACTGAACTCCTTGTGTTTCCTCCCGCTACTAATGTACCTATACCCGACATTGCCATTTCCGTGTGTGGTTCCACTATTGCTCCCCAGCAACATGGACGCTGTCTTGGGGTCATACTTGACTCCGAGCTTTCCTTTGCCCCCCCACATTCGATCACTGGCTCGCTCTTGTCATCTGCACCTCAAAAACGTTTCTAGAATTCGACCTTTTCTTACTTTTGACTCTGCAAAAACTCTTACTGTTTCTCCTATTCATTCTCATCTCGACTATTGTAACTCTCTTCTAATCAGTCTCCCTCTTACCAAACTCTCCCCTCTCCAATCTGTCTTGAATGCTGCAGCCAGGATCATATTCCTCACCAATCGTTACACCGATGCCTCTACCTTGTGCCAGTCATTACACTGGCTACCCATCCACTCCAGAATTCAGTATAAACTTATTACCCTTATCCACAAAGCCCTCCATGGCTCAGCACCACCCTACATCTCCTCCCTTGTTTCAGTATACTACCCTACCCGCGCCCTCCGTTCTGCTGATGACCTGAGGTTAGCATCCTCAATAATCAGAACCTCCCACTCCCGTCTCCAAGACTTTACACGTGCTGCGCCAATTCTTTGGAATGCACTTCCCAGGTCAATACGATTAGTCCCCAATCCCCACAATTTTAAGCGTGCCCTGAACACGCATTTATTCAGACTGGCCTACCGCCTCAACACATTAACCTAATCTATCCCTGGGTGGCACAGTCAAAAGTTTTACCGTAACCAGGTTCCCCGCATCATGTTCCCACATGCTTTATGCATCCATTAGCCCTCTGTGTCTGTACTCTACACACTTTACATTATGGCTGGTCCAAACAATCAGGGCAATTGTTACCACCCACCTTTCGTGTCTACCTCTTTCCTCATAGACTGTAAGCTTGCGAGCAGGGCCCTCATTCCTCTTGGTATTTGTTATAATCTATGTGACTATTGTTATGCTGTAATGTCTATTGTCTGTACAAGTCCCCTCTGAAATGTAAAGTGCTGCGGAATATGTCAGCGCTATAGAAATAAAGCTTATTATAATTAAGTCTTCCTTCAACCATAAAAACTATGTTACTATATAGTGTCAGTGTACAGATAATAAACTGATCACTATAGTTTCATTATATAATAATAATAAAAATAATACATTTTATTTCTATAGCGCCGACATATTCCGCAGCACTTTACATTTCAGAGTGGATTTGTACAGACAATAGACATTACAGCATAACAATAATCACATAGATAATAACAAATACCAAGAGGAATGAGGGCCCTGCTCGCAAGCTTACAGTCTATGCGGAAAGAGGTAGACACGAAAGGTGGGTGGTAACAGTTGCCCTGATTGTTTAGACCAGCCATAATGTTAATTGTGTAACAGTACAGACACAGAGGGCTAATGGATGCATAAAGCATGTGGGAACATGATGCGGGGAACCTGGTTATGGTAAAACTTTTGGCTGTGCCACCCAGGGATAGATTAGGTTAATGTGTTGAGGCGGTAGGCCATTCTGAACAAATGCGTTTTCAGGGCACGCTTAAAATTGTGGGGATTGGGGACTAATCGTATTGACCTGGGAAATCTTTCCAAAGAATTGGCACAGCACATGTAAAATCATGGAGACGGGAGTGGGAGGTTCTGATTATTGAGGATGCTAACCTCAGGTCATCAGCAGAACGGAGGGCGCGGGTAGGGTAGTATACTGAAACAAGGGAGATGTAGGGTGGTGCTGAGCCATGGAGGGCTTTGTGGGTGAGGGTAATAAGTTTATACTGAATTCTGGAGTGGATGGGTAGCCAGTGTAATGACTGGCACAAGGTAGAGGCATCGGTGTAACGATTGGTGAGGAATATGATCCTGGCTGCAGCATTCAAGACAGATTGGAGAGGGGAGAGTTTGGTAAGAGGGAGACCGATTAGAAGAGAGTTACAATAGTCGAGACGAGAATGAATAAGAGAAACAGTAAGAGTTTTTGCAGAGTCAAAAGTAAGAAAAGGTCGAATTCTATAAATGTTTTTGAGGTGCAGATGACAAGAGCGAGCCAGTGATCGAATGTGGGGGCAAAGGAAAGCTCAGGGTCAAGTATGACCCCAAGACAGCGGGCATGTTGCTGGGGAGTAATGGTGGAACCACACACAGAAATGGCAATGTCGGGTATAGGTACATTTGTAGAGGGAGGAAACACAAGGAGTTCAGTCTTTGACAGGTTCAGTTTCAGATATAGTGAGGACATGATGTTAGACACAGCATTTAGACAATCGCTGGTGTTTTCTAGAAAGGCTGGCGTGATGTCAGGAGAAGAAGCGTATAATTGGGTGTCATCAGCATAGAGATGGTACTGGAAACCAAATCTGATTGTTTGACCAATAGGTGTAGTGTACAAGGAGAAGAGGAGGGAGCCTAGAACCGATCCTTGAGGAACCCCAAGAGTAAGGGGAAGGTGAGAGGAGGAGGAACCGGCAAAAGATACAGTAAAGGAGCGGTCAGAGAGATAGGAGGAAAACCAGGAGAGAACGGTGTCCTTGAGGCCAATGGAACGGAGCATAGTGAGGAGCTGATGATCCACAGTGTAGAATGCTGCAGAGAGATCCAAGAGAATTAGCATGTAGTAATCACCATTTGATTTAGCTGTTAGTAGATCATTAGAGGCTTTAGTGAGGGCAGTTTCAGTAGAGTGTAAAGAGCGGAAACCGGATTGGAGAGGGTCGAGAAGAGAGTTATCAAAGATAGCGGATAAGGCGGGAGTGGACCAGGCGTTCCAGGAGTTTAGAGATGAAGGGAAGATTAGAGACAGGTCTATAGTTAGCGACACAGTTTTGGTCGAGAGATGGTTTTTTAAGTAGTGGATGTATGATGGCATGCTTAAATGAGGAGGGAAAGATACCAGAAGAGAGAGAGAGGTTAAATATTTTAGTTAGGTGAGGGGTGACAGCAGGGCAAAGGGACTGGAGGAGATGTGAGGGAAATCGGTCACTGGTGCAAGCTGTTGGGCGAGAAGATGCCAGGAGCCTGCTTATTATAAACAGGATCTCGGTATTTAGTATCAGTGTACAGGAAATACAGGGATCACCGGTGACATTACACACAGGAGATCTGTATATAGTGTCAGTGTACAGGTAATACAGGGATCACTAGTGATATTATACACAGAAGCTCTGTATATAGTGTCAGTGTATAGGTATCTTGGTATATAGTGTCAGTGTATAGGTAATACAGGGATCACCAGTGATATTATACACAGGAAACATGTATATAGTGTCAGGATATAGGTAATACAGTGATCACTAGTTTCATTATAAACAGGATCTCTGTATTTAGTGTCAGTGTACAGGTAATACAGTGTTCACTGGTGACATTATACACAGGAGCTCTGTATATGGTGTCAGTGTACAGGTAATACAGGGATCACCGGTGACATTATACACAGACGCTCTGAATATAGTGTCAGTGTACAGGTAATACAGGGATTACCAGTGACATTATACACAGGAGCTCTGTATATACTGTCAGTGTATAGGTAATACAGGGATCACCAGTGACATGCTCAGGAGATCTGCATGTAGTGTCAGTGTACAGGTAATACAGGGATCACCAGTGATATTATACACAGGAGCTCTGTATATAGTGTCAGTGTACAGGTAAAACAGGGATCACCAGTGATATTATACAAAGGAACCCTGTATATAGTGTCAGTATATGCAGTATGTAATAGAGGGATCACCAATTACATTATACACAGACGCTCCATGTATAGTGTCAGTGTACAGATAATGCAGTGATCACCGGTGACATTATACACAGAAGCTCTGGATACAGTTTCAGTGCACAGGTAATAGAGATCACCAGTGACATTATACACAGGAGATCTGTATATAGTGTCAGTGTACAGTTAATTCTGTGATCACTGGTGACATTATACACAGGAGCTCTGTACACAGTATATAGTGTATAGCGTGCGTGTACATGTAATACAGTGACTCACCAGTGACGTCTGTAGTTGAAGTCCTTCATCTTTGTTTTCCTTCAACCAGCACAGACCGCCGTCACTTCTTCCAGCCAGGACTCGTCCCTGCAAAAAATAACACAAAATCATCAACATCAATAGCTGATTGCTTCCAGAGGACTTTCCCCACTCTTTCCCTGACTTCTACACTACGTCAGATGAAGAAAAGCGACTTAGTGCCGCCCTGCACAGTCACAGGACCTACCTTTGGTTCCTTCCGTGGAAAACTGTTTCCTAAAAAGTAAATTATATTACAGTAATAATAATGTCCCTAATTGGACCCTAAAGAAATTATGTTCCCCACTTGTCATCATAAACTAATCTAGCATGTTCCTTATTCTGGCCCTCGAACAGAAATTAAGTCCCTCATCCTGGCCTCCTTTATTCAATAATTTCACCCAGCCTGACCCCCTATATTTTATCTTATGCCTCAGCCTGGCCCCCTGATATCCATCCCGCTTCCCCAGCTATACATACTGGCCCTCATATGTCCCTTGTCCTGCCCCATCATTTATCTCTCCTGGACGCCCATATATCCTTCCCGGTCCCTTGTCCTGGCTCCCCATATATCCATCTTGGCCCCCCATTTACAGTGGGGCAAAAAAGTATTTAGTCAGTCAGCAATAGTGCAAGTTCCACCACTTAAAAAGATGAGAGGCGTCTGTAATTTACATCATAGGTAGACCTCAACTATGGGAGACAAACTGAGAAAAAAAAATCCAGAAAATCACATTGTCTGTTTTTGTTTCATTTTATTTGCATATTATGGTGGAAAATAAGTATTTGGTCAGAAACAAGCAATCAAGATTTCTGGCTCTCACAGACCTGTAACTTCTTCTTTAAGAGTCTCCTCTTTCCTCCACTCATTACCTGTAGTAATGGCATCTGTTTAAACTTGTTATCAGTATAAAAAGACACCTGTGCACACCCTCAAACAGTCTGACTCCAAACTCCACTATGGTGAAGACCAAAGAGCTGTCAAAGGACACCAGAAACAAAATTGTAGCCCTGCACCAGGCTGGGAAGACTGAATCTGCAATAGCCAACCAGCTTGGAGTGAAGAAATCAACGGTGGGAGCAATAATTAGAAAATGGAAGACATACAAGACCACTGATAATCTCCCTCGATCTGGTGCTCCACGCAAAATCCCACCCCGTGGGGTCAGAATGATCACAAGAACGGTGAGCAAAAATCCCAGAACCACGCGGGGGGACCTAGTGAATGAACTGCAGAGAGCTGGGACCAATGTAACAAGGCCTACCATAAGTAACACACTACGCCACCATGGACTCAGATCCTGCAGTGCCAGACGTGTCCCACTGCTTAAGCCTGTACATGTCCGGGCTGTCTGAAGTTTGCTAGAGAGCATTTGGATGATCCAGAGGAGTTTTGGGAGAATGTCCTATGGTCTGATGAAACCAAACTGGAACTGTTTGGTAGAAACACAACTTGTCGTGTTTGGAGGAAAAAGAATACTGAGTTGCATCCATCAAACACCATACCTACTGTAAAGCATGGTGGTGGAAACATCATGCTTTGGGGCTGTTTCTCTGCAAAGGGGCCAGGACGACTGATCCGGGTACATGAAAGAATGAATGGGGCCATGTATCGTGAGATTTTGAGTGCAAACCTCCTTCCATCAGCAAGGGCACTGAAGATGAAACGTGGCTGGGTCTTTCAACATGACAATGATCCAAAGCACACCACCAGGGCAACGAAGGAGTGGCTTCGTAAGAAGCATTTCAAGGTCCTGGAGTGGCCTAGCCAGTCTCCAGATCTCAACCCTATAGAAAACCTTTGGAGGGAGTTGAAAGTCCGTGTTGCCAAGCGAAAAGCCAAAAACATCACTGCTCTAGAGGAGATCTGCATGGAGGAATGGGCCAACATACCAACAACAGTGTGTGGCAACCTTGTGAAGACTTACAGAAAACGTTTGACCTCTGTCATTGCCAACAAAGGATATATCACAAAGTATTGAGATGAAATTTTGTTTCTGACCAAATACTTATTTTCCACCATAATATGCAAATAAAATGAAACAAAAACAGACAATGTGATTTTCTGGATTTTTTTTTCTCAGTTTGTCTCCCATAGTTGAGGTCTACCTATGATGTAAATTACAGACGCTTCTCATCTTTTTAAGTGGTGGAACTTGCACTATTGCTGACTGATTAAATACTTTTTTGCCCCACTGTATATGCATCCTGCCCCCCCCATATAGCCATACTGGCCTCACATATATGTAACCTGGCCCCCCATATATATCCATCCTGCCCCCCCCCCCATATATATGCATCCAGGTCCCTTGTCCTGCCCCCCCTCCCTCATAAATCCATCTAGACCCTCCATATATATGCATCCTGGCTGTACCATATGTATGCATACTGCCCATATATCCATCCTGGTCCCTCCTCCTGCCCCTCCCCCATATATCCATCCTGGTCCCCCATACATACATTCTGGCCCCCTCATATATATCTATCCTGGCCACCCCCCATATATCCATCCTAGCCATCCCATATATGCACCCTGGCCTGCCATGTATATGCATCTTGGCCTCTCCATATACAGTATATGCATCCTGGTCCCTTGTCCTGCCCCCATCCCCCATAAATCCATCTTGGTCCCCCATATATATGCATCCTAGCTGTATAATGTATATGCATCCTAGCTCCCCATGTATCCATCCTGGTCCCATGTCCTACCCCTCCCGCATATATCCATGCTGGCCCCCGTATATGCATTCTGGCCCCCTCATATAAATCCATCCTGGCCCCATTACCCATATATCCATCCAAGCCGCCCCATATCTGCATTCTGGCCCCCTAATATATATCCATCCTCCCCCCCATAAATGCATCCTGGCCCCACATATATATATGCATCTTGGTCCCTTGTCCTGCACCCCAATAAATCCATCCTGGCCCCGATATATATGCATACTGGTTCCCCCATATATCCATCCTGGTCCCTTGGCCTGCCCACCCCATATATCCATCCTGGCCCCCCATATGTATCCATCCAACCCCTTGTCCTTCCCCATATCTCCATCCGGGCCCCCCACATGTATCCATCCGGGCCCCTCACGTATGTGCATTCATCCTGGCCCCCCCCATTATGTGCATCCATCCTGGCCCCCCTTCTGTGCATCCATCATGGACCCCCGTATGTGTATCCATCCTGCCCCCCCCCCATTATTTGCATCCATCCTGGCCCCCCTTCTGTGCATCCATCATGGACCCCCGTATGTGTATCCATCCTGGACCCCCGTGTATATGCATCTATCCTGCCCCCCCCCCGTATGTAGATCCATCCTGGCTCCCCCATATGTGCATCCATCCTGGCCCCCCGTATGTGCATCCATCCTGGCCCCCCCCGTATGTGCATCCATCCTGGCCCCCCTCCATATTTGCATCCATCTTGGCTTCCCCGTATGTGCATCCATCCTGGCCCCCCTCTTATTTGCATCCATCCTAGCTCCCCTTCTGTGCATCCATCATGGCCCCCCCGTATGTGTATCCATCCTGGCCCCCCATATATACATCTATCCTGTCCCTCCCGTATGTAGATCCATCCTGGCTCCCCCATATGTGCATCCATCCTGGCCCCACCGTATGTGCATCCATCCTGGCCCCCCCCTCCATATTTGCATCCATCCTGACCCCCCCTCTCATTTGCATCCATCTTGGCTTCCCCGTATTTGTATCCATCCTGGTCCCACCGTATGTGCATCCATCCTGGCCCCCCTTTATGTGCATCTATCCTGGCCCCCCCGTATGTGCATCCAACCTGGCCCCCCTCTTATTTGCATCCATCCTAGCCCCCCTTCTGTGCATCCATCATTCCCCCCCCCCCCCCATATGTGTATCCATCCTGGCCCCCCCATATATGCATCTATCCTGGCCCTCCTCCATATTTGCATCTATCCTGACCCCCTCTCTCATTTGTATCCATCTTGGCTTCCCCGTATTTGTATGCATCCTGGCACCCCCTCTTATTTGCATCCATCCAGCCCCCCCCCCCCTTATTTGCATCCATCCTGGCCCCCCCCCTTATTTGCATCCATCCTGTCCTCCCGTATTTGCATCCATCCTGGCTCCTCCATATGTGCATCCATACTGCCCCCCCCCCCGTACGTGCATCCATCATGGCCCCCTGTATGTGCATCCATCATGGCCCCTCCCATATGAGAAGAAAAAAATACTGCTCTTACCTACCTGAGCTCCCGGTGCGTCCTCCTCCTCCTCCTCTGCAAGTACGGCGCGCTCATAGTAACATGACCGCCGACATAGCAGAGGCCGGCGGTGAATGTGTGAGCACGCATGACACTGACGTCATACGCCGGAGACGACAGGCACATACTTGCCAGTATCTATTGGGACATGCGACGCAGTGGTTCAGGTAATGAACGCTGCGTGAGAGCGCCACTGCACATACGCGGCCTGCACTTTTAAAGGGCCGAGCCCCTAAAAAGCGCAGACTTTTTTTTCTTCTTTTCCCCCTCTCCTTCCCACTACCACAATCCCCGGTACCCCACCAGGCCAGACCGACCCTGCATATACTGAATGTTTACGACCCTTTAATTAAGCATCATTCAGACATCTGCTTGCTGTTATTTTCACGGATAGAACATAAACGCATTATAGTCTATGGGGCTGTTCACATGTTCATGTTTTTTTGTGTCCAAGCAAAAATTATAGAGACGTGCGTTTCTTTATAAGCATCACAGATAGGAAAGTTGCAATATAAGTCTATGGCTCTGAAAAAAAAAAAAAATCACAGAATCCCACTGTTTATTGTACAATACCACAACACTCAAAAAGTCCAATTGATTTACATTTATTTGAAGTAAATGCAGCAGTACGTCTGTATAACAGAAAAAGGGCCAACGTTTCGTCCACAGACCTTGGTCACAGCCTATAAAATATATACAATAAGGCCGCGTTCACATGATCAGTATTTGGTCAGTATTTTACATCAGTATTTGTAAGAAAAAAAACAGGAGAGGAACTATCAGGCTGTGTGCACACGCTGCGGATTTTGCTGCGGTTCCGCAGCGGTTTTGGCCGCTGCGGTGTACAGTACAATGATTCCCTATGGGAATCAAAAACCGCAATGCAGATGGTGCGGAATTTTCCGCGCGGATTATCTGCGGTTTTCAATCCGCAGAAAGAATTGACATGTCAATTCTTTCTGCGGATTCCCCTGCGGTTTGCCATCTCCTCCATTGAGAAGATGAAAAACCGCAGGGCAAAACCGCAGAGCAATCCGCAGGTAAAACCGCAGGTCTTTTAACCTGCAGTTTCACCTGCGGATTTTACAAAATCCGCGTGGATGAATCCGCACCTAATCCGCAGCGTGTTCACACAGCCTCAGAGGAAAAGTCTAAAACAAACACGTCACCACTTCAGTATTTATCACCCACTTCTGGTTTTAGCTTAAAAACACTGAGCTAAAATACTGACCAAATACTGAACGTGTGAACGTGGCCTAACAGAGACTAAACAACATGATGATAAGTTGCATAAAGATCAAAGTAAATAAAATAAATATGCACAAAAGTAGGAATTAGTCCTACCGGTAATGGTATTTCCAGGAGTCCATCATGACAGCACCACCAGGAGGTTGTCCTTATCCTTGGTAGGGACAGGAACACAGAAGAGGTTAAATAGCCCCTCCCCGCTAACACCCTTCAGTGATTTTCTAAGTACCACACCAGGATGGATGCAACGCGATTTTATTGAACTTCCTTCTACACATGTTACATCACATATCAGACTGGAAATTCAAGGGAGGGTATATAAGGGGTGCTGTCATGATGGACTCTTGTAAATACCATTACCGGTAGGACTAATTCCTACTTTCCAGGATGTCCCTCTTGATAGCATCACCAGGAGAATTACCAAATTACTCCAACTAGGGCAGGATTACAGCCTGAAGGACTTTCCTCCCAAAGGCCGTTTGATGATTTGTCATAACATCTAATTTGTAATGTTTACAAAAGGTATTAAATTTAGACCAGGTTGCGGCCCTGCAGATTTGGACGCTCCTGCGCTCTCTGCCCATGAGGCAGAAACGGCTCTCAGTAAATGGGCCATGAGGGTTTCTGGCGGAGGATTCCTTGCCGACACATATGCTGCGCCAATAGTTGACTTCAAACATCTGGCCAGGGCAGCTTTCGATGCCTTCTTCCCTTTGTTTTTGCCTGCCATTTGGATAAAAAGGTTAGAGTCCACTCTCCAGTGTTCTGTGAGTTTTAACCCCTCAATGACCGCCAATACGTCTTTTAACTGACGTGAGATATAAGAGAATAGCATCCCCATACAGGTGACAATCCAGCAGCTGTCGGCTGCACACTATAGCTGACCACTTGCTGCAACAGCCACGATCAGTGTTTGCACCCTCCAAATCTTTTTAACCCCTTAGATGCTGCTGTCAATAGTGACAACATCATATAAATGGTTAACAGAGAGTGTGGGGGCTTCCTCTTTATCCCCATCCGCACCCTAAGATCATGATTGTGTGGTCCTGATGTTTGCCATGGCAATTCAGGACCAAATAGCGGCCTCAGAGTCTGACGGCTGTTGTAACCTGTTCAGAAGTCAGCGACATTTAGATGGTAATAATACACTTTTTCATTTCTGTCATGCCACTTTGCATTAATTTCTGAAAATCACCTGAAGGGTTAATAAACTACCTGACTGCAGTTTTCAATATGTCAGGGGGTGCTGTTTTTAAAATGGTTTTACTTTTGGGGGTTTTCCAATATATAGGACCCCCAGAGTCACTTCAAACCTGGATAGGTCCCGAAAAAATTAATTTGATAAATTTCCTTGATAAAAAGAAAAATTACTGCTGCATTTTTAAACCTCCTGAAATGCTAGCAAAATAAAAGAACATTTTACAAATGGTGCTCATGTAAAGCAGACATGCGGAAAATGTTATTTATGAATGTTTTTGTGTGGTATGACTATCTGGATTAAAAGGGAAAAAACGTATTGACCTAAATTTACCATTATCATAAAGTACAATGTGTCACGAAAAAACAGTGACAGATTTGTTGAAGCGTTCCAGAGTTATTACCACATAAAGTGACACTGGTCAGATTTAAAAAATTTAGCTCCGTCACTAAGGGGTTAAGCATTGAAGAACGGTTCTTTTAACCTCCAAGAGGTGGAGAGAGTGTTCTTTCTCGTTGCTGTAATTCTGGCAGAAAGTAGGTAATACTATTTCCTGATTCCTGTCTAAACCGGAAATCACTTTGGGAAGAAAGGCCGGATTTAATTTTAAGACAATGCAGTCCTCCTGTATTTTTAAATATAGGTGTTCTATGGATAGGGCCAGGATCTCCCCTATGTGTCTCGCAGTAGCTATTGCTATGAGAAAAAGAGCCTTGAACGTTACTGACCTTAGGAAGGCCGGCTCTAGTGATTCATATGGATCCTTGCGTAGTTCATTTAGGAGTAGGCTGAGATCCCAGGGTGGTATTGAGCTACGGCTTGTGGGTCTCATACGCTGTGTGGCTTTTTTGAACCTCACCACCCAGGGATGATTTGCTAGAAGATAATTGAAATATAAACCTAGCGTACTAGGTCTCAGGCCCTTGTCAAAGCCTGCTTGGAGCAAGCCGAGAATGTGGGGGATATTTGGACATTAGATACTGGTACTGTACATTGAGAACAGAACTTCTTCCAGATTTTCCAATATATTGCTGAGGTGACTGGTTTCCTACTTTGCATAGTAGATATCATTAGTTCGGAGAGCCCCTTTGATTTTAGGATCTCCGCCTCTGGATCCAGGCTGATAGCTGTAGCATTTCTGATACCCTTCAGTCAGCAGCCTCCAAACTCCTGTCCCTTACTTCATCCTTTGGACTTACACAGTGGTTCTCCTCAGCCACCCACACAGACGGACACACATTAGACCTGGTCTTCACCCACCTCTGCTCTCTTTCTAACTTCACCACCTCCCCTCTCCCTCTCTCTGACCACCATCTACTCACTTTCTCATCCCCATCCTCCTCTCCTGGCACCCATGTCCAGCAACATGCGCACCCCTGCAGAAACCTTGCACACCTAGACACCCACGCGCTCTCTGACTCTATTCTACCACTGACATCCATATCCTCACTCCAAGACACAGACGGTGCCACTGCTTTCTACAATGCCACTCTCACATCAGCTATTGACACGGTCACCCCTCTCGTTCATGGCAGAATGCGATGTACCAACAGACAACTCTGGCACAATAACACCACTAAAAAGCTCCGGCAAGCGTCCAGGGCTGCAGAGCGGCATTGGAAGAAAACAAATTCGCAAGATGACTTCACTGCATTCAAACAGAGAAGACTCGCTTTCAAATCTGCCCTCACCTCTGCTAAACAGGCCTACTTCATAACCCTTGTATCTTCCCTATCCTACAATCCCAAACAGTTATTCAAAACTTTCAACTCCCTCCTCCGCCCACCACTGCCCCCTCCAACCTCCCTCATCTCTGCTGAGGACTTTGCCACACACTTCAAAAATAAGATCGACCAAACAAGGCAAGTCTTCATTGTTCAACCACCACAACCCCTTTGTATACCAGGCCAATGCCCAAACCCCATAACCTCCCTCTCCAACATCACTGAAGAGGAGCTTAATCGCCTCTTCTCCAAATCGCACCTCACAACCTGTGCATTTGACCATCCCACCTCCTCCCCAACCTCACCACCACACTTATCCCATCCCTAACCCACCTCTTCAACCTATCGCTACCGTCCGGTACCTTCCCTTCTGCATTTAAACATGCCACAATCACGCCTATCCTTAAAAAGCCAACCCCGACCCAACGGCTATATCCAGCTATCGCCCAATATCGCCCAATATCACTGCTCCCATTCGCTTCCAAACTCCTGGAGCTGCACGTCCATGCTGAACTTTCCTCCCACTTCTCATCTAACTTGCTCTTTGACAATCTACAATCTGGTTTCCGCCCCGATCACTCCACTGAGACAGCCCTGACTAAAATTACTACTGACTTACTTACAGCCAAAGCAAACAGACAATATTCTATACTCTTCCTTCTAGACCTGTCCTCTGCATTCAACACAGTTGACCACTGCCTCCTACTACAGATCCTCTCCTCCTTTGGCATCAAAGACCTCACCCTATCCTGGATCTTCTCATACCTTTTAAACTGCACATTCAGCGTCTCCCACTCACACACTACCTCCTCATCCCACCCTCTCTCTGTTGGAGTCCCCCAAGGCTCTGTTCTAGGACCCCTACTCTTCTCAATTTATACCCTTGGCCTGGGTCAACTCAAAGTCCCATGGATTCCAGTATCACCTTTATGCTGATGACACTCAGATCTACCTCTCTGGCCCAGACATCACCTCTTTGCTGTCCAGAATCCCGGAGTGTCTATCAGCCATATCCTCCTTCTCCTCTCGCTTCCTCAAGCTCACTGTGGACAAATCTGAACTCATCATCTTTCCTCCATCTCACAGATCTTCCTTACCTGACCTATCTAGCACTATTAATGACATCATGCTTTCCCCAGTACCGGAAGTCCGCTGCCTCGGAGTAACCCTTGATTCTGCCCTGTCCTTCAAACCACACATCCAAGCTCTTTCTACCTCCTGTCGCCTCCAGCTCAAAAATATTTCCAGAATCCGTCCTTTGCTCAACCTTCAATCTACTAAAATGCTTGTGCCTGCCCTCATCATCTCCCACCTTGACTACTGCAACATCCTTTTCTGTGGTCTCCCTGCTAACACCCTCGCCCCTCTCCAGTCCATCCTTAACTCTGCTGCCCGACTAATTCATCTCTCTCCTCGCTACTCCTCCGCTTCTCCCCTCTGCAAATCTCTTCACTGGCTTCCATTCCCTCAGCGTATCCAGTTCAAATTACTAATACTGACCTACAAGGCCATCTATAACCTGTCTCCTCCATATGTCTCTGAACTAATCTCCTGATACCTTCCCTCACGTAGTCTACAGTCATCCCAAGACCTCCTTCTCTCCTACACACTTATTCGCTCCTCACCCAACCGCCTCCAAGACTTCTCCCGAATACCCCCCATACTCTGGAATTCTTTGCCCCAACATGTCCGACTATCAACCACATTCGGATCCTTCAGACGGAACCTGAAAACCCACCTCTTCAAGAAAGCCTACAGCCTGCAATGACTCCGCTACCTCCTCACCACTACTGGAAATATAACCTCAATCAACACCAGAACTGCTGCAACCCGCCAACCTACTGTCTCCTTCCCCACCATCCTGTAGCATGTAAGCCCGAAAGGGCAGGGTCCTCTCCCCTCTGTATCAGTCTGTCATTGTAAGTTTGTTTACTGTAAGTGAAATCTGTAATTTGTATGTAACCCCTTCTTATGTACAGCACCATGGAATCAATGGTGCCATATAAATAAATAATAATAACAATTTTTGGTCTCTGATGTACTAGAGGTCCCTGGGTTAGTAGGTCCAGTCTTGCTGGTAGTAGAATTGGATCTTCCAGCGCCATCCAACTTAGTAGGGAGAAACAGCTCCTTTTGGGCCATTAAGGGACAATCAAGATTACTGATGTTCTGCTTTCTTGGATCTTCCTTCAGACTCTTGGTATAAGAGCAAGTGGTGGAAAGGCATAAGCGAGACCCATGTTCCATTTCTGTGCCAAAGTGTCTACCCCTTTCTTTCACCTCTTTCTATTTTCTGTCCCCTCTTTCTTTCTCTCTGTATTCTTTTTCTCTGTTCTCTTTCTTTCTTTCTTTCCCTTTTCTCTCTGTTCTTTCTTTATTATTATTTATTGTTATAGCGCCATTTATTTCATGGTGCTTTACATGTAAGGAGGGGTATACATAATAAAAACAAGTACAATAATGTTAAACAATACAAGTCATAACTGGTACAGGAGGAGAGAGGACCCTGCCCGCGAAGGCTCACAATCTACAAGGGATGGGTGAGAATATAGTAGGCGAGGATAGAGCTGGTCATGCAGCGGTCTTTCCCCTTTCTTTTTTTTTTTAACCGTCTTTATTGAGTGTAATACAAAGTATACATATAATGTCCAATAACATAACAGAAGAACATTTATGCAATATTATTAACATTAGACGACATTTTTTCAACTATAACCCCCCATCCTCTCCCCCAGGCAAACTCCATAAATTTGTAACACAATTTCGATCCAATCTAACAGGGATATTACCGGCAAGCTGCTCTCTCCCTGCCAGATCGTGGTTCGTCGATGGACCGCGTCCTCCTCTGGGCGCGGTACATCGACGACATTTTCATGATCTGGCAGGGGTCAATTACTCTACTTGAGGATTTTATGCAATCTCTGAATACTAATAATTTGAATATCCGCATTACCTACTATTTTGATGTTAATAAGGTCGAGTTTTTGGACGTCACACTCAGACGGGATGATAAGGATGTATTACAAACAGATATTTTCAGGAAATCTACTTCAACAAATACTCTGTTACATGCCTCTTCTGCACACCCGAGACACGTGATTCAGTCCGTGCCCACAGGACAGTTTCTGCGTCTTCGCAGAATATATGCAACTAATTTGGATTTTGAACTTCAAGTAGAGGATCTGAAAAAGAGGTTTTACGAACGTGGCTATAGCCGTCGCATGGTGAAACGTGCCTATAATCGCGCTAAACATTCTCTGCGGCATATGATCTATTATATAAATCGGAGGTGCGACTAACTGATGACAAAGTAAGGTTTGTCACTGATTACCATGCCCAATTGGCTCGAGTAAGGGATGTTCTTATCAATCGTGGCCCATATTTAGGGCTGATCCAATTCTTTTGAAATATATTCCTGAAAGACCAGCTATCTCTACCAGACGCACTAAGAATCTATGCGATTATCTGGTTAGAAGTCATCATTTGGGTAGTTCTAAACCAACGTTTTTGGATAGTGGAACAGGTTGTAGGCGAGGTTGTACTCCTTGTAGTCGATGTGTAGCTTGTCCTAATATAGAAAGGTGTAATACCTTTTACAATGCAGATAGATCAAGTACCTATGACATAAGGAAAAGTATTACATGTAATACTCGTAATGTCATTTATTTTGCAACATGTCCTTGTGGACTTATTTATGTTGGTTTGACCACGCGTCCCTTTAAGGTTCGCGTGAGAGAACATGTTCTTGGCATTTTGGCAGCAGTCGACCACAAGGAGGCATCCTCCCTAAAAACTATACCGTGGCATTTTTGGCTGTGTCACTCTTGCGATGCCTCCCTTCTTCGTGTGAGGGGCATTGATTGTATTGAGGCCACTCTGCGAGGGGGTAGAACGTCGCAGAAGTTGGCCCAGCTAGAATCCCGCTGGATTTGGACTCTTAATACACTTCATCCCCATGGGCTTAACGAATATAATAGCTTTGCTCCCTTTTTATGACCTAGATGGCGGTATTTGAGTTAGGTTCCATCTGTGTTAAGAGCTTTGTTTTTAATACTTATTTTATGTTGATTTTTTAGGTGGTCTTTGGAGTCTACTTATTTTTGTGTTATCACTTGTGCATTTCATGGAGGTTTAACATCTTGCAAAATGACAGCTACTGTGAAACTACGTGGATGTCCCTGAACAGTGATAGAGGCCTATATTTGCTGGACAGTGTTTACATTGTTTTATGTGCAATATACAGTCATTTTGGCTGTTTCGTATCTCTTTATACGTTATATATTGTATTTTGCAATATATGCACTTTCGGGTACATCATCATTAGTTATATATGTATATGAATATTTATATTGTTTATGATGGATATTTTACTATGCTGTAGTCAAACCTTTTTGGGTGGAATATTATATATAGATAGACATAATATCGTGTGCCGTAGTTTTGACTAGCGAGAGAGATATGGATAGATGCGTTTTTGTACATATATACTGTCTGATATTGCATTTCGCCATCTAGTACGCTCATTCCACCTCTTTAGGTGCTAATTCTGTTTGGTCACGTAGCCTGATCATTTCATCTATTTATGTGTTATATTTTTTTGTCATTTGTCCCTTCAATGTTGTAAAGTCAATGTTGATTTTTATGTTGGCTAGCGTTATAATTATGTGCCTCTGTGTATTTATACATGGAGCTACTAATTTTCTATGCTGTTACATCTTTTATGTGTTTTCCCACACACTTGCCCTCTTTTAATATGGCGCCGAGTATAATTCTTGTTCTGCGCACGCGCGCTGTGAGTCACTCTGATGGTGCTCTCCATATCCTAATGACGTCTGATCATGTGGGGCCGCATGTTTCCGGCGCTCATTGGATGGGAGGCACGGTCTAGAATGGACCAGCAGCTGCCGCGTTCATGGAACTTCCGGTAGGCGCGCTATATAGATGTGCACATTGTGTTCCTTAACCACGCCCCCCTGAGGAAGGAGCAAGCGCTCCGAAACGCGCGTCGGGGTGATGCTTGGACACTGAACGCTGTTGTCTCTTGCCTCCTGCTGCGGTTCATTTAATTAGGAATGATTGTCTCTTTATTATTTACTTGCTATCGCTGTGAGTGCCCTCTGGTGCAGGTACACAATCAATGTGCTAGAGGATGCTCACTTTGATTAATATTATGGCACACGATTTAGATAGTGATCTTGGTTAACACTATGGTATTTGATGCAGAGATAGACGCAGGGGAGACTATTTATGCTAGGTCATATTTTCTATAATGTATTATATGGATGAGTTTTCAGTGTGATGTGTCAGCGTCGGTAGTTTTTCTTGCTGTTTTCACAATATGGTGTTTTAGCCTCACCTGTATGCTTTCATATAATAAAGGATTTTTTTATGAATTTTTCATATTAACTTTGGACTTAGTGATCGTTTCTTTTTGGCTTGTGTGTCTCTCATATACCAGTTGGTGAGCTGGAAACAACTATGTATCGCCTGGCGTGTGGAAGATGTCTGAGTATAGATAAAAGAGGACCATGTGGAAAAAAAAACGTTCAGTGTCTTTTTCTTAAGTAAGGCCTCTATCCAATCTATTTAGAAGTGATATGTTACTTTTGTAGTAATTAGGCTTAAAGAAGGTGTTGCATCCTGCGTCCACAAATGGAGAATGCTTTTACGTGTGGCTGCCGCCCATATGAACAAGATGCGGCGCTGCTGGACAGAAAGCCTCACCAACTGGTCCTGTGCGAGAATATTAAATATGGCCCACTCTGAGGAGAGAGAGAGATAGATATGTCAAAGGTGTTGATGAGATGTTGATGAGATGTTGCAGAAGTGTATCCCACACCTCATTTTTGGGCAGTCCCAAAGGCAATGGAAAATATCAGCTGGAGAGTGTAAGCATTTAGGGAAGGGATAGTCCCCTGAGGGGGACATTTTTACTTGACCTCCGTGGAGATATATGCTCTATAAAATATCATAAGAGACATGGTTATGTAACTGTCATATGGTAATATAAAGTTAATATGCAGAGTGGCTTTCAAAAGGTCATTTACCCGACAGTTTGTTAATTGAGCAACCCATTTTCCAGGGCCTGGTGAAGAGTCTGACCAATGTATAGAAGGCTTTAATGATTTATATAGAAGACTCATAGAATAAGTTCCCATTTGGGCTTTAATGGATATTAAATTTAGAGGGTGTGTTCTAGCATCATCCGGTATGTCTCGCAATATTGAGCTTACGTAATGTCTAATTGGAGAGATCGTAAAATTGTCTTCTGTAAGGATTGGGTATTTGAAAATCATGTCCTCTAAGGCAGGGGTCCCCAACCACCGGGTCGCTGCAGTGCCCTTGCCGGTCCGCGGACACAAGGGGAGCCAGGGGCGGTCAGTGGCGTAGCGGGGGCTGGGGCGGCGCGCAGCAGTTCTTAGCGGCGGCCAGGGAGCGATCCAAGCAGCTCCGCTGCCTGCAAGAGGGAATGGCAGGAGCGGAGCTGCAAAGACCCGTCCTGCTTCCTGCCCGTCGCCCGCGCTTCCTGTCTCTGACTGACACAGAGAGGAGAGCGCGGCCGCTGCTGTGTCAGAGCGAGGAAGCGCGGGCGATGCTGCGACAGGAGAGAGGTGGTGTGTGTGTGTGTGTGTAGCCTGGCCGTGTGTGAAGGATGGGGAGACGGCAG
This sequence comes from Dendrobates tinctorius, assembly GCF_039654945.1. NCBI lineage: Eukaryota > Metazoa > Chordata > Amphibia > Anura > Dendrobatidae > Dendrobates > Dendrobates tinctorius. The sequence continues at coordinate 1,880,355 of NW_027361791.1, read as the reverse complement.
TGATGGAGAGACGGCAGTGATGGAGAGACGGCAGTGATGGAGAGACGGCAGTGATGGAGAGACGGCAGTGATGGAGAGACGGCAGTGATGGAGAGAGGGGAGTGAAGGCAATGATGGAGAGACGGCAGTGATGGGGTGAAGGCAATGATGGGGTAAAGGCAATGATGGGGTGAGGGGAGTGATGGGGTGAAGGCAATGATGGGGAGAGGGGAGTGATGGGGTGAAGGCAATGATGGGGAGAGGGGAGTGATGGGGTGAAGGCAATGATGGGGAGAGGGGAGTGATGGGGTGAAGGCAATGATGGGGAGACGGCAGTGATGGGGTGAAGGCAGTGATGGGGAGAGGGGAGTGATGGGGAGAGGGGAGTGATGGGGAGAGGGGAGTGATGGGGAGAGGGGAGTGATGGGGTGAAGGCAATGATGGGGAGAGGGGAGTGATGGAGCACTCATTCAAAACCTATGGTGAGTTGAGTCACATTATAAATGTTATTTAATTATAAGTATGCACTGCTACACTACAACTGCGTCCATAGCCTCGCCCCCTTATGACCAAAGCCCCGCCCCTGCCACACCTCCATCCCCGCCCTGCCGGGCCATGGAAGAATGGTCTTGCTTGAAACCAGTCCCTGCTGCAAAAAAGGTTGGGGACCACTGCTCTAAGGTAAGAAGGCATTGATTATTTGTTAACGTATCTCGGACCAGTCTAGACCCATTGTTTCCAAGCACCTTGTAAATGGGAGGTGACTTGCCTTGTAGAAAAGAGGGGTTACCTTGAAAGGGAAGAAACATTGAGATGTGGGGGTCAAGACCGCTAACTCGTCTAGCTTGACGCCATCCCAAGATTACCGACCACAATAGAGGATTATCTCTAACCTCCACTGGAATTTCAGCATTTCGTAGGTGAAGCAATGCTGGGAGGCTGAAGGGTCTACACATGGCCTCATCTATTGGGGTATTAGTGAAGCGATTAAAGGCATGTATCCAATCAAGGGAATGGCGAAAAGCAGCCGCTATACTGTAGAGGCGTAAATTTGGGAGATTAAGTCCACCCAAAGATTTGGTTTGCTGTAGCTTAAAAACACTAATTCTAGAGCCCCCTTCTGAGCCCCAAATAAATTGGCAGAAGGCTTGTGGCAGTAGCCTATCAGCTTTAGAAAGTAGAACCGGGAGCGTCTGTAAAAGAAAGAGTATTTTAGGGAAAGAGATCATTTTAATTAGATGGGCTTTACCTGCAAAGGATAATTTAAGGGATTTCCAGGATTGAATTTCTTGTATAACTACAGAAATAAGAGGCTGAACATTTAATTTATAGATATCATGAGGATTTGATGGTAGGTCAACGCCAAGATAAGGTAAAGAATTTCTCCTCCACTGAAAGGGAACGGCCACCGTTTCTGAGCAATTTTAAAAATAGCTAAAGCATGAGTTTTATTAAAGTTTATACGAAATCCCGAAACTGCTCCAAAATCATTAAAGGCATCCATTATAGAGGAAATGGCTTCCTTAGGATTGGATATCATGAGTATGCCCCATATGCTGACCCATAAGATGCTCCATAGATTATACCCCCATAAGATGCTCCATAGATTATACCCCACACATTATGCCCCCGTAAGATAATCCATAGATTATACCCCATATGCTGCTGCTGCAAATTAAAAAAAAGAATGGCATACTCACCTCTCCATCGCTGAGGGACAGGTGCTGGGTCCTGAGCAGGCGGAGACACTGGCGCGCTATGGGAGCCAGTTGCCATGGTCGACGCTGGCTCAGAACCAGACACCTGCGATATTCACCTGTCCCGGGTGCATCGCCGCTGTCTTCCAGGTCCTCTGCAGTGACGTTCAGCAGAGGGCACGCACTAACCACGTCATCGCACCCTCATCTGTCTGAGCATCACTGACAAAGGACGCAGCAGACAGCGGTGAGCAGCGATGGACCAGAGACAGGTGAATATCGCATATACTTACCCCTCCTGACGCAGTCTCTGCAGCCGCGCTTCTCTCACGGTTTCCGGCAGCGCATATTCATGACTTTAATGAGCGGTACCACGTGACCGCTGAAGGAAGGAGCCTGAGACCGTGAAACAAGCATGGGGGCTGCAGAGACGCATCAGGGGGGTCAGCATGACCTGACACCCGTGCTCCCCCACCGACACCCTGGCGTTGTCACGTGCACCGTCCTGTGTGACACGGCCAGCAGGCCGGTAACTAATACAACAGGACACGGCCTGTGTAATTGTCCAGTGTGACGCGGCCCGCAGGCCGGTAACTAATACAAGACAAAGGGGATAAGGAAACATTTTCAACGGTGGGCCAGCCGATAGGGAACGGGGGACGTGGAGACCTTCTGCACTCCCCTGAGTCAGTGTCCCTAACACTCCTAACGTGCCCTATACAGGCTCCTCACCTGTCGCCGATCAGGAACCTGTCACCCTAGCAAACCCTACACCTATTCCTTACTAGGGAGCTGGGTGGTGCAGGCACTGGCCCCACTGCTGTACTAACACCAACATGAGGAAAAGTGACTAACAGGGAAACACTTAGCTTTGCTCTGATGCACTTGCTCCTGGCAACAGAGTCCAACACCTGAGTGCATCTTCCTCCCACCGTGTCCAGCACCCGAGAGCCGCCTTGGAGCAACAGAATCCAGCACCTGAGTACAGCTGTCCAGCAACAGTGTCCAGCAACCGAGTCCAGCACCTGAGTGCAGCTCTACACCATAGCTGCCACTCCACCAAGCTTTGCAAGAATTCTTCACTGACACCATTGCTGCCACTCCACCATGCTTTACACGAACTCCTCGCTGACACCATATCTGCCACTCCAGGACTCTGGACGAGCTACCCTGGTCTCTCCTCCAGCTCCCTCCTTCACCCAGGATGGTTGGAAAAGACCAACAATAATATCACCAATGTGAGTGAGCACAACTGACACACCTTTATTGAGTAAACACACCGGTTAGTGATTCCCATGCAATTACACTAACCACCACCGGGGGCAAAACTATCTCTAAGCACACCAGTGCAATGACCATACTGGCCACCGGGGGCAAAACTATCTCTAAGCACAAAGCTTAGAGAGAGGAAGAAAAAAAAAAAAAGGTTACCAGTGCTCATCTGACATGATCCCGCATGGATCGTGACAGGCGTAAATGACTTGCGTATAAGCAGAGAGGGGGACTTTCAGCCCAAAAAAAATGGGCTGAAAATCTCGGCTTATTCGCGAGTATAAACGGTACTTGAATTATGTATCTCCCTTGTGAGAGAATCCAAGCATATTGGAGAGAAAGCCACAGAGTTTCTGATAGCTAGCATTACACCTGTTTTTTCTTATAATTGTCTTGTAACACATGTGGATAAAGGGGGTGTCGCAATCTGCCAGCATCTTTATGGATAATAGGAGTTTCCTGGGCACAAAAGATATCGCATTTAGAGGAAACCACGACCTTCCACATAAAAGATCTTTTCTGTGGACTGTTAAGACCATTAACATTAATTGAACATATCTTAATCACCTTTTTTATACTTAGGAAAATGCTGAAGCCTGATAAAATCTGTGACCATCCATATGAAAATATTAATTAATCCAGAATTGAACCAGAAGGGAACAGAAGGTAACTGGAAAGAGTCACTGTAAACAATGTTTTTGTTTGTTTCCACTCTAACCCCTATAATCCTTCACTTTCTGATAACCCCACTAATCCCTACACCAAGCAAGGAACTGTTCATCTCTTCTTCAATCCTTCCAATCCATCTCGCCTCTTCCTCAGATCTGTTCCTCAACATACAATCCTCTGTCTCCAAACACAGACAGCCCTCTCATACCCTCTCTGCTCCCCCTCACTGCTGGCGATATCTCTCCAAATCCTGATCCTCGTCACCACATTCCCACAGTCATTTCTACCTCCCATCCACACCCAATCACAACTTCCCGTAACCACTCCAACCTTATACACATTCGCCCAGCCCCAGCTTCCCCAGTCCCACTAACAGGAGCTCTGTGGAACGCTCGCTCTGTGTGCAACAAACTTTCTTTCATCATCATTTTATTACCAGCAAACTTTCCTTCCTCGCCATCACCGAAACCTGGCTCACCTCCTCTGACAGAGCCTCTCCTGCTGCACTCTCATATGGTGGATTCCACCTTTCCCACACCCCCTCGCCCCCAGCTGCAAGCATGGTGGAGGAGTTGGTTTTCTCCTGTCAGATAACTGCTCCTTGACCCCAATCCCACTGCCGCCCTGTTGCCCTCCCTTCCTTCGAGGTGCACTCTGTGCGCATCTACTCCCCCTCCAACTAGCTGTCAGATACTGCCGCTCCAGGGTCAGCCACCACCTTCTTCAACACCTCGATCTACACTCACATGTCTGTAAGAGGGAGGAGAGATTCAGACAAAGTTCCCTACACAATGCGGATGCCGCTCTATATAACACCACAATAGCTGTAGCTTTGGAATCAGTTGCCCCTCTCAAACATACCAAAGCTCGCAAAATCAACAGACAGCCCTGGCACACCAGTCTGACCAAAGAACTGAGGCGGGCTTCCAGGGCTGCTGAGCGGAGTTGGAAAAAATCCCACTCCAATGAGGACTTCATCACATTCAAACAGTCCCTCACTACTTTCAAGGCCACATTCGCTGCAGCAAAACAAACCTACTTCTCATCTCTCATATCCTGTCTCACAACCCTAAGCAGTTATTCAACACCATCAATTCTCTCCTCCGCCCCCCCAGCACTTCCTCCCTCTCCACTCATCTCAGCTGAAGACTTTGCCTCATTTTTCAAGGAGAAGATTGATAACATCAGAGACAGTTTTGGTCAACAACCCCCAGTGCCCTTCCTCCTACCTGCCCTGCCCTCCTCCCCCAAAACCAACTTCTCCACCATTACAGAAGATTGACTCTCCACTCTACTCTCAAGATCACATCTCACTACCTGTGCACTTGACCCGATGCCATCTCACTTCATCCCAAACCTCACCACAGTCTTCATCCCAACCCTAACCCATCTCTTCAACCTATCACTAACTGGTGTTTTCCCCTCAAGCTTTAAACATGCCTCAATCACACCTATCCTCAAAAAGCCCTCTCTTGACCCATCCTCTGTATCTAGCTATCGCCCTATATCACTTCTCCCCTATGCCTCAAAACTACTGGAAGAACACGTCCATCTTGAACTATCCTCCCACCTCTCTTCTTGCTCCCTCCTTGACCACTTGCAATCTGGCTTCCGGCCACACCACTCCACTGAAACTGCCCTAACTAAGGTCACCAATGACCTACTAGCCGCCAAGGCCAAGCGACACTACTCTGTCCTCCTCCTCCTGGACCTGTCCTCTGCCTTTGACACAGTGGACCATTCCCTATTACTACAGACCCTCTCATCTCTTGGTATCACAGACTTGGCCCTATCTTGGATTGCGTCATATCTAGCAGACCGGACATTCAGCGTCTCCCACTCGCACACCACCTCCTCACCGCACCACCTATCCGTCGGAGTCCCGCAAGGTTCAGTCCTAGGGACCCTGCTCTTCTCAGTTTACACCTTCGGCCTCGGACAGCTCATAGAGATGATACTGAAAGCCATGAGATTCTATGTTGATGACACACAGATCTACATCTCTGGACCAGATATCACCTCCCTACTAAACAAAATCCCTCAATGTCTGTGCCATTTCATCCTTCTTCTCCGCTAGATTTCTAAAACTTAATATGGACAAAACAGAATTAATCATCTTTCGCCCATCTCACGTGACCCCCCCCCCACCCCCCAACGGACCTATCCATTAAACGGCTGCCCACTCTCTCCAGTCCCACAAGCTTGCTGACTCGGGGTTATCTTTGACACTGATCTCTCTTTCAAACCACATATCCAAGCCCTTTCCGTTTCCTGCCGACTTCAACTCAAAAATATTTCATGGATCCGTACATTCCTCAACCAAGAATCTCCAAAAACTGCAACCTCCTGCTCTGTGGCCTCCCCTCTAACACTCTCGCACCCCTCCAATCTATTCTTAACTCTGCTGCCCGACTAATCCACCTGTCCCCCCGCTATTCCCCGGCCTCTCCCCATTACCCAAAGAATCCAGTTCAAAACCCTAACCATGACATACAAAGCCATCCACAACCTGAGTCCTCCGTACATCTGTGACCTAGTCTCCTGGTACTTACCTGCACGAAACCTCCGATCCTCACAAGATCTCCTTCTGTACTCCCCTCTTATCTCCTCTTCCCACAATCGCATACAAGATTTCTCCCGCGCATCCCCTCTACTCTGGAACTCTCTACCACAACATATCAGACTCTCGCCTACCATGGAAACCTTCAAAAAGAACTTGAAGACCTACCTCTTCCGACAAGCCTACAACTTGCAGTAACCACCGATCCAACAAACCGCTGCACGACCAGCTCTACCCTCGCCTACTGTATCCTCACCCATCCCGTTGTAGATTGTGAGCCCTCGCGGGCAGGGTCCTCTCGCATCCTGTACCAGTCGTGACTTGTATTGTTTAAGATTACTGTACTTGTATGTATTATGTATACCCCTCCTCACATGTAAAGCGCCATGGAATAAATGGCGCTATAATAAATAATAATAATAATATACAGATGTGCAACATCAACTCCATCGTTACCAAATCCACCAAGCTTTCAGAATTATCCTGTATGTAAAAGAGAACATAAATATACAAAACATTAATTTGACCAACATAAACAATTAGCAGACCAACTAAAAGATCTACTCAGGCTTGGACTGGCACATAGGGTAACAGGGCAATCCCCCGGTGGGCCCTTGTGCAAATCTGGACCCCCAACCTTACTGTATGGGCAGTAATAGTCCTAATTCACTTTGTACAGAAAAAAAAGCAGCATCTCATTCATTAACTAAAGTATCCAGTTTATTATATAGAGGTATAGGTATATTTGGGAACCAGGGTCATGTAATATTTGCTTGCAGGCAAAAAGTGGGCCCCCAAAGTCAATGTTACTAGTGGGCCCTTGGCACCTCAGTCCGACACTGGATCTACTTATTCTGTGCGACTGACTAGTCAGTATCCCAGAAGAAGGGGGAAAAGTTCTGCCCGATTGGCCGAAAAGGCTACACGATTCCCTCTCTACCCAGACGAAGAAAATTCTATCATTCAGCACAGACTTGTTTTTAGTTGAAGAAAGTTGACAGCCAGCTTCCTCGAATTGTGTGTGGGTTCTGTGAGGGCAAGTGGGTTCTATTAGTGTAAGGTTACAGTTACGCATGAGGTTTTCTCCCTCTTCCAAGGAGGTAACCGTGTCCCACTCTCCTCTGTAATGTATGAGAAGCTTCAGTTGGAAACCCCATCTATATGTCACTTTCTTTTCTCTCAGAGTGAAAGTGATAGGATTCAATAATCTGCAGAAAATGTGAGTCACTGCCGATACATCCACGAATATTTTAATTTGTTGATAAGTGTGTGGGAGTTCTCCCTTTTTCTAGAAAAGAGTAGTAGGTCTTCTTTTATATGAAAGAAATGGATACGAGCAAAGACATCTCTGGGCATTGGTTCAGGTATATTTTTGGGGCGTTGTACCCTATGGATTCTGTCAATGATTGTGTCTAATGGGGAGCAGTTAGGGATAGCTGCTTTAATCAAACCTTGAAGGAATCCCCTCAGTTCTTGAGGAGGAACATTCTGGTATCCCTCGCAATTTTACCTTGTTTCGCCAAGAGCCATCCTCTACATCCACAAGTTTAGTTTGAATGACTTCCAATTCATCTGAGTTCATTATGTGCATCTATCAGCTTGTTGTGTGATTTGGCAAAGTCTCCCATTTTAATTTCCATATGAGATACTCTCTTGTCTAGTTCCTTAGTGTATTGCACTGTAAAAAAAAGACTTGCTGTGCTATTTGTTCAGGGTTCTAGTCTTTTGAGCTTCTTTTAACTGTATCACGTTTATAAAGACATTAAACTGTTAAAAGAAGCGGACTGACAATTATTCAAGAGGCTTCCGCTTGGGATTCGCTCATTATTTTCTACATACAAGGCAAATAAAAATGTCAGTGCCAAAGCTGCAACAAGAGGCAACTGAAAAGATGACACAAAAGATGCTTAAAGAAAGACACAACCAGCGTTTTCAGAAAGCACCTTCTGTTTGCAAATTTCATCAGGTAGCTCTGCTTGTAAAAGACATTGTGTGCACATACAGGGTCGGAATGGCCCACCGGAGAACCGGAGGATTATCACAGCTGACACACTGTGCCGGGTGTCAGGGGCGGTCACGGACCGCCCCCGACACGTTAACCCCTTGCACACCGCGATCAAACAGGTTCGCGGTGTACCAGGGGTTAAAGGGAAGTATCGGCAGGGAGGGGGCTCCCTCAGTGCTTCCCTGAGCCCCCCACGGCAGCGCAATGTGTAGCGCTGCTGCGGGGGGCTCCTTCCCTGCAGGTCCCCGAATCCAAGATGGCGACGGGGACCTTCGGGGGCCTGCAGGGATCCGGCTTCCTCAGTGCCTGCACAGCGCAGGCACGAAGAAGCCTGCTGCACTGCCTGTGACAGACCGCTGATCTGTCACAGTGATCTGTGATGTGACAGATCAGCGATCTGTCACAGGACAGTGATGTCCCACCTGGGACAATGTAATAAAGTTTAAAAAAAATAAAAAAATAAAAAAAATCGCCAAATAAATTAGAAAGAAAAAACAAAAATTCCCCCAATAAATTCATTTTTTGGAAAAAAAAAAAAACCAATAAAAAGTACACATATTAGGTATCGCCGCGTCCGTAACGACCTGCCCTATAAAACTGTCCCATCAGTTAAACCCTTTAGCGAACCCCCTTAAAAAAAATAAAAAACGAAGCAAAAAAAAAAAAAAAAAGATTTATTATCATACCGCCAAACAAAAACTGCTATAACACGCGATCAAAAAGAAGCATATAAATGTCCATGGTACCGCTGAAAACGTCATCTTGTCCCGCAAAAAACGAGCTGCCATACAACATCAGCGAAAATATAAAAAAGTTATATATCGCAGAATAAAGCGATGAAAATATTTTTTTTATATAAAATTATTTTCATTGCATAAAACCGACAAAACAAAAAAACGACCTAAATGAGGTATCGCTGTAACCGTACTGACCCGAAGAATAAAGCCGCTTTATCAATTTTATCGCACGCGGAACGGTGTAAACGCACCCCCCCAAAAGAAATTCATGAAACCCTGTTTTTTGTTCATTCTGCGTCCCAAAAATTGGAATAAAAAGCGATCAAAAAATGTCACGTGCCCGAAAATGGCACCGATAAAAACGTCAACTCGTCACGCAAAAAATAAGACCTCACATGACTCGGTGGGTCAAAATACAGAAAAATTATAGCTCTCAATATGTGGTGATGCAAAAACTATTTTTACAATAAAAAGCGTCTTTTAGCATGTGACAGCTGCCAAACAAAAACCCACCATAAATAGTAAATCAAGCCCCCCATTTTCACCCCCTTAGTTAGGGAAAAATAATAAAATTAAAAGAAAATGTATTTATTTCCATTTTCCCGTTAGGGCCAGGGCTAGGGTTAGGGCCAGGGCTAGGGTTAGAATTGGGGGGTTTCCACTGTTTGGGCACATCCGGTGCTCTCCAAATGCAACATGGCATCTGATCTCAATTCCAGCCAATTCGGAGTTGAAAAAGTCAAATGGTGCTCCTTCCCTTCCAAGCTCTGCCAAGCGCCCAAACAGTGTTTTACCCCCACATATGGGGTATCAGCCTACTCAAGACAAATTGCAAAACAACTTTTGGGGTCCAATTTCTCCTGTTACCCTTAGGAAAATAAACAATTGGGGGCAAAAATATCATTTTTGTGGAAAAATATGATTTTTTTATTTTCACGCCCGGGCGTTATAAACTTCTGTGAAGCACTTGGGGGTTCAAAGTGCTCACCACACATCTAGATAAGTTCCTTAGGGGGTCTAGTTTCCAAAATGGGGTCACTTGTGGGGGGTTTCCACTGTTTAGGTACATAAGGGGCTCTCCAAAGGCAACATGACACCCGCAGACCATTCCATCAAAGTCTGCATTCCAAAACGTCACTACTTCCCTTCCGAGCCCCGACGTGTGCCCATACAGTAGTTTTCTCCCACATATGGGATGTCAGTGTACTCAGTACAAATTGGACAACTTTTGGGGTCCAATTTCTCCTGGTACCCTTGGGAAAATAAAAAAAAAAAAAAAATTGGTGACTAAAAGATCATGTTTGTGGAAAAAATACGATTTTTTTTATTTTCATGCCCGGGCATTATAAACTTCTGTGAAGCCATTGGGGGTTCAAAGTGCTCACCACACATCTAGATAAGTTCCTTGGGGGGGGGGGGGGGGGGTCTAGTTTCCAAACTGGTGTCATTTGTGGGGGGTTTCCACTGTTTAGGTACATCAGGGGCTCTCCAAACGCAAAATGGCATCCGCTCTCGATTCCAGCCAATTTGACATTCAAAATCTCAAACGATGCTCCTTCCCTTCTGAGCACTGCTCTACACACATGGGGTATCTGTGTACTCAGGAGAAATTGCACAACCAATATTGTGATTTATTTTGTCCTGAAACCCTTGACAAAAAAAGTAAGAAAAAAAAACGGTGTCCAAAGATAAATTTTGGGGGAAAAAAGATTTAAATGTTCATTTTTTTCCTTCCACATTGCTTCAATTCTTGTGAAGTACCTAAAGGGCTAATACACTTCTTGAATTTGTTTTTTGAACACCTTGAAGGGTGCACTAACATGTCACGAAAAAAAAAAAAAGACAGTCTCAGAATCGGCAGGATCCGTTAAAGTGTTGTAGAGTTATAAGCACATAAATGACAGTGGTCTGATTTCACAATTAAGGCCTGGTCTTTTACCTATAAAATGGCTTGGTCGTTAAGGGGTTAAAGCAATAGGTCTCCAAAACAGGAAATTCACAAAATAAATGAGAAACGAATGGGAGGAAACTGGCGTCAATGTCTGACCAAACTAAGAAACCGCCTAAAGGAAATGGGATTTACATACAGAAAAGCTAAACAAAAGCCATCATTAACACCTTAACAGAAAAAAAAACAAGGTTACAATGGGCTAAGGAAAAGCAATCGTGGACTGTGGATGAAAGTCATATTCAGTGATGAATCACAAATCTGCATTCTGCAAGGTGATGCTGGAACTTTTGTTTGGGGTTGCATGTCAGGTAAAGGCAATGGGGAGATGGCTGTCATTACATCAATAAATGCACAAGTTTATGTTGATATTTTGGACACTTTGCTTATCATCCCATCAATTGAAAGGATGTTTGGGGATGATGAAATTATTTTTCAAGATAATGCATCCTGCCATAGAGCAGGAACTGTGCAAACATTCCTTGAAAAAGACACAAGGTCAAAGTCATGGCCTGCAAATAGTCCAGCTCTCAATCCAATAGAAAATCTTTGGTGGAAGTTGAAGAAAATGGTCCATGACAAGGCTCCAACCTGCAAAGCTGATCTGGCAACAGCAATCAGAGAAAGTTGGAGCCAGATTGATGAAGAGTACTGTTTGACATTCATTAAGTCCATGCCTTAGAGACTGCAAGCTGTTATAAAAGCCAGAGGTAGTGCAACAAAATACTAGTGATGTGTTGGAGTGTTTTTTGTTGGATTGTTTTCCATGATTCCATATTTTTTTATTTCAGAATTGAGTGGATTCCATGATTTTTTCCCTATGCTTGGTTTAAAAAAAGTAACCATTACAGACTACATTTTTTGTTCTTGATTTCTTTTAGTGTTTCTTAAAGCCAGAAAGTTGCCATTAGTTTTGTGCCATGTCTGATCTGTTTTTTTTCTACAAAATTAAACTGAATGAACATCCTCAAGGCCAGTGATTCCATAATTTTTTGCCAGGGTTTGTACAGTCCCTGGCAATGAGAAAAAACTTTGTCCAGCTCCACGATGTAGTGAAAAATATTCTTTATTCACTCAATAGAAATGAGGTTTAAAAGCCAGCATGAGTTACAAGGCATGCGATCGATCTACGCGTTTCGAGTTGCTAGGCACTCTTAATCATGATACGCAGCTTTGTCCATGGGTAGATCTTATATACTCTATCCGGTCTACACACCGGTTAAATAATTAATTAAAACAAATAGTTTTCTCTCCAACAATCACAATTACATATAACAATTTGATTCATTAAGATACAATATTATCGCCTTTAGTAGTATTTTATTTCATAATTTTTATTCATTATTCTCTTGTTATTATCCATGAAAACATGAAGCAAACTTCTGAAATAGAAGAAAAACATAACAGATCTCAATGTTGCAACCATTCACAACAGTAAAATTCACATAGATACAATTTTTTTCAAAATGCATGCGGTTTTCAATTACATGTCAAGTTTTTATTTCTTTTTTGTGCAATGTTAATTTTAGCACAACAGAACATTTTTTAGTATACACATGTATACAAAGAAGGGGGAGAAAAAAAAAAAAAAAAAATTTAAAATTGAAAAAAAAATTTTTTCAGGGTATATGATTTTTTTGGTTATATGCACAGCCAAAAAACATTTAATTCTTTTATTACCCCATCAAACACCAATCATAAAAATCCGTTCTGATGCATTTAATGAAAAGTCGTTTTCATAAACTTTTTTTTGTTCTATTTAATTTTTAGTTTATATCTGGAAAAAAAAAAAAAACAAAAAAAACTTCATGTACTGAAAAAAAAACTGTTCTAATGCTTATATAGAAAGATAATTGTCATACACTTTCCCAAATAAATGAAATATTTCTTAAGTAACTGTACAACATAAAACTATGTCGAATATTTTGGTTTTTATATTTTAACCCCTTAGCGACAGAGCCAGTTTGCAGCTTAATGACTAGGCCAATTTTTACAATTCTGACCACTGTCCCTTTATGAGGTTATAACTCTGGAACGCTTTAATGGATCCCGCTGATTCTAAGACTGTTTTTTCGTGACATATTGTACTTCATATTAGTGGTAAAATTTCTTCGATAAGTCTTGTGTTTATTTATGAAAAAAATGGAAATATGGCGAAAATTTTGCAATTTTAAAACTTTAAATTTTTATGCCCTCAAATCAGAGAGATGTGTCACACAAATTTCTTAATAAATAACATTTCCCACATGTCTACTTTACATCAGCACAATTTTGGAAGCAAAATTTTTTTGTTAGGAAGTTATAAGGGTTAAAAGTTGACCAGCGATTTCTCATTTTTACAACAAAATTTCCAAAACCATTTTTTTTTTTTTTTTTAGGGACCACATCATATTTAAAGTCATTTTGAGGGGTGCACATGACAGAAAATAACCAAAAGTGGCACCATTCTAAACATTAGACCCCTCATGTGCTCAAAACCACATTCAAGAAGTTTATTAACCCTTTAAGTGCTTCACAGGAACTAAAGCAACGTGGAAGGAAAAAATTAATATTTAACTTTTTTTTTGCAAAAAATTTACTTCAGAACCAATTTTTTTTATTTTCACAAGTGTTAAAAGAGAAAATCAACCACAAAATTTGTTGTACAATTTCTCCTGAATACGCCGATACCCTATATGTGGGGGTAAACCACTATTTCAGCACACGGCAGAGCTCGCAAGGGATGGAGCGCCGTTTGACTTTTTCAACGCAGAATTGGCTGGAATTGAGATCGGATGCCATGTTGCGTTCGGAGAGCCCTTAATGTGCCTAAACAGTGGAAACCTCCAACAAGTGACCCCATTTTGGAAACTAGACCCATTAAGGAACTTATCTAGATGTGTGGTGAGCACTTTGAACCCCCAAGGGCTTCACAGAAGTTTATAACGTAGAGCCGTAAAAATAAAAAATCCATTTTTTTTCCACAAAAAAGATCTTTTCGCCCCCAAATTTTTATTTTTACAAGCGTAACAGGAGAAATCATACCCGCACAGTTGTTATGCGATTTGTCCTGAGTACGCCGATACCCCATATGTGGGGGGGAACCACTGTTTGTGCGCATGGGAGAGCTCGGAAGGGAAGGAGTGCCATTTTGGAATGCAGACTTTGATGGAATGGTCTGCGGGCATCATGTTGCGCTTGCAGAGCCCCTGATGGGCCTAAACAGTGGAAACCCCCCACAAGTGACCCCATTTTGGAAATTAGACCCCCTAATGAACTTATCTAGATGTGTGGTGAGCACTTTGAACCCCCAATCGCTTCACAAAAGTTTATAAACGCAGAGCCGTGAAAATAAAAAGTCTTTTTTTATTTCCACAAAAGTTATTTTTTAGACCCCAATTTTTAGACCCCCAAAGTTGGCAAAAATAGTGGAAACCCCTCAATTCTTGCTCCAACCCTAACCCCAACACACCCCTAACCCTAATCCCAACCCTTATTCTAGTTCGCCCTAACCCTAGTCGGGACCCGAGCCCTAACCCTAGCCCAACCCTAACCCTAACCCTAGCCCAACCCTAACTGAAAAAAAAAAAAAATATTTTCTTAATTCCATTATATTGGCCTATATAAGGGAGTGATAAATGGGGGGGTTATGTACTATTTTTTTTATTTTGATCACTATGATCGTTTATCATAGTGATCAAAATAATGAATGGAATCTGCCAGCCGGAGCCGGCAGATTCCCGGCGGGCGCACTGCGCATGCGCCCGCCATTTTCAAGATGGCGGCGCCCATCGGAGGATGCCGGCGGGACGTGGGACCACCGGGAGGGGACGGAGGGCCACGGAGGGGTACCGGGGACCCTATTTCTCTCTCCTCTGATGTGCGATCACATCAGAGGAGAGAGAAATTAAATGTAAAATCGCAGCTTTTTTTTGCGGTCGCCGTTATAGGGTTAATAACGGCGATCGCAAAAGCGGGGGTCGGTAAAAACCGACCGATTCATGTTCTCTGGGGTCTCGGCTACCCCTGGCAGCCGAGACCCCGGAGAAAATCCGACACTGGGGGGGCGCTATTCACTTAAATCACAGCGCCGTGAATTAACGGCGCTGTGGTTTTAGGGCGGTTTCACATTAGCGCTTTTTAAGCGCACGCACGGCCGGGGGTAGCTCCGCCCCCGAGCCGGCTCTCTGCCCGGCGTGCCCGCCCCTTGCTTGTAGCGCCGCCTCCTAGTGGCGCACCCCATCTTTAGCATAGGGTGCGCAGATCGTGCGCAGGCCGTGCGCTAGTTGCGCTTTGACCTGCACTGCGCACTTTTGACGGTGCGCCGTGCGCGCCAAAATCAAACTTTTCGGATTTTGCCGCGCACGGCGCATCGTCAAAAGTGCGCAGCGCAGGTCAAAGCGCAACTAGCGCACGGCCTGCGCACGATCTGCGCACCCTATGCTAAAGATAGGGTGCGCCGATCGCAGGCGCCGCTGTGCGCTAGGAGGCGGCGCTACAAGCAAGGGGCGGGCACGCCGGGCAGAGAGCCGGCTCGGGGGCGGAGCTACCCCCGGCCGTGCGTGCGCTTAAAAAGCGCTAATGTGAAACCACCCTTAGTACCCTCAATTACCGCCGTTAAAAGGCGTATCGGCGGTCATTAAGGGGTTAAACATGCAGATTCGAAAAACGGCATGAAAATACAGTTCTGTGCACAAAAAATACCCCATGAAAAACCTAGCAAAAAAACTGCCATATTTCCACATATTTTAGTATATGTTTAATCAGAACATGAAGATTCATTATAAATGTGATAAGATAGATGTTTCAAAGAGGAAAGGGTTGAAAACTAGAGGCTTTTTCAAATGTGCTGCTAGTCAGTGCAAGATGTGTACCTATACCAAAAGGTGTGATAAATTTGGAGATTTTGATGACAGTAACCTATTTGACATCAAAGATTTTATAAACTGCAACACCAAAAATGTAGTTTATATCATGGAATGTACTTCTTGCCGACTAAAATATGTGGGTAGCACAAAACGCACGTTAAAAACTAGGATTAGAGAGCACATTCTTGATATAGAGAATGCTAATATGAATAGAAACATATCACAGCTCTCCCGACATTTTATTGAGACTCATAGTAAAAAACTGGACTCATTAAAAGTATATGGGATTGAGAAAGTCCACAGTCGGATCAGAGGTGGGGACTTAGAACCTGTGCTTAGGAATAGGGAGGCGTGGTGGATGTTCAAATTAAACACTAGTATGCCACGAGGCTTGAATAAAAGAAAAGACACCATGCTCTTTTATTAGACTAGCACTTATTAACCCTTTCCTCTTTGAAACATCTATCTTATCACATTTATAATGAATCTTCATGTTCTGATTAAACATATACTAAAATATGTGGAAATATGGCAGAGTTTTTTTGCTAGGTTTTTCATGGGGTATTTTTTGTGCACAGAACTGTATTTTCATGCAGTTTTTCGAATCTGCATGTTTAAAATATAAAAACCAAAATATTCAACATAGTTTTATGTTGTACAGTTACTTAAGAAATACTTCATTTATTTGGGAAAGTGTATGACAATCTCTCTATATATGCATTAGAACGGTTTTTTTCAGTGCATGAAGTTTTGTTTTTTTTTCCCAGATATAAACTAAAAATTAAATATAACAAAAAAAAGTTTATGATAACGACTTTTCAATAAATGCATCAGAACGGATTTTTATGATTGGTGTATGATGGGGAATAAAAGAATTAAATGTTTTTTGGCTGTGCATATAACCCAAAAAATCATATACACTGAAAAAAATTCTTTAGAACAGTGCAAATTGGAGTTTTTTTATTTCCCCTTTAAACGAACGTATTATGGCTGTGTGCACATTTGGTGCGCTAATTGAAATAATCCCTGAAAAAAAATTTTCAATTTTAACATTTTTTTTTTTTCAAAAAGTTTTTTTTTCTTCTTCTCCCCCTTCTTTGTATACATGTCTATACTAAAAAATGTTCTGTTGTGCTAAAATTAACATTGCGCAAAAAATAAAAAGTTGACATGTAATTGAAAACCGCATGCATTTTGAAAAATTGTATCTATGTGAATTTTACTGTTGTGAATGGTTGCAACATTGAGATCTGTTATGTTTTTCTTCTATTTCAGAAGTTTGCTTCATTTTTGCATGGATAACAAGAGAATAATGAATAAAAATTAAGAAATAAAATAAAGATAAAATACTACTAAAGGCGATAATATTGTATCTTAATGAATCAAATTGTTATATGTAATTGTGATTGTTAGAGAGAAAACTATTTGTTTTATATTTGTTTTAATTATTTAACCGGTGTGTAGACCGGATAGAGTATATAAGATCTACCCATGGACAAAGCTGCGTATCATGATTAAGAGTGCCTAGCCACTCGAAACGCGTAGATCGATCGCATGCCTGTTAACTCATGCTGGCTTTTAAACCTCATTTCTATTGAGTGAATAAAGAATATTTTTCACTACATCGTGGAGCTGGACAAAGTTTTTTCTCATTGCCTTGGATTGTGCGCTTTGACACAGCGGTCTCGTGCTCCGATGTTGGAATGCCGTATCTGGTGAGCTGGATTTGTATCCTGATTTGTTGTATAGTCCCTCCATAGCTGGGTGTCCAGTTGAGACACAGCAACTTACACTATTCACACCAAGTAGGTTTTAACATGACAGTTTAGGTCTGTCCCGATGGGGTACGTCTTGTCACGGTGGGATAGCTTTATGCTTTGACCAAAAATGGAGATTAGACCTACCGGTAATGTTATTTCCAGTAGTCCATCCTGACAGCACCATGGAGGTTGTCCTTCCTTCATCCTTACAGGGACAGGAAATGCACAAGAGGTTAAAAGGTCCCCTCCCACTTCCACACTCCAGTGATTTTTTCAAGTACCACACCAGTATGGATGCAATTTATTGAGATTTTGTACAAGCAAATCATTACAAATACAAATCTTCAGGAGGGAACTACCAGTGCTGTCAGGATGACTGATGGAAATATTACCGGTAGGTCTAATCTCAGTTTTCCAGGAAGTTCCTCCTGACCGCACCATGGAGAATACCAAAGTAGGAATTGCTTTGGGTGGGACCACTGCTTGTAGCACTTTACAACCAAAGGTCTGTCTGGCTAGCTGCTAACGTGTCCAATTTATAGTGTCTACAGAAAGTGTTTAGAGTAGACCAGGTGGCGGTCCTGCATATTTGCTCTACTGAGGCTTCTGCCCTCTCTGCCCATGACATTGACATTGTGAAGGGTTAATACTAAAATCAGAGTTGAAGTTTCGTTTTAGCCATTCTCTGAAGGTTTCGTTTCTCCGTTTTTGTTGCTGTAAGATAAATTTTTATAATTGGCATGGGCTGTCATGAAACCAGACTGTTCTCATCAGGTACAAAGATAAGGGAGGCGGGAGTGTAAAACTCTGAAGAATATGTCATTATACTATCTATTTGGATACGGACATATATGTAGTTTCCGGTTTTCTTGCAATATTATTGGCTTACAAAGTGAAATGATGATATTGGTACTCGAGAACTTTGCATAATTAAGCAAAAGATTATAAAAGATGTGACTAAAATAAAGGGGCTTAGTGATCTGCCTCGATCCTCCCGTACAGAGACCCCAGTCTCCGTGTGGTCATTTGAGTTTCTAGCAACACTGGAATAATTTGGACATCACTGGCTCAACCGTGAAGGGTTAATTTAGCCCTCCCTAAATAGCTACCTCGACACCATCACCCTAGTGGAATGCACTCTAAGCCCTTCTGGTATAGGTAATCCCTCAGCCTCGTCTGCTGAGGAGATAGTTGACATTATCCATCCTGCTAGATGCTCCTTTACCCTTATTTCTACCCCTTGTATTGGACAAAATTGTGTGTCCTGTCGCCACTCTCGGGTAGCCTCTAAGTAGCGCGTGATCGCTCGTTTGACGCCCAATGAGTGAAAGAATCTTTGTTTTTCGGGGATGGGCAGAATGAGGGTAGGACCATCTCCTGGTTTAGATTCTGGGGAGATACTATATTAGGGAGGAATCCTGGGTTTAGTTTTATTATGCGGTCCTCAAAAATTTGAGTGTAGGGGTTCTGGACTGACAGAGCCTGAATCTCAACCAGCCATTTGGCTGAGGAGATGGTTACAAAAAAAAAAAAAAATACATGACGTTTGTGTAAGCTTTATGACGCCCATCTCAGATGTTGGCTTGTAAGGGGGTTCTGCATAGAGTGTTAAGTACCAGATTTAGGTCCCACAGGGGAACTGTTTTCCTTAAAGGGGCCTCAATCTCTGGATGGACTTTGCAAAACACGCTATCCATGGATGAGAGGCCAAGGAGAAATCAAAGAAAGTACTTAAAGCTGCTATCTGAACTTTCAGTGTGCTTGGACTCAGACCTTTATTAAATACTGCCTGGAGGAAGTCAAGGATTTGTGGGATATCTGGGCAAGCTAGTACCCCCATGGACCTACCACCTGAGCAAGAACTTCCTCCGAATCTTACGATAGATTGCACTCGTAACGGGCTTACGGCTGGCCTGCATCATTGAGATCACTGTCAGAGGCCTCTGGATTTTAGGATCTCCCTCTCAGGATCACTGCTGCCAACTGTAGGTTTTCCTGATCTGGGTGCAGAACTGGGCCCTGGGAAAGCAGGTCGTCTGCTGTTGGTAGATGGTGCGAGACCTCCTGAGCCATCTTCTCCAGGAGGGGGAACCAACTTCGCCTGGGCCAGAAGGGTGCCACTAGCATTACCCATGCTCCTTCCTCCTGGCTCTTTGAGGACTCTCGGTATTATAGCAATGGGGGGGGGGGGGGGGGGAGCCGTAAAGCAGTCCCCCTTCCCATCTCTGATTCAAGGCGTCGACCCCTTCTGGATGGTCCGCTGGATTGAGGGAGAAGAATCTCTGTAGCTTGATGTTCTTTTTTGTCGTAAAGAAGGTCCAGCTGGGGGGGGGGGGGTTCCCCACTGATGGCACAAGTCTATGAATATCTTTTTTTTTCAATTCCCACTCGGTGGCTCGGACTTCTGGTCTGCTCAAATAGTCGGCTATGTTGTTCATGGAGCCTTGTAGGTGTACCGCTGATATGGAGCGAACATTGTTCTTCGCCCATGTGAAGATGCGGGCCGTCAGGTCCTGAAGCTTTCCATGTCTTGGGCCCTCCTGGTGGAGTAGGAAAGATACTGTGGTTACGCGTCTGACATGACCTTTATATGTTGGCCTTGTAGACTCGACCGGCTTAGTTTTAGCCAAACTGCTCGTAGCTTTCTGTAGTTTGAGGAC
The DNA here is from genome assembly GCF_039654945.1 of Dendrobates tinctorius. Lineage (NCBI taxonomy): Eukaryota > Metazoa > Chordata > Amphibia > Anura > Dendrobatidae > Dendrobates > Dendrobates tinctorius. Next base: position 1,860,221 of record NW_027361791.1, on the reverse strand, counting down.
TGTGAACTGATGTTTCTGGGCCATGTTCCTTGAAGGTACCTTCCTTCCAGATAGGCCTCCCATCCTTTCCTGCTGGCATCCAGGATGCTAGTCACGCATGGCGATATGATCCAAGGCACCCCCTGGCTGATGTTCTTGTGACTGGTCCACCATTGGTTTAGGGATTTTAAATTTATAATGGTCTGACTCTACCCCGAAGGGGTTTTTTTTTTTTTTTTACTGTGAAGAGAGTTGAAGTGGCCCTGACCTCTCTGCTTCTGGAACCTGAACCACTACTTCTGATCTTAGCAGATCTTTTACATCTGCCCATATAGGGTCTATAAGGGTTTTGGACTGGGGATTTGTAACTACAAACCGTGCTGGGGGGGGGGGGGGCTTTGTGAATTCAAGGGTATAGCCCTGGGAAGCTATTCTGGATCCACTGGTTCTGGGAAATGAGCCCCCATGCCTCCGAGAAGTGTTTGAGGCGACCCCCTACTGGTATGAAGTCATTGTCTCCTGCTCCTGGAACTTGGTCTGGAGCGAGAAGGGGGGGGCCCCCCTATATCCCCCCCCCCCCCCCCTTCAGGTATTCCCAGCAAGCTGATCTCCCTTTCCCTCTATACTCCTGCCTTTGGGAAGGACGGGATCTCAGAAGGGAAAATATCTTGTTTTTTCCTCGGGGAACCCTTCTCCAGTATTTTATCTAAGCCCAGTACTAATACCTTTCCACCTGAGAAAGGTATCGCACAACTTATTTTTCAGCTGGTAATCCCCTGACCAGGTCTTCATCTATATGGCTTGGCGAGCCGCATTGGATAAAGAATTATTCCTGGCCTCAACGCACCAATCAGCTGAAGCATCCGCCAGGAATCCGGTTGCAATTCTCAACAGGGGAAGGCCCTCTAAGATCCCACCTCTAGGGGTTTTCGCTTTTAATTGGTGCTCTGTCGATCCATAGATGCATTGATCTGGCAACCGATGTGGCGGCTATGTTTGTCTTCATAACCGCCACAGAGACCTCCCAAGCCCTCTTTAGGCTGTGCACACACTCGGCGAGGAGTTGGCTGGTTCGCTGTGGTGCCAGAACCAATTTGTCCACAGTTATTGTATCCCCAGGCAAACACCTAAGTGGTGAAAAGACAAACATGACAATCGAAAGATCATCCTCAAAAGACTGCACAGCGCAGCACATATACTAATCTGCACCCAAAATATGCCTGGTGCATTTTACGGCTGTCTAGTGTAAATTTGCACTGTTCAAGTTACACAATTTTGGTAAATTTTCAAGCGCAATTGCTTTAAATTTCAAGTAACACCTTCAGAGAGAAAGCAAGAAAAGCTGGTTAATGGGAACCTGTCAGCACTTCCGGCCGATATATGCGGCCACTGCTTTTCAGGGCTTCTCTACAGCATTCTATAATGCTGCACATAAGCCCCTGGTCCGACCTGAAAGATAAGAAAAATAAGTTATACTCACCCGGGGTGGGGCGATGCAGTCCGATGAGTGTCACAGGTCTGGTGCCTCCCATCTTCTTGCAATGCTGCCTTCCTGCTTGGTTCATGGCTCCCCAGCATTGTGCTCCAGTGCAGGTGTACTTCTATGCCCTGTTGAGGGCAGAGCAAAGTACTCAAGCGTGCAGGCGCCATTCCTCTTTGACCTTTCCTGGCACCACGCACTGCAGTACTTTGCTCTGCCCTCAACAGGGCAGATGAGTATGCCTGTGCAGGAGCGATGATGCCAGGGCGCCATGAACCAAGCTGGAAGGTGCCATCTCAAGAAGATGGGAGGCACTGGACGCACGACACCCATCGGACTGGACCGCCCCCAGGTGAGCATAATAAAGAGAAATAAGTTTATCTTTAAGGTTGGATCGGGGACTTATCTGCAGCATTATAGAATGCTATAAGATCTGGCCACTGCCTTATCTACATCAGCCCCAACTACTGACAGGTTCCCTCTTTAAAGGGATGGCCACCCTGCCTAGCGTTAACAGAAGGTGTCTAACAGTCGAGATCCAGGTCCTGCTCTGCCATTACCCATTTGTCTGACAAAGTGATGTGAACTATGAGAGTTAAGTACACCTTGGCGTGATATGGCTTGCTTTTTTAATCAAAACAATGTTAAGTTCCCATGCACCATTACCATTTACTCATTACATGGTATTTGCTCATGGCCAGTGTGAATACTCACCTATGCATTGCACTTATATCAACATATTCGCTGGCTCAAATTAAGTCTTACAAGATAAAATATACAACTGCAGTTCTCCATTTGTGACCCTACGCTGCCATGTCTGGCAAGTGTGCAAGAATATCCCAAACACAACACGTGAAAGGAACTAACAAGTCTTCAGATCACTAAATCAATAAGACATTTAAACTGAATGTGTGGATTCTGCTCAGCAAGTTTAGGCAATTTGTTTAGCAATCTTTGAGCCTGTGTTTCTCCATGAAACATTACCTCTCCATCGGATGTTAAAGCCATTGAGTGATGGGAGCCACACGCCACTTGCACCACTTTTTTTGTAAGCGCTTCAACGCAGATCTCAACAGGGACGGTACCTTGGACAGTGTTACCATTCCCAAGCTGGTTGTACCCATTGTGCCCCCAAGCATAAAGCTCCCCATCTAGAAAACAAAGCAATAAAAAAAGGGTAGAATTACTAACAGCTGCACAGACCAAGACAAAAGGCAAGATTAAGTTTCATAACTCAAGACAGTTTGTACTACAAAAATGGAGCATTAGAAGCTGTGACTACTTGGGAGATCGCTTGTGTTGTGAAAAATGAAAGGTGGAACTGCTGTTTTGGGGAGGGTGAATACTGCAGCAAATGCCCAATTCTAGAAATTACATTTCAATTAGGTCTATTAAAAAGGTTTCAATATTCTTATTGTTAACTTTTGTATATTCATATTAAAAGTTTCAAAAGTATAAACAAGAAGCAGGCAGGTGTACGATGTATGCAGCTTCCTTGGCCGTGTAGACTGGGGCAGAGTCAGATCTCATTCTCCGTGCAGGGTGTGTGCTTGAGAGCTCACATACTGCTAGGGGCCCAGATATAGCAGGATGGCAAAATACAACCAGAAGGCTCAAAGCATAGCCACGGTTATTGCCATCTCCTCCTATAAGGGAGTTGCAGCTTCCATAACACTACCAGATTTCACTGCATGCAGTCAACGCAAAGAATTTGTAGCACCAAAAGATTCATATCAATAGGACTCGTGCTTTTTATGGCAATACATCTAAAATCTGATAAAGGGACGACTACTTCCTGAAATGCCGAAATGTGTACAGGAAAAGAGAAAGAATCACTCCATGCTGCAGCAGCCACATCTACCCTCCCACCCCTGCTGGTGACCATAGTTAAACATTGGATGAGGCAGCCGACATTGGCATAGTTGGTGATACCCCCCCACACCTGCACAGAAAGGAAGGAAAGGTAATAAATTACTTTACATACCTTCAGTACAGACCAGTACATGGGGGCCGCTGCCATAGCAAATGCCAGTTATTTTCTTGCCACAAAGTATATCAAGTCTTCTTGGAGCCATTGTGCTTTGATTATCACCAGTTCCCAGACAATTACTGCAATTCTGCCCAAATGCAAATACCTGGAAACAAGATTAGAGAGTTATGCGGTCTGAAAGCATGACCTATACATGTTACTGTGCACCCATAGACTAAAAATGGGCAAGAGTATCATGACGTACAGGGGCGGTATGGGACTGCACCGAGCAGCACAGATTGCAATGCAGGATTAGAATCATTTTTGTTTATATAGTACCAACATATTCCAAAGCACTTTACAATAAGGTAGGGACATGGACAGAAACAATACAATGCAACACATCGCAACAGTTACAGGAGGAGTGAGGACCCTACGTGCACTCTATAAGGATAAAGGGGGACACAATAGGTACTTTTTATTTACGGTCCAGCCACTGTTTTATAAGATTTTATAGATCTTAAGTACAAGACTGTATTAAGGTTACAAAAGTATTAAGTTACGTACCGGTAACGGTATTTTTCGGAGGCCCATGACAGCACCACGAGAGAGGGGATCCGCCCTATAGGAACAGGAAACCTACAGATACAAAAGGGCGGCACCTCTCCCACGCATCAGTTGGATTACAGAGCTTGAGAGGCTACCATGGTTAGTACACAACATATGATATATACAACCTATCTACCCTATTTAACAGAATTATTTCATACCATCTCCCACATAAGGTGATTCTATGAACAATCTTCTAAGGAGTGCACCCCTATATGTGAACAAGGGAGGGAACTAAGGGTGCGGTCATGGGCCTCCGAAAAATACCGTTACCGGTACGTAACTTAATACTTTATTCGGACTCCCATGACAGCACCACGAGAGAATTACAGAGATGTAAACTAACTTAGGGAGGGACTACAGCCTGCAGCACCCTTAGCCCGAAGGTGAGGTCTGAGGAGGCACCCATGTCTAACCGATAGTGGTTAAAAAAGGTGGAAGGAGATGACCAGGTGGCCGCCTTACATATTTGATCAATTGATACTCCAGATCTCTCCGCCCAGGATGATGCCATGGCCCGAGTGGAATGTGCCCTCAGGTTCTGTGGAGCCGGACCACCACCTGCTGTGTAGGCAAGAGAGATAGCCTCCCTAATCCACCTTGCTAATGTGCATTTTGATACTCTGTATCCTTTCCTGGAACCTTGGAAGGATAGGAATAATGCGTTCTCCTTCTTCCAAGGATCCGTGGCTGCTAAATATGTCAGTAAGCATCTTCTAATATCTAACGCCTGGAGTTTCTGCTCTTTAGGGTTGGTTGGGTTAGGGAGGAAGGAAGGCAGAACTATCTCCTGTGTCCTGTGGAATTGTGTTGCTACCTTGGGAAGGTATGCTGGATCTGGCCTTAGGATTACTCTATCCTGTAAGAACTCTGTGTAAGGAGGAAATCTGGAAAGTGCCTGTATATCGCTCACCCTACGCGCGGATGTTATTGCTACCAGGAATGCCGTCTTAAGAGATATAATCTTTAGTGAGGCGGAATCTAAAGGTTCAAACGGACTTTCTGTCATGGCTGTAAGGACTAAGTTTAAGTCCCACGGTACGCATCTGTCTTTGTGTATAGGTCTCGATCTGGCCGCTGCTCTGATGAACCTTGCTACCCAATAATCTTTTGCAATATCAGCTGCAAACAGGGCCCCTAAGGCTGAAACTTGTACTTTTAGCGTACTTGTGGAGAGACCCAATTCGAAGCCTTTCTGGAGAAATTCCAGAATGTTTCGTGGGAATTCCATCTCTGATGTCAAAGTGAAAGGTGGACAGGAAGAGTTTCCAGGTCCTAGCATAGATATTAGTGGTGGTTAATTTTCTGCTTCTTAGGAGGGTGTCAATTAAGTTCTTGGAGAACCCTCTATTTTTTAATAGTGACCTTTCAAATACCACGCCGTCAAATGAAGTCCCGCTACTTGTGGGTGGCTGACTGGCCCCTGGTAGAGGAGATCCGGAAGGTTCGGCAGTACCCAGGGATCGCCTATCGACATGGTCCTCAACCACGAGAACCAGGTCCTCCTGGGCCAAAAGGGGGCAATCAGTATGACTCTTGCCTGATCCTCTCTGATCTTCCTGACTACCAGAGGAAGAAGATTCAATGGTGGGAAGGCGTATGCCAGAGAAAAGTCCCATCTTATCAGTAGGGCATCCACCGCCAGGGGATTTTCCCTGAGGTTCAGAGAGCAGAACAATCTTTCTTTTCTGTTTTTTCTGGTGGCAAAGAGGTCTACCTCTGGCTGGCCCCATCTGCAGACAATCTGGCGGTAAATATCTTTGTTCAAAGCCCATTCTCCTTGTCTTAGAGCCTTGCGGCTTAAAAAGTCTGCTCTTACATTGTCCTTTCCGCTGATGTGGAGCGCGGTCAAAGATAGACAATTTCTCTCTGCTATCTGGAGGAGCCGTTCTGTTATCTGCATCAGAGCGCTGGAGCGGGTTCCACCTTGGTGGTTGACATATGCTACCGCTACCTGGTTGTCCGAGTGTATCCTCACATGATGGCCCTGCAGGTAGATAATGAGTTTCTTGACTGCCCGCTCTATCGCCAATAGTTCTCTCTGGTTGGATGAGACTTCAGAATTAGAATCCCACTGGCCCTGTACCACTACGTCCCCCATATGGGCTCCCCAACCGAAGGAACTTGCGTCTGTGGTTATAATACAGGTTATCTGTGTTATCCAGGGCACCCCTGACACTAGGTTCTCGCTCTCAAGCCACCATCTCAGTGATGTAACAGTTGAGGGGCTTAGACACATCCGACCCTGTAAGGAGCCTCCAAGGGCCCTGCTATTAATCAAGACGTCGTTTTGAAGGGTTCTGGTATGGAACTGTGCCCACCTTACTGCTGGGATGCATGAAGTTAGAGAACCTAACAGGGACATGGCCTGTCTGAGGGTCACAGATGGATTATCCATTGCCCGAAGAACCTGCTCCTGTATCTTTTGTAATTTATCTAGTGGTAGCAGGCACCGCTGAGTGTCTGAATTTAGTATCAACCCTAATAATTTCTGTATTTTTAAGGGCTGGAGTCGGGATTTCTCGTAGTTTAAAATCCATCCCAGGTTTTCTAACCTGGATCTAGCTTTTTCTATCTGGGATTTACAATGACCCACCGATTTTCCTACAATCAAGAAATCGTCTAAATATGGAATGATTAAGACGTCAACCTCTCGTAAGTGAGCCATAACTTCGGCCACTAACTTTGTAAAAACCCTGGGTGCTGCTGAGAGACCAAAGGGAAGGGCTCTATACTGAAAATGACGTACTGTGCCCTCTACTGAAACTGCCACCCTCAGGAACTGCTGGAAGTCTGTATGGATAGGTACATGATAGTACGCGTCTTTCAAATCTATGACTGCCATAAAACAACCTTTAAACAATATTTTTATTGTTGTATTAATGGACTCCATTTTGAATGTATGATTAATCAAAAACTCGTTAAGGGAACGAAGGTTTATAATCGTTCTGAATGTGTTATCAGGTTTCTGGATTAGAAACAGGGGAGAGTAAAACCCTCTTCCCCTTTCAGCCTCTGGAACCTCTACCAGGACATTTTTCTGACATAGGCTCAAGACTTCCGCTTCTAAAGCCGCTTGTTCGAGATGAGAAGATCTTAAGGGGGTCAGTTTAATGGTGTCCCGCGGGATCTGGGTAAATTCCAACCTAAGCCCAGTGGATATTACCTTATGCGCCCAGTCACTATTCGTAATCTGTGACCATGCCGGGAAGAAGGATGACAGTCTACCCCCCACGGGAACCGCTAGTCATTGATTTGGTTTCTTTTGATCTCTCGACGAGCATGTAAACATATAGCCCGTACCTCGTCTCCTTCTGTCTTCCCATCTGGGTCGATCTCTAACAGGCGAAGAGTTGCGCCTTCTCCCCTGGCCAAATCTCCTTCTACCAAATGGGCGACGGTAGGACGCTGATGAAAGGTTTGGGAATCTTTTCTTGTCGTCCCCCGCCTTTTCAAGCAGCTCGTCTAGGACAGTTCCAAACAAATATTCGCCCTCACATGGAATCGCACAGAGCTTTGCTCTGGACTGGATGTCTCCCTGCCAGCACCTTAGCCACAGGGCTCTGCGAGCTTCGTTAGAGAGACCTGCTGCTCTGGCGGCCATTCTCACTGCATCCGCTGAGGCATCTGCCAGGAAGGCTGCTCCCTCTTGGATGGTCGGTAGGGCCCCAAGAATTGTCTGTCTTGATGTACCCTGTTTTAGTTGTGACTCCAACTGGTCCAACCAGACCATCATGGACCTGGCCGTGCACGTTGAAGCCACTGCTGGTCTTAAGGACCCGGCCGCCATCTCCCAGGTGTTTTTCAGGAAAGTATCAGCTTTCCTGTCTAAGGGATCTTTAAGGGATCCCATGTCCTCAAAGGGGAGCGAGGATTTTTTTGATGCCTTCGCAATGGCAGCGTCTAATTTGGGGGCTCTGTCCCAAGAACTTACTGCCGGATCGTCGAAGGGGTATCTCCTTTTGAGGGCTGGTGGTAGCGACCCTCTTTTGTCCGTTTTTTTCCACTCTCTGTGGATCAGATCCTGTATCTTTTGATTTAACGGAAAGACTCTCCGCTTCCTCTGTTCCAGCCCACAGAACATGACATCCTGCATGGATAAATGGGGCTTAGGCTCCTCTACCTCCATTGTCCCTCTGACTGCTTTGACCAGCTTGTCTACCCGGTCAAGAGGCAGACAAAATCGCCCCGAGTCCTCTTCTCCTGAGGAGGACGAGGGAGATGAAGCTTGGGAGTCTCTGCTTTTTCTCCACTCTACCGAGGAATCAGACTCCGCCGGGACCTCGCCCCTTAGACTTTGCGGCTGAGACAAGGACTTTAGGGTTTCCCTCATTTCTACCCTGACAATGTCTCTCAAACTCGCCGCTACTGCGGGCGACTCTTCTGCCACTGTCTGCTGAATACAGGGGGGGAACAATCTTTTGAGGCACGTGTCCGGTAATGGGCATGCACAGAGTGCGCATTCCCTATGCTTATTTTTACTTGTAGCTTTTTTTTCCCTACAAAAAGAAAAACACAGAAGGGGGGTCCCGTCACTGAGTGAACTTTCACGAAGATCACTTACCAGTGCCACAATCAAGTACCGGAGAACGAGGGGGATTTCTTTCGGTCGATGCTCCTGTCTGCCTGGAGGAGCTCTTACGAGTGGACTGGTCACTTCGTCCCGCATTACTGTCACGGGACCCTTTCTTTTTCTGTTTGACCTGCCGAAGGTCATCCAGGGGCGGCAGTGATGTTTGCCGCTGCTGCCCTTGCTTCTGCCGCTGCTGCTCTCGATCGCTTTCCATTACCACTGCTGCTGCTGCACACTGCTGCATGTAGTAATGTGGCCAAGGCAAGGTACCCTGCCCAGGTCCCGCCTAAATACCCCTCCTCCGGTCAGCAGTATCCATGCCGCGCCCCTCCCCCCCCCCTTAACGGAGCTCCCTACCCCAGCTGGCGCCCGACCCATCGGTGTTTCCGATGGGCGCCGCCATCTTGGAATCGCAGCGCATGCGCAGTGGCGCGCTGACCCGGAAGCGCCTCCTCCGCCCGCCCCCTGACGTCACCGCTACCCCGGAAACGCCGGAAGCCCCGCGGGACGCCCGGGAGCTCCGGAGCAGCGCCCGGTCGCAGCCCCCTGCACAGCGCTGCCAACATATCTGCGCCGCCGGAGCCGGGAATCCCCCGGGGGGGGGGGGTATACTTACCAGCGGCGGCTTAATTCCGGAGACGGACATCCTCCGGACGCCGCTCCCTGCTGTCCACGCCACCGCCGTGACACCCATCCTGGGCCACCGTGGCGCCTTCCAGGAGATCCGAACCAGGCCGAGGTAGGAGACCCCCTCGCTACCGGTGTCGGCTGGCCGGCCTGGGATCCAATTCTTCTGTAGGATCCCGTCCCCTCAGGAACAGAAAACCAACTGATGCGTGGGAGAGGTGCCGCCCTTTTGTATCTGTAGGTTTCCTGTTCCTATAGGGCGGATCCCCTCTCTCGTGGTGCTGTCATGGGAGTCCGAATAAATCCCTTAGGCTATGTGCACACATAGTTTTTTGGGTCTGCAGATTTTGTAGAGAAAACCGCAGTTAAATCCGCAGGACAAAAGTCCTGCGGATTTACACCTCATAATGGATGAGGTGTAAAACTGCAGCGTTTCTGCACCAAACAATTGACAGGCTGCGGTTTGTAAACCGCAGCAAAACCACGCAGAAAAACGCAGCATGTGCACAGCTTTTTTTTTATTTCCATAGGAAATAAAGGTACTGTACAACGCAGCAGAATCTGCTGCGGACCCGCAGGTGCAGAAGCGCTGCGGAACCGCACCGTGTGCACATACCCTTAGGGTATGTGCAAACTTTGCGGTTTCTGCTGCGGTTCCACAGCGTTTTTGGCTCTGCAGAAACGCAGCAGATTCTGCTGCGTTGTACAGTACCTTTATTTCCTATGGAAATAAAAAAAAGCTGTGCACATGCAGCGTTTTTTCCGCGGTTTTCAAAACGCAGCATGTCAATTGTTTGGTGCAGAAACGCTGCAGTTTTACACCTCATCCATTAAGAGGAGATAAACTGCAGACAAATCGGCGGTTTTCTCTACAAAATCTGCAGAGACAAAAAAAAAAAAAAAAAAAAAAAAAAAAACTATGTGTGCACAATCCCTTAGGTTACAGTGTCTTGTCTTCATTTCATGTGCAATTTGAGCAGTTTTGTAGAACGTGGTTAAAATAAATCCGGTCTACAAGACTGATGGCAATAAAAAGTTTTAGAGGCAGAAATTATGGGAGTAGTTCGTTAATACCTTAAGGGTGTGTGCACACGCTGCGGAATCCGCTGCGGATTAATCCGCACGGATTTTGCAAAAACCGCAGATAATCCGCAGGTCAAAAGACCTGCGGATTATCTGCGGTTTTGCCTGCGGATTCACTATCTCCACAATGGTGGAGATAGGAACCCGCAGCGGTTTCCGCAGAAAGAATTGCATGTCAATTCTTTCTGCGGATTCAAAACAGTAGCAAATCCACGCGGATTTTTCCGCAGCGTCGGCACAGCGGGTTTTTTTTTCCCCCCATTCATTTGAATGGTACTGTACACCGCAGCTAAAGCTGCTGCGGGGTTCCGCAGCGTGTGCACGTACCCTAAGGCAGCACATTCACCCAATTTATAGCCTCATAAAATATTGCAATCATATTATATGGTACTTACAATTGTTCGATTTTCTACCCAGTTTATGTACAAACAGTAAGTGTGCTGTCCCTGCAGAATTCATTCCTTGAACTCATGACCCAGCTGCTCCCTCAAATTTTGCAGTGACTCATGACTCACCCCAGAAAATCTGATCTCCTGTGTCTACATAGAGCTTAGAAAGATTCAGCCAGTCAGTTTAATGACATTTATATCAGATGTAATGGTAAAGAGAATTGGCTGGGTTGAAAAGTAAAATGAGCAATTGTAAGTACACATTGCCATATAATATGATGACTGCAATATATTAAGAAGATACAAATTTTGATGGGAGGAGGGCGGCTTTTTCAATAAGTCAGTTAAAGGGAATCAATCACCAGGTTTAGGCTTCTAAACTGAGAGCAGTATAAAATGGGGACAGACGAGGATAGCACCAAGTTACTTACTGGGCTTGCTGTGGTTGGGATATAACCAGTCTATCTACTGTAGGTCTGATAGCCTTCAATGAACAGTTCAATTTAAAAGGGAAGCCTCTTCCAAAAATATTTAGGACCACACAATTTTAACAGTTAAGCTACTTGGTCATAAATCAAGTTAGATGTTCAGAAAAGAAATTACGTTACAGACCTTGTTAACAGAACAAGCTCACTGAAGGTTTTAATTTATCACACTCTGGCCCATTTTAGTCTGCTATGTATCGAGATACACAGAGGATGTAGAAGGCACACTGTTTAAAAGTCTTACTGTAAGTATTGCAAAAATATAAAGAGGAATACAGAATACTACCAAGAAGGTGAACAAGTGAACATGGATTTTTGACAAAAGAAAAACAAACCCTCAAACTGAAACCCTATTAAATGGGTTGTCCACTACTCTGACAACCTCAATCCGTATGTTTGCTCCCAGTGCATTAACACCTATAATCCCATCTGGTGCATGTGCCGTTCTGGTGGTTGTCACTGGCTCTCCCTGGGATCACATGACATTGTTACGTCACGCGATCCCTGCAGCCGCTTCACTCTTCCCTCCTTAGGACATATCGCATACATCCAGAGAAAGTAAGCTGCTGATCTCGCTTCCTTCAGATGTGTGCGAACTCTCCAAAAGCAGGAAGCGTTAAGCAGCCACTAACTGGCCACAAGGATTGCAGGATGTAACATGCAAGCCCAGGAAGCCAACACTGACACCACTAGAACAGTGCCAGAAACATAGTGTATGAGGGCTCTTTTACTGGGAACAGAGATTGAGAAGGGGTTGTCAGTAGTGAACTATCCCTTTAGTCTTGTATGGATTGACCAAGCTTCCACAGTCACCATTATATTTGTTGGCACCAGTCTTCTCAGAAACACTACAGGTCCCAGCTACTGTATCTTAAATTAGACTAAGTAGTTACCTCCATCCAGAGAACCCAATGGCATACACCGAGGTACAGTAATAGCCCATACAACACCAGGGCTGTGGAGTCCGTCTGTATAAAATGGGCCGACTCCTAAAATATATTTGGTACAGTAGTACAACACAGGATGTGCTGTAAATGCTTTCATAATTTGGAAAGTTCTGAGACGTCCCATAAACGAATGTTCCTGATCTATGGATCTCTGCATTTAGTGGAGATGAATCTGTGCTGCACTTTATGTACCGTACATGCTCAGTAGTCCAGGGCTGTGGAGCCAGAGTCCGGGGGATTGAGGAGTCGGAGGTTTGGCTTACCGACTCCACAGCCCTGTCCAGCATGGCAGGAGCTCTTTACAGGACCATATACAGTAAGTTGTAGGTTACATAGGATACAATTACAACAAATCTCAACTCAAAGAAAGGAGTGGTCAAGGCATGACCCCACCCAAATCTGTCAGACAGATGTGTAATGTAGAGACAACATTTAGCAAAGAGTAATTATAGTGCGCTGGTCCATTAGAGCAAAGGCCCTTTTACATTTAGCGATGCACCAGCGATCCAACCAGCGATCCGACCCGGTCAGGATCGCTGGTGCATCGCTAAATGATCGCTAGTGAGCTTTCATACAGAAAGATCTCACAGCGATGCAGCAGCGACGCAGCGCACGATACTCACCTTTCACACACAGCGATCCTGCGTCCTCCCGCCCGCCTCCACGCGTCGCTGGACGTCACAGCAGGAAGTCTCAGCAGGAAGCGCCCGACGAGAAATGGAGCCGGACATTCTCGCGCGATCAGCGATGGACAGCGGGGGAGCCGGTCGCTGGTAAGTATCACACATAGCGATATCGCTAGCAATATCGCTATAACGTCACAAAACCAGTGACGTTTTAGCGATATTGCTAGCGATATTGCTTAGTGTAAAACCCCCTTAAGCGTTGAGAAATGCAATGGCATGTGGAGCCACCATCCAGCACCCGGCCTGTAGCTGCATCTCTTCACACCACACAGGAATGTAATCCTGAACAATCCCGTTAAGAACACAACAAAGCAGCTAAAATATGTAAAAGCCATAAACCCACTAACCTCATCATTGTCATTGGTGTAGATGACTTCATTTGCACATGTACCAAACACACAGGCTTGTTGGATGGATGCCACCTCCTGGGGTGATAATAAAGTGAATAACGGCCACTTCCCAAAATCCACCATGTTCTGAGAGGGATTCACCTCAGTTGTAGGTAATCTGAACACCTAAAAAAATAAAACAATTTATACCCAAGTATTGCACTAGATAACTACTAGCATGCACAGACATTTACAGAGCTTCCATACAAGTGAAGGTAAAGCTGTGCCTGAGCTCTCACCTTTCCACTGACTGCTCAGCACAACAGGATCCACACCCAATATACAGTTCTGCCATACCCAGCTTTTATAATATGCCAGGACAACCCCTTTAACATTGCAGCTTGTAGAAAGCTTACCGTAACTTACATGTTAACAGATTCCCAACCAGAGGCCTGCAGTGGTGGAACTGTCAAGCCTGTCAACATTTCGAAATGTTCTCGCTTCACCATGAGAAACATCTGTATGGTTCTCTTGGTGAAGCTGTGAGCACTTCAAAAGGTGTCGAGAATTAACCACTGTTGGACTTCTTACTGGACTGGACTATTACACTGCCATTAATGCAGGTTACCTGAAATTCCAAATTACTTATATGTTGGACCTCAACCTGCAGGCTGGAATTCTGTGATTCCCATAGTGTGGTGTCTTACAAAACCACGAGATGAGCAGTGTCTCCTCTTCACCCAGTTATCTGGATAATACCCTGCTGTGCTTATTGTTCCCAGTGTCATTTCTCAAACATTTCAGATATGTCAGTTTTAGCTATGAAGCCATTTTGCTGCATCTTTCGTATAAGATCAGATAGTGGAAACCTATCCATAGTGACCTGGGAGTTACCACTCCACTGTCCATACGTTAGGACGCTGCACAGAGATGGCATAGCTCTAGCGTGTAGCGACATCACTCCTAGACAAAAGGAAGAAACTTGGCCTGAATAATTATAATATTATATACACACACTTTTAAAAAACACTTTCAAAAAGAACAGCAGAGGTGCATAATGTATGCTCTGTGGGCATGATGACAATGTGCACAAACGGAGTCATCCCCAGCTTATGTACTCCTCTCTGACGCCAAGTGTACTCCTCCTGGCATCAGAGGAGCCCATGTCCAGAAAGCATATTCTGAGCTTCTGGACTCGAGTGCCTCTGTAGCCAGGAAGCGTACACCCAGCGTCAGACTAAGGGCCCCGTCACATAGCGACTCACCAGCGATCCCGACAAGGATGTCAACGTGTCAGGATCGCTGGTGTGTCGCTACATGATCGCTGGTGAGCTGACAAACAGGCAGCTTCACCAGCTATCAGCACCAGCGACAACGAGCGGGCGCGTCGCTGTGTACCTTAGTTACCAGCGCGCTGGTGCAGGGAGCTGGTAACCAAGGTAAACAGCGGGTTCCTAAGCACCGCGCGCCGCTTAGAAACCCGCTGTTTACCTTGGATACGAGCTCGCTGATGTCCCGCCTGCGGGAGACCAAAGACCCAAAAAAAGTCCAGAGCTTTCAAGAATGATCAGCGATACCCAGCAGGGGGGCGGTCGCTGATAGATGTCACACACAGATCTCGTTGGCGAGATCGCTGTTACATCACAAAACGTGTGACTCTGCAGCGATCTCGCTAGCGAGATCTGTGTGTGACGGGGGCTTAACACCCCATCGACTAGGCAAAGCCCTCATTAGCACAGCAAACGAGGACACTATAAAGGCTTTTTTTAAAACTTCGTTTGTACAAAAATTTATACAGGGAATTTACTCAAAGTGAAGGCTGCTGGGACATAACTGGTTCCTTTAAGGGGGAGTGCGAGGAATAGAAGCATGTTACTTCTTCCAGGAAGGAGCAGAAGTTTCTCATCACTGGTGTCTGTGTGCTTGGCTACAGTCCTATGTAAGCAGTCCCAGTGTAGAAAGAAGTCTATTGCTTTGTGCACTTTAGTGTGGTGCGTCTCTATGTGGCCATGGTGTGACCATGCAGCCACTGCAATGGGAGAGAGTGAAGCCCCCTGCACCCCCAGCTATGCCCTACATTCTGCAGCAGGATCCCAGCAATGCACAGTGATCTGCACACAGGACCGACCCAATAACCTCCCTCAGCACCTGCAGTACTACAAGTCTCAGCATTTCCTGCCATCTGACACCGCGCATAGAGACGAGCTCTTGTTACCTTGCTCACCGCGGAGACCGGCTCTGGTGCGGTTGTCTCCTCAGGATAGAGCACATATCTTGCCGGCCGCCAGTGTACACACACCGCGGGCTGGGAGCGCGGCGCTCGCTGGGGCAGCCTACGTCGGCACACGAACACCGGCCGGGGCGCGACAAATGCCATGTCACGTGGTAGCAGGACTCTACCGCACAGGAGAGGAAAAAAGGAAGCAGGGACGGAGCAGGTTAAATAACGTAAGCTGATTGGCTGTCAAACTCCAGGAAGGCGCTGATTGGTAGCTCTGTTCCCGCCCCTGACAGATAAAAGCAAGTATTAGCTGCTGCCGCGAGCTCTGCTCTCAGAGTCAGCTCAGTGTAAAGTTGTGGTGCCCGAGAGTGCGGTCAGGTGCTGGGAATGCCGTCTGTGAAGCCTGGGATGTTTTGGTTGGATGCAGGGCTGCCACTAGGAATCATGGGGCCCCATACTGGTAAAATTTTTGGGGCCCCCTTGAGACTCCACCCAGGCTCCATCCCAGCCCCGCCTCCACCCCTCGAACTGTCCAAAGTCCCACCGCTTTCTCTTGGAAAAACTCCACTTCTCACCAATCACACATTAAGGCCTCTTTCACACATCAGGTTTTCGCCGTCAGGCGCGATCCGGCGCTTTTGACAGAAACCGGATCCGGCGAAATGCAATGCCGGATCCGTTTTCCCCCCATTGACTTGCATTTGCGCCGGATGGCCATGCGTTTCATCCGGTTTTCGCTGGATCCGGCAATGTGTCGCGATCCGGCGTCTGGAAAAAACGTCTACTGTAACGTTTTTTGTCTCCGGCGAAAAAGCCGGATCCGGCGCGTCCGGCTTTTTCACACCATGAAAGCCTATGAGGGCCGCAATGCGCCGGATCCGGGGTTTTTTTGGTCTGAGCATGCTCAGTAGCTCTGCCCACAGGAGATATATAAAAGCAAGACAATGGGACCCTCAGCCACACCCAACATGCCACCCAAGCCAAGAACCAGGAGCAGGAGAAGGCAGCAGACATCTGCAGCAGCAGCACCATCAGCAACACCCCAAATGGAGCAGCATGCTGAACGGGAGGGGAGTCCAGAAGCAGATGAGAGACGGTAATTATCAAATCCCCCATTCCTCCAAACTAGGGCCATGGAATATCAAGATATTCATTGGCCCTTTGTTTCTCTTTATTCAACAGCCGCCAAAGAGATGCAGCAGCAGCACCAGCAGCACCACCCCAAGTGGAGCAGCATGCTGAACGGGAGGGGAGTCCAGAAGCAGATGAGAGACGGTAATTATCAAATCCCCCATTCCTCCAAACTAGGGCCATGGAATATCAAGATATTCATTGGCCCTTTGTTTCTCTTTATTCAACAGCCGCCAAAGAGATGCAGCAGCAGCAGAAATGGCATCACTGGCAGCAGCAATACCCACAGCCATGGAGTCTGGCCATCAACAGGACAGCACATCTTCTTCTGGGAGCCCTCCCTCGCATCGTCAGCGTTTGACGGTAAGTTTTTATTTCCAAAATCCATCATCTCTGTAATATATGTCTATTCATTGCCTTTTATTTCAAAACAGGATTCACAAGATGAAGAGGAGCTCCCAGAAGAAGAAGGATGGGGTGGACAGACACCTGGAGTGGGCTCACAATTGGTAAGTTTTTTGCATCAAACGCAGAAACACAACATCACACTACACACAACACATAGAAAACAATGTTCTGCAGACCACACACAGCAAACAAATGCCTACATCCAAAGACATAACATTTTTTGTTTTCTTCTCTAGTCTTCCCAATCTGGTGCTCGGCCAAGAGGTCCTCGCAGTGCCTCCCAGGGTCGTCGGCGACAGCAACGCGGCGGTCACCAGCGTGTAAGTATAAATATTTTTGCTTTGTTTTTTTGCACTTTTTATTTCATTTCTTTTGTGGAGGCTAATTATGTTATTTTTGTCTTTTTCTTTAACAGCCTTCACAGCGTGCTCCCGACTCTGACGGTGAGGATGGAGGGATTGATGTGGACCGCCTCATCGATCTCGTCAGAGAAAGGGAGCCGCTCTGGAATATGGCTGACCGCCGCCACGCTGACCTGATCATTACCTGACGACTCTGGGAGGAAATCTGTTCTCTCCTTGTGGGCCGCTGGGAGGACCTCGAAGCTCGGGCCCAGATTAAAGAGCGTAAGTATATACAGTAACGGTTGCTTGATGTAAACCAGTGTTTCCCGAACTCCAGTCCTCGTGGTCCCCACGGATCATGTGTTCAGGATTTCTATTTACTATGGAAATCCTGAAAACATGACCCCTGGGGACCATGAGGACTGGAGTTTGTGAAACACTGATGTTGTATACTAACCACTCCTTTCTCGTTTCAGGGAACAGAATTGTGAATCGGTGGCGGTCTGTGAGGGATCGTTTCAAGAAGGAGTTCAATAGAGATGCGGGCCCCGAGTGGATCTGGAGGACGCAGGAGCAAGTACAAGTACGCACAAGCCCTGTCGTTCCTCCGGGAAACAATGCTCACCAGAAGGTAAATATTACACACCACATGTGAAAAAAATGTTAGATGTAACTTTTTTTTTTTCAGCCAGGGCCATACCATGTCAGTATTTTAATTGTTATTTTTTCTCTTTATTACACAGCACGGTGAGCAGCACTCGGGAGCCTGCACGATTGGACCCTTCTGAGGCGATCCCTGAGGAGACCGGCACCGAGGGACACTTCGACCGCCCCGGTACATCTGCACCTTCCCAGCCTTCCCACACATTGGACCCATCTGTCCCATCCACCAGCACAGGAGCATCGTGGCCACCTACATTACATGAAGCTGCTGGTGAGGAGATCGCTTTCCCTTTACCCCACCCTTCTGCCCCTGCCGCCTCTAGTACACCTGCGGGTACTGGGCGGCAGCGGCAGAGGGGTCAGGAAAAGAGTTATGCGCAAGAGTTATTGCATCTGAATGCATCTTTCCAGAACTGTCTCAAAGTCTTGTCAGAGCAAATCGCCGCAGGCTTTCAGCAGATCAACTCCAGCATTCTGGAGGTGAAGACACTTCTGCAAACCATGCATTCAGAAGCAAGATCTTCGCCAAACCACACCTTTTTCAGGTCTGTTGTGGAGCGCATGGCAACACTATCTCCTACCCAGCAGATGCATGTAATGCATTCGTGCCACGGTGCTCTACAGCAGGTTACCTCCCAACCTCCACCTCCCACCACTGTAGTTCCTCCACCTGCACCCCCTCCAGCCACTTTCCATCCTCCCCCTCCTATTACATACCAGCAACCTCACCAGTACCAGACATCTCCCCACTTCCAGCAACCTGCCCCGTCCCAAACTCCTTCCCCGTCCCAAACTCCTTCCCCGTCCCAAACTCCTTCCCCGTCCCAAACTCCTTCCCCGTCCCAAACTCCTTCCCCGTCCCAAACTCCTTCCCCGTCCCAAACTCCTTCCCCATACAACTTTCCATCAACATCATCTGCTCCTACAGTCCCTGCCCAACCCTCCACTCCACCGCCCACCACCTCTTCTGCCTCCCACATGTCCACCCATTCTGTAGCTTTTTCCACACCTTCACCTCTAACTGTTCCTTCCCCACCACGATCCCAGTCCTCTCTCCACACACCCAGTGTCGAAGTGTCCCGCAGCCCCTCCAGCAGTATTTCCACCCCACAGTACACAGATTTGTAATGTTTTTTTGTTGTAATAAAAATGCCCATTGGGTTTAAAACCTTTATTAAAAAAGTTTTTTGCACTTTAAAAACATAAAAAAAAAAAAAATTTAAATAAGTTAAATTCGTTTCACAATGGTTGTCTGTCATTTCTTTCTGCGGCGAACTATGTTTTAAAAAAAAGGTTAAATACAGGGTATTTCAAAGGTAAAAAGGTATTCAAAACCAGGTATATAACTGTGGGTAAATTTTAGCTTTTTGCCACAGTTGTGTTCCTGGTTGTGTTTGAAGCAAAGTATTTCACCTAAAAAGTTGTGTTTATTGTTGGTGATTTCCTAACAATGTACACAACTTTTGTTAAAAGGTGAAATACTTTGCATAAAACACAACCAGGTACACACCTGTGGCCTAAAGCTAAAAATAGTAAGACCATGACAAGATAGCCAACTTTGGTTGGCAAAGGTATATACTGTTGGTCCAGAAGGTACACAAGTTTAGGGCACAAATCTTTCACACTCTGTCATCCCAGTGTACTCTGCCTTGAGGTGACATAAAGTATAGTGGAAAATTGTCCCTGAAACCGTCACAGAACTTCTAGTGGTAATATTTCCAATGACAACATCCATCTTCGCCAGTAACTTGCTCTTCTCTCCAACCTGCACTTTCTTCTCTACAACCTGTCAAAGAAGGGCTGTAGGAACATGCTATATCTAGTTTTCCAGTAGCCAATCCCGTTCGGAAGGCCACAAGGGTCAATTTTAAAAACCGGATCCGGCGTAATCCGTCGAAAAACGGATAGAAAAACGGATGAACCGGATGAGACGGATCCGGTTTTGTCTGTCAAGAACAAGACGGATCCGGCAGAAAACCGGATCCGGCACTTCAGGTTTTACAAAACATTTGCCGGATCCGGCATTCCGGCACGACGCCGGATCGCGCCTGACGCCGAAAACCTGATGTGTGAAAGTAGCCTAACAGGTCCCATCACCAGATCACACATATAGCCTGCAGCTTTTGTTTTGGCCAAAAGATTTTTTTAAGCCGCCACCATAACAGGGTAAACTCTTTTTGCCGTGCTCTATTCTACTGTAACCTATTAAATATTTAAAATATGTGATACAATTTAGGTTTTTTCTATTTTTCAATTTTTAAAATGACCAATAATATCACATACAAGGGAAAAATACCACCGCACATGTCCAGACCACATAGTGACCTATAATACCACACACAAGGAGCAAATACCGCCAGACCATGACCAGACCACATATTACCACCACAGTGACCGAATAATATCACATACAAGGAACAGCACCTCACCATGACCAGACCACATATTACCACCACAGTGACTGAATACTACAATACTGAACAGTAATAAAAAAAACACGATACTATCACCATAAGTGCCATTATACACAGGAGATCTGTACTTAGTATGCAGTGTCTGTGTACAGGTAATACAGTGATCAATGACATTATACACAAGGCCTCTATACAGTGTATAGTGTCGGTGTATAGGTGACACACTAACTCACCAGTGACGTCTCTAGGTGAAGTCCTTCATCTTTGCTTTTCATCTTTCATCCAGCACAGACCGCCATCACGTCTTCCAGCCAGGGCTCGTCTCCACAGGAAATAACAGTTACCTAGAGCTCCGCTTGCAGAACATATTACTTAATTTTCCCAACCTCTACATTACATCACATGAAGAAAAAAAGGCAACATAGTGTCACTCTACACAGTAACAGGACCGCCCTCCCCCCATTTAAAACAGTATACTCAAAAAATAAAATAAATACATCACTGCAGTAATAATATCCCTTAATTAGACCCTGTGGTAATAATATCCCCCATTCAGCCATCCGTTCTCCCATCCCGCCCTCATAAGTATCCATTCTGCCCCATATGATCTCCCCATCTTGCCCCATCTGTCTTCACTGTATCCATCCTGCCCCATGATCCTGCACGATCTATCTCCAATCCTGCCCCCAGTGTCTCCAGTCATGCCCCCATGTCTTTGATCCTGCCCCCTGGGTCTCCAATCATGTCCCATATCTCCAATCATGCCCCGTATCTCATTCTGCCCCATCCTGTGTCTCACTGTCACATTCTGCCCCCGTGCCTCACATTCTGCCCCTTCCTGTGTCTCACTGTCACATTCTGTCCCCGTGTCCATTCAGCCCCCTCCTGTGTCTCACTGTCACATTCTGTCCCCGTGCCTCACATTCTGCCCCTTCCTGTGTCTCACTGTCACATTCTGCCCCCGTGTCCATTCAGCCCCCTCCTGTGTCTCTCTGTCACATTCTGCCCCTATTGTGTCCAGCATTCTGCCCCATCGTGTCCAGCATTCTGCCCCATCATCTCCAGCATTCTGCCCCATCGTGCCCAGCAATCTGCCCCATCGTGCCCAGCATTCTGCCCCCATCATGACCAGCATTCTGCCCCCATCATGACCAGCAATCTGCCCCATCGTGTCCAGCATTCTGCCCCCATCGTGTCCAGCATTCTGCCCCCATCGTGTCCAGCAATCTTCCCCATCATATCTAGCAATCTGAACCATTGTGTCCAGCAATCTGCCCCATCGTGTCCAGCAATCTGTCCCATCGTGTCCAGCAATCTGTCCCATCGTGTCCAGCATTCTTCTCCATCGTGCCCAGCATTCTGCCCCTATCATGACCAGCAATCTGCCCCATCATGTCAAGCAATCTGCCCCATCGTGCCCAGCATTCTGCCCCATCGTGACCAGCATTCTGCCCCCATCATGACCAGCATTCTGCCCCCATCATGACCAGCATTCTGCCCCCATCATGACCAGCATTCTGCCCCCATCATGACCAGCATTCTGCCCCCATCATGACCAGCAATCTGCCCCATCGTGCCCAGCATTCTGCCCCATGTCCAGCAATCTGCCTCAGTGTTCATCATTCTGCCCCATGTCCAGCAATCTGCCCCATCATGTCCAGAAATCTTCCGCCATCGTGTCCAGCAATCTGCCCCATTGTGCCCAGCATTCTGCCCCTATCATGACCAGCAATCTGCCCCATCATGTCCAACAATCTGCCCCATCGTGCCCAGCATTCTGCCCCATCGTGCCCAGCATTCTGCCCCTATCATGACTAGAAATCTGCCCCATCGTGTCAAGCAATCTGCCCCATCGTGCCCAGCATTCTGCCCCCATCAAGACCAGCAATCTGCCCCATCGTGTCCAGCAATCTGCCCCATCATGCCCAGCAATCTGCCCCAGTGTTCATCATTCTGCCCCATGTCCAGCAATCTGCCCCAGCGTTCAGCATTTTGCCCATGTCCAGCATTCTTCCCCCATGTCTCTGTATCCCCCGGGCCCCCCAGATTGCCGCTCTTAAAAATTTTAAAAAATTTAAAAAAGTTCTTCTTACCTGGCCGCGGTCCAGCGGCGGGTGACGCTCGCGCTCCCTCCACACTGCAGCGCATCCCAGTCGGCGACTGACAGTGACGTCAGACGCCGGCGAGGTGCGCGCTGTGGCTGACGTCAGCTGCCAGCCTCCTATTAGCTGGCGGCTGTTAACTATTGACGTGTGGGCCGGCGGGCCCGCATTGTCAATAGCGTTTAGCTGCGGCAGCTCCGATGGCCCGGTCTACCTACCGGTAGGGGCCCGGTGACCAGAGGAGACCGGGCCCGATGCGGGCCCCCTCTGCCCACCAGGCCCCATACGCCAGTCAGGGCAGTAATGCCCTGATGGCGGCCCTGGTTGGATGAAGTGGTTATGTCTCTATAGAGTGAGGGATAACCTGTGCCAAGGTCCTGCAGAGACAGAATCAGGCCTCTGTGCAATAAGGGTGTGTGCACGATGCGGATTTTGCTGCGGTTTTGGCCGCTGCAGACCCGCAGCAGTTTTTGCTGCGGTGTACAGTACCATGATTCCCTATGGGAATCAAAAACCGCAATGCAGACGGTGCGGAATTTTCTGCGATTTTCAATCCGCAGAAAAAATTGACATGTCAATTCTGCGGATTCTGCTGCGGTTTGCCATCTCCTCCACTGAGGAGATGAAAAACCGCAGAGAAATTCTGCGGTTTCACCTGCAGATTAATCCGCAGCGTGTGCACACAGCTCTCTGCTCTGCATTTTCCTGCAAACCCATAGGGCATGAATGGAGAGGAGTGTGCACTAGTGATTAGTAGGGGTTATAGAGGTGCTGCGGGTGGACCCCCACTGATACAGAACTTGCCACCTACCATGTGGATAGGTGACTGCTACCAACTGGAAAAAAAGCATCAACAGCCTCAGACCAAGAGGAAAAGTCAGTACCCTTCTTGGTCTCATCAGTAAGAGGTTTGACTATGACTGAGAAGGTCTTAATGAACTTACAATAATAGCAAAACCTAAGAACCTCTATAAATCTCTAACATTAGTAGTTTGTACCCAATCAAGGATGGCCTGTACCTTCACGGAATCCATCTCCAAATCTTTAGCAGGAACCAAATGACCCAAAAACTGAATCTGCTGCACCTCAAATTGACACTTCTCTAGTTTGCCCGAGGATGCACATCTAGTTGAAGTTTGCACTGGTGTCAGTGGGTCCCTCACCCACATAGGTGTGGTCACAACCTCTGTGTTCCTTACACCCCTGCTGTTATGGAGATCTGTGGCCCATAGAGCTTAAGAGCTCATTTACTTATTAAGGAAAAAGTGAATTTCTCAGGAATAAAATATCAGATTGCAGATATCAAGGTATCAGCCTACTGAAAGATGCCAATTTTATTTGCCTAGGCAGTAGCTGCCTTGCACTGGTCACTAAAGGTGAGTTTGCTTCCCACCAGTACACCCAAGTCTTCTTCAGTGGCAGTTCTACCTAGGATTTTGCTGTACATTTTGTTTGGTATCATAAAAATATTGAAATTGCACTTTGTATGCCCTCTACAAGGTCCCTTATAAATGTATTAAAAAGATGGCCCAATACTAACCCCTGGTACCCCACTGTTAAAGGGAGCCTGTCAGATCATTGTAGCATATAAAGTGTCCCCAGAACATTGTTAGTGAAGCAATGTGCATCACTAACTCTTTTTTCCATTAAAATCGCCACTGTAATCCTTATCAAAAAGCACATTATATCGTTATCTTACCTGCTCATTTAGGCATAGGAGTGTGCTTCATTGCGTTCAGTCAAGGTTGTCCCCACCCACGCAATTTGAATGATGTCCTATGTTTTTTTTCCATTATGTGTATATAATATTATGTAAAATAGGGGGCAGGTCAGTGAGGGATCAGTGACCTGTCAGATGCCTTACTGGTGATTAGTTAATCAGAGCACCAGATGAAGCTTTCCCCCCCCACAGGCTGCCCCGAAGCACGGGAATATCATTAACTCAAAACTGAAAATAAAGATTAAACAACAACCACAAGATGGATTTCATCAACCAAGGTATCATTTTATCAGTATGATGGCACCAACCTGACACTGTAGGTTACTGAGCACAATCCTGCTGACGGGTTCCTTCTAAGGCCTTAACAAGAGTGGCCTGAGCTATCGCCAATCACTGATGTTAGCTGTATAAAAATGCCAGCATCTGCCCATTATGAAGCTCTTGTGCCTGCTCCACACATGCTGACTTCACTACATGCACTGATAATCATGGAGTGTTAAGAGATTTAAGGTATTTTTCGGATTATAAAACACACCCCAAATTTTGAGGAGAAAAATAGTAAAAAAAAAAAAAAATTTTTAATAAAATGATGGTGCTTATAATCCATGCGTTCTATTGCTTACCGGGGTGGTGGCTGCAGTGAAGCGGGAGTCCCAGGGTCGCTGCTGGAGGAGGCAGGAGTGGGGTGATGCTGCAGGTCACAGGCTGGGATGAGGGGGTGCTCCGATGTGCGGCGCGCTGCTGCCGGGAGTCTTCGATGGTGCCCGGCTCTGCCGACATTTTGTGACAGGCCAGAGCCCCGGCAGTTCAACGGTTTCCTGTGCGGTGGACTATGGGGGCGGTGCATGTGCAGATGGAGATCTCGGCACCAAGATCATAAACTGGCCACAACCAGGTGCTTCCCGCAAGATTTCAGGCAGAAGTGAAAAGAATTATCAGAAGAGTTGTCCAAGAGCCAATGATCACCTGTGGAGATCTATGGAAAAACTTGGAATTAGCAGGTACAATTGTTTAAAAGAAAACTATAAGTAATGCACTCCACCTCCATGACCTGTATACAAGCTCACCACACAAGCCTCCATTGCTTAGCAAAAAGCATGTTCAAGGACGTTTAAAGTTTTCTCATCAACATTTAGACAGGCTTCTAAAATACTGGGAGAATATAGTCTGTTCAGATGAGACCAAAATTGATCTCTTTGGATACCATAATGCACACCATGTTTGGAGGCCAAAAAGGCACTGCATATCATAACAGTGACGTTTAGAGGAGGGGAACATCATGGTGTGGGGCTGTTTTCTCCATGCGGCACTGGAAAACTTCATATAATTGAAGGAAGGATGAATGGACAAATGTTTTCCGAGACATTCTTGATGAAAATCTGCTACCATCTACCAGGATGATGATGAATCAAGAGTGGATATTTCAGCTAGTCAATGATCCCAAACACACAGCCAAGGAAACTTTCAATTGGCTTCAGAGAAAGAAACTAAAGCTGCTAGAATGGCCCAGCCAATCACCTGACCTGAATTAAATAGGAAATTCATGGAAGGATCTAAAGCTCAGAATTCATAGAAGGAGCCCATGGAACATTCAGGATTTGAAAAGTGTTTGCTTGGAAGAATGGGCCAAAATCACACCTGAGCAATGCATGCAACTAGTTTCTCCATATAGGAGGCGTCTTGAAGCTCATCACCAACAAAGGCTTATGTACGAAGTATTTCATATTTTTCAGTTATCGTGTTCAATACTTTTTCCCTGTGTCATTTTTCATTATTACACATAACTTAATTTATGGACAGCTATGGTTTGATTTCTTTGCTTGTGTAATTTGGATGGGTTGTTACCGACATCTGGTGAGTATTTCATGTCAAAAGCAGCACCATTGTCATGGTATGCCTAGGTTACTTTAGGCAAAAACCCTGGGACCCCTGCGAAGTCCCTCAGACTAGGGGAACCCTGTCTGTCCCTCTACCCAGGGTTTACACTGAAGGTGTGCCTGCCTGAGCCTCCACCCTGTCCCTGTCTCCTGTCCAGCCCTAAGCTGAACCCACCTCCCTCCACCCAGTGAGGGGACCTGACACCAGACCCCACAAATACGTATGGACAGGGGTAAAAGAAACACCACACAGTTAATACACAAGGGAATACAATAATGTGCAAGGGCAACCAAATATATATATATAACAGATTGGAGAAAGAACCACTGAGGGATATACTGCACCAGATATCAGACGCTCCAACACCACCACTGCTGACCGGTATTGCTAGCACTAGGCTAAAGCTATAGTCGGCGACGCCCATAGTCAGGACGAACTATTTAAAGACCAAGGGCGTGGCCCAGCCCTCAGCCAGCATGACAACCTGGTTAACCCTATCCCGACTGGAACAGAATACCCAACAGGGTATTACCGCTGTCTGCCGGACACCCTGGTGTGAACAGTGTCCGACATGACAGTACCCCGCCTTCTACGAGGGACCTCCGGAACCTCACCATGTCGAGGACCTGGCTTGTCCGGATGGCGACGATGGAACATAGTAACCAGTCGATCAGCATGAATGTCAGAGGCCGGCACCCATGTCCTCTCCTCAGGACCATAGCCACGCCAGTGGACCAGGTACTGTAGAGTGCGACGCACAACCCTACAGTCCACCACTTTGGACACCTCAAATTCCAACGAGCCATCCACCAAGACGGGAGGTGGTGGCCCGGGGGAACCATCCACCAAACCCACGACCTTCTTTAGCAATGCTTTGTGAAATACATTATGAATCTTATACACAGCCGGCAACTCCAAACGAAATGCCACGGGGTTGATCACTGCGGAGATTCTAAATGGGCCAATGAACCTGGGACCCAACTTAAGTGATGGTATCTTGAGCTTAATGTTCCTAGTAGATAACCACACCCAATCACCCACACACAGGTCCGGACCTGGCACACGTCTGCAGTCAGCCACCCGTTTGTACCTGGAACCCACCTTCAACAAGCGCTGCTTGACTCTCCTCCAAACAGACGACAATTGAGCTCCCAACTGGTCCTCCTCAGGGACGCCAACTGAGCACCCCTGATGCAAGGTGCAAAATTGAGGATGTTGACCATACACACAAAAAAAAAGGAGATTCCCCAGACGATTCCTGGCAATGGTTGTTTATTGCGAATTCTGCCAGAGGAAGAAACGCTGACCACTCTTCCTGATTGTCGGAAATAAAGCAGCGCAAGTATTGCTCCAGGTTTTGGTTCATCCGCTCAGTCTGTCCATTCGACTGAGGGTGGAAAGCCGATGAATGAGATAATTTGATTCCAAGGCGAGAACAAAAAGCTCTCCAAAACTTTGCCACAAACTGCGTACCTTGATCAGACACAATGTCAGACGGGACACCATGAAGTCTGACCACCTCGCGAATAAATATCTGAGCAAGAGTCTTAGCATTGGGCAAAGACGGTAAAGCAACGAAATGTGACATTTTGGAGAACCTATCAACAATTACCAAAATGACCGAGTTCCCTGCCGAGGCGGGCAAGTCAGTAATAAAATCCATGGAAATCTCAGTCCATGGCTTACTGGGCACCCCGAGAGGCTGCAAGCTACCAGCGGGACAGGAACGAGGAGTCTTGGCCCGTGCGCACGTGGTACAGGCAGCCACATATGAGGCCACATCCTGCCGGATTTTAGGCCACCAAAAACGACGCGATACCAGTTCCAGAGTGCTCTTTACCCCTGGATGACCTGCCAGTACCGTGTCGTGATGTTCGCCGGCCCAACACTCTAGAGCGTAGATGTAGCGGCACAAAAGATTTATTAGCAGGCAACCCCGGCGGTACCACCTCCTGAGCCTCCGCAATCTCTGCCTCAATCTCTGTCGTGATGGCAGATACCACCACACCCTTTTGGAGAATAGGCACCGGCTCTTCACATAACTCTCCACCAGGAAAACACCTGGATAAAGCGTCTGCCTTAACATTCTTCGACCCAGGTCGATAGGTAACAATGAAGTTAAACCGGGTGAAGAATAATGCCCAGCGAGCCTGTCTGGAGGACAGGCGCTTAGCAGATTCTAAATAAAGCAAATTCTTATGGTCGGTTATCACAGTAATCTGATGAACAGCCCCCTCCAAGAAGTGTCGCCACTCCTCAAATGCCAATTTGATGGCCAATAATTCCCTGTTGCCAATATCATAATTACGCTCCGCAGGCGACAGCTTCTTGGAGAAGAAGGCACACGGATGCAACTTGGCCCAAGATGGGCCCTGAGACAGTACAGCCCCCACTCCAACCTCCGACGCATCCACCTCCACGACAAACGGTAAGGAGACATCGGGCTGCACCAGAATGGGCGCTGAGGCAAAACTATTCTTGAGGAATTCAAACGCCTGTACAGCAGGCTCAGACCAGTCAGAAAAGTCGGTACCCTTCTTAGTCATGTCAGTCAGTGGTTTGGCAATCATAGAGAAGTTCTTAATAAATTTCCTATAGTAATTGGAGAAGCAAAGAAATCGCTGAAGCGCCTTAAGATTATCAGGCCGATCCCAATGTAGTACCGCCTGCACCTTTGCGGTGTCCATCTTAAAACCTGAGGCGGAGATTATATAACCCAAGAACGGTAGCTCCTGTATGAAAAACACACATTTTTCAAGCTTGACATAGAGCCTGTTCTCTCTGAGCAACTGCAGAACCTGTCTAACATGCTCTATATGTGTATCATGGTCGCGAGAGAAAATGAGAATGTCGTCAAGATAAATTATAACGAACCTCCCCAACAGCTGAGAGAAGACATCATTGATGAAGTGTTGAAAGACCGCCGGTGCCATAGTCAACCCAAACGGCATTACCAAACTCTCAAAGTGACCCTCAGGGGTATTGAACGCCGTCTTTCACTCATCCCCCTGACGGACTCTTATAAGATTGTACGCCCCCCTGAGGTCCAGTTTGGAGAACCACCTGGCACCAACCACTTGGTTGAATAAATCGGGTATAAGTGGCATAGGGTAAGGATCACGGACCGTAATCTGGTTGAGTTCTCTGAAATCCAGACACGGGCGTAAACCGCCATCCTTCTTTTTAACAAAGAAGAAGCCAGCAGCCAGAGGAGAAGAGGAAGGTCTAATATGACCCTTGCTCAGGCTATCCGCAATGTATTCCTTGAGAGCTAGCCTCTCGGGACCTGAGATATTAAACATTCTAGCTTTAGGTAACTTGGCCCCTGGTTTCAACCTAATAGCACAGTCATAGGGGTGATGCGGTGGTAGTTCTGAACAACCCTTCTCAGAAAATACATCTGCATAGTCCAACAACGGCTCCGGGATACTGGGGGTCAAAGCGGAAATACATGTAGCCAGGCACCTCTCCTGACACTCCCTGCTCCACTGAATTATGTCCTGGGTCTTCCAATCAATAACAGGATTATGCATTGACAACCATGGAAAGCCCAGAACCATCTGAGCCGGTAAGTTACTAAGCACCTTACAAGTTACCCGCTCTGAGTGTAATACTCCGATGTGGAGTTGTATATCCAACACACACTCTGTGATCTCCCCTTGAGACAACGGGGAAGCATTGATGGTAACCACCCGGATGGGGTTCGGCAATTTCTCCACCGGAAATCCCGCTGTATGCGCGAACCTCTCATCAATGAGATTGGCAGCTGAGCCACTATCAATAAATACTGTAATAGAGAGCATTTGCCCCCCAAGTACCACGCTAGCAGGGAGCATACACTGGGAAACCATGACGGAGGATACACAAAGGCTCAGACTAGACTCCTCCAAACCCTCTGAGCCTATCAGTTTTCCGCCGGCGCGCCCTTCTTAGGTACCAGGGGGCAAGCGTTAATAAAATGTCCTCCTTTGCCACAAAAAAAACAGAGCCCCTGCCTTCTGTGCCAAGGACGTTTAGGCTTGTTACTCGGTGACTGTGCTATACCAGCGATCTGCATGGGTTCCACGGATTCATCCGCGGCAACCTCACCGACCACTCCCCCACCTCCCGGAGGCAACAAAACCAGCGCCCCCTGACGGAGACGGCGGTCTATGCGTACTACAAGTGCCATCGCAGCCTCCAGAGAGGCGGGAGTCTCGTACATTAGGAGAGTCTGTTTAACCCTTCCAGAAACCCCATGCAAAAATTGACTTCTAAGCGCAGGGTCATTCCACTGCGTGTCCACCGCCCAGCGCCGGAATTCCGTGCAGTAATCCTCAGCTGGTCGATCACCCTGTAGCAGTGAGCGTATCTTAGACTCTGCTAAGTTTAATCTATCCGGATCGTCATAGATCAAACCCAGAGCAGAGAAAAAAAAATCTACAGATTCAAATGCCGGTGAGTCTGAAGGGAGTGAAAAGGCCCAAGCCTGTGGATCACCACTCAGCAAAGAAATCACCAAGCCCACGCGTTGAGCCTCATTACCTGAGGAATGTGGACGCATACGGAAATACAATTTGCATGATTCACGAAACACCGTGAACTTACCACGATCACCAGCAAATCGTTCAGGAAGGGGAAACTTGGGCTCAGCTGCCCTGGCTGCAGCCTCAGCAGGTACTGCAGGAGCTGACAGGCCTTGTTGCTGGACCGCCCCCCTGAGTTCAGTGACCTGTATGGATAGAGCCTCCAGCTGCTTGGTTAGGGAAAGTATAGGATCCATAGTAAGTAACCCCTATATTCCCTATCTATACCTTCTTTTTTTTTTCTCTCACTTTATTATTTGGACCGACTATAATGTCATGGTATGCCTAGGTTACTTTTGGCAAAAACCCTGGGATCCCTGCGAAGTCCCTCAGACTAGGGGAACCCTGTCTGTCCCTCTACCCAGGGTTTACACTGAAGGTGTGCCTGCCTGAGCCTCCACCCTGTCCCTGTCTCCTGTCCAGCCCTAAGCTGAACCCACCTCCCTCCACCCAGTGAGGGGACCTGACACCAGACCCCACAAATACGTATGGACAGGGGTAAAAGGAACACCACACAGTTAATACACAAGGGAATACAATAATGTGCAAGGGCAACCAAATATATATATAACAGATTGGAGAAAGAACCACTGAGGGATATACTGCACCAGATATCAGACGCTCCAACACCACCACTGCTGACCGGTATTGCTAGCACTAGGCTAAAGCTATAGTCGGCGACGCCCATAGTCAGGACGAACTATTTAAAGACCAAGGGCGTGGCCCAGCCCTCAGCCAGCATGACAACCTGGTTAACCCTATCCCGACTGGAACAGAATACCCAACAGGGTATTACCGCTGTCTGCCGGACACCCTGGTGTGAACAGTGTCCGACATGACAACCATGGAATTAATGGTGTTATATACTGTAAATAATAAGCACCTTTAGAAAAACATTTACCGTATTTTCTGGCGTATAAGACAACTTTTTAACCCCTGAAAATCTTTTCAAAAGTTGGGGG
Source organism: Dendrobates tinctorius (assembly GCF_039654945.1). Classification (NCBI taxonomy): domain Eukaryota; kingdom Metazoa; phylum Chordata; class Amphibia; order Anura; family Dendrobatidae; genus Dendrobates; species Dendrobates tinctorius. Next base: position 1,828,657 of record NW_027361791.1, on the reverse strand, counting down.
TCGTCTTATACGGCATGAGCGGAGCTCTGCGGTTGCCCCATATGGTGCAGGGAGCAGTCCCGATGACGAGGTGCCTCACTGGGAAGGTGTAATTGAATCAAGCCCACCCTTGTATCCTATTACCTCCTTTTACCCGTCCGGCTCGCCCTTCTCTGCCTCTCAAGTCTCCGGAGGATGGAAATGAAGCCGCTCCTTCTCTTTCACCCGTCTGGCCTGCCCTTCTCTGCCTTTCAAACCTCGCAGGGATGGAAGTGAAGCGGCGAAGGCGCCGCTACACTTCCATCCTTTTGAGATTTGAAAGGCAGAGAAGGGCGGGCTGGACTGGTGAAAGAAGGAGGTAATAGGATACAAGGGCGGGCTTGATTCACTTACATCTTCCAGGTGAGGCACCTCGTCATCGGGACCTCTCCCCGCACCATATGCGGCGACCGCAGAGCTCTGCATATGCCGTATAAGACGACACACCGTGTAGAAGATGAACCCCGACTTGTACGGAGAGTATATCCCAAATTCTATATTTTTAATGGAAAAGTTGGGGGTCGTCTTATACGCCGGAAATATACGGTACTTAGAAAATTGGTGATGTGTTCAATGGTAATTTCACCCAATGTATGTGGTATCTTCATGTCTGTAAAAGTCTGATCTGATCAAAATATAAAATTAAGGCTAGTTTCACATTAGCGTTTACGGCCGCAGCATCGGGCTGCGCACGGCCGCTGCCAAGCCCCGCCCCCAGCCGCGCCTCCGCCGGTAGGTCCGCCTACGGATGCATGACGCTGCATGCGTCCTGCGTCCCCTATCTTTAGCACTGGGGATGCAGGCCATGCGCAGTATGCGTTTGGCGGCACATGCGTCCTGTTGATGCTGCGCCGACCAGCGCCAAACGCAGCAGGTTGCAATTTGGTGCGCTCGGCGCAGCGTCAAAAGGACGCATGCGCCGCCAAACGCATACTGCGCACGGCCTGCGTCCCCAGTGCTAAAGATAGGGGACGCAGGACGCATGCAGCGTCATGTGTCCGTAGGCTGAGCTACCGGCGGAGGCGCGGCAGGGGGCGGGGCTTAGCGGCGGCCGTAAACGCTAATGTGAAACTATCCATACCAAGAGAAAAAAAAAGAGCCAAAGTGTCTTAAGGAAAATATAAAATTTTATTTCATAAAAAATTCATAATATTTTATTATAAATACATAGATACCAGTTAGAGTTCAGAGAAGGAGACTAACCCCAAAATACCACCGTGCCTCTCACGTATGTAACAAACCTGATATTTAATCAATATTAGTAAGGTAAGCTAAAACAGGTCAGGCCAGATGGTGTTAAGTACACAAAAATCAGAGAAAGGATAGCGCTGAACACACCAAGCGTTCACTAGAATAAAGCGCTCAGTAAACCGTAAATCAATAAAGTGAACTAAAGCAAGTCAGACCAGACAGTATTAAGTGCAATAGGATCACAGTAGAGGTAGCGCTGGACGCACTCAGCGTTCACTACAATCAAGCACTCAGTGAGCCATAGAGCAGACTGTCAAGCTTACCAGAGAGGGACAGCAGGCACCGAAGGGAAGGTGTGAAGCTCCCCGACGCGCGTTTCGCGGCCAAGCAGGGCCGCTTTCTCAAGGGGAAGTGACGGAGGATCCGAACAGGACCTTCAAGTAACCCCATGACCTAGGTCACATGATTATATGTGACCAATGGCGGTGAACCAAACGGCGCATGCGCAATGTGCCGAAGGCGCCTCTGCATGCATCAGAGGCGTCACTTGCACGGAATCTACCACAGGGATTAACCCTGTGTGAGGTACCCACAACGTAGAGACACCCCAACACAGACAGAGCCCTGACGGAAACACTGCCATGCGCACCGTCACCATCATATAATTGGGACATAGAATGGGAAATGATATATAAGGAAAGGAAGAAGGAGGGAAATATGCTCAGGCTTACATTAGCTGCGGTCATCAGACATAAATAGTATCAATACATTACAAAATATCAGCAATACAAATGCAATGCAATTTAAATAATGTAAAACAGTCACAGACAATAAGAGCTAGTGCAAATATGACAATAATCCCACAAAAGATCATAAATGGAATGTCTGTATCCTCCGCATAGAAAGATCCAAAATCCTTTATATTCAGATGGTTAATTCAGAGTCCCACCAGGGCTAAATGAATGGAAATGTGGGGACATCAAGATAATCACTGGTAATGGAAAAAACAATAAAATAAAAACAAGTTAAAAACATAGGATTAAAAAAAAACACACATTCACACACCCTCGGAATCGGGGATAGATTAGTGTGGGTGGGAAAAAAACGGGGAATACAGAGGACGCCGCAAGGATTGAGGGAAGCTGATTTTTACAGAAATGGGGCAAAACTTAAAGATTCATTCAAACCATTAGGTGCAACCGTGTCGAGCAATACAATCCACCTGGCTTCCGTTTGGGCGAGAAGTTTTTAATTATCTCCACCTCTGATCCCAAGGTGGAGGGCCTCAATGCCTCTGACACTTAATAGCTTGGCATCGCAATTGTGATGGACCCTAAAGTGCCGAGGAATCGCCTTCAATTCTCTCTCATCCGTCACTGTCCTTGCTGCGCCAATATCCCGCACATGCTCCCGAACCCTAACCCGGAGCTCCCTAGTAGTGAGACCAACGTAGATATTGGGGCACGGACAGATGGCATAATATATAACATTAGTAGTCCCACAAGAAATACGTTGTCTGATAGAAAAGTCTCTGGAGCCATCTGCAGAGGAGAACATAGAGCAGCGCAGGACATTGGCGCAAGCCACGCAGTGACCACATGGAAAACAGCCGACCTGTGGGGTGTACGTACCCAAAAAGGTATTAGGAGCTTGAGTGTAATGGCTTTTTAATAGGAGATCTCCAAGATTTTTAGATCTCCTAGATGTCATACTGGGAAAGGTACCTAAAACAGACCCCAGGGTCGGGTCAGATTCCAAGATTGGCCAGTGTTTTTTGAGGACGGTGCGTTTATTTTCCCACTCATGGTTGAAGGTGGAGATAAACCTTATAGGGCCCTCAAAATCTACCCTGGTATTTCTTTTTGTGGGATTCAAAAGATGATTACGAGGAGTTTTTCTTGCTCGGTTGTACCCAGTTTTCACACATCTGCGGCTATATCCGCGTGTGTGAAATCGATCTTTAAGATCCGAGGCCTGTGCCTCGAATCTGGTGTCTGTGGAGCAGATTCGTCTCATCCTTAGGAACTGTCCAACCGGGACAGCCCTAATGGTGGCCGGATCATGTGCTGAGGACGCGTGTAACAATGAATTGACTGATGTTGGTTTCCTGAAGACATCCGTCTGGATACGTCGATCAAGGTCGACCTCCAGACGGATGTCCAGGAAATCAATTGTAGAGTTGTTAAAAGTATACGTAAGTCGTATGTTAAATTTGTTGTCATTAAGCGTCTTCATGAAATCATCGAGCCGGTGCGGCCCCCCCATCCCACAACAACAATATGTCATAAATATAGCGATACCAGCACAGAACATGGGAGGCGGCCTGTGGGCACCGTCGCCAAAAATGAATCTCTCCCAGGCGCCCAGAAAGAGATTAGCGTACGAGGGCGCACAGGCCGCGCCAATGGCCGTGCCGCGCCTCTGTAAGTAGAAAACATCCTTGAAGACAAGTTGTGGTGTGGGTGAGGATATAGCGCACCAGCTCAATGATCAGCTCACACAGAGGGCTGTCCAGGTCGGAGGCCCCCAGGAAGAGACGAACCGCATCCACACCCTAGGAATGATCGATGCAAGTATATAAACTGGTCACAACCTCTGTGTTCCTTACACCCCTGCTGTTATGGAGATCTGTGGCCCATAGATCTTAAGAGCTCATTTACTTATTAACCCCTTCACTACCAAGGGTGGTTTGCACGTTAACTCCCGGGCTAATTTTTACAATTCTGACCACTGTACCTTTATGAGGTCATAACTCTGGAACGCTTCCATGGATCCCGGTGATTCTGACATTGTTTTCTCGTGACATATTGTACTTCATGTTAGTGGTAAAATTGCATTCAAATAACTTGTGTTTATTTGTGAAAAAAACGGAAATTTGGCGAAAATTTTGAAAATTTTGCAATTTTCCAACTTTGAATTTTTATGCCCTTAAATCACAGCGATACGGCACACAAAAAACTTAATACATAACATTTCCCACATGTTTACTTTACATCAGCACAATTTTGGAACCAAAATTTTTTTTTGTTAGGAAGTTATAAGGGTTAAAAATTGACCAGCGATTTCTCATTTTTGCAACACCATTTTATTTTTAGTGACCACATCACATTTGAAGCCACTTTGAGGGGTCTATATGATAGAAAATACCCAAACTGACACCATTCTAAAAACTGCACCCCTTAAGGTGCTTAAAACCACATTCAAGAAGTTTATTAACCCTTTAGGTGCATCACAGGAATTTTTTGAATATTAAAAATAAAATGAACATTTAACTTTTTTTCACAAAAAAAATACTTCAGGTTCAATTTTCTTTATTTTACCAAGGGTAACAGGAGAAATTGGACTGCAAAAGTTATTGTGCAATTTATCCTGAGTACGCTGATACCTGATATGTGGGGGGGAACCACTGTTTCGGCGCATGGCAGACCTCAGTAGGGAAGGAGCGCCGTTTGACTTTTTCAATGCAAAATTGGCTGGAATTCAGTTCGGACGCCATGTCGCGTTTGGAGAGCCCCTGATGTACCTAAACAGTGGAAACCCCCCCAAGTGACCCCATTTTGGAAACTAGACCCCCCAAGGAACTTATCTAGATATGTGGTGAGAACTTTGAACCCACAAGGGCTTCACAGAAGTTTATAACGTACAGCGGTACAATTAAAAAATCATATTTTTTTTCCACAAAAATGATCTTTTCACCCCCAATTTTTATTTTTCCAAGGGTAACAGGACCCTAAAAGTTATTGTGCAATTTGTCCTGAGTACGCTGATACCCCATATGTGGGTGTAAATGACTATTTGGGCGCATAGCAGAGCTCGGAAGGGAAGCAGCGCCATTTGACGTTTTTGGCTAGAATTGAGATCGGACACCATGTCGCGATTGGAAAACCCCTGATGTACCAAAACAGTGGAAACCCCCCACAAATGACACCATTTTGGAATCTAGACCCCCCAAGGAACTTATCTAGATGTGTGGTGAGAACTTTGAACCCCCAAGGGCTTCACAGAAGTTTATAACGTACAGCAGTACAATTAAAAAATCATATTTTTTCCACAAAAATGATCTTTTCACCCTCAATTCTTATTTTTCCAAAAGTAACAGGACCCTAAAAGATATTGTGCAATTTGTCCTGAGTACGCTGATACCCCACATGTGGGGGTAAACCACTATTTGGGCGCATGGCAGAGCTCGGAAGGGAAGCAGCGCCATTTGACGTTTTTGGCTGGAATTGAGATCGGACACCATGTCGCGTTAGGAAAGCCCCTGATGTACCAAAACAGTAGAAACCCCCCACAAATGACACGATTTTGGAAACTAGACCCCCCAAGGAACTTATCTACATGTGTGGTGAGCACTTTGAACCCCCCAGTGCTTCACTGAAGTTTATAACGTCCGGGCGTGAAAATAAAAAAATCGTATTTTTTCCACAAACATCATCTTTTAGTCCCCATTTTTTTATTTTCCCAAGGGTAACAGGAGAAATTGGACCCCAAAAGTTGTTGTCCAATTTGTCCTGAGTACACTGACACCCCATATGTGGGAGAAAACTACTGTATGGGGACACGTCGGGGCTCGGAAGGGAAGTAGTGACGTTTTGGAATGCAGACTTTGATGGAATGGTCTGTGGGTGTCATGTCGCCTTTGGAGAGCCCCTAATGTACCTAAACAGTGGAAACCACCCCCCAAATGATCCCATTTTGGAAACTAGACCCCCTGAGGAACTTATCTAGATGTGTGGTGAGCACTTTGAACCCCCAAGGGCTTCACAGAAGTTTATAATGCCCAGGCATGAAAATAAAAAAATTGAATTTTTTCCACAAACATGATCAATTAGTCTCCAATTTTTTTATTTTCCCAAGGGTAACAGGAGAAATTGGACCCCAAAAGTTGTTGTCCAATTTGTCCTGAGTACGCTGATACCTCATATGTGGGAGAAAACTACTGTATGGGCACACGTCGGGGCTCGGAAGGGAAGTAGTGACATTTTGGAATGCAGACTTTGATGGCATGGTCTGCGGGTGTCATGTTGCTTTTGGAGAGCCCCTGATGTACCTAAACAGTGGAAACCCCCCACAAGTGACCCCATTTTGGAAACTAGACCCCCTAATGAACTTATCTAGATGTGTGGTGAGCACTTTGAACCCCCCCAGTGCTTCACAGTAGTTTATAACGACCGGGCGTGAAAATAAAAATATCGTATTTTTTCAACAAACATCATCTTTTAGTCCCCATTTTTTTTATTTTCCCAAGGGTAACAGGAGAAATTGGACCCCAAAAGTTGTTGTCCAATTTGTCCTGAGTACGCTGACACCCCATATATGGGAGAAAACTACTGTATGGGCACACGTCGGCGCTCGGAAGGGAAGTAGTGACGTTTTGGAATGCAGACTTTGATGGATTGGTCTGCGGGTGTCATGTGCGTTTGGAGAGCCCCTGATGTACCTAAACTATTGAAACTCCCCACAAGTGACCCCATTTTGGAAACTAGACCCCCCACAGAGCTTATCTAGATGTGTGGAGAGCACTTTGAACCCCCAAGTGCTTCACAGCCTGGGCGCCTGGGCGTGAAAATAAAAAAAACATTTTTTTCCGCAAAATTATATTTTTGCCCCCAATTTTTTATTTTCCTAAGGGTAACAGGAGAAATTGGACCCCAAAAGTTGTTTTGTAATTTGTCCTGAGTAGGCTGATACCCTACATGTGGGGGTAAAACACTGTTTGGGTGCATGGCAGAGCTTGGAAGGGAAGGAGCACCATTTGACTGTTTCAACGCAGAATTGGCTGGAATTGAGATCAGACGCCATGTTGCCTTTGGAGAGCACCTGATGTGCCCAAACAGTGGAAACCCCCCAATTATAACTCCAACCCTAACCTCAACACACTCCTAACCCTAATCTGAGCCCTAGCCCTAGCCCTAACCCTTACCCTAACCCTAGCCCTAACCCTAGCCCTAACCCTAGCCCTAACCCTAACCCTAGCCCTAACCCTAACCCTACCCTAACCCTAGCCCTAGCGGGAAAATGGAAATAAATACATTTTCTTTTAGTTTTATTATTTTTCCCTAACTAAGGAGGTGATAACGGGGGGTTTGATTTACTATTTATGGCGGTGTTTATGTTTGGCAGCTGTCACACGCTAAAAGACGCTTTTTATTGTAAAAATAGTTTTTGCATCACCACATATTGAGAGCTATAATTTTTCCGTATTTTGACCCACCGAGTCATGTGAGGTCTTATTTTTTGCGGGACAAGTTGACGTTTTTATTGGTACCATTTTCGGGCACGTGACCTTTTTTGATCGCTTTTTATTCCAATTTTTGGGACGCAGAATGAACAAAAACCAGCGTTTCATGAATTTCTTTTGGGGGGGTGCGTTTACACCGTTCCGCGTGCGGTAAAATTGATAAAGCGGTTTTATTCTTCGGGTCAGTACGGTTACAGCGATACCTCATTTAGGTCGTTTTTTTATGTTTTGTCGGTTTTTTGCAATGAAAACAATTTTATATAAAAAATAATTATTTTTGTATCGCTTTATTCTGCGAGCTATAACTTTTTTATTTTTTTGCGGATGACGCTGTATGGTGGCTCGTTTTTTGCGGGACAAGATGACGTTTTCAGCGGTACCATGGATATTTATATGCATCTTTTTGATCGCGCGTTATTGCACTTTTTATTCGGTGGTATGATAATAAATCATTATTTTTTGCTTCGTTTTTTATTTTTATTTTTTAAGGGGTTCGCTAAAGGGGTTAACTAATGGGACAGTTTTATAGGGCAGGTCATTATGGACGCGGCGATACCAAATATGTGTACTTTTATTGTTTTTGTTTTTTTTTATTTTGAAAAAATGGATTTATTGGGGAATATTTTTTTTTTTTTTACTAATTTATTTAGCGATTTTTTTTTAATTATTTTTAACACTTTTTTTTTTTTTTTTACTTTATTACCTTGTCCCAGGTGGGACATCACTGTCCTGTGGCAGATCGCTGATCTGTCACATCACAGATCACTGTGACAGATCAGCAATCTGTCACAGGCACTGCTGCAGACTTCCTCATGCCTGCGCTTTGCAGGCAGTGAGGAAGTCAGCTCTCTACAGGCCCCCGAAGGCCCCCGTCGCCATCTTGGATCCGGGGGCCTGTAGGGAAGGAGCCCCCCGCAGCAGCGCTGCACATTGCGCTGCCGTGGGGGGCTCAGGGAAGCACGAAGGGAGCCCCCTCCCTGCCGATGCTTCCCTTTAACCCCCGGTACACCGCGATCGCGTTTGATCGCGGTGTACAAGGGGTTAACGTGTTGAGGGCGGTCTGTGACCGCCCCTGACACATTGTGCCGGGTGTCAGCTATGATAATTAGCTGACACCCGGCCGCGATCAGCGACGCTCACCACGTGGGCGCCGCTGATCGCTGGGACGTAATATTCCGTCCATGGTAGTTAGGTCCAGGGTCACATGGACGGAATATTACGTCCTTTGTAGGTAAGGGGTTAAGGAAAAAGTGAATTTCTCAGGAATAAAATATCAGATTGCAGATATCAAGGTATCAGCCTACTGAAAGATGCCAATTTTATTTGCCTAGGCAGTAGCTGCCTTGCACTGGTCACTAAAGGTGAGTTTGCTTCCCACCAGTACACCCAAGTCTTCTTCAGTGACAGTTCTACCTAAGATTTTGCTGTACATTTTGTTTGGTATCATAAAAATATTGAAATTGCACTCTGTATGCCCTCTACAAGGTCCCTTATAAATGTATTAAAAAGATGGCCCCCCCCACAGGCCGCCCCGGAGCACGGGAATATCATTAACTCAAAACTGAAAATAAAGATTAAACAACAACCAAAAGCTGGATTTCATCAACCAAGGTATCATTTTATCAGTATGATGGCACCAACCTGACACTGTAGGTTACTGAGCACAATCCTGCTGACGGGTTCCTTCTAAGGCCTTAACAAGAGTGGCCTGAGCTATCGCCAATCACTGATGTTAGCTGTATAAAAATGCCAGCATCTGCCCATTGTGAAGCTCTTGTGCCTGCTCCACACATACTGACTTCACTACATGCACTGATAATCATGGAGTGTTAAGAGATTTAAGGTATTTTTCGGATTATAAAACACACCCCAAATTTTGAGGAGAAAAATCATAAAAAAATTTTTTTTAATGAAATGATGGTGCTTATAATCCATGCGTTCTATTGCTTACTGGGGTGGTGGCTGCAGTGAAGCGGGAGTCCCAGGGTCGCTGCTGGAGGAGGCAAGAGTGGGGTGATGCTGCAGGTCACAGGCTGGGATGAGGGGGTGCTCCGATGTGCGGCGCGCTGCTGCCGGGAGTCTTCAATGGTGCCCGGCTCTGCCGACATTTTGTGACAGGCCAGAGCCCTGGCAGTTCAACGGTTTCCTGTGCAGTGGACTATGGGGGCGGTGCATGCGCAGATGGAGATCTCGGCACCAAGATCATAAACTGGCCACAACCAGGTGCTTCCCGCAAGATTTCAGACAGAAGTGAAAATTATCAGAAGAGTTGTCCAAGAGCCAATGATCACCTGTGGAGATCTATGGAAAATCTTGGAATTAGCAGGTTCAATTGTTTCAAAGAAAACTATAAGTAATGCACTCCACCTCCATGACCTGTATACAAGCTCACCACACAAGCCTCCATTGCTTAGCAAAAAGCATGTTCAAGGACGTTTAAAGTTTTCTCAACAACATTTAGACAGGCTCGTGAAATACTGGGAGAATATAGTTTGTTCAGATGAGACCAAAATTGATCTCTTTGGATACCATAATGCACATCATGTTTGGAGGCCAAAAAGGCACTGCATATCATAACAGTGACGTTTAGAGGAGGGGAACCTCATGGTGTGGGGCTGTTTTCTCCATGCGGCACTGGAAAACTTCATATAATTGAAGGAAGGATGAATGGACAAATGTTTTCCGAGACATTCTTGATGAAAATCTGCTACCATCTAACAGGATGATGATGAATCAAGAGTGGATATTTCATCTAGTCAATGATCCCAAACACACAGCCAAGGAAACTCTCAATTGGCTTCAGAGAAAGAAAATAAAGCTGCTAGAATGGCCCAGCCAATCACCTGACCTGAATTAAATAGGAAATTCATGGAAGGATCTCAAGCTCAGAATTCATAGAAGTAGCCCATGGAACATTCAGGATTTGAAAAGTGTTTGCTTGGAAGAATGGGCCAAAATCACACCTGAGCAATGCATGCAACTAGTTTCTCCATACAGGAGGCGTCTTGAAGCTATCATCACCAACAAAGGCTTATGTACGAAGTATTTCATATTTTTCAGTTATCGTGTTCAATACTTTTTCCCTGTGTCATTTTTCATTATTACACATAACTTAATTTATGGACAGCTATGGTTTGATTTCTTTGCTTGTGTAATTTGGATGGGTCGTTACCGACATCTGGTGAGTATTTCATGTCAAAAGCAGCACCATGGAATTAATGGTGTTATATACTGTAAATAATAAGCACCTTTAGAAAAACATTTACCGTATTTTCTGGCGTATAAGACAACTTTTTAACCCCTGAAAATCTTTTCAAAAGTTGGGGGTCGTCTTATACGGCATGAGCGGAGCTCTGCGGTTGCCACATATGGTGCAGGGAGCAGTCCCGATGACGAGGTGCCTCACTGGGAAGGTGTAAGTGAATCAAGCCCACCCTTGTATCCTATTACCTCCTTTTACCCGTCCGGCTCGCCCTTCTCTGCCTCTCAAGTCTCCGGAGGATGGAAATGAAGCCGCTCCTTTTCACCCGTCTGGCCTGCCCTTCTCTGCCTTTCAAACCTCGCAGGGATGGAAGTGAAGCAGCGCAGGCGCCGCTACACGTCCATCCTTTTGAGATTTGAAAGGCAGAGAAGGGCGGGCTGGACTGGTGAAAGAAGGAGATAATAGGATACAAGAGCGGGCTTGATTCACTTACATCTTCCAGGTGAGGCACCTCATCATCGGGACCTCTCCCCGCACCATATGCGGCGACCGCAGAGCTCTGCATATGCCGTATAAGACGACACACCGTGTAGAAGATGAACTCCAACTTATACGGAGAGTATACCCCAAATTCTATATTTTAAATGGAAAAGTTGGGGGTCGTCTTATACGCCGGAAAATACGTTACTTAGAAAATTGGTGATGTGTTCAATGGTAATTTCACCCAATGTATGTGGTATCTTCATGTCTGTAAAAGTCTGATTTGATCAAAATATGAAATTAAGGCTAATTTCACATTAGCGTTTACGGCCGCAGCATCGGGCTGTGCACAGCCGCCGCTAAGCCCCGCCCCCTGCCGCGCCTCCGCCAGTAGCTCCGCATATGAACGTATGACGCTGCATGCGTCCTGCATCCCCTATCTTTAGCACTGTGGATGCAGGCCATGCGCAGTATGCCTTTGGCGGCACATGCGTCCTGTTGACGCTGCGCCGACCAGCGCCAAACGCAACAGGTTGCAATTTGGTGCGCTCGGCGCAGCGTCAAAAGGATGCATGCGCCGTCAAACGCATACTGCGCACGGCCTGCATCCCCAGTGCTAAAGATAGGGGACGCAGGACGCATGTAGCGGAGCTACCGGCGGAGGCGTGGCAGGGGGCGGGGCTTAGCGGCGGCCGTAAACGCTATTGTGAAACTAGCCTAATTAGTCCAAAAAGCAATGTGTACCAGTTCCCCGGCTGTTGACAGGGTTAATCCAGGGCACGGACTCTACCTCTATGTAGCATTCCAATGTGGATCCAAAAAAGCATCATAGTCCAGCCACATGCATAAAGCATAACATCTTCTTTATTGAGTACTAAGTGAAACATGTAACTAACTAACATCACAAATGAGATACAGAGCTTATGCATTAGCTACGCCTGCTTGGTATCCCTGAGATCATACTGACCTGGAGAATCATTTTGCCAGGTCATTTTTCTGTATAATTACTGCAGTAAAAGCAAAACCCCAAAAACATTTGGGGAATTGTGCTTTTTTTTTATTTTTTTTTTGCATTTTCGGGGCACTTGGCGTTTTTTTTCTTGTTTTTCATTTCATCCATCATATGATAAAATGAATCGCGTCTTTAAAAACTACAACTCACCCCACAGAAAATAATACAACTATATCAAGGGAAAAATTAAAAGTTATGCTTCCTGGAAGAAGGGGAGGAAAAAAAATTATGTCACAATAACAGTAAATTGCCATGTCGGGAAGGGGTTATTGGCGTTGTACTATCTTTCTATTATCTTTTGTATGAGGTTAGGGAATTTATTGGTATTTTTATTGGTAAATTTTGTCTGATCCTATGTTTTTATGCCACACTTTTCAGGGTAGTCAGGAGATGTTCATTGTGATTGTTTTCTGTGCGGAACATACAGGACGCGGCTTCAGCATCCTGTTTCCTCTGGCGATCACATGTTTAATGTAGGAACAGACGCTTTAGACCTGGCAGGGCGCGCATTCATTCTCTGTTTATGGAAGAAAATCATATCAGCAGAAAACATGTTACAGAAACAAAAACAAATTTTGTGCTAAGCTTCTCATTTTCGTAAATTTCAAAAGCCATTATGCTATACACACTTCATATGTTCCACATCAACTTGCTTTAATGCGATTTAGTGCAGCCTTTTTCTTTATTTGCTATGTGAGTTGTTTTTGGCATGCACTAGTTCAGACTAGTTCTTTGTTCAGTCAGTTTTCCATTACTTACTGTGTTCAATTGTAAAACAAAAAAAAAATCATACTCACCAAACACCTAATCCCCGACGCCTGCGTCTCCTGCAGCAAAAATATAATAAACCAACATATACATTACTTACCTTTCCGCCATAGTACATTTAATAAGGAGTGTCCCATGGCGGTCTCACGTGTAGAACAGTCACATCGGGAGATGTGACTGCTCTACCTGGCCGCCGGTGATACACTGCGGGAGGATTACCTCCTGTCAGTGCATCACTGCGCCGCCATGAGAGGTCACGAGTTTGTGCTGTCACTTGCGGCACCGCTGCGTGAGAAAACTCTCATGCAGTGATGCCGTGAGCGCACGAACTCCGGTAAACTCTCAGTGATACACTGCAGGAGCTATTATTTCCTGTCAGTGTATCATCGGAGGCTGGGGAGAGCAGTCACGTCTCTTGATGTGACTGTTCTACACATGTGATCGCCGTGGGACACTCACTAAATGGTCTACGTTGGACAGGGAGTATATATGTTGGTTTATTATTTTATTTTTGTTGCAGGAGATCGAGGGAGTCGGGGATTAGGCGATGCAGTAAGTATGGTAAATTAATTTTCAATAAAGGAGCCTGTGATTATTTCAATTAAAGAACTTTATTCTGGCTGTGTCTTTATTTACCATATAACTATAGGATTAGTAATGGATAAGTGTCTTATTGACGCTTCTCCATTATTAATCCGTGGGCTTGATGTCACCGGACAATACACAGGTGACATCAACCCTACAAATATTATCCCACTTGCCACCGCTACAGGGCAAGTGGGAAGAACAAGGCTAAGTGCTAGAATTGGCGCATCTATAAGATGCGCCATTTCTGGGGCGACTGAGAGCTGATGTTTTTAGCCCTTTCCCAGGCTGTTAATATCATCCCACAGCTGTCTGCCTAGCCTTTGCTGGTACGATTTTATAGGAGGGCCCCATGTCATTTTTTTCTGGGTTTCCCCTGTAAACTAGCCAGTAAAGGCTAAGCAGACATCTGGGAGCTGTTATTAACAGCCTGGAAACCTTTATGGCCATTGGTTCCTTCCAAGAATATTAACATCAGCCCTCAATAATTGGATTTCCCTCTGCTGGTTAAGAAAATTAAGCGGGAGCTCAAGCAATTTTTTTTAAATACATTTTTTGAAAATGTAACAGATATTGCGCTTCACGCAGATTTTGTGTGTGTGTGTCTTAACTCTTTATTTACCATTTTATTAATGAGGGTATCTGGCTGACACCTATTCATTACTAAACCTCAGGCTTGGTATAACACATACATATATATATATATATATATATAACCACTATATATATATATACAGTACAGACCAAGAGTTTGGACACCTTCTCATTCAAAGAGTTTTCTTTATTTATTTTCATGACTATGAAAATTGTAGATTCACTCTGAAGGCATCAAAACTATGAATTAACACGTGGAATTATATAATTAACAAAAAAGTGTGAAACAACTGAATAAATGTCTTATATTCTAGGTTCTTCAGAGTAGCCACCTTTTGCTTTTATTACTGCTTTGCACACTCTTGGCATTCTCCAAACTTTTGGTCTGTACTGTGTGTGTATATATATATATATATATATATATATTATTCACTGATACAATACACTTTAATGATCCCGGGGGAAATTACGGAAATTATATTTGTTACGTGTGTGTAAACTTTATATTTGAACATGGTATGTAATGATATTGTGGCCTTCCATGGAGAATGCAAAAGAAGAGGTTGAACAAGGAAATGACATTACAATTCTTTTTTTTTGTTAAATAATATATCTTTATTTAGCTTACAAAAACGCATAAAAATCAGCATCAAATCCGTATAAAAAAACGCATAAAAAACACGTGAAATTTCAACTGTGTTTTCTGCCAAGAGAGGCAGAATCAGTGCAGAATTTTACAAAAGCAAATCTGCAATGTGCGCACATGCACTAAATGACAAAAGAGCCACTAATAGTGGAACGTTAGCTTTAGGCCTCATTCTGACATCCGTTTTACTCCACATATGAGAAAAACTAACCAATTATTTTGATCAGAGTTTGATCCGAGTATCATCAGTTTTTCTCGTATGTGGAGAAAAAAAAAAAAGGCTTCTCCATTCTGACAGTCCATGATAAATGGACTATACTCTGATGCAGTCCAAATTTTTTCAAGGAGCAATTGACTTGCATTGCTGATTTTGATCTGACGCTCAGATCAAAATCAGACAGGTAACACAATTTTCTGCAGCCACACGGTTTGCAAAAAATCATGGACATGTTAGTGGCCCCACAGACTATCACACAGTTACGAGTGCTATCCGTGAAAACCACTCGCACACTAAAAACTGATGACTGAAAGTGGCCTTATGTGCTCCAATGCTCCTCTGGCGATTACGTAGCTCCCAGCATACAAAAGGAATGGCCATTGGTAGTCTAATAGGATGGTCCTTCTCTTCCACATTATTGGCAAGTTCAGCCAATTTTTCTAATGTTTATAGGGAAGGGTCTAATATCTTAAATTGATCAAAATTGTTAGAAGCTCCACTTGTGGCCCATACAAGACAAGTGCTGCAGATTTCAGATCCAGATTTGTTGATGGAAAATCTGCAGTAGATTACAATTCAGCAAAGTGGACACGATATGAAACAACGTTATCACCCATGCTGTGTAAATCA
This sequence comes from Dendrobates tinctorius, assembly GCF_039654945.1. Classification (NCBI taxonomy): domain Eukaryota; kingdom Metazoa; phylum Chordata; class Amphibia; order Anura; family Dendrobatidae; genus Dendrobates; species Dendrobates tinctorius. The sequence continues at coordinate 1,813,073 of NW_027361791.1, read as the reverse complement.
GGTGGATTTTAACATTTACAGCATGTTGTTTTCACTATGGGAACAGCAAGGGCTTGTAACATATTTTCGTGTTGAAATATGGGGAAGTCAAAATCCACAAACGGATCCTAGTGTTGCAGATTTTACTGAGGATCGTCATCAAAATCCATACATACAGATAAAAAGTGTAAACTTACCGTAAAAAAACACCATGTATCCCATGTTACTATCCTGCCCCAACGCCTCTCCAGTCTTTTCTCAGTCAGCCCCAATGATGAGTTGTTGTTTAACCCCTTAACCCCCAAGGGTGGTTTGCACGTTCATGACCGGGCCAATTTTTACAATTCTGACCACTCTCCCTTTATGAGGTAGTAACTCTGGAACACTTCTATGGATCCCGGCGATTCTGACAACGTTTTCTCGTGACATATTGTACTTCATGGTAGTGGTAACATTTCATTCATATATCTTGCATTTATTTGTGAAAAAAAACAGAAATTTGGTGAAAATTTTGAAAATGTCACAATTTTCCAACTTTTAATTTTTATGCCCTTAAATCACAGAGATATGTCACATAAAAAACTTAATAAATAACATTTCCCACATGTTTACTTTACATCAGCACAATTTGGGAACCACATTTTTTTGTGTGAGGAAGTTATAAGGGTTAAAATTTGACCAACGATTTTCATTTTTACAACACCATTTTATTTTTAGGGACCACATCACATTTGAAGTCACTTTGAGGGGTCTATATGATAGAAAATACCCAAAAGTGACACCGTTCTAAAAACTGAACCCCTCAAGGTGCTCAAAACCACATTCAAGAAGTGTATTAACCCTTCAGGTGCTTCACAGGAATTTTTTGAATGTTTAAAAAAAATGAACATTTAACTTTTTTTCACAAAACAATTACTTCAGGTCCAATTTTTTTTATTTTACCAAGGGTAACAGGAGAAATTGGACTGCAAAAGTTTTTGTGCAATTTGTCCTGAGTACGCTGATACCTGATATATGGGGGGAACCACTGTTTCGGCGCATGGCAGAGCTCAGAAGGGAAGGAGCGCCGTTTGACTTTTCAATGAAAAATTGGCTGGAATTCAGATCTGATGCCATGTCACGTTTGGAGAGTCCCTGATGTGCCTAAACAGTGGAAACCCCCCACAAGTGACCCTATTTTAGAAACTAGACCCACAAAGGAACTTATCTAGATGTGTGGTGAGAACTTTGAACCCTCAAGGGATTCACAGAAGTTTATAACGTACAGCCATATAATTAAAAAATCATATTTTTTCCACAAAAATGATCTTTTCACCTCCAATTTTTATTTTCCCAAGGGTAACAGGACCCCAAAAGTTATTGTGCAATTTGTCCTGAGTACGCTGATACCCCATATGTGGCAGTAAATATCTATTTGGGCGCATGGCAGAGCTCAGAAGGGAAGCAGTGCCATTTGACTTTTTTGACTGGAATTGAGATCGGACACCATGTCGCGTTTGGAAAGCCCCTGATGTACCAAAACAGTGAAAACTCCCCACAAATTACACCATTTTGGAAACTAAACCCCTCAAGGAACTTATCTAGATGTGTGGTGAGAGCTTTGGACCCCCAAGGGCTTCGCAGAAGTTTATAACACCCGGGCGTGATCATAAAAAAATCATATTTTTTCCACAAACATGATCTTTTAGTTCCCAATTTTTTTATTTTCCCAAGGGTAACATGAGAAATTGGACCCCAAAAGTTGTTGTCCAATTTGTCCTGAGTACGCTGACACCCCATATGTAGGAAAAAACTACTGTATGGGCACACGTCGGGCCTCGGAAGGGAAGTAGTGACGTTTTGGAATGCAGACTTTGATGGAATGGTCTGCGGGTGTCATGCTGCCTTTGGAGAGCCCCGATGTGCCTAAACTGTGGAAACCCCCTACAAGTGACCCCATTTTGGAAACTAGACCCCCCCAAAGAACTTATCTAGATGTGTGGTGAGCACTTTGAAGACCGGGCGTGAAAATAACCACCTCTCATGGCAGCCTGTTCCACTCATTGTTCACCCTCACTGTCAAAACGTTTTTCTAAGATCTAATACGTGTCTCTTCCCACTCAGCTTTATCCCATTGCTTGTCATTGCAGTCTTTCCTTGTGCAAATGGGAATAAAGATGATCCTTCTACAATGTTACAGCCCTTGAGATATTTGCAGACAGCTATTAAGTCTCCTCTCAGTCTTCTCTTTTGCAAACTAAACATTCCCAAATCCTGCAACCTTTCCTCATAAGACAGGGTTTGCAGACCCGTCACTATTCTGGTCGCTCTTCTCTGAACTTCCTCCAGTTTGTTGATGTCTTTTTTAAAATGCGGTGCCCAAAACTGGACACAGTATTCCAGATGAGGTCTGACCAAAGAGGAGTAGAGGGCAATAATGACTTCACGAGATCATGTGAGGGTGTCATGGCACCCTCCAACCAGTCCAGCAAAATCTGAAGTCCAATATGGCGCTTCTTCCCTTTTGAGCTGGGGACTGTACCTCAAAAATAGTTTTCAACCTCATATGGGGTGTCAGCGTACTCAGAAGAAATTGCACAACAAATTTGCAGGTCCATTTTCTCCTGCTATCCTTGTGAAAATGAAAAAATTTGGGGCTAGATCAACATTTTTGGGTGAAAAATATATTTTTCTTCCTTTTCCACAGATCAATGTTGTAAAATTCTGTGAAACACCTGTGGATTCAAAGTGCTCACCACACATCCAGATAATTTCCGTGAAGGGTCTAGTTTCCAAAACGGGGTTACTTGTGGGGGTTTCCATTGTTTAGGCACATCAGGGGCTCTCCAAACGTGACCTGACCACTACAGATCATTCCATCACAGTTTGTGTTCCAAAACGTCACTCCTGTTTTCATGAGCTCTGTCGTGTGCCCAAACAGTAGTTTGCCCCCATATATGGGGTATCTGCCTACTCAGGAGAAATTTCTTAACAAATTTTCTCCTGTTACCTTTGTTAAAATAAAATATTTGTGGCTAAAATAACATTTATGTGGGAAAAACGTGATTTTTTTTTCACTGCTCAATGTTATCAACATCTGTGAAGCCATGTTTGTGGAAAAAATATGATTTTTTTTTTATTTTCACGCCCGAGCGTTATAAACTTCCCCCCTTGGGGGTTCAAAATGCTCACCACACATCTAGATAAGTTCCCTGAGGGGTCTAGTTTCCAAAATGGTGTCATTTGGGAGATGTTTCCACTGTTTAGGCACATCAGGGGCTTTTCAAACACGACATGGCATCCACTAATTATTCCAGCAAATTTTGCATTCAAAAAGTCAAATAGCACTCCTTCCCTTCCCAGGCAGGGCTGGGAAGGAGCACTGTTCGACCTTTCTAAATGCAAAATTTGCTGAAACAATTAGTGGACGCCATGTCATGTTTGGAGAGCTCCTGATGTGCCTAAACAGTGGAAAACCCTCATAAGTTACACCATTTTGAAAACTAGGCCCCTCAGGGACCTTATCAAGATGTATGGTGAACACCTTGAACCCCCAGGTGCATCTCAGAAGTTTATAACATTGAGCCGTGAAAATAAATAAAAAATCACATTTTCCCCCCAAAAAAAGTTTATTAGCCTCAAATTTTGCATATTTCTAAGAGTAACAGGAGGGATTGCACCAATTTGTTGTGCAATTTCTCCTGAATACTCCAATACCTAGGGGGTATTTCCAAAAATCTCTACATTTCTGTTTTTTTGTTTCAGTCAAGATGGGGTGCAGAGTGTACATTAATGAGAAAAAAAACTTTTTTGAATTTACCAAATGGCTGCAATGATACAAAGAGTGAAAAATTTAAAGGGGTCTGAATACTTTCCTTACCCACTGTATGTGCCGTATCTAAAGCTATTTTAGCACCAGATCCATAGTGTGACAGATGGTACCACTTACTGAATGACCCCATTATTGGGGTCCTTCTGGTTCTGTTGTGGGTTCTGTCATTTAGTCGCATCTCTTTCCATTGCATAAGTTAAATCTCGAAAGTGAACTTTTGACAGAAATGTGATCGGAGCGTAAAGAGGTTAAAATGTTTGTGCAATTTTTTTTTGTAACTTATCCTTATAGCCATCAGAGTTCCCTTTTTTATTTTACCACAATTCTCCAAAACTAGCTAATCAGTGGGCCATCGGCTACAATTGTCACCCATCAACACCACGTGACCACATTGTGAGGAAAGTGATGCTCTACTAAAAAGTTGCTGCCAGAGATTGATGGCATCCATCAGAGCAAACTCCGATTGCTGCTGTGACACACAGATGCCAGCTGTAGATGCCAGCTGTATAACCCAGCTGCCATCTGCCCTGTTTGGAGCATGTTGGGAATAGGTTAGGAAAAAAACAAAATAATCCTTACTTATCTATCAAAGCGACTGCCGTTTCATTGCTACCAGCCTATGTGCAGCGCTGTAGCAGTGACATGTACAACACAAGACCGCTGCAGCCTGGGCTCAAAGGCTTTGCTGATCTTCATGGCACAAGATTGCCGAGACCAGTAATTTGCTGCTGCAGTCACGTGTTATAGATGTGGCGCCACCACTGCAGCCCTGTATACAAACACCGTCTGGAAGGGAACACCAGAGGTTACCGGAAGTAATTCTTATTTTGCTATTTTTCAGCATTAACTGCTTGTCCCTCAACGTTTTTCTAAATGGACAACCCCTTTGTGTAAACTGGAAGACTTGCTATTGGGCACCACTTCAATTTTATTGTAGACATTTTGGCCACTAATGATATTATATAATGAGGACAATTCAATTCTCTTATTCTCTACGTATTTCATGATCAAAAGATCTTTTGGCCCTATAATTGTGTGAAAATCATGGAATGTCTGTTGTAGGAAACAGTAGTGACATGAGAGGCGCTGCAGTTTTATTATACTGACAATAGATGGCTTCCTAGCATCAGTATTTATTCATGATATCTACGGTATGCGGTATGAAGTGCTTCAGAAATAACCTCATATGGTCATCCACTGTCAGACAGAAGCAATATATTTTTAATGAGCAATTGTACTTTGAAATAACTTATTAGAGTAAACTATCCTGTGTTTTTACATGTAGAATAACACTATTTTTTGCTATTTCTGTGTATTTAGATCAGTTTTCCACTCTGTGGGCTATGTGCCGATTCATGAAGACCAGTGTTGTTCACGCCGGTCTTGATGATAGGACTTGCTGGAGTCAGATGCAAGTATGCAGCGTCCAACCCGCAGCGTTTACTGATCGTCTACACATATCCCTAAGCTATGTGCACACGCTGCGGATTCACCCGTGGATTTGTATCTGCGGATCCGCAGGTAAAACCGCAGGTAAAGTGACCTGCGGTTTTACCTGCGGATTGGCCAGCGGTTTTCCCCTGCAGTTTGACACCTGGACAATGGAATAGGTGTCAAACCGCAGCGGAATCCGCAGAAAGAATTGACATGTCAATTGTTTCTGCGGATTTAAAACCGCAGCTTTTCCGCAGTGTTTTTTCACACAGCATGTGCACTGCGGATTGTAAATCCCATAGACTTTGTAGTGCTGGCGAAAACTATGTCAGAGAGTGGACCCTCTGGATCGCGGATCCGGAGCCCCTGGGCCGAGCATGCCAGGTGAAGACCGACCCCTATACAGGGACCGTTTGGGGCAGGACCACAGAGGACGGAGGCGCGACAGCCGGAACCAAGAGGGACGGCTCCACGAACAAAAGGCCTGGGGAGGCAGCGGACAGATATACTAGCAGGGACAGGTGGCTCAGGGAAGGACACAATACGGAATGGCAAGAGGAAGGATCAGGGCAACTGGAGACAGGGAACGGCCACAAGGAATGGAAGAAAGAAGAGCCTGGACAGACTGGGGGGAGCGAGGAGAACGACACAGAGGAAGGCAGGAAGGATAAGGCAGAGCTTGGACTAACTACAGGAGAACTGTAGGGGCCAGATTGTTACACAATCATCAGGCGTCCTCCTAACAGCGAGGACGCCTGAAATATACCAACCCCCGGAAGTGCGTGCCCCAGGCCAGCCCCTCAGCGCCGCCCACAGCTGGAGAGAGAGGACGGGAGGGGGCGTGCGCGCGACAGAGAGCGGGAGCCAGGAGCCGCCGTGAGGGAGCGTGGACGACGGGCGCGAGCCCGGACGGGAGCGCGCAGGTAGGGAAACGCTGCGGTGCGCGCTGCTACAGAAGGGGCATCGGCGGGCATAGCCGCCGATGTCACAGACTTACATGGTACTGTACACTGTGGAACTGCTGCGGATCCGCAGGGCCAAATCCGCTGTGGATCCACAGCAGAATCCGCAGCGTGTGCACATACCCTAAGGCTACGTGCACACGCTGCGGATTCAACTGCGGGTTTTCCTGCGGATTAGACTGCGGTTTCACACCTCTACTATGTTAAAGGTGTGAAACCGCTGCGGAATCCGCACAAACAATTGACATGCTGCGGTTTGTAAACCGCAGCAAAACCGCGCGGAAAAAACTGCAGTGTGAGCACAGCGGATTTGAAATGCCATAGGCTAACATGGTACTGTACCATGTCTGCGGAACTGCTGCGTTTCCGCAGGGCCAAAAACGCTGCGGAAACACAGCAGAATCCGCAACGTGTGTACATAGCCTTAGGGTCAAAGCTGTAAATATTGAGTCTTTGTATAAACTTGATGTACTTGTCAATAGAAGTTTAAAAACTTATTAACTGCTTATAATTGTACTTCAGTAACCATAGAAACATCTGAAATTAAAATTGACATCAGTCTCCAAATTTTTGGACACAGTTGGCATCTGGCTAGCATGAATCCAGATGGCTAGCATGAGTCAGGCTCAGCTCCTGTGCTGGCTTCATACTTCCCAAACTGACCTATGACAAAAATGTACACTGTAGATCAATGAGAGGTTAAAGGAAGGATGATATGATGCATTCTCCCGGTAATAGTGCAACCAATATCGGAAATATAAAGGGGTTATTCCTTAGTAGCAAAAGAGGTCTGCTCCACTCTTGTCCATTGCGGCCCAGCCTATACTTGAATGGGAATAAGTGCAATGCCTGCCACAGCCCATAGATAAGAGTGACACTGTCTCTTGGTCACAAAACGACCACGAGAGTATTGTTATTGGGAGTGCTGGAAAAAGTATATGTAAATATTAAAACAAAATATTCCATCTACGTAGCTAAAGTTGATCATTATGTAGAAGTATATGACAGTAGAGGACTCCAGGCTGACAGCTGTGCTTATTTTCTGCTGGTGAGGGTGTAGCAGGTGACGCTATGACAGTCTTTATTTGTGCTGCACAGATGAGTGATTCAGAATTATCTAACCATCGAGATATATTCTATGTACATAAGCTCTAGTCCTCCAATGGCTTATGAGAATGTAGAGTGTCACATATATTTCTCCCTCATACATTTGCAGTGTTTGTGAGTGACTCAGGGTGACGAGCCTTGAAGAAACATCATGTCTGTTAGTCCGAGTAACGTTCACAATGCACAAGGGAGTTACAGCCACCCAAGGTGCGAGCAGAGGCATTGCCCTCTTTACAAACGTAAAGGCTGTACAGCAATCATAGAAGGGGCGTGTGGGCTGAAAATAGAAAATCATCCAAAACTAGACTCATATTTGGACTTTGAAGAAGGCATTTTATTTTTCCTCTAAGTTAGATGGTAATCACGCAAAACCACTACATTCTTTTTGTCCAGAGTTGAATCTAGGTGTGCCTTCACCCAAGACACAAATTCAGTTTGGTACTCACTTCTTTACACAGCTTAAGTGGTTTGAGTAGTCGTCATGTGACTGCTCATATGAGATTTTCATACTTGCGTTCAGCATCGGACTGGAGTACCTTGGGCCCACCAGAGAAAAATCATTCTTGGGGCCCACCTTGCAGTTATATAGAAATAATACCAATTCTGCTGCAAAATGAGGTAATATCAAACAAAGTGTTTATTAGCCTACCACGGTAACCTTCAAAAGGAACCTGAAGACCCAACGCTTCCGACAAGCCTACAGCCTGCAGTGATCCTCAGTCTACTGAACCACCGCACGACCAGCTCTCCCCTCTCCTAGTGTGTCCTCACCCATCCCCTGTAGACTGTGAGAACTCGCGGGCAGGGCCCGCTCTCCTTCTGTACTTGTGTGTGCCTTATATTGATCATGTTTATTGTACTGGTCTATATCTGATCCTTGTTCACATGTAAAGTGCCATGCAATAAATGGCGCTATAATAGTGAACAATAATAATTAGCCAATAAATAGAGAGAGGTGATGTAGGGGGGTATGGAAATACAAGCAAGGATTTCAGAGCATGCACAGCGCTATTCACTGTAAGGAATGCTGTACACTGTGCACTTCATAAAGGGGCTGCAGATGCAGGAGGCCCACTTTGTGGGTGGCTGGGCCCACCAGAGGATTCTCTGGTGTCCAGGTGCCCCAGTCCGACCCTGTCTGCAGCGTCGGACTGGAACACCTTGGGCCCACCAGAGAAAATCATTCTTGGGGCCCACTATGTAGCTGCATAGAAAGGAATACAACACCACCAATTGTGCAGTAAAGTGCGCTAATATCAGGGTATAATATAAGGTAGTACATGTCTTAATTATGTAGCAGGAGTTGGGGTAGCCTCGCTCATAGAATATAAAGCAGCCCCCTCATATAGTATAATGCTGCCCTCTGACAGATATAGATATATAGAGACAGATATAGATATATAGAGACAGATAGATATAGAGATAGATAGATATAAAGATATATAGATATAGATAGATAGATATAGAGAGATAGAGATATAAAAAAAACCAAACCACAATACTCACCTCTCCTCCAGCTCCCACGCTGATGCCGGCTTCAATGTCAGGAGCTGCCCCGTCTGCCAGACACACAGCGGGTGCGCGATGAAGTGATGTCATCACGCACCGGCTGTGAGTCAGGAGCAGAGGGGACTGATGGGAGAGAGACGCTCTCTTCCACTGCAATTGAGGGAGGCGCCGGCTGCCTAGGTTGGGGAGCGGGGCCCCGGGGTGACTGGAGGCCGAGAGTGAAATGATATTCACTGCTGAAGCAGTGAATATTCATTTCTCTTTAGTAGTGGGGACAAGGGCTCCTGCCTCCTGACACCCGCTGCTGCTCTGCTGGCAGGACCCCCATAGCAGCTGTGTGGCACTGGCTGAGGGCCCCTGGAGCAGTGGGGGCCCTAGTCAACTGCTGGCCCTGTATACCAGCAGGTGCCAGGGCCCACCAGATGCCAGGGCCCACCGGAGAATCCTCCGGTTCTCCGGTGGGCCAGTCCGACGCTACCTGTGTGTAAATATAATGTCAGTGTACAAGTAATACAATGATCACTGGAGACATACACAGGAGTTCTGTATATAGTGTATAGTGTACAGGTAATACAGTGACTCACCAGTGACATTATACACAGGAGCTCTGCATATAGTCAGCGTACAGGTAATGCAAGGATCACCAGTGACATTATACACAGGAGCTCTGTATATACTATATAATGTAAGTGTCCAGGTAAAACACTGACTTACCAGTGACCTCTGTATTTGTAGCGATTCATCTTCGCTTTTCTTCCTCTTCCAGCCAGGACATGTTTGCTGCAGAAAATAACACACTATACTCGATCTCTTCTAGACCACATTCCCCACTTTTCCCCCCGACTTCTACACTTTATGTGTAAAGGTCAGCCAGGGCAGTAGTCGTGGCTGAGTATTTCGGGTTCGGGCGTTGTATACCCTGACCTCCCTCTACAGGAAAATGGTACCTCTTCTCTTGCATGGTACGGTCAAAACTCACCGTGCCGTCAGGGTCCCCTTTGCTACGCCGACTTGATGCTGATCCTTGATCCCAATGAATAGAGACACAGTCCAGGGCAACTCTTAACTGAGCAAATTTATTTACTTCAGGACACAGCACATCCACATAGTTTCCAGCATTTTCATCACAGTAAAGACAGCACATTACTTCATCTTTCCCTTCACTGTTCCTTGCAGTGTTTACGTTTGACGCAGCGTCTCAGATAGCTCTTCAGTGTCCTCCCTGTATAGCGTCACCACGGTGAAGCGCTCCCCAGCATGTTTCGCCCCGGACATCAGAGATTCAGCCCACGTAGCTTTCCACCACATTCTGGAGTGACCTGCCCGTACCATTTTACGGTAACCTTCAATCTTCCTCTGTTTCCTTACACTCTTTTCCACTTTATTGCTGGTTCTGCTGTACCGTGTTCTTCTCTGGATGGCTGGGCATCACCTTTAACATCACGGGGTAGTTAGGTAGCTCAGGCATATAGCCCACCCGAGCACAAAGGGGTCAGGCCTCTGACTGACTGACTGAAACAGGAAGATCATCCTGGCTTATTCGCCAGCTATCCCCTCCTACAGTTAACTCCTATGTGTCCTACAGCTACATCTACTGTGCAATGAGCTCAGTGCCCCATCTAGTGACCATAGCCCAGACTGCACTGTCCCTACCAAGTACAAGGTGCAGAAACATAACTTATGCTATATAAATAATACAGCAACATGAAATATACGATAATGCGCAACAATGGTATAACATATATATAAATATATATACAAGTACAACAGCAACATGGGGGTTTAAAGGGGTAAGACTCTCAACCCCTTACACATGTCTACATATTGATATTAGTCATGTATTATACTACAGCGCAGGCACCATTTTGATGAATGCAAACCTTTTTTTGTAACCCCACAAACACTCGGAGCACCAGAATCTCAATAACTGAAATTTACAAATACAGATTACACAACAACCACAAGATGCATTTCATCACCCAGGTCACCTCATTTTAATCAGTATAACAGCGTAGACCTGACACTGTCTGTACTTTACTGTTCACAATCCTGCTGACAGGTTCCCTTTAAATCTAAATTTTAATAAGTTTGTTCTTTTCTGCTCTAAACGTCCCCCAAACCCTGAGGACGGCGAGTATACCTTGGTTGTGTTTTGCTGTATGTGTATACAAAAGTAAAAGAAGAGCACCTATCAGGGGCTCAGAAAAGCTGGGTGGCATGTGTGCTAGTGTGTGACCCAGCGCAGGTGTCTCACTGGCCTATCAAAACAGTGACCGATAGCAGCAAACAGTGTGATGTGGATGTGAGAACTGTCTGCGGGGTGCGCTTAGGTGAGTGGACAAAAGAATAATGGAGGTTCACCTTTACAGTAACATCCCAGGGCAGGTGTGTCGTGAGCAAGTGGTGTTCAAGAAATATTGGTGGCAGTGGTTGTAACTTATCCTGACACACAATGTACAGGGAAATGGGAAAATTGTGAAAAAAATGCAATTCTGACCTTAATTATGTTTACAGCGTACATTATGTGGTAAAAATGACCATGTAATATGATTCTCCTCATCAGTATGATTACAGAGATACTAAACGTGCCCAGATTTTTAAATTATTTTAGTGGTAGAAAAAAAATCAAGACTTTGAAGTAAAAAAAATGTTGGAGTTTGTGTTGCCATTTTCCGAGACCCGAAGTTTTAATTTTTTCGTTCAATAGAGCTATGAGAGGGATTATTTTTTCGGAAGGCGAGACGTTATTATGGATATTACCTTGGGGTAGATATGACATTTTAGTTGCTTGTTACGTATTTTAAGTGGTATTGCAGCGACCAAAAAATACCGCAATGTTGGCGTTTTTACATTTTTTGTGTTTACCAATTGGGTTAATTATTTTTATATTTTGATAGCTCGGACTTTGCTGGATGCGGCGATATCACTTGACATTTTTTTTATGTTCATTTTCAATGGAGGAAAATTGAACTTTTATGAGTTTTTTTTCATATTTGTTTAAATCTTTTTTTGATGTTTTATTTTTATTTTCACTTCATTTATCGCTCCATAAGCTGTACAACATACAGGGGCTAATGGTGCAGCAGAAATGTGAACTTTTTGATGCTTTAATAATTTCCACTATAGTATATGGAGAGCATAAAAAACGCATGCAAAATTCCAATGAAGTCTCCAATTGTGGAACTGAAGCATTCCTCTACTACAAAAATGCATTCGAAAAAACTGCCACAAAAAAATACAATAAAAAGTTTTGATTGCTTTAGTGCGAATACCTATGGAAACAATGCAGCACTTCTGCACGTGTGAACATGGCCCAGGAGAGACTCTGGACAATTTGTACGTTCTACACCAGGTTCACACTTGGGGTTATTTATTTTTTTATCACTACTTAGAATTACAGACAAATTAAAAAAAGTGATCTGAGCCAATTATATGGAAAAAATACAATATTATTTAACATTTATTCTGAAGCTATATGAAATAATTCCGACTGCAGCAATGGTCTGTGCCCATCACGGGGGATCCGTGTTACCGGGAAGAGAGGAGGAGACATTCCTAGAAGGAGCTGACAATAGATACATCACATTATCTCACATATGAGGATACAGAATTATACAGGTTTGAAAATATCAAATAGAAAGATTTGCCTGTAAACAGGTAAAAAAGCAAAAACAGTAAATAACAAAGCAATGACTTGGGCTCTTGTACCGGTAAGTTTTTATACATCTCATCCCAATCCAGCTAACCCCTATCCGTACAGTGGCAGCTGGTATTGGATGGTCTGCCATGGGTAACATAACTAGTTCTCCTATATTAGACCCATTGCCATGTTCGTCTTTATGACATCACAGAAGCGTTGTCCACGAGTCATGGAATGTTCCGCAAGAACGGTCAGTGCGAGGCAAGCAGAGATAGAGAGGAGAGCTGAACACTAACCCAGAGCGACTTGTAAATCACTTTTTACTTGTTTTTTTTTTTTTTACTTTATTTCTTTTTTTTTGGGAGTGTTTTCTACCATCTGCACACACTTTTGTGTGTGTGGAGGGGAAGGCAGCCTAATGGCTGCTCCCGTAGCTGGAGGAAAGTTCCAACCACGGAGACGTCTCCCACATGCCAGGACATCCCCATATAGTCAGAGGCCTGAACACCACCAAAGGCCAACTGGCTTCACGGGGTATGTGATGGCAGCGCTTTATTATATCGTGTCATTTATTATATGCCTGTTCAAAACACCAGAAAAGGCAAAGGACCGATATTCCAGACTGAAAAGTCCACCACCATATCCTACAATGCCCGAAATAGGCCGATTTGTACAACCTGCAGCAAACATCAGCGCAGAGCCAGAGGGTATGAAGGAACGCCTGATACTCACCAGAACAGTAGATGAGGAAGAGACAACAGCCACATTGCCCAGGAGCCCATCCCCATGCACCTGGATGGAGCTAACTCCCTCTCAAGCACGTATACTCCTCAGTATGCCTTACGACCATCAACCGCGTATTAAGGTGACTGCTAAACAAGGCTACAATCCTACACCACACCTGCCAGTCAGCTATACCACTGGAAAGATCATGCAAGTAATGCTGATGAGCCCACAGGATGTACAACGTGCCTACAAGAGAGATTTGGGTTTCCTTCCAAGTCCTAGGAAGATCATTCTCCCGAGAAGAGAATTCCGCGGCACTTTCATTTAGCCGGCGGAAAATGTAGTGGCGAGTTGCTTGCAGCAAGCACATACCATCTTCTGCACAGCTGCTTCTCAGACAGATTTTCCGGTTTTGACTATGGCTTGATCAATGGATTATGTTTCTATACTGCCGCCTGCCCTGACCTTTGCTTGCTCAATGGATTATGTTTTTGAACTGCCGCCTACCCTGACCTCTGCTTGCTCAATGGATTATGTTTCTGCACTGCCACCTGCCTTGACCTCTGCTTGCTCAGTGGATTATGTTTTTGAACTGCCGCCTACCCTGACCTCTGCTTGCTCAATGGATTATGTTTTTGAACTGACGCCTGCCCTGACCTCTGCTTGCTCAATGGATTATGTTTCTGCACTGCCGCCTGCCTGACCTCTGCTTGCTCAATGGATTATGTTTTTGAACTGCCGCCTGCCCTGACCTCAGCTTGCTCAATGGATTATGTTTCTGCACTGCCGACTACCCTGACCTCAGCTTGCTCAATGGATTATGCTTCTGCACTGCCACCTGCCCTGACCTCTGCTTGTTTCCGGTTATTAATCTGTGATACTAATAAAAATGTATATTATTCTGCACTATATGGACTGTGGTTCGTTTTTTTCCTTTCGTTTTATGGTTGTTTCCGGTTATGTTTTTGCACTGCTGCCTGCCCTGACCTCTGCTTGATTCCGGTTATGTTTCTGCACTGCTGCCTGCCCTGACCTTTGCTTGTTTCTGACTACTCATTTGCCTGCTGATTTTGTACTTCTTCCTCAATGCCTGCACTTTTAAGACCCCAGTAGAGCTAATTTATATAAATCCTGCATCCTAACAATAAAGCCGGGTTATAGAGCTTCTGATCACAATGGTAGGATGATGCCTCAATGTGAAGAAGGGTAGTACCAGTTCTTCACCTAACAGTATGGAATGCTTATCTAAAAAAATGATAAAGGAACAGTACAGTATAGACAAAGGTCCCATAAACTCAACAAGAACAAACCATAAAGAACTTTAAGCATAAACATATGAGACAACAAACCAAGTGGCTCAGAATACCACATCCGACCCAACCAGCAGTTTTGTTGAAGGTATTTTCCTCTGAACTTTCGTTAAGAGGGTACAACATCTCAAATACATTAGACTGGTGTGGGTCTCCAACCATTTAGGAACCCTCAAATTAATAGTACAGGGGTCTTGAATCAGCCACAAAATTGCTTCAGGAAGAATTGGGTGGAGCACTGGTTTCATATGTACCCTGCCGCTCATGTCAAGGTCTATGAAAATAACCAAACACAAGGCTGAGTACTCAGATCTTATAGGAACCCCCCCAATAGTGAATGGCCATCTGTCCATTCATAGTTCCCCAGGTCTGTAGACAGATGCGGGTTTCACGTCCGGGACCTCTGCCTATCAGACATTTATAGAATATTTTATGGATAACACATAAAGGTATGGGAAAACTCCTTTTGTAAATAGTGCGCCTCAAGTTTCTTCTGCTGTTTGCAGTGGAATGTAGTCATCATAGCTAATATGAGGGAAGGATTCCTGAGAGGGGGTATACATCTACTATATCCATATTCTGTGGATATCTACCCTAATAAAGCTTATGGACGGTGAGTGCAGTGATGAGACCGACCCTTTATCAACATGTTCTGTCCCACAAACTAATGTAGTACACTGCACTGACCGCCGATAGACTTTATTCTCCAAAGACAATTTAAGTTTGTTATATGTATTAAAATACTTTTTTTTCCCCAGAATTATCTAAGAATTATCGACAAGGAAAATGGACTCAAGATAAAGCTTAGAAACATATATTTCTTTACAGCTCCTGATATAGGTATTGCGGTCTTTAAAAACAGTAGTCCCCAACTTCTGCCTCCTCAGCAAGTTATCCCCTAGCCATTGGTAGATCATAACTTGCTGATTACGGGTGTTTCACTGCCAGGACCCCCACCAATCCTAAGAACAGGGTGTCTGGAACAAGCGGCTGTTAAGAATGCGCAACAACACTTCTTTCATTATGGGACAATGATGGGGCTGATGTGCTGATGATGGACTATGATGGGGCTGATGTGCTGATGATGGACTATGATGGGGCTGATGTGCTGATGATGGACTATGATGGGGCTGATGTGCTGATGATGGACTATGATGGGGTTGATGTGCTGATGATGGACTATGATGGGGCTGATGTGCTGATGATGAACTATGATTGGGATGATGAAGTCTGCAATAACAGAGCATAGCAGTACAACCCCTTAGCCTGGAGTGCCCTAACAAATAGCTGGGGAGGGTCCGAGCTCACAGTCAGACCTTAGAAGAAGAGTTAATAGTTTTGTTTCTTCTGTCTTAAAGGAAAAAAAAGGCTTACAGTATATACTCGCGTATAAGTCGAGATTTTCAGCCCATTTTTTGGGGCTGAAAGTCCCCCTCTCGGCTTATACGCGAGTCATATACTGGGGGTCGGCCAGGGAGGGGGAGCGGGGGGTGTCGGAGATCATGCTCACCTCTCCTGGCATGTTTCTGCAGCCCCCCGTGCTTATTCCATCTTCTCGGCGCTGTTCTTCCTGCTTTCAGCGGTCACGTGGTACGCTCATTACCCTCATTAATATGCACATATGTAATGAGCGGCACCACGAGACCGCAGAAAGGAGGAAGAACAGCACTGAGAAGATGGAACAAGCACGGGGGGCTGCAGAGACATGCCAGGAGAGGTGAGTATAACAGGGGGAGCCATATTGACCTGTGCCCCATTCCACCGCTGCGCATCGCTCTGCTGTCTTGCTTCCTCTGGCAGTGACGTTAAGGTCAGAGGGTGCCATGACGTAGTTAGCAGGCGCCCTCTGCCTGAACAGTCACTGCAGAGCCAGCAACGCTGAGGAGCAGCAGCTGCAGCAGTGACAAGGTGAGTATATAGTTTTTTCTTTTTTTTAATTGAGGCTGCGGCAGCAGCATTGTAAGGGGCCACTAATCACTGTGCAGCAATACAAGGGGCCACTCATCACTGCAGCATTATAAGGGGCCACTCATCACTGTGCAGCATTATAAGGGGCCACTCATCACTGTGCAGCATTATAAGGGGCCACTCATCACCGTGCAGCATTATAAGGGGCCACTCATCACCGTGCAGCATTATAAGGGGCCACTCATCACCATGCAGCATAATAAGGAGCCACTAATCACTGCAGCATTTCAAGGGGCCACTATTCACTTTGCAGCATTATAAGGGGCCACTAATCACTGTGCAGCATTATAAGGGGCCACTCATCACTGTGCAGCATTACAAGGGGCCACTCATCACTGTGCAGCATTACAAGGGGCCACTCATCACTGTGCAGCATTACAAGGGGCCACTAATCACTGTGCAGCATTACAAGGGGCCACTAATCACTGTGCAGCATTACAAGGGGCCACTAATCACTGTGCAGCATTACAAGGGGCCACTAATCACTGTGCAGCATTATATGGGGCCAGTAATCACTGTGGAGCATTATATGGGGCCACTCATCACTGTGCTGCATTATAAGAGGCCACTCATCACTGTGCAGCATTATAAGGGGGCCTCTCATCACTGTGCAGCATTATACGGGGCCACTAATCACTGTGCAGCATTACAAAGGGCCACTAATCACCGTGCAGCATAATAAGGGGCCACTAATCACTGCAGCATTTCAAGGGGCCACTAATCACTGTGCAGCATTATAAGTGGCCACTAATCACCGTGCAGCATTGTAAGGGGCCACTAATCAATGTGCAGCATTATAAGGGGCCACTAATCACTGTGCAGCATTATAAGGGGCCACTAATCACTGTGCAGCATTATAAGGGGTCACTAACCAATGTGCAGCATTATAAGGGGCCACTAATCATTGTGCAGCATTATAAGGGGCCACTCTCCATGCAGCATTTTAAGGGGCCACTAATCACTGTGCAGCATTATAAGGGGCCACCAATCACTGTGCAGCATTATATGGGGCATATGTTATTATGGACCATGTTATAGGGCTACCATTATTCACTGTGCAGCATTATTAGGCATATTTTTGTATGGAGCATCTTATGGAACCCATCATGAACTTTATGGAGCATTATATGGGGCCATCATGAACTTTATGGAGCATCTTATGGGGCCCATTTTATTTTTGAAATTTACCAGTAGCTTCGGCATTTTCCACCTTAGGTTTATACGCGAGTCAATAAGTTTTCCCAGTTTTTTGTGACAAAATTAGGGTGGTCGGCTTATACATGGGTCGGCTTATACACGAGTATATACGGACTTCTAAAGAAAATTGCCCCCAAGTTATTTTGAGCGACCCCGCCTGCTGTACCATCCTTGTGATTTACGAGAACGTTTCTCACTTCCTGCTAGGACAGCGGAAACCCAAGGAGTAAAGAGAGAAGGTCCTTATGGCTGCATGGAGTAATGCTGGAAATCTCTAAATCTGCGGGGACAACAGAGACTTTAGAAGAAGGCAAACCAAGGTTTAGTGCTAGCACTAGTGTGAGAGAAGGTTTATACTACAGGACAGAAGTGCTGTAACAGGAAAGAACCTAACAAATAAAAAAGATTGTAGACAAACCAGATTTTGCTATCTATTCATGTCATTGCCTTCCATATTACAGAGAAATTTCCCTAAATCCGGTATCTGATAATCCACAATGATGTATATTCAGGGTCGAACTGGGGTGTCTGGGGCCCACCAGGGGAATGGACTCTAGGGCCCCATCTTACAGCTATATGCTAATATCTGTCAGTCGTTATCCCCATTATAGTGGAGCATCGGCCGTAAAACACAGGCGGCTCCTGCACATCTACTGTGCACCCCCATAACTGGGATGTATAATTACGGTAGTTTACATTAATGTGGTTCTTTGGTTAAAACAATTTATCACTGATCCATGGGCTCTATAGGATAGCTGATCGCATACGTCCGACCATTAGAAACTGCACCGACCGGAAGAATGAGAAAGTTTTATCGTTGATAGGACACTTATCCCCATTTTAAACTGGAGCAGCAGGTTAGATATCTGACCGAAGCTGCATTCATTCTCTTTGGAGCTTCTATAAAAATACAAGTGCAGCCACTGAGGGAATGAATGGATCAGTGGTCAAGTCGGACATGCCACTCCAGTCTAATGGGGATAAAAAGTTCCACATTTTGCTGAATGGGTCCAAGTAGTTAGACCCCCCCAATCAATACGTTATCACTTGTCCTGTGAATAGGAGATTACGTTTTTCCACAGGAAACCCCTGTAAGTGCATCTCTGCCGCTGTTTACAAAGTATTTAATCTCTAATGGAAATAAAGAATATTCTCCTAATTAATATCAGAGAAGACTAATGACCGTCAAACACAACACAATCCACTGTACCAAGACTAATAATACCACATACAGGGGAGAAATACCACCACACCATGACCAGACCACATAGTACCCGCATCATATCACATAAAAGGCACAAATACAACAACACCATGACCAGACCACATATTACCACCACATAGTGACCGAATAATATGACATATTACCAGCATATAGGGACCAAATAATAATTCATACACAGAGAAATACTTCCACACTGTGAACAGTCCACAAATTACCACCACTTATTGATGGAATACTACAGTACTGATTATGAATACAAACCACAATAATAACAACACTGTTATTACCACCAGTGACATTATACACAGTACCTCTGTATATAGTGTCAGTGTACAGGTAATACAGTGATTACCAGTGACATTATACACAGGAGCTCAGTGATCACTGGCAACATTATTGTCAAGGTTTGCTCAGCTTGTGGGATTAGGTAGTTCAGAGGTTAATGTGGATGGCCTCACTCTGAGATTCTGGGAGGCTTTTTAAAGCCTCATTGTGGGCTCATTCCTCATCGTTTATACTCAGACCCTTGGCCGAGTGTGTGTGACCCTGGTGTGCTTTGTGACTGTAATACTTTATGCTTGTTTGGTTTTGATCTGGTTCTGTCCCTGTTACGAGTTCTGCCTGTCCCTCTTGTACTGCGTTGCTATCTCTGTGTATGACTCATTGCCTATGACCTGACTATTCTCTGATTGCCCCTCTTGTACTGTGCAGCTATCTCCATGTATGACTCATTGCTTACGTTCTGACTACTCTCTGCTCGCCCCTCTGGTATCGCGCCGCCCTCTCCATGTATGACCGCCCGTTTGTCTGACCTGAGTTCCCCTCGCCTCTACTCCAGGATTCCTGTAGTAGAGTCCTACAATCATCTTCAGAAGTGGGACACTAAGCCCCGCCCCCTGTGGTCACATGATCGTAGGTCCTTGTACTTCTTACTACCTTCAGCATCGCAGGTCCCATCTGCCTCAACTTTCCCTGCAGTATCGGACCCCGGGCCCTCCCGCAGTAGGGGTGAGTCACGCTGCTCAGCCGTGGCAGTTCGCCGACGCTGACAGGATCCTGATATTTATACACAGAAGATCTGCATACAGTGTCAGTGTAATACAGTGACCACCAGTGAAATTATACACAGGAGCTTTTGGAAGTGCATTGAGCAGCAGGGTGGTTTGCTGGTGAAGGGAAAAAAAATCTCTTTAAATCTTCTGCCTGAGCGAGTTTACATGAGCTGAGTGTGACCTGAGCGTAAGTGCGAACGGTGGTAAGTGTGTGACTTGTGATTCAGTGATTTTGGATTCAGGGAGTTTGCAAAGGAGGTATTACTGAATTGCTGTTATATTTTATTAATACTTTTTATTTATTTTTACTTATCTTTTCTGTCTGGTGCAATCCCCATTAGGAATGTGCTCCACTATTGCCAATGCCATCCAGTGTACGTCTTGCCGCATGTACACAATCCTTGATCAGCCAGTCGAGGGTGCATACTGCTGTGCGAGATGTGAGCACATTGTGCATTTGGAAGCCCAGATACTGGATTTAAATGTGCAGCTGGCAACACTGAGATCAATAGACAATATGGAAAGGAGACTTCTACTCACTGAGCAGACGCTCAATGAGATAGATGAGGGGGGGATGCTAGGTTGGAGCTGCAGGACAGTGAAGCAGTAAGATGGGTGACAGTTAGAAGGTGGGGTAGACAGAAGAGTGCCAGGGAGGCTAGTCCTGATCTGGCACAACCCAATAAGTTTGGCAGATGAGGGGAGTGTCAGTGCAGGGGTAGCACTGCTGCAGCAAGGCATGTCCTCTGAAAGCCAGAGGAGTATATGCTCGAGTAAGGGGAGAAATAGGAGAGCAGGGCAGGACAGACAGGTGCTGGTAGTGGGGGACTCAATTATTAGGGGAACAGATAGGGCAATCTGTCACAAAGAAAGGGATCGTCGAACGGTGTGCTGCCTATCTGGCGCGCAAGTCTGACACATCGCTGACCGGGTTGACAGATTACTGGGAGGGGCTGGTGAGGATCCAGCGGTCATGGTGCACATTGGTACAAATGACACAGAGGTAGGTGGAAGGTCCTTAAAGATGATTTCAGGGAATTAGGCTGCAATCTTAAGGCAAGGACCTCCAAGGTAGTATTTTTGGAAATATTTCCTGTATCACGTGCCACGCCAGAGAGGAGATTAGGGAAGTTAATAAGTGGTTCAAGAATTAGTGTAGGAAGGAGGGGTTTGGGTTCCTGGAGAACTGGGCCGACTTCTCAGTTGGCTACAGGTTCTACGCTAGGGACGGGCTGCACCTCAATGGGGAGGGTGCAGCTGTGCTGGGGGAAAAAATGGCTAGAAGGGTGGAGGAGTGTTTAAACTTGGAACTAGGGGAGGGTATTCATTTTATAAGAGGGGAAGACTGTGCAGATAGAGACCTGGGCACAAATAATGAAATTGGGGGTGGTAGTGGCATGGGGGGTGAGGTTAGAACAGTTAATAATTTAAGAAATAGAGGTACAGACATACATAAAGTGCATGTATACAAATGCCAGAAGCCTCGCCAACAAAATGGAGGACTTAGAATTAATTTTGTTGGAAGATAAGGTATATTGCACCCTCTCATAGGGTATAAGGCTGCCCCCTCATAGGGTATAATGCTTCCCCCCCCCTCATAGGGTATAATGCACCCCCTCATAGGGTATAATGCTGCCCCCTCATAGGGTATAACACTAGATAGATAGATATGTGATAATTAGATGTATAGATAGATAGATAATAGATAGATAGATCTATGGATAGATAGATAGATATAAAGATATAAAGATAATAGATAGTGAAAGATATAGGTAGCTATAGAGATAGATAGACCTAGATAGATATAGATAGATAAATAGATAGATAGGGGATAAATAGATATATGGATAGCTAGATAGATAGATATAAAGATAATAGATAGTGATAGCTATAGATAGGTATATAGATAGATAGATAGGGGATAAATAGATAGATCTATGGATAGATGATATATAGATGGATAGATAGATATAAAAATAATAGATAGAGATAGATGTAGATAGGTATAGAGATAGATGGATATAGACTATTTATATCTATCTATATCTACCTCTATATGTATCTATCTATCTATCTATCTATTTTTATCTATCTCTATATCTAAGATAGAGACAGATAGATATAGAGATAGAGATATAGATATACAGATAGAAATAGATAGATATAGAGATATATAGATATAGAGACAGATAGATATAGAGATAGATAGAGATAGATATAGAGAGATATAAAAAACAAACCACAATACTCACCTCTCCTCCTGCTCCCACGCTGATGACTGCTTCAGTGTCAGCAGCTGACCCGTCTGCCAGACACACAGCGGGTGCGCGATGAAGTGACGTCATCGCGCATCGGCTGTGAGTCAGGAGCAGAGGGGACTGATGGGAGAGAGATGCTCTCTCTTCCACTGCAATTGAGGGCGGCGCCGGCTGCCTAGGTTGGGGAGCGGGGCCCCGGGGTGAGTGGAGGCCGAGAGTGAAATGATATTCACTGCTGAAGCAGTGAATATTCATTTCTCTTTAGTAGTGGGGACAGTGGCTCCTGCCTCCTGACACCCGCTGCTGCTCCGCTGGCAGGGCCCCCATAGCAGCTGTGTGGCACTGGCTGGGGGCCCCTGGAGCAGTGGGGGCCCTAGGCAACTGCTGTCCCTGTATACCAGTAGAGGTGCCAGGGCCCACCAGATGCCAGGGCCCACCGGAGAATCAGTCCGACGCTACCTGTCTGTATATATAATGTCAGTGTACAAGTAATAGAATGATCACTGGAGACATACACAGGAGTTCTGTATATAGTGTATAGTGTACAGGTAATACAGTGACTCACCAGTAACATTATACACAGGAGCTCTGCATATAGTCAGCGTACAGGTAATACAAGGATCACCAGTGACATTATACACAGGAGCTCTGTATATACTATATAATGTAAGTGTCCAGGTAAATTACTGACTTACCAGTGACCTCTGTATTTGTAGCGATTCATCTTCGCTTTTCTTCCTCTTCCAGCCAGGACACGTTTGCTGCAGAAAATAACACACTATACTTGATCACTTCTAGACCACATTCCCCACTTTCCCCCCCGACTTCTACACTTTATGTGTAAAGGTCAGCCAGGGCAGTAGTCGTGGCTGAGTATTTCGGGTTCGGGCATTGTATACCCTGACCTCCCTCTACAGGAAAACGGTACCTCTTCTCTTGCATGGTACGGTGAATACTCACCGTGCCGTCAGCGTCCCCTTTGCTACGCCGACTTGATGCTGATCCTTGATCCCAATGAATAGAGACACAGTCCAGGGCAACTCTTAGCTGAGCAAATTTATTTACTTCAGGACACAGCACATCCACATAGTTTCCAGCATTTTCATCACAGTAAAGACAGCACATTACTTCATCTTTCCCTTCACTGTTCCTTGCAGTGTTTCCGTTTGACGAAGCGTCTCAGACGGCTCCTCAGTGTCCTCCCTGTATAGCGTCACCACGGTGAAGCGCTCTCCAGCATGTTTCGCCCCGGACATCAGAGATTCAGCCCACGTAGCTTTCCACCACATTCTGGAGTGACCTGCCCGTACCCTTTTACGGTAACCTTCAATCTTCCTCTGTTTACTTACACTCTTTTCCACTTTATTGCTGGTTCTGCTGTACCGTGTTCTTCTCTAGATGGCTGGGCATCAGCTTTAACATCACGGGGTAGTTAGGCAGCTCAGGCATATAGCCCACCCGAGCACAAAGGGGTCAGGCCTCTGACTGCCTGAAACTGGAAGACCATCCTGGCTTATTCTCCAGCTATCCCCTCCTACAGTTAACTCCTATATGTCCTACAGCTACATCTACTGTGCAATGAGCTCAGTGCCCCATCTAGTGACCATAGCCCAGACTGCACTGTCCCTACCAAGTACAAGGTGCAGAAACATAGTTTATGCTATATAAATAATACAGCAACATGAAATATACGATAATGCGCAACAATGGTATAACATATTATATAAATATATACAGTGGGGAAAAAAAGTATATAGTCAGTCAGCAATAGTGCAAGTTCCACCACTTAAAAAGATGAGAGGCGTCTGTAATTTACATCATAGGTAGACCTCAACTATGGGAGACAAACTGAGAAAAAAAAATCCAGAAAATCACATTGTCTGTTTTTGTTTCATTTTATTTGCATATTATGGTGGAAAATAAGTATTTGGTCAGAAACAAGCAATCAAGATTTCTGGCTCTCACAGACCTGTAACTTCTTCTTTAAGAGTCTCCTCTTTCCTCCACTCATTACCTGTAGTAATGGCACCTGTTTAAACTTGTTATCAGTATAAAAAGACACCTGTGCACACCCTCAAACAGTCTGACTCCAAACTCCACTATGGTGAAGACCAAAGAGCTGTCAAAGGACACCAGAAACAAAATTGTAGCCCTGCACCAGGCTGGGAAGACTGAATCTGCAATAGCCAACCAGCTTGGAGTGAAGAAATCAACTGTGGGAGCAATAATTATAAAATGGAAGACATACAAGACCACTGATAATCTCCCTCGATCTGGTGCTCCACGCAAAATCCCACCCCGTGGGGTCAGAAAGATCACAAGAACGGTGAGCAAAAATCCCAGAACCACGCGGGGGGACCTAGTGAATGAACTGCAGAGAGCTGGGACCAATGTAACAAGGCCTACCATAAGTAACACACTACGCCACCATGGACTCAGATCCTGCAGTGCCAGACGTGTCCCACTGCTTAAGCCTGTACATGTCCGGGCCCGTCTGAAGTTTGCTAGAGAGCATTTGGATGATCCAGAGGAGTTTTGGGAGAATGTCCTATGGTCTGATGAAACCAAACTGGAACTGTTTGGTAGAAACACAACTTGTCGTGTTTGGAGGAAAAAGAATACTGAGTTGCATCCATCAAACACCATACCTACTGTAAAGCATGGTGGTGGAAACATCATGCTTTGGGGCTGTTTCTCTGCAAAGGGGCCAGGACGACTGATCCGGGTACATGAAAGAATGAATGGGGCCATGTATCGTGAGATTTTGAGTGAAAACCTCCTTCCATCAGCAAGGGCATTGAAGATGAAACGTGGCTGGGTCTTTCAACATGACAATGATCCAAAGCACACCGCCAGGGCAACGAAGGAGTGGCTTCGTAAGAAGCATTTCAAGGTCCTGGAGTGGCCTAGCCAGTCTCCAGATCTCAACCCTATAGAAAACCTTTGGAGGGAGTTGAAAGTCCGTGTTGCCAAGCGAAAAGCCAAAAACATCACTGCTCTAGAGGAGATCTACATGGAGGAATGGGCCAACATACCAACAACAGTGTGTGGCAACCTTGTGAAGACTTACAGAAAACGTTTGACCTCTGTCATTGCCAACAAAGGATATATCACAAAAGTATTGAGATGAAATTTTGTTTCTGACCAAATACTTATTTTCCACCATAATATGCAAATAAAATGAAAAAAAAAAAACAGACAATGTGATTTTCTGGATTTTTTTTTCTCAGTTTGTCTCCCATAGTTGAGGTCTACCTATGATGTAAATTACAGACGCCTCTCATCTTTTTAAGTGGTGGAACTTGCACTATTGCTGACTGACTAAATACTTTTTTTCCCCACTGTATACAAGTACAACAGCAACATGGGGGTTTAAAGGGGTAAGACTCTCAACCCCTTACACATGTCTACATATTGATATTAGTCATGTATTTTACTACAGCACAGGCACCATTTTGATGAATGCAAACCTTTTTTTTGTAACCCCACAAACACCCGGAGCACCAGAATCTCAATAACTGAAATTTACAAATACAGATTACACAACAACCACAAGATGCATTTCATCACCCAGGTCACCTCATTTTAATCAGTATAACAGCGTAGACCTGACACTGTCTGTACTTTACTGTTCACAATCCTGCTGACAGGATCCCTTTAAATCTAAATTTTAATAAGTTTGTTCTTTTCTGCGCTAAACGTCCCCCAAACCCTGAGGACGGCGAGTATACCTTGGTTGTGTTTTGCTGTATGTGTATACAAAAGTACAAGAAGAGCACCTATCAGGGGCTCAGAAAAGCTGGGTGGCATGTGTGCTAGTGTGTGACCCAGCGCAGGTGTCTCACTGGCCTATCAAAACAGTGACCGATAGCAGCAAACAGTGTGATGGTGATGTGAGAACTGTCTGCGGGGTGCGCTTAGGTGAGTGGACAAAAGAATATGGGAGGTTCACCTTTATAGTAACATCCCAGGGCAGGTGTGTCGTGAGCAAGTGGTGTTCAAGAAATATTGGTGGCAGTGGTTGTGACTTATCCTGACACACAATGTACAGGGAAATGGGAAAATTGTGAAAAAAAACGCAATTCTGACCTTAATTATGTTTACGGCGTACATTATGTGGTAAAAATGACCATGTAATATGATTCTCCTCATCAGTATGATTACAGAGATACTAAACGTGCCCAGATTTTTAAATTATTTTAGTGGTAGAAAAAAAATCAAGACTTTGAAATAAAAAATATGTTGGAGTTTGTGTTGCCATTTTCCGAGACCCGTAGTTTTACTTTTTCGTTCAATAGAGCTATGAGAGGGATTATTTTTTCATAAGGCGAGACGTTATTATGGATATTACTTTGGGATAGATATGACATTTTAGTTGCTTGTTACGCATTTTAACCCCTTCACTACCAAGAGTGGTTTGCACGTTAACTACCGGGCCAATTTTTACAATTCTGACCACTGTCCCTTTATGAGGTCATAACTCTGAAACGCTTCCGTGGATCCCGGTGATTCTGACAATGTTTTCTCGTGACATATTGTACTTCATGTTAGTGGTAAAATTTCATTCATATAACTTGCGTTTATTTATGAGAAAAACGGAAATTTGGCGAAAATTTTGAAAATTCCGCAATTTTCCAACTTTGAATTTTTATGCCCTTAAATCACAGAGATATGGCACACAAAAAAGTTAATAAGTAACATTTGCCACATGTTTACTTTACATCAGCAACATTTTTATTTGTTAGCAAGATATAAGGGTTAAAAGTTGACCAGCGATCTCTCATTTTTGCAACACCATTTTATTTTTACGGACCACCTCACATTTGAAGCCACTTTGAGGGGTCTATATGATAGAAAATACCCAAAAGTGACACCATTCTAAAAATTGCACCCCTTAAGGTGCTTAAAACCACATTCAAGGTGTTTATTAACCCTTCAGGTGCGTCACAGGAATTTTTTGAATATTTAAAAAAAATTAACATTTAACTTTTTTTCACAAAAAAAATTACTTCAGGTTCAATTTTTTTTATTTTACCAAGTGTAACAGGAGAAATTGGACTGCAAAAATTATTGTGCAATTTGTCCTGAGCACGCTGATACCTGATATGTGGGGGGGAACCACTGTTTCGGCGCATGGCAGAGCTCAGAAGGGAAGGAGCGCCGTTTGACTTTTTCAATGCAAAATTGGCTGGAATTCTGATCGGACGCCATGTCGCGTTTGGAGAGCCCCTGATGTACCTAAACAGTGGAAACCCCCCACAAGTGACCCCATTTTTGAAACTAGACCCCCTAAGGAACTTATCTAGATATGTGGTGAGAACTTTGAACCCACAAGGGCTTCACAGAAGTTTATAATGCACAGCGGTACAATTAAAAAATCATATTTTTTCCAAAAAATGATCTTTTCACCCCCAATTTTTATTTTCCCAAGGGTAACAGGACCCTAAAAGTTATTGTGCAATTTGTCCTGAGTACACTGATACCCCATATGTGGGTGTAAATGACTATTTGGGCACATGGCAGAGCTCGGAAGGCAAGCAGCGCCATTTGACTTTTTTGGCTGGAATTGAGATCAGACACCATGTCGCGTTTGGAAAGCCCCTGATGCACCAAAACAGTGGAAACCCCCCACAAATGACCCCATTTTGGAAACTAGACCCCCCAAGGAACTTATCTAGATGTGTGGTGAGAACTTTGAACCCCCAAGTGCTTCACAGAAGTTTATAACGCCCAGGCGTGAAAATAAGAAAAAATTTTTTTTTCCACAAAAATGATATTTTTGCCCCAAAATTTTTATTTTCCTAAGGGCAACAGGAGAAATAGGACCCCAAAAGTTGTTTTGCAAATTGTCCTGATTAGGCTGATACCCCATATGAGGGGGTAAAACACTGTTTGGGTGCATGGCAGGGCTTGGAAGGGAAGGAGCACCATTTGACTTTTTCAACGCAGAATTGGCTGGAATTGAGATCAGATGTCATGTTGCGTTTGGAGAGCACCCGATGTGCGCAAATAGTGGAAACCCCCAATTCTAGCCCTAGCCCTAACCCTAACCCTAGCCCTAGCCCTAACCCTAGCCCTAGCCCTAACCCTAGTGGGAAAATGGAAATAAATACATTTTTTTAATTTTATTATTTTTCCCTAACTAAGGGGGTGATAATGGGGGGTTTGATTTACTATTTATGGCGGTTTTTATGTTTGACAGCTGTCGCACGCTAAAAGACGCTTTTTATTGTAAAAATAGTTTTTGCATCACCACATATTGAGAGCTATAATTTTTCCATATTTTGACCCACCGAGTCATGTGAGGTCTTATTTTTTGCGGGACGAGTTGACGCTTTTATTGGTATCATGTTCGGGCATGTGACATTTTTTGATCGCTTTTTATTTCGTTTTTTGGGACGCAGAATTTACAAAAACCAGCGTTTCATGAATTTCTTTTGGGTGGTGCGTTTACGCCGTTCCGGGTGCGGTAAAATTTATAAGGCAGTTTTATTCTTCGGGTCAGTACGGTTACAGCGATACCTCATTTAGGTGGTTTTTTTATGTTTTGGCGCTTTTATGCAATGAAAATAATTTTATATAAAAAATAATTATTTTTGCATCACTTTATTCTGCGAGCTATAACTTTTTTATTTTTTCGCTGATGATGCTGTATGGTGGCTCATTTTTTACGGGACAAGATGACGTTTTCAGCGGTACCATGGATATTTGTATGCATCTTTTTGATCGCGCGTTATTGCACTTTTTGTTCGGCAGTATGATAATAAATCATTATTTTTTGCTTCGTTTTTTATTTTTATTTTTTAAGGGGTTCACTTAAGGGGTTAACTATTGGGACAGTTTTATAGGGCGGGTCGTTATGGACGCGGCGATACCAAATATGTGTACTTTTATTGTTTTGTTTTTTTTATTTCCAAAAAATGAATTTATTGGGGAATATTTTTTTTTTTTTTTTAATTTATTTGGCGATTTTTTTTAAATTATTTTTACACTTTTTTTTATTTTTTTTTTACTTTATTACAATGTCCCATGGGGGACATCACTGTCCTGTGACAGATCGCTGATCTGTCACATCACAGATCACTGTGACAGATCAGCGATCTGTCAGGCACTGCACAGGCTTCCTCATGCCTACACTTTGCAGGCACTGAGGAAGCCAGCTTCCTGCAGGCCCCCGCCATATTGGATCCGGGGACCTGCAGGAAAGGAGTCCTCCGCAGCAGCGCTGCACATTGTGCTGCCGTGGGGGCTCAGGGAAGCACGGAGGGAGCCCCCTCCCTGACGATGCTTCCCTTTAACCCCCGGTACACCGCGATCATGTTTGATCGCGGTGTGCAAGGGGTTAACGTGTCGGGGGCGGTCCGTAACCGCCCCTGACACATTGTGCCGGGTGTCAGCTATGATAATTAGCTGACACTCGGCCGCGATCAGCGGCGCTCACCACGTGGGCGCCGCTGATCGCGATGACGTAATATTCCGTCCATGGTAATTAGGTCCATGGTCACATGGACGGAATATTACGTCAATTGTAGGTAAGGGGTTAAGTGGTATTGCAGCGACCAAAAAATACCGCAATGTTGGCGTTTTTAAATTTTTTGTGTTTACCAATTGGGTTAATTATTTTTATATTTTGATAGCTTGGACTTTGCTGGATGCGGCGATATCACTTGACATTTTTTTTTATGTTCATTTTCAATGGAGGAAAATTGAACTTTTATGAGTTTTTTTTTCATATTTGTTTAAATCTTTTTTTGTTGTTTTACTTTTCTTTTCACTTCATTTATCGCTCCCTAAGGCCCCTTCCACACTTCAGTTTTTTGCAATCAGTCACGATCCGTCAGGTTTTGACAAAAAACGGATCCTCAATTTTTTTTTGAGGATCCGTTTTTTCCCCATTGACTTGCATTAATGGCGGATTGTGACGGATGGCTGTCCGTTTCATCCGTTTTTTTTGAGGATCCGCCAAACGTTACTCTCTCTCTCTCTCTCCTTCCCGACCAGCGTTTCCTTTAAATTTCCTCATTTTCAGGATCCTTCTGAAAACGGATCCTGTGCCATCCGTTCACATCAGTTCAGAACGGATCCGCTTGTCTGCCTTTTTGGCGGATTTGAACTGATGCAAAAAACTGAAGTGTGAAAGAGGCCTAAGCTGTACTACATACAGGGGCTAATGGTGCAGCAGAAGTGTGAACTTTTTGATGCTTTTGTTTAATATTTTCCACTATAGTATATGGAGAGCATAAAAAACGCATGCAAAATTCCAATGAAGTCTCCAATTGTGGAACTGAAGCATTCCTCTACTAAAAAAATGCATTCGAAAAAACTGCCACAAAAAAATACAATAAAAAGTTTTGATTGCTTTAGTGCGAATACCTATGGAAACAATGCAGCACTTCTGCACGTGTGAACATGGCCCAGGAGAGACTCTGGACAATTTGTACGTTCTACACCAGGTTCACACTTGGGGTTATTTATTTTTTATCACTACTTAGAATTACAGACAAATTAAAAAAAGTGATCTGAGCCAATTATATGGAAAAAATACAATATTATTTAACATTTATTCTGAAGCTATATGAAATAATTCCGACTACAGCAATGGTCTGTGCCCATCACGGGTGATCCGTGTTACCGGGAAGAGAGGAGGAGACATTCCTAGAAGGAGCTGACAATAGATACATCACGTTATCTCACATATGAGGATACAGAATTATACAGGTTTGAAAATATCAAATAGAAAGATTTGCCTGTAAACAGGTAAAAAAGCAAAAACAGTAAATAAAGCAATGACTTGGGCTCTTGTACCGGTAAGTTTTTATACATCTCATCCCAATCCAGCTAACCCCTATCCGTACAGTGGCAGCTGGTATTGGATGGTCTGCCATGGGTAACATAACTAGTTCTCCTATATTAGACCCATTGCCATGTTCGTCTTTATGACATCACAGAAGCGTTGTCCACGAGTCATGGAATGTTCCGCAAGAACGGTCAGTGCGAGGCAAGCAGAGATAGAGAGGAGAGCTGAACACTAACCCAGAGCGACTTGTAAATCACTTTTTACTTGTTTTGTTTATTTTTTTTACTTTTATTTCTTTTTTTTGGGAGTGTTTTCTACCATCCGCACACACTTTTGTGTGTGTGGAGGGGAAGGCAGCCTAATGGCTGCACCCGTAGCTGGAGGAAAGTTCCAACCACGGAGACGTCTCCCACATGCCAGGACATCCCTATACAGTCAGAGGCCTGAACACCACCAAAGGCCAACTGGCTTCACGGGGTATGTGATGGCAGTGCTTTATTATATCGTGTCATTTATTAAATGCCTGTTCAAAACACCAGAAAAGGCAAAGGACCGATATTCCAGACTGAAAAGTCCACCACCATATCCTACAATGCCCGAAATAGGCCGATTCGTACAACCTGCAGCACACATCAGCGCAGAGCCAGAGGGTATGAAGGAACGCCTGATACTCACCAGAACAGTAGATGAGGAAGAGACAACAGCCACATTGCCCAGGAGCCCATCCCCATGCACCTGGATGGAGCTAACTCCCTCTCAAGCACGTATACTCCTCAGTATGCCTTACGACCATCAACCGCGTATTAAGGTGACTGCTAAACAAGGCTACAATCCTACACCACACCTGCCAGTCAGCTATACCACTGGAAAGATCATGCAAGTAATGCTGATGAGCCCACAGGATGTACAACGTGCCTACAAGAGAGATTTGGGTTTCCTTCCAAGTCCTAGGAAGATCATTCTCCCGAGAAGAGAATTCCGCGACACTTTGATTTAGCCGGCGGAAAATGTAGTGGCGAGCACATACCATCTTCTGCACAGCTGCTTCTCAGACAGATTTTCCGGTTTTGACTATGGCTTGATCAATGGATTATGTTTCTATACTGCCGCCTGCCCTGACCTCTGCTTGTTTAAAGTTATGCATCTACACTGCCGCCAGCCCTGACCTTTGCTTGCTCAATGGATTATGTTTTTGAACTGCCGCCTGCCCTGACCTCTGCTTGCTCAATGGATTATGTTTTTGAACTGCCGCCTGCCCTGACCTCTGCTTGCTCAATGGATAATGTTTTTGAACTGCCGCCTGCCCTGACCTCTGCTTGCTCAATGGATTATGTTTCTGCACTGCCGCCTGCCTGACCTCTGCTTGCTCAATGGATTATGTTTTTGAACTGCCGCCTGCCCTGACCTCAGCTTGCTCAATGGATTATGTTTCTGCACTGCCGCCTGCCCTGACCTCAGCTTGCTCAATGGATTATGTTTCTGCACTGCCGCCTGCCCTGACCTCTGCTTGTTTCCGGTTATTAATCTGTGATACTAATAAAAATGTATATTATTCTGCACTATATGGACTGTGGGTCGTTTTTTTCTTTGGTTTTATGGTTGTTTCCGGTTATGTTTCTGCACTGCTGCCTGCCCTGACCTTTGCTTGTTTCTGACTACTCATTTGCCTGCTGATTTTGTACTTCTTCCTCAATGCCTGCACTTTTAAGACCCCAGTAGAGCTAATTTATATAAATCCTGCATCCTAACAATGAAGCCGGGTTATAGGGCTTCTGATCACAATGGTAGGATGATGCCTCAATGTGAAGAAGGGTAGCACCAGTTCTTCACCTAACAGTATGGAATTCTTATCTAAAAAATTGATAAAGGAACAGTACAGTATAGACAAAGGTCCCATAAACTCAACAAGTACAAACCATAAAGAACTTTAAGCATAAACATATGAGACAACAAACCAAATGGCTCAGAATACCACATCCGACCCAACCAGCAGTTTTGTTGAAGGTATTTTCCTCTGAACTTTCATTAAGAGGGTACAACATCTCAAATACAATAGACTGGTGTGGGTCTCCAACCATTTAGGAACCCTCAAATCAATAGTACAGGGGTCTTGAATCAGCCACAAAATTGCTTCAGGAAGAATTGGGTGGAGCACTGGTTTCATATGTAACCTGCCGCTCATGTCAAGGTCTATGAAAATAACCAAACACAAGGCTGAGTACTCAGATCTTATAGGAACCTCCCCAATAGTGAATGGCCATATCTCCATTCATAGTTCCCCCAGGTCTGTAGACAGATGCGGGTTTCACGTCCGGGACCTCTGCCTATCAGACATTTATAGAATATTTTATGGATAACACATAAATGTTTGGGAAAACTCCTCTTCTAAATAGTGCGCCTCAAGTTTCATCTGCTGTTTGCAGTGGTATGTAGTCATCATAGCTCATATGAGGGAAGGTTTCTTGAGAGGGGAGTATCCATCTACTATATCCATATTCTGTGGATATCTACCCTAATAAAGCTTATGGACGGTGAGTGCAGTGATGAGACTGACCCTTTATTAACATGTTCTGTCCCACAAACTAATGTAGTACACTGCACTGACTGCCGATAAATTGTCTTTGGATAATAAAGTCTAACGTTTGTTATATGTAATATAACACTTTTTTTCCCAGAATTATCTAAGAATTATCGACAAGGAAAATGGACTCAAGATAAAGCTGAGAAACATGCATTTCTTCACAGCTCCTGATATAGGTAGTGTGGTCTTTAAAAACAGTAGTCCCCAACTTGTGCCTCCTCAGCAAGTAATCCCCTAGCCATTGGTAGATCATAACTTGCTGATTACGGGTGTTTCACTGCCAGGACCCCCACCAATCCTAAGAACAGGGTGTCTGGAACAAGCGGCTATTAAGAATGCGCAACAACACCTCTTTCATTATGGGACAATGATGGGGCTGTTGATGGACTATGATGGGGCTGATGTGCTGATGATGGACTATGATGGGGTTGATGTGCAGATGATGGACTATGATGGGGCTGATGTGCTGATGATGGACTATGATTGGGATGATGAAGCCTGCAATAACAGAACATAGCAGTACGACCCCTTAGCCTGGAGTTCCCTAACAAATAGCTGGGGAGGGTCCGAGCTCACAGTCAGACCTTAGAAGAAGAGTTAATAGTTTTGTTTCTTCTGTCTTAAAGGAAAAAAAAAAGGCTTACCGTATATACTCGCGTATAAGTCGAGATTTTCAGCCCATTTTTTTGGGCTGAAAGTCCCTCTCTCGGCTTATACGCGAGTCATATACCAGGGGTCGGCCGGGAAGGGGGAGCGGGGGGTGTCGGAGATCATACTCACCTCTCCTGGCATGTTTCTGCAGCCCCCCGTGCTTATTCCATATTCTCTGCGCTGTTCTTCCTGCTTTCAGCGGTCACGTGGTACGCTGATTACCCTCATTAATATGCACATATGTAATGAGCGGCACCACGTGACCGCAGAAAGCAGGAAGAACAGCGCTGAGAAGATGGAACAAGCACGGGGTGCTGCAGAGACATGCCAGGAGAGGTGAGTATAACGGGGGGAGCCATATTCACCTGTACCCCGTTCCAACGCTTTGCGTCGCTCTGCTGTCTTGCTTCCTCTGGCAGTGACGTTTAGGTCAGAGGGCGCCATGACGTAGTTAGCAGG
Source organism: Dendrobates tinctorius (assembly GCF_039654945.1). Classification (NCBI taxonomy): domain Eukaryota; kingdom Metazoa; phylum Chordata; class Amphibia; order Anura; family Dendrobatidae; genus Dendrobates; species Dendrobates tinctorius. Next base: position 1,778,407 of record NW_027361791.1, on the reverse strand, counting down.
CGCCCTCTGCCTGAACAGTGACTGCAGAGCCAGCAACGCTGAGGTGCAGCAGCTGCAGCAACGACAAGGTGAGTATATAGTTTTTTGTTTTTTTTAATTGAGGCTGCGGCAGCAGCATTGTAAGGGGCCACTAGTCACTGTGCAGCATTGTAAGGGGCCACTAATCACTGTGCAGCTTAGAATGGGCCACTAATCATTGTGCAGAATTATAAGGGGCCACTAATCGCTGTGCAGCATTATAAGGGGCCACTAATAACTGTGCAGCATTACAAGGGGCCACTAATCACCGTGCAGCATAATAAGGGGGCACTAATCACCGTGCAGCATAATAAGGGGCCACTAATCACTGCAGCATTACAAGGGGCCACTAATCACTGGGCAGCATTATAAGTGGCCACTAATCACCGTGCAGCATTATAAGGGGCCACTAATCACTGTGCAGCATTATAAGGGGCCACTAATCACTGTGCAGCATTATAAGGGGCCACTAATCACTGCGCAGCATTAAAATTGGCCACTCACTGTGCAGCATTACAAGGGGCCACTAGTCACTGTGCAGCATTATAAGGGGCCACTAATCACTGCGCATTATAAGGGGCCACCAATCACTGTGCAGCATTATAAGGGGTCACCAATCACTGTGCAGCATTATATGGGGCATATGTTATTATGGACCATGTTATAGGGCCACCATTATTCACTGTGCAGCATTATTAGGCATATTTTTGTATGGAGCATCTTATGGAACCCATCATGAACTTTATGGAGCATTATATGGGGCCATCATAAACTTTATGGAGCATCTTATGGGGCCCATTTTTTTTTTAAATTTACCAGTAGCTTCGGCATTTTCCAATCTAGGCTTTTACGTGAGTCAATAAGTTTTCCCAGTTTTTTGTGACAAAATTAGGGTGGTCGGCTTATACATGGGTCGGCTTATACACGAGTATATACGGACTTCTAAAGAAAATTGCCCCCAAGTTATTTTGAGCGACCCCGCCTGCTGTACCATCCTTGTGATTTACGAGAACGTTTCTCACTTCCTGCTAGGACAGCGGATACCCAAGGAGTAAAGAGAGAAGGTCCTAGTCTGCAGGGACAACAGAGACTTTAGAAGAAGGCAAACCAAGGTTTATCGCTAGCACTAGTGTGAGAGAAGGTTTATACTACAGAACAGAAGTGCTGTAACAGGAAAGAACCTAACAAATAAAAAAGATTGTAGACAAACCTGATTTTGCTATCTATTCATGTCATTGCCTTCCATATTACAGTGAAATTTCCCTAAATTCGGTATCTGATAATCCACAATGACGTATATTCAGGGTCGAACTGGGGTGTCTGGGGCCCACCAGGGGAATGGACTCTAGGGCCCCATGCTACAGCTATATGCTAATATCTGTCAGTCGTTATCCCCATTATAGTGGAGCCTCGGCTGTAAAACACAGGCGGCTCCTGCACATCTACTGTGCACCCCCATAACTAGAATGTATAATTACGGTAGTTTACATTAATGTGGTTCTTTGGTTAAAACAATTTGTCACCGATCCATGGGCTCTATAGGATAGCTGATCGCATACGTCCGACCATTAGAAACTGCACCGACCGGAAGAATGAGAAAGTTTTATCGTTGATAGGACACTTATCCCCATTTTAAAATGGAGCAGCAGGTTAGATATCTGACCGAAGCTTCATTCATTCTCTTTGGGGCTTCTATAAAAATACAAGTGCAGCCACTGAGGGAATGAATGGATCAGTGGTCAAGTCGGACATGCCACTCCAGTCTAATGGGGATAAAAAGTTCCACATTTTGCTGAATGGGTCCAAGTAGTTAGACCCCCCAATCAATACGTCATCACTTGTCCTGTGAATAGGAGATTACGTTTTTCCACAGGAAACCCTTGTAAGTGCATCTCTGCCGCTGTTTACAAAGTATTTAATCTCTAATGGAAATAAAGAATATTCTCCTAATTAATATCAGAGAGAACTAATGACCGTCATACACAACACAATCCACTGTACCAAGACCAATAATACCACATACAGGGGAGAAATACCACCACACCATGACCAGACCACATAGTACCCGCATCATATCACATAAAAGGCACAAATACAACCACACCATGACCAGACCACATATTACCACCACATAGTGACCGAATAATATGACATATTACCAGCATATAGGGACCAAATAATAACTCATACACGGAGAAATACTTCCACACTGTGAACAGTCCACAAATTACCACCACTTATTGATGGAATACTACAATACTGATTATGAATACAAACCACAATACTAACAACACTGTTATTACCACCAGTGACATTATACACAGTACCTCTGTATATAGAGTCAGTGTACAGGTAATACAGTGATTACCAGTGACATTATACACAGGAGCTCAGTGATCACTGGCAACATTACTGTCAAGGTTTGCTCAGCTTGTGGGATTAGGTAGTTCAGAGGTTAATGTGGATGGCCTCACTCTGAGATTCTGGGAGGCTTTTTAAAGCCTCATTGTGGGCTCATTACTCATCGTTTATACTCAGACCTTTGGCCGAGTGTGTGTGACCCTGGTGTGCTTTGTGACTGTAATACTTTATGCTTGTTTGGTTTTGATCTGGTTCTGTCCCTGTTACGAGTTCTGCCTGTCCCTCTTGTACTGCGTTGCTATCTCTGTGTATGACTCATTGCCTATGACCTGACTATTCTCTGATTACCCCTCTTGTACTGTGCAGCTATCTCCATGTATGACTCATTGCTTACGTTCTGACTACTCTCTGCTCGCCCCTCTGGTATCGCGCCGCCCTCTCCATGTATGACCGCCCGTTTGTCTGACCTGAGTTCCCCTCGCCTCTACTCCAGGATTCCTGTAGTAGAGTCCTACAATCATCTTCAGAAGTGGGACACTAAGCCCCGCCCCCTGTGGTCACATGATCGTAGGTCCTTGTACTTCTTACTACCTTCAGCATCGCAGGTCCCGTCTGCCTCAACTTTCCCTGCAGTATCGGACCCCGGGCCCTCCCGCAGTAGGGGTGAGTCACGCTGCTCAGCCGTGGCAGTTCGCCGACGCTGACAGGATCTTGATATTTATACACAGAAGATCTGCATACAGTGTCAGTGTAATACAGTGACCACCAGTGAAATTATACACAGGAGCTTTTGGAAGTGCATTGAGCAGCAGGGTGGTTTGCTGGTGAAGGGAAAAAAATCTCTTTAAATCTTCTGCCTGAGCGAGTGTAAACGAGCTGAGTGTGACCTGAGCGTAAGTGCGAACGGTGGTAAGTGTGTGACTTGTGATTCAGTGACTTTGGATTCAGGGAGTTTGCAAAGGAGGTATTACTGAATTGCTGTTATATTTTATTAATACTTTTTATTTATTTTTACTTATCTTTTCTGTCTGGTGCAATCCCCATTAGGAATGTGCTCCACTATTGCCAATGCCATCCAGTGTATGTCTTGCCGCATGTACGCAATCCTTGACCAGCCAGTCGAGGGTGCATACTGCTGTGCGAGATGTGAGCACATTGTGCATTTGGAAGCCCAGATACTGGATTTAAATGTGCAGCTGGCAACACTGAGATCAATAGACAATATGGAAAGGAGACTTCTACTCACTGAGCAGACGCTCAATGAGATAGATGAGGGGGGGATGCTAGGTTGGAGCTGCAGGACAGTGAAGCAGTAAGATGGGTGACAGTTAGAAGGTGGGGTAGACAGAAGAGTGCCAGGGAGGCTAGTCCTGATCTGGCACAACCCAATAAGTTTGCCAAGTTGGCAGATGAGGGGAGTGTCAGTGCAGGGGTAGCACTGCTGCAGCAAGGCATGTCCTCTGAAAGCCAGAGGAGTATATGCTCCAGTAAGGGGAGAAATAGGAGAGCAGGGCAGGCCAGACAGGTGCTGGTAGTGGGGGACTCAATTATTAGGGGAACAGATAGGGCAATCTGTCACAAAGAAAGGGATCGTCGAACGGTGTGCTGCCTATCTGGCGCGCAAGTCTGACACATCGCTGACCGGGTTGACAGATTACTGGGAGGGGCTGGTGAGGATCCAGCGGTCATGGTGCACATTGGTACAAATGACACAGAGGTAGGTGGAAGGTCCTTAAAGATGATTTCAGGGAATTAGGCTGCAATCTTAAGGCAAGGACCTCCAAGGTGGTATTTTTGGAAATATTTCCTGTACCACGTGCCACGCCAGAGAGGAGATTAGGGAAGTTAATAAGTGGTTCAAGAATTAGTGTAGGAAGGAGGGGTTTGGGTTCCTGGAGAACTGGGCCGACTTCTCAGTTGGCTACAGGTTCTACGCTAGGGACGGGCTGCACCTCAATGGGGAGGGTGCAGCTGTGCTGGGGAAAAAAATGGCTAGAAGGGTGGAGGAGTGTTTAAACTTGGAACTAGGGGAGGGTATTCATTTTATAAGAGGGGAAGACTGTGTAGATAGAGACCTGGGCACAAATAATGAAATTGGGGGTGGTAGTGGCATGGGGGGTGAGGTTAGAACAGTTAATAATTTAAGAAATAGAGGTACAGACATACATAAAGTGCATGTATACAAATGCCAGAAGCCTCGCCAACAAAATGGAGGACTTAGAATTAATTTTGTTGGAAGATAAGGTATATTGCACCCCCTCATAGGGTATAAGGCTGCCCCCTCATAGGGTATAATGCTTCTCCCCCCTCATAGGGTATAATGCACCCCCTCATAGGGTATAATGCTGCCCCCTCATAGGGTATAACACTAGATAGATAGATAGATAGATATGTGATAATTAGATGTATAGATAGATAATAGATAGATAGATCTATGGATAGACAGATAGATATAAAGATAATAGATAGTGAAAGATATAGGTAGCTATAGAGATAGATAGACCTAGATAGATATAGATAGATAAATAGATAGATAGGGGATAAATAGATATATGGATAGATAGATAGAAAGATAGATAGATAGATAGATAGATAGAAAGATAATAGATAGTGATAGCTATAGATAGGTATATAGATAGATAGATAGGGGATAAATAGATAGATCTATGGATAGATGATATATAGATGGATAGATATAAAGATAATAGATAGAGATAGATATAGATAGGTATAGAGATAGATGGATATAGACTATTTATATCTATCTATATCTACCTCTATATCTATCTATCTATCTATATCTATCTCTATATCTAAGATAGAGACAGATAGATATAGAGATAGAGATATAGATATACATTCTACACTTTATGTGTAAAGGTCAGCCAGGGCAGTAGTCGTGGCTGAGTATTTTGGGTTCGGGCATTGTATACCCTGACCTCCCTCTACAGGAAAACGGTACCTCTTCTCTTGCATGGTACGGTGAATACTCACCGTGCCGTCAGCGTCCCCTTTGCTACGCCGACTTGATGCTGATCCTTGATCCCAATGAATAGAGACACAGTCCAGGGCAACTCTTAACTGAGCAAATTTATTTTCTTCAGGACACAGCACATCCACATAGTTTCCAGCATTTTCATCACAGTAAAGACAGCACATTACTTCATCTTTCCCTTCACTGTTCCTTGCAGTGTTTCCGTTTGACGAAGCGTCTCAGATGGCTCCTCAGTGTCCTCCCTGTATAGCGTCACCACGGTGAAGCGCTCTCCAGCATGTTTCGCCCCGGACATCAGAGATTCAGCCCACGTAGCTTTCCACCACATTCTGGAGTGACCTGCCCGTACCCTTTTACGGTAACCTTCAATCTTCCTCTGTTTACTTACACTCTTTTCCACTTTATTGCTGATTCTGCAGTACCGTGTTCTTCTCTAGATGGCTGGGCATCAGCTTTAACATCACGGGGTAGTTAGGCAGCTCAGGCATATAGCCCACCCGAGCACAAAGGGGTCAGGCCTCTGACTGCCTGAAACTGGAAGACCATCCTGGCTTATTCTCCAGCTATCCCCTCCTACAGTTAACTCCTATATGTCCTACAGCTACATCTACTGTGCAATGAGCTCAGTGCCCCATCTAGTGACCATAGCCCAGACTGCACTGTCCCTACCAAGTACAAGGTGCAGAAACATAGCTTATGCTATATAAATAATACAGCAACATGAAATATACGATAATGCGCAACAATGGTATAACATATATATAAATATATATACAAGTACAACAGCAACATGGGGGTTTAAAGGGGTAAGACTCTCAACCCCTTACACATGTCTACATATTGATATTAGTCATGTATTATACTACAGCACAGGCACCATTTTGATGAATGCAAACCTTTTTTTTGTAACCCCACAAACACCCGGAGCACCAGAATCTCAATAACTGAAATTTACAAATACAGATTACACAACAACCACAAGATGCATTTCATCACCCAGGTCACCTCATTTTAATCAGTATAACAGCGTAGACCTGACACTGTCTGTACTTTACTGTTCACAATCCTGCTGACAGGATCCCTTTAAATCTAAATTTTAATAAGTTTGTTCTTTTCTGCGCTAAACGTCCCCCAAACCCTGAGGACGGCGAGTATACCTTGGTTGTGTTTTGCTGTATGTGTATACAAAAGTAAAAGAAGAGCACCTATCAGGGGCTCAGAAAAGCTGGGTGGCATGTGTGCTAGTGTGTGACCCAGCGCAGGTGTCTCACTGGCCTATCAAAACAGTGACCGATAGCAGCAAACAGTGTGATGTGGATGTGAGAACTGTCTGCGGGGTGCGCTTAGGTGAGTGGACAAAAGAATATGGGAGGTTCACCTTTATAGTAACATCCCAGGGCAGGTGTGTCGTGAGCAAGTGGTGTTCAAGAAATATTGGTGGCAGTGGTTGTGACTTATCCTGACACACAATGTACAGGGAAATGGGAAAATTGTGAAAAAAAACGCAATTCTGACCTTAATTATGTTTACGGCGTACATTATGTGGTAAAAATGACCATGTAATATGATTCTCCTCATCAGTATGATTACAGAGATACTAAACGTGCCCAGATTTTTAAATTATTTTAGTGGTAGAAAAAAAATCAAGACTTTGAAATAAAAAATATGTTGGAGTTTGTGTTGCCATTTTCCGAGACCCGTAGTTTTACTTTTTCGTTCAATAGAGCTATGAGAGGGATTATTTTTTCATAAGGCGAGACGTTATTATGGATATTACTTTGGGATACATATGACATTTTAGTTGCTTGTTACGTATTTTAAGTGGTATTGCAGCGACCAAAAAATACCGCAATGTTGGCGTTTTTAAATTTTTTGTGTTTACCAATTGGGTTAATTATTTTTATATTTTGATAGCTCGGACTTTGCTGGATGTGGCGATATCACTTGACATTTTTTTTTATGTTCATTTTCAATGGAGGAAAATTGAACTTTTATGAGTTTTTTTTCAGATTTGTTTAAATCTTTTTTTGTTGTTTTACTTTTCTTTTCACTTCATTTATCGCTCCCTAAGGCCCCTTTCACACTTCAGTTTTTTGCAATCAGTCACAATCCGTCAGGTTTTGACAAAAACGGATCCTCAATTTTTTTTGGAGGATCCGTTTTTTCCCCATTGACTTGCATTAATGGCGGATTGTGACGGATGGCTGTCCGTTTCATCCGTTTTTTTTTTGAGGATCCGCCAAAAGTTGCTGTCCGTCACCATCCTCAAAGATTTCAAAACGGAGCTTGCAACAAAACTCTCTCTCTCTCTCCTTCCCGACCAGCATTTCCTTTAAATTTCCTCATTTTCAGGATCCTGTGCCATCCGTTCACATCAGTTCAGAACGGATCCGCTTGTCTGCCTTTTTGGCGGATTTGAACTGATGCAAAAAACTGAAGTGTGAAAGAGGCCTAAGCTGTACTACATACAGGGGCTAATGGTGCAGCAGAAGTGTGAACTTTTTGATGCTTTTGTTTAATATTTTCCACTATATTATATGGAGAGCATAAAAAACGCATGCAAAATTCCAATGAAGTCTCCAATTGTGGAACTGAAGCATTCCTCTACTAAAAAAATGCATTCGAAAAAACTGCCACAAAAAAATACAATAAAAAGTTTTGATTGCTTTAGTGCGAATACCTATGGAAACAATGCAGCACTTCTGCACGTGTGAACATGGCCCAGGAGAGACTCTGGACAATTTGTACGTTCTACACCAGGTTCACACTTGGGGTTATTTATTTTTTTATCACTACTTAGAATTACAGACAAATTAAAAAAAGTGATCTGAGCCAATTATATGGAAAAAATACAATATTATTTAACATTTATTCTGAAGCTATATGAAATAATTCCGACTACAGCAATGGTCTGTGCCCATCACGGGTGATCCGTGTTACCGGGAAGAGAGGAGGAGACATTCCTACAAGGAGCTGACAATAGATACATCACATTATCTCACATATGAGGATACAGAATTATACAGGTTTGAAAATATCAAATAGAAAGATTTGCCTGTAAACAGGTAAAAAAGCAAAAACAGTAAATAAAGCAATGACTTGCGCTATTGTACCGGTAAGTTTTTATACATCTCATCCCAATCCAGCTAACCCCTATCCGTACAGTGGCAGCTGGTATTGGATGGTCTGCCATGGGTAACATAACTAGTTCTCCTATATTAGACCCATTGCCATGTTCGTCTTTATGACATCACAGAAGCGTTGTCCACGAGTCATGGAATGTTCCGCAAGAACGGTCAGTGCGAGGCAAGCAGAGATAGAGAGGAGAGCTGAACACTAACCCAGAGCGACTTGTAAATCACTTTTTACTTGTTTTGTTTATTTTTTTTACTTTTATTTCTTTTTTTTGGGAGTGTTTTCTACCATCCGCACACACTTTTGTGTGTGTGGAGGGGAAGGCAGCCTAATGGCTGCACCCGTAGCTGGAGGAAAGTTCCAACCACGGAGACGTCTCCCACATGCCAGGACATCCCTATACAGTCAGAGGCCTGAACACCACCAAAGGCCAACTGGCTTCACGGGGTATGTGATGGCAGTGCTTTATTATATCGTGTCAATTATTAAATGCCTGTTCAAAACACCAGAAAAGGCAAAGGACCGATATTCCAGACTGAAAAGTCCACCACCATATCCTACAATGCCCGAAATAGGCCGATTCGTACAACCTGCAGCAAACATCAGCGCAGAGCCAGAGGGTATGAAGGAACGCCTGATACTCACCAGAACAGTAGATGAGGAAGAGACAACAGCCACATTGCCCAGGAGCCCATCCCCATGCACCTGGATGGAGCTAACTCCCTCTCAAGCACGTATACTCCTCAGTATGCCTTACGACCATCAACCGCGTATTAAGGTGACTGCTAAACAAGGCTACAATCCTACACCACACCTGCCAGTCAGCTATACCACTGGAAAGATCATGCAAGTAATGCTGATGAGCCCACAGGATGTACAACGTGCCTACAAGAGAGATTTGGGTTTCCTTCCAAGTCCTAGGAAGATCATTCTCCCGAGAAGAGAATTCCGCGGCACTTTGATTTAGCCGGCGGAAAATGTAGTGGCGAGTTGCTTGCAGCAAGCACATACCATCTTCTGCACAGCTGCTTCTTAGACAGATTTTCCGGTTTTGACTATGGCTTGATCAATGGATCATGTTTCTATACTGCCGCCTGCCCTGACCTCTGCTTGTTTAAAGTTATGCATCTACACTGCCGCCTGCCCTGACCTTTGCTTGCTCAATGGATTATGTTTTTGAACTGCCGCCTGCCTGACCTCTGCTTGCTCAATGGATTGTTTCTGCACTGCCGCCTGCCTTCACCTCTGCTTGCTCAATGGATTATGTTTTTGAACTGCCGCCTACCCTGACCTCTGCTTGCTCAATGGATTATGTTTCTGCACTGCCGCCTGCCTTGACCTCTGCTTGCTCAGTGGATTATGTTTTTGAACTGCCGCCTGCCCTGACCTCTGCTTGCTCAATGGATTATGTTTTTGAACTGACGCCTGCCCTGACCTCTGCTTGCTCAATGGATTATGTTTCTGCACTGCCGCCTGCCTGACCTCTGCTTGCTCAATGGATTATGTTTTTGAACTGCCGCCTGCCCTGACCTCAGCTTGCTCAATGGATTATGTTTCTGCACTGCCGCCTGCCCTGACCTCAGCTTGCTCAATGGATTATGCTTCTGCACTGCCGCCTGCCCTGACCTCTGCTTGTTTCCGGTTATTAATCTGTGATACTAATAAAAATGTATATTATTCTGCACTATATGGACTGTGGGTCGTTTTTTTTCTTTGGTTTTATGGTTGTTTCCGGTTATGTTTTTGCACTGCTGCCTGCCCTGACCTCTGCTTGTTTCCGGTTATGTTTCTGCACTGCTGCCTGCCCTGACCTTTGCTTGTTTCTGACTACTCATTTGCCTGCTGATTTTGTACTTCTTCCTCAATGCCTGCACTTTTAAGACCCCAGTAGAGCTAATTTATATAAATCCTGCATCCTAACAATGAAGCCGGGTTATAGGGCTTCTGATCACAATGGTAGGATGATGCCTCAATGTGAAGAAGGGTAGCACCAGTTCTTCACCTAACAGTATGGAATGCTTATCTAAAAAAATGAAAAAGGAACAGTACAGTATAGACAAAGGTCCCATAAACTCAACAAGAACAAACCATTAAGAACTTTAAGCATAAACATGTGAGACAACAAACCAAGTGGCTCAGAATACCACATCCGACCCAACCAGCAGTTTTGTTGAAGGTATTTTCCTCTGATCTTTCGTTAAGAGGGTACAACATCTCAAATACATTAGACTGGTGTGGGTCTCCAACCATTTAGGAACCCTCAAATCAATAGTACAGGGGTCTTGAATCAGCCACAAAATTGCTTCAGGAAGAATTGGGTGGAGCACTGGTTTCATATGTACCCTGCCGCTCATGTCAAGGTCTATGAAAATAACCAAACACAAGGCTGAGTACTCAGATCTTATAGGAACCTCCCCAATAGTGAATGGCCATCTGTACATTCATAGTTCCCCAGGTCTGTAGACAGATGCGGGTTTCACGTCCGGGACCTCTGCCTATCAGACATTTATAGAATATTTTATGGATAACACATAAATGTATGGGAAAACTCCTCTTGTAAATAGTGCGCCTCAAGTTTCTTCTGCTGTTTGCAGTGGAATGTAGTCATCATAGCTAATATGAGGGAAGGATTCCTGAGAGGGGGTATACATCTACTATATCCATATTCTGTGGATATCTACCCTAATAAAGCTTATGGACGGTGAGTGCAGTGATGAGACCGACCCTTTATCAACATGTTCTGTCCCACAAACTAATGTAGTACACTGCACTGACCGCCGATAGACTTTATTCTCCAAAGACAATTTAAGTTTGTTATATGTATTAAAATACTTTTTTTCCCAGAATTATCTAAGAATTATCGACAAGGAAAATGGACTCAAGATAAAGCTTAGAAACATATATTTCTTTACAGCTCCTGATATAGGTATTGCGGTCTTTAAAAACAGTAGTCCCCAACTTCTGCCTCCTCAGCAAGTTATCCCCTAGCCATTGGTAGATCATAACTTGCTGATTACGGGTGTTTCACTGCCAGGACCCCCACCAATCCTAAGAACAGGGTGTCTGGAACAAGCGGCTGTTAAGAATGCGCAACAACACTTCTTTCATTATGGGACAATGATGGGGCTGATATGCTGATGATGGACTATGATGGGGCTGATGTGCTGATGATGGACTATGATGGGGCTGATGTGCTGATGATGGACTATGATGGGGTTGATGTGCTGATGATGGACTATGATGGGGCTGATGTGCTGATGATGAACTATGATTGGGATGATGAAGTCTGCAATAACAGAGCATAGCAGTACAACCCCTTAGCCTGGAGTGCCCTAACAAATAGCTGGGGAGGGTCCGAGCTCACAGTCAGACCTTAGAAGAAGAGTTAATAGTTTTGTTTCTTCTGTCTTAATGGACAAAAAAGGCTTACAGTATATACTCGCGTATAAGTCGAGATTTTCAGCCCATTTTTTGGGGCTGAAAGTCCCCCTCTCGGCTTATACGCGAGTCATATACCGGGGGTCGGCCAGGGAGGGGGAGCGGGGGGGGGTGTCGGAGATCATACTCACCTCTCCTGGCATGTTTCTGCAGCCCCCCGTGCTTATTCCATCTTCTCGGCGCTGTTCTTCCTGCTTTCAGCGGTCACGTGGTACGCTCATTACCCTCATTAATATGCACATATGTAATGAGCGGCACCACGTGACCGCAGAAAGCAGGAAGAACAGCACTGAGAAGATGGAACAAGCACGGGGGGCTGCAGAGACATGCCAGGAGAGGTGAGTATAACGGGGGGAGCCATATTCACCTGTGCCCCATTCCACCGCTGCGCATCGCTCTGCTGTCTTGCTTCCTCTGGCAGTGACGTTAAGGTCAGAGGGTGCCATGACGTAGTTAGCAGGCGCCCTCTGCCTGAACAGTCACTGCAGAGCCAGCAACGCTGAGGAGCAGCAGCTGCAGCAGTGACAAGGTGAGTATATAGTTTTTTTTTTCATTTTTTTAATTGAGGCTGCGGCAGCAGCATTGTAAGGGGCCACTAATCACTGTGCAGCAATACAAGGGGCCACTCATCACTGTGCAGCATTATAAGGGGCCACTCATCACTGTGCAGCATTATAAGGGGCCACTCATCACTGTGCAGCATTATAAGGGGCCACTCATCACTGTGCAGCATTATAAGGGGCCACTCATCACCTTGCAGCATTATAAGGGGCCACTCATCACCGTGCAGCATAATAAGGGGCCACTAATCACCGTGCAGCATAATAAGGAGCCACTAATCACTGCAGCATTTCAAGGGGCCACTAATCACTGTGCAGCATTATAAGGGGCCACTCATCACTGTGCAGCATTACAAGGGGCCACTCATCACTGTGCAGCATTACAAGGGGCCACTAATAACTGTGCAGCATTACAAGGGGCCACTAATCACTGTGCAGCATTACAAGGGGCCACTAATCACTGTGCAGCATTACAAGGGGCCACTAATCACTGTGTAGCATTATATGGGGCCAGTAATCACTGTGCAGCATTATATAGGGCCAGTAATCACTGTGCAGCATTATATGGGGCCACTCATCACTGTGCTGCATTATAAGAGGCCACTCATCACTGTGCAGCATTATAAGGGGGCCTCTCATCACTGTGCAGCATTATACGGGGCCACTAATCACTGTGCAGCATTACAAAGGGCCACTAATCACCGTGCAGCATAAGGGGCCACTAATCACTGCATTTCAAGGGGCCACTAATCACTGTGCAGCATTATAAGTGGCCACTAATCACCGTGCAGCATTGTAAGGGGCCACTAATCAATGTGCAGCATTATAAGGGGCCACTAATCACTGTGCAGCATTATAAGGGGCCACTAATCACTGTGCAGCATTATAAGGGGCCACTAATCACTGTGCAGCATTATAAGGGGCCACTAATCATTGTGCAGCATTATAAGGGTCCACTCTCCATGCAGCATTATAAGGGGCCACCAATCACTGTGCAGCATTATATGGGGCATATGTTATTATGGACCATGTTATAGGGCTACCATTATTCACTGTGCAGCATTATTAGGCATATTTTTGTATGGAGCATCTTATGGAACCCATCATGAACTTTATGGAGCATTATATGGGGCCATCATGAACTTTATGGAGCATCTTATGGGGCCCATTTTATTTTTGAAATTTACCAGTAGCTTCGGCATTTTCCACCCTAGGTTTATAGGCGAGTCAATAAGTTTTCCCAGTTTTTTGTGACAAAATTAGGGTGGTCGGCTTATACATGGGTCGGCTTATACACGAGTATATACGGACTTCTAAAGAAAATTGCCCCCAAGTTATTTTGAGCGACCCCGCCTGCTGTACCATCCTTGTGATTTACGAGAACGTTTCTCACTTCCTGCTAGGACAGCGGAAACCCAAGGAGTAAAGAGAGAAGGTCCTTATGGCTGCATGGAGTAATGCTGGAAATCTCTAAGTCTGCGGGGACAACAGAGACTTTAGAAGAAGGCAAACCAAGGTTTAGTGCTAGCACTAGTGTGAGAGAAGGTTTATACTACAGGACAGAAGTGCTGTAACAGGAAAGAACCTAACAAATAAAAAAGATTGTAGACAAACCAGATTTTGCTATCTATTCATGTCATTGCCTTCCATATTACAGAGAAATTTCCCTAAATCCGGTATCTGATAATCCACAATGATGTATATTCAGGGTCGAACTGGGGTGTCTGGGGCCCACCAGGGGAATGGACTCTAGGGCCCCATCCTACAGCTATATGCTAATATCTGTCAGTCGTTATCCCCATTATAGTGGAGCATCGGCTGTAAAACACAGGCGGCTCCTGTACATCTACTGTGCATCCCCATAACTGGGATGTATAATTACGGTAGTTTACATTAATGTGGTTCTTTGGTTAAAACAATTTATCACCGATCCATGGGCTCTATAGGATAGCTGATCGCATACGTCCGACCATTAGAAACTGCACCGACCGGAAGAATGAGAAAGTTTTATCGTTGATAGGACACTTATCCCCATTTTAAAATGGAGCAGCAGGTTAGATATCTGACCGAAGCTTCATTCATTCTCTTTGGAGCTTCTATAAAAATACAAGTGCAGCCACTGAGGGAATGAATGGATCAGTGGTCAAGTCGGACATGCCACTCCAGTCTAATGGGGATAAAAAGTTCCACATTTTGCTGAATGGGTCCAAGTAGTTAGACCCCCCCAATCAATACGTTATCACTTGTCCTGTGAATAGGAGATTACGTTTTTCCACAGGAAACCCCTGTAAGTGCATCTCTGCCGCTGTTTACAAAGTATTTAATCTCTAATGGAAATAAAGAATATTCTCCTAATTAATATCAGAGAAGACTAATGACCGTCAAACACAACACAATCCACTGTACCAAGACCAATAATACCACATACAGGGGAGAAATACCACCACACCATGACCAGACCACATAGTACCCGCATCATATCACATAAAAGGCACAAATACAACCACACCATGACCAGACCACATATTACCACCACATAGTGACCGAATAATATGACATATTACCAGCATATAGGGACCAAATAATAATTCATACACGGAGAAATACTTCCACACTGTGAACAGTCCACAAATTACCACCACTTATTGATGGAATACTACAGTACTGATTATGAATACAAACCACAATAATAACAACACTGTTATTACCACCAGTGACATTATACACAGTACCTCTGTATATAGTGTCAGTGTACAGGTAATATAGTGATTACCAGTGACATTATACACAGGAGCTCAGTGATCACTGGCAACATTATTGTCAAGGTTTGCTCAGCTTGTGGGATTAGGTAGTTCAGAGGTTAATGTGGATGGCCTCACTCTGAGATTCTGGGAGGCTTTTTAAAGCCTCATTGTGGGCTCATTCCTCATCGTTTATACTCAGACCCTTGGCCGAGTGTGTGTGACCCTGGTGTGCTTTGTGACTGTAATACTTTATGCTTGTTTGGTTTTGATCTGGTTCTGTCCCTGTTACGAGTTCTGCCTGTCCCTCTTGTACTGCGTTGCTATCTCTGTGTATGACTCATTGCCTATGACCTGACTATTCTCTGATTGCCCCTCTTGTACTGTGCAGCTATCTCCATGTATGACTCATTGCTTACGTTCTGACTACTCTCTGCTCGCCCCTCTGGTATCGCGCCGCCCTCTCCATGTATGACCGCCCGTTTGTCTGACCTGAGTTCCCCTCGCCTCTACTCCAGGATTCCTGTAGTAGAGTCCTACAATCATCTTCAGAAGTGGGACACTAAGCCCCGCCCCCTGTGGTCACATGATCGTAGGTCCTTGTACTTCTTACTACCTTCAGCATCGCAGGTCCCGTCTGCCTCAACTTTCCCTGCAGTATCGGACCCCGGGCCCTCCCGCAGTAGGGGTGAGTCACGCTGCTCAGCCATGGCAGTTCGCCGACGCTGACAGGATCCTGATATTTATACACAGAAGATCTGCATACAGTGTCAGTGTAATACAGTGACCACCAGTGAAATTATACACAGGAGCTTTTGGAAGTGCATTGAGCAGCAGGGTGGTTTGCTGGTGAAGGGAAAAAAAATCTCTTTAAATCTTCTGCCTGAGCGAGTGTAAGCGAGCTGAGTGTGACCTGAGCGTCAGTGCGAACGGTGGTAAGTGTGTGACTTGTGATTCAGTGACTTTGGATTCAGGGAGTTTGCAAAGGAGGTATTACTGAATTGCTGTTATATTTTATTAATACTTTTTATTTATTTTTACTTAGCTTTTCTGTCTGGTGCAATCCCCATTAGGAATGTGCTCCACTATTGCCAATGCCATCCAGTGTACGTCTTGACGCATGTACGCAATCCTTGACCAGCCAGTCGAGGGTGCATACTGCTGTGCGAGATGTGAGCACATTGTGCATTTGGAAGCCCAGATACTGGATTTAAATGTGCAGCTGGCAACACTGAGATCAATAGACAATATGGAAAGGAGACTTCTACTCACTGAGCAGACGCTCAATGAGATAGATGAGGGGGGGATGCTAGGTTGGAGCTGCAGGACAGTGAAGCAGTAAGATGGGTGACAGTTAGAAGGTGGGGTAGACAGAAGAGTGCCAGGGAGGCTAGTCCTGATCTGGCACAACCCAATAAGTTTGCCAAGTTGGCAGATGAGGGGAGTGTCAGTGCAGGGGTAGCACTGCTGCAGCAAGGCATGTCCTCTGAAAGCCAGAGGAGTATATGCTCCAGTAAGGGGAGAAATAGGAGAGCAGGGCAGGCCAGACAGGTGCTGGTAGTGGGGGACTCAATTATTAGGGGAACAGATAGGGCAATCTGTCACAAAGAAAGGGATCGTCGAACGGTGTGCTGCCTATCTGGCGCGCAAGTCTGACACATCGCTGACCGGGTTGACAGATTACTGGGAGGGGCTGGTGAGGATCCAGCGGTCATGGTGCACATTGGTACAAATGACACAGAGGTAGGTGGAAGGTCCTTAAAGATGATTTCAGGGAATTAGGCTGCAATCTTAAGGCAAGGACTTCCAAGGTGGTATTTTTGGAAATATTTCCTGTACCACGTGCCACGCCAGAGAGGAGATTAGGGAAGTTAATAAGTGGTTCAAGAATTAGTGTAGGAAGGAGGGGTTTGGGTTCCTGGAGAACTGGGCCGACTTCTCAGTTGGCTACAGGTTCTACGCTAGGGACGGGCTGCACCTCAATGGGGAGGGTGCAGCTGTGCTGGGGAAAAAAATGGCTAGAAGGGTGGAGGAGTGTTTAAACTTGGAACTAGGGGAGGGTATTCATTTTATAAGAGGGGAAGACTGTGTAGATAGAGACCTGGGCACAAATAATGAAATTGGAGGTGGTAGTGGCATGGGGGGTGAGGTTAGAACAGTTAATAATTTAAGAAATAGAGGTACAGACATACATAAAGTGCATGTATACAAATGCCAGAAGCCTCGCCAACAAAATGGAGGACTTAGAATTAATTTTGTTGGAAGATAAGGTATATTGCACCCCCTCATAGGGTATAAGGCTGCCCCCTCATAGGGTATAATGCTTCTCCCCCCTCATAGGGTATAATGCACCCCCTCATAGGGTATAATGCTGCCCCCTCATAGGGTATAACACTAGATAGATAGATAGATATGTGATAATTAGATGTATAGATAGATAATAGATAGATAGATCTATGGATAGACAGATAGAAATAAAGATATAAAGATAATAGATAGTGAAAGATATAGGTAGCTATAGAGATAGATAGATAGACCTAGATAGATATAGATAGATAAATAGATAGATAGGGGATAAAAAGATATATGGATAGATAGATAGATAGATAGATATAAAGATAATAGATAGTGATAGCTATAGATAGGTATATAGATAGATAGATAGGGGATAAATAGATAGATCTATGGATACATGATATATAGATGGATAGATATAAAGATAATAGATAGAGATAGATATAGATAGGTATAGAGATAGATGGATATAGACTATTTATATCTATCTATATCTACCTCTATATCTATCTATCTATCTATATCTATCTCTATATCTAAGATAGAGACAGATAGATATAGAGATAGAGATATAGATATACAGATAGAAATAGATAGATATAGAGATATATAGATATAGAGACAGATAGATATAGAGATAGATATAGATAGATATAGAGATATATAAAAAACAAACCACAATACTCACCTCTCCTCCTGCTCCCACGCTGATGACGGCTTCAGTGTCAGCAGCTGACCCGTCTGCCAGACACACAGCGGGTGCGCGATGAAGTGACGTCATCGCGCATCGGCTGTGAGTCAGGAGCAGAGGGGACTGATGGGAGAGAGATGCTCTCTATTCCACTGAAATTGAGCGCAGCGCCGGCTGCCTAGGTTAGGGAGCGGGGCCCCGGGGTGAGTGGAGGCCGAGAGTGAATGAATATTCATTTCTCTTTAGTAGTGGGGACAGTGGCTCCTGCCTCCTGACACCCGCTGCTGCTCCGCTGGCAGGGCCCCCATAGCAGCTGTGTGGCACTGGCTGGGGGCCCCTGGAGCAGTGGGGGCCCTAGGCAACTGCTGTCCCTGTATACCAGTAGAGGTGCCAGGGCCCACCAGATGCCAGGGCCCACCGGAGAATCAGTCCGACGCTACCTGTCTGTATATATAATGTCAGTGTACAAGTAATAGAATGATCACTGGAGACATACACAGGAGTTCTGTATATAGTGTATAGTGTACAGGTAATACAGTGACTCACCAGTAACATTATACACAGGAGCTCTGCATATAGTCAGCGTACAGGTAATACAAGGATCACCAGTGACATTATACACAGGAGCTCTGTATATACTATATAATGTAAGTGTCCAGGTAAATCACTGACTTACCAGTGACCTCTGTATTTGTAGCGATTCATCTTCGCTTTTCTTCCTCTTCCAGCCAGGACACGTTTGCTGCAGAAAATAACACACTATACTTGATCACTTCTAGACCACATTCCCCACTTTCCCCCCCGACTTCTACACTTTATGTGTAAAGGTCAGCCAGGGCAGTAGTCGTGGCTGAGTATTTCGGGTTCGGGCATTGTATACCCTGACCTCCCTCTACAGGAAAACGGTACCTCTTCTCTTGCATGGTACGGTGAATACTCACCGTGCCGTCAGCGTCCCCTTTGCTACGCCGACTTGATGCTGATCCTTGATCCCAATGAATAGAGACACAGTCCAGGGCAACTCTTAACTGAGCAAATTTATTTTCTTCAGGACACAGCACATCCACATAGTTTCCAGCATTTTCATCACAGTAAAGACAGCACATTACTTCATCTTTCCCTTCACTGTTCCTTGCAGTGTTTCCGTTTGACGAAGCGTCTCAGATGGCTCCTCAGTGTCCTCCCTGTATAGCGTCACCATGGTGAAGCGCTCTCCAGCATGTTTCGCCCCGGACTTCAGAGATTCAGCCCACGTAGCTTTCCACCACATTCTGGAGTGACCTGCCCGTACCCTTTTACGGTAACCTTCAATCTTCCTCTGTTTACTTACACTCTTTTCCACTTTATTGCTGATTCTGCAGTACCGTGTTCTTCTCTAGATGGCTGGGCATCAGCTTTAACATCACGGGGTAGTTAGGCAGCTCAGGCATATAGCCCACCCGAGCACAAAGGGGTCAGGCCTCTGACTGCCTGAAAATGGAAGACCATCCTGGCTTATTCTCCAGCTATCCCCTCCTACAGTTAACTCCTATATGTCCTACAGCTACATCTACTGTGCAATGAGCTCAGTGCCCCATCTAGTGACCATAGCCCAGACTGCACTGTCCCTACCAAGTACAAGGTGCAGAAACATAGCTTATGCTATATAAATAATACAGCAACATGAAATATACGATAATGCGCAACAATGGTATAACATATATATAAATATATATACAAGTACAACAGCAACATGGGGGTTTAAAGGGGTAAGACTCTCAACCCCTTACACATGTCTACATATTGATATTAGTCATGTATTATACTACAGCACAGGCACCATTTTGATGAATGCAAACCTTTTTTTTGTAACCCCACAAACACCCGGAGCACCAGAATCTCAATAACTGAAATTTACAAATACAGATTACACAACAACCACAAGATGCATTTCATCACCCAGGTCACCTCATTTTAATCAGTATAACAGCGTAGACCTGACACTGTCTGTACTTTACTGTTCACAATCCTGCTGACAGGATCCCTTTAAATCTAAATTTTAATAAGTTTGTTCTTTTCTGCGCTAAACGTCCCCCAAACCCTGAGGACGGCGAGTATACCTTGGTTGTGTTTTGCTGTATGTGTATACAAAAGTAAAAGAAGAGCACCTATCAGGGGCTCAGAAAAGCTGGGTGGCATGTGTGCTAGTGTGTGACCCAGCGCAGGTGTCTCACTGGCCTATCAAAACAGTGACCGATAGCAGCAAACAGTGTGATGTGGATGTGAGAACTGTCTGCGGGGTGCGCTTAGGTGAGTGGACAAAAGAATATGGGAGGTTCACCTTTATAGTAACATCCCAGGGCAGGTGTGTCGTGAGCAAGTGGTGTTCAAGAAATATTGGTGGCAGTGGTTGTGACTTATCCTGACACACAATGTACAGGGAAATGGGAAAATTGTGAAAAAAAACGCAATTCTGACCTTAATTATGTTTACGGCGTACATTATGTGGTAAAAATGACCATGTAATATGATTCTCCTCATCAGTATGATTACAGAGATACTAAACGTGCCCAGATTTTTAAATTATTTTAGTGGTAGAAAAAAAATCAAGACTTTGAAATAAAAAATATGTTGGAGTTTGTGTTGCCATTTTCCGAGACCCGTAGTTTTACTTTTTCGTTCAATAGAGCTATGAGAGGGATTATTTTTTTATAAGGCGAGACGTTATTATGGATATTACTTTGGGATAGATATGACATTTTAGTTGCTTGTTACGTATTTTAAGTGGTATTGCAGCGACCAAAAAATACCGCAATGTTGGCGTTTTTAAATTTTTTGTGTTTACCAATTGGGTTAATTATTTTTATATTTTGATAGCTCGGACTTTGCTGGATGCGGCGATATCACTTGACATTTTTTTTTATGTTCATTTTCAATGGAGGAAAATTGAACTTTTATGAGTTTTTTTTTCAGATTTGTTTAAATCTTTTTTTGTTGTTTTACTTTTCTTTTCACTTCATTTATCGCTCCCTAAGGCCCCTTTCACACTTCAGTTTTTTGCAATCAGTCACAATCCGTCAGGTTTTGACAAAAACGGATCCTCAGTTTTTTTTTGAGGATCCGTTTTTTCCCCATTGACTTGCATTAATGGCGGATTGTGACGGATGGCTGTCCGTTTCATCAGTTTTTTTTTTGAGGATCCGCCAAAAGTTGCTGTCCGTCACCATCCTCAAAGATTTCAAAACGGAGCTTGCAACAAAACTCTCTCTCTCTCTCTCTCCTTCCCGACCAGCGTTTCCTTTAAATTTCCTCATTTTCAGGATCCTGTGCCATCCGTTCACATCAGTTCAGAACGGATCCGCTTGTCTGCCTTTTTGGCGGATTTGAACTGATGCAAAAAACTGAAGTGTGAAAGAGGCCTAAGCTGTACTACATACAGGGGCTAATGGTGCAGCAGAAGTGTGAACTTTTTGATGCTTTTGTTTAATATTTTCCACTATAGTATATGGAGAGCATAAAAAACGCATGCAAAATTCCAATGAAGTCTCCAATTGTGGAACTGAAGCATTCCTCTACTAAAAAAAATGCATTCGAAAAAACTGCCACAAAAAAATACAATAAAAAGTTTTGATTGCTTTAGTGCGAATACCTATGGAAACAATGCAGCACTTCTGCACGTGTGAACATGGCCCAGGAGAGACTCTGGACAATTTGTACGTTCTACACCAGGTTCACACTTGGGGTTATTTATTTTTTTATCACTACTTAGAATTACAGACAAATTAAAAAAAGTGATCTGAGCCAATTATATGGAAAAAATACAATATTATTTAACATTTATTCTGAAGCTATATGAAATAATTCTGACTACAGCAATGGTCTGTGCCCATCACGGGTGATCCGTGTTACCGGGAAGAGAGGAGGAGACATTCCTGGAAGAAGCTGACAATAGATACATCACATTATCTCACGTATGAGGATACAGAATTATACAGGTTTGAAAATATCAAATAGAAAGATTTGCCTGTAAACAGGTAAAAAAGCAAAAACAGTAAATAAAGCAATGACTTGCGCTATTGTACCGGTAAGTTTTTATACATCTCATCCCAATCCAGCTAACCCCTATCCGTACAGTGGCAGCTGGTATTGGATGGTCTGCCATGGGTAACATAACTAGTTCTCCTATATTAGACCCATTGCCATGTTCGTCTTTATGACATCACAGAAGCGTTGTCCACGAGTCATGGAATGTTCCGCAAGAACGGTCAGTGCGAGGCAAGCAGAGATAGAGAGGAGAGCTGAACACTAACCCAGAGCGACTTGTAAATCACTTTTTACTTGTTTTGTTTATTTTTTTTACTTTTATTTCTTTTTTTTGGGAGTGTTTTCTACCATCCGCACACACTTTTGTGTGTGTGGAGGGGAAGGCAGCCTAATGGCTGCACCCGTAGCTGGAGGAAAGTTCCAACCACGGAGACGTCTCCCACATGCCAGGACATCCCTATACAGTCAGAGGCCTGAACACCACCAAAGGCCAACTGGCTTCACGGGGTATGTGATGGCAGTGCTTTATTATATCGTGTCAATTATTAAATGCCTGTTCAAAACACCAGAAAAGGCAAAGGACCGATATTCCAGACTGAAAAGTCCACCACCATATCCTACAATGCCCGAAATAGGCCGATTCGTACAACCTGCAGCAAACATCAGCGCAGAGCCAGAGGGTATGAAGGAACGCCTGATACTCACCAGAACAGTAGATGAGGAAGAGACAACAGCCACATTGCCCAGGAGCCCATCCCCATGCACCTGGATGGAGCTAACTCCCTCTCAAGCACGTATACTCCTCAGTATGCCTTACGACCATCAACCGCGTATTAAGGTGACTGCTAAACAAGGCTACAATCCTACACCACACCTGCCAGTCAGCTATACCACTGGAAAGATCATGCAAGTAATGCTGATGAGCCCACAGGATGTACAACGTGCCTACAAGAGAGATTTGGGTTTCCTTCCAAGTCCTAGGAAGATCATTCTCCCGAGAAGAGAATTCCGCGGCACTTTGATTTAGCCGGCGGAAAATGTAGTGGCGAGTTGCTTGCAGCAAGCACATACCATCTTCTGCACAGCTGCTTCTTAGACAGATTTTCCGGTTTTGACTATGGCTTGATCAATGGATCATGTTTCTATACTGCCGCCTGCCCTGACCTCTGCTTGTTTAAAGTTATGCATCTACACTGCCGCCTGCCCTGACCTTTGCTTGCTCAATGGATTATGTTTTTGAACTGCCGCCTGCCTGACCTCTGCTTGCTCAATGGATTGTTTCTGCACTGCCGCCTGCCTTGACCTCTGCTTGCTCAATGGATTATGTTTTTGAACTGCCGCCTACCCTGACCTCTGCTTGCTCAATGGATTATGTTTCTGCACTGCCGCCTGCCTTGACCTCTGCTTGCTCAGTGGATTATGTTTTTGAACTGCCGCCTGCCCTGACCTCTGCTTGCTCAATGGATTATGTTTTTGAACTGACGCCTGCCCTGACCTCTGCTTGCTCAATGGATTATGTTTCTGCACTGCCGCCTGCCTGACCTCTGCTTGCTCAATGGATTATGTTTTTGAACTGCCGCCTGCCCTGACCTCAGCTTGCTCAATGGATTATGTTTCTGCACTGCCGCCTGCCCTGACCTCAGCTTGCTCAATGGATTATGCTTCTGCACTGCCGCCTGCCCTGACCTCTGCTTGTTTCCGGTTATTAATCTGTGATACTAATAAAAATGTATATTATTCTGCACTATATGGACTGTGGGTCGTTTTTTTTCTTTGGTTTTATGGTTGTTTCCGGTTATGTTTTTGCACTGCTGCCTGCCCTGACCTCTGCTTGTTTCCGGTTATGTTTCTGCACTGCTGCCTGCCCTGACCTTTGCTTGTTTCTTACTACTCATTTGCCTGCTGATTTTGTACTTCTTCCTCAATGCCTGCACTTTTAAGACCCCAGTAGAGCTAATTTATATAAATCCTGCATCCTAACAATGAAGCCGGGTTATAGGGCTTCTGATCACAATGGTAGGATGATGCCTCAATGTGAAGAAGGGTAGCACCAGTTCTTCACCTAACAGTATGGAATGCTTATCTAAAAAAATGAAAAAGGAACAGTACAGTATAGACAAAGGTCCCATAAACTCAACAAGAACAAACCATTAAGAACTTTAAGCATAAACATGTGAGACAACAAACCAAGTGGCTCAGAATACCACATCCGACCCAACCAGCAGTTTTGTTGAAGGTATTTTCCTCTGATCTTTCGTTAAGAGGGTACAACATCTCAAATACATTAGACTGGTGTGGGTCTCCAACCATTTAGGAACCCTCAAATCAATAGTACAGGGGTCTTGAATCAGCCACAAAATTGCTTCAGGAAGAATTGGGTGGAGCACTGGTTTCATATGTACCCTGCCGCTCATGTCAAGGTCTATGAAAATAACCAAACACAAGGCTGAGTACTCAGATCTTATAGGAACCTCCCCAATAGTGAATGGCCATCTGTACATTCATAGTTCCCCAGGTCTGTAGACAGATGCGGGTTTCACGTCCGGGACCTCTGCCTATCAGACATTTATAGAATATTTTATGGATAACACATAAATGTATGGGAAAACTCCTCTTGTAAATAGTGCGCCTCAAGTTTCTTCTGCTGTTTGCAGTGGAATGTAGTCATCATAGCTAATATGAGGGAAGGATTCCTGAGAGAGGGTATACATCTACTATATCCATATTCTGTGGATATCTACCCTAATAAAGCTTATGGACGGTGAGTGCAGTGATGAGACCGACCCTTTATCAACATGTTCTGTCCCACAAACTAATGTAGTACACTGCACTGACCGCCGATAGACTTTATTCTCCAAAGACAATTTAAGTTTGTTATATGTATTAAAATACTTTTTTTCCCAGAATTATCTAAGAATTATCGACAAGGAAAATGGACTCAAGATAAAGCTTAGAAACATATATTTCTTTACAGCTCCTGATATAGGTATTGCGGTCTTTAAAAACAGTAGTCCCCAACTTCTGCCTCCTCAGCAAGTTATCCCCTAGCCATTGGTAGATCATAACTTGCTGATTACGGGTGTTTCACTGCCAGGACCCCCACCAATCCTAAGAACAGGGTGTCTGGAACAAGCGGCTGTTAAGAATGCGCAACAACACTTCTTTCATTATGGGACAATGATGGGGCTGATATGCTGATGATGGACTATGATGGGGCTGATGTGCTGATGATGGACTATGATGGGGCTGATGTGCTGATGATGGACTATGATGGGGTTGATGTGCTGATGATGGACTATGATGGGGCTGATGTGCTGATGATGAACTATGATTGGGATGATGAAGTCTGCAATAACAGAGCATAGCAGTACAACCCCTTAGCCTGGAGTGCCCTAACAAATAGCTGGGGAGGGTCCGAGCTCACAGTCAGACCTTAGAAGAAGAGTTAATAGTTTTGTTTCTTCTGTCTTAATGGACAAAAAAGGCTTACAGTATATACTCGCGTATAAGTCGAGATTTTCAGCCCATTTTTTGGGGCTGAAAGTCCCCCTCTCGGCTTATACGCGAGTCATATACCGGGGGTCGGCCAGGGAGGGGGAGCGGGGGGGGGTGTCGGAGATCATACTCACCTCTCCTGGCATGTTTCTGCAGCCCCCCGTGCTTATTCCATCTTCTCGGCGCTGTTCTTCCTGCTTTCAGCGGTCACGTGGTACGCTCATTACCCTCATTAATATGCACATATGTAATGAGCGGCACCACGTGACCGCAGAAAGCAGGAAGAACAGCACTGAGAAGATGGAACAAGCACGGGGGGCTGCAGAGACATGCCAGGAGAGGTGAGTATAACGGGGGAGCCATATTCACCTGTGCCCCATTCCACCGCTGCGCATCGCTCTGCTGTCTTGCTTCCTCTGGCAGTGACGTTAAGGTCAGAGGGTGCCATGACGTAGTTAGCAGGCGCCCTCTGCCTGAACAGTCACTGCAGAGCCAGCAACGCTGAGGAGCAGCAGCTGCAGCAGTGACAAGGTGAGTATATAGTTTTTTTTTTCATTTTTTTAATTGAGGCTGCGGCAGCAGCATTGTAAGGGGCCACTAATCACTGTGCAGCAATACAAGGGGCCACTCATCACTGTGCAGCATTATAAGGGGCCACTCATCACTGTGCAGCATTATAAGGGGCCACTCATCACTGTGCAGCATTATAAGGGGCCACTCATCACTGTGCAGCATTATAAGGGGCCACTCATCACCTTGCAGCATTATAAGGGGCCACTCATCACCGTGCAGCATAATAAGGGGCCACTAATCACCGTGCAGCATAATAAGGAGCCACTAATCACTGCAGCATTTCAAGGGGCCACTAATCACTGTGCAGCATTATAAGGGGCCACTCATCACTGTGCAGCATTACAAGGGGCCACTCATCACTGTGCAGCATTACAAGGGGCCACTAATAACTGTGCAGCATTACAAGGGGCCACTAATCACTGTGCAGCATTACAAGGGGCCACTAATCACTGTGCAGCATTACAAGGGGCCACTAATCACTGTGCAGCATTATATGGGGCCAGTAATCACTGTGCAGCATTATATAGGGCCAGTAATCACTGTGCAGCATTATATGGGGCCACTCATCACTGTGCTGCATTATAAGAGGCCACTCATCACTGTGCAGCATTATAAGGGGGCCTCTCATCACTGTGCAGCATTATACGGGGCCACTAATCACTGTGCAGCATTACAAAGGGCCACTAATCACCGTGCAGCATAAGGGGCCACTAATCACTGCAGCATTTCAAGGGGCCACTAATCACTGTGCAGCATTATAAGTGGCCACTAATCACCGTGCAGCATTGTAAGGGGCCACTAATCAATGTGCAGCATTATAAGGGGCCACTAATCACTGTGCAGCATTATAAGGGGCCACTAATCACTGTGCAGCATTATAAGGGGCCACTAATCACTGTGCAGCATTATAAGGGGCCACTAATCATTGTGCAGCATTATAAGGGTCCACTCTCCATGCAGCATTATAAGGGGCCACCAATCACT
The DNA here is from genome assembly GCF_039654945.1 of Dendrobates tinctorius. Taxonomy (NCBI): domain Eukaryota; kingdom Metazoa; phylum Chordata; class Amphibia; order Anura; family Dendrobatidae; genus Dendrobates; species Dendrobates tinctorius. Next base: position 1,751,098 of record NW_027361791.1, on the reverse strand, counting down.
GTGCAGCATTATATGGGGCATATGTTATTATGGACCATGTTATAGGGCTACCATTATTCACTGTGCAGCATTATTAGGCATATTTTTGTATGGAGCATCTTATGGAACCCATCATGAACTTTATGGAGCATTATATGGGGCCATCATGAACTTTATGGAGCATCTTATGGGGCCCATTTTATTTTTGAAATTTACCAGTAGCTTCGGCATTTTCCACCCTAGGTTTATAGGCGAGTCAATAAGTTTTCCCAGTTTTTTGTGACAAAATTAGGGTGGTCGGCTTATACATGGGTCGGCTTATACACGAGTATATACGGACTTCTAAAGAAAATTGCCCCCAAGTTATTTTGAGCGACCCCGCCTGCTGTACCATCCTTGTGATTTACAAGAACGTTTCTCACTTCCTGCTAGGACAGCGGAAACCCAAGGAGTAAAGAGAGAAGGTCCTTATGGCTGCATGGAGTAATGCTGGAAATCTCTAAGTCTGCGGGGACAACAGAGACTTTAGAAGAAGGCAAACCAAGGTTTAGTGCTAGCACTAGTGTGAGAGAAGGTTTATACTACAGGACAGAAGTGCTGTAACAGGAAAGAACCTAACAAATAAAAAAGATTGTAGACAAACCAGATTTTGCTATCTATTCATGTCATTGCCTTCCATATTACAGAGAAATTTCCCTAAATCCGGTATCTGATAATCCACAATGATGTATATTCAGGGTCGAACTGGGGTGTCTGGGGCCCACCAGGGGAATGGACTCTAGGGCCCCATCCTACAGCTATATGCTAATATCTGTCAGTCGTTATCCCCATTATAGTGGAGCATCGGCTGTAAAACACAGGCGGCTCCTGTACATCTACTGTGCATCCCCATAACTGGGATGTATAATTACGGTAGTTTACATTAATGTGGTTCTTTGGTTAAAACAATTTATCACCGATCCATGGGCTCTATAGGATAGCTGATCGCATACGTCCGACCATTAGAAACTGCACCGACCGGAAGAATGAGAAAGTTTTATCGTTGATAGGACACTTATCCCCATTTTAAAATGGAGCAGCAGGTTAGATATCTGACCGAAGCTTCATTCATTCTCTTTGGAGCTTCTATAAAAATACAAGTGCAGCCACTGAGGGAATGAATGGATCAGTGGTCAAGTCGGACATGCCACTCCAGTCTAATGGGGATAAAAAGTTCCACATTTTGCTGAATGGGTCCAAGTAGTTAGACCCCCCCAATCAATACGTTATCACTTGTCCTGTGAATAGGAGATTACGTTTTTCCACAGGAAACCCCTGTAAGTGCATCTCTGCCGCTGTTTACAAAGTATTTAATCTCTAATGGAAATAAAGAATATTCTCCTAATTAATATCAGAGAAGACTAATGACCGTCAAACACAACACAATCCACTGTACCAAGACCAATAATACCACATACAGGGGAGAAATACCACCACACCATGACCAGACCACATAGTACCCGCATCATATCACATAAAAGGCACAAATACAACCACACCATGACCAGACCACATATTACCACCACATAGTGACCGAATAATATGACATATTACCAGCATATAGGGACCAAATAATAATTCATACACGGAGAAATACTTCCACACTGTGAACAGTCCACAAATTACCACCACTTATTGATGGAATACTACAGTACTGATTATGAATACAAACCACAATAATAACAACACTGTTATTACCACCAGTGACATTATACACAGTACCTCTGTATATAGTGTCAGTGTACAGGTAATATAGTGATTACCAGTGACATTATACACAGGAGCTCAGTGATCACTGGCAACATTATTGTCAAGGTTTGCTCAGCTTGTGGGATTAGGTAGTTCAGAGGTTAATGTGGATGGCCTCACTCTGAGATTCTGGGAGGCTTTTTAAAGCCTCATTGTGGGCTCATTCCTCATCGTTTATACTCAGACCCTTGGCCGAGTGTGTGTGACCCTGGTGTGCTTTGTGACTGTAATACTTTATGCTTGTTTGGTTTTGATCTGGTTCTGTCCCTGTTACGAGTTCTGCCTGTCCCTCTTGTACTGCGTTGCTATCTCTGTGTATGACTCATTGCCTATGACCTGACTATTCTCTGATTGCCCCTCTTGTACTGTGCAGCTATCTCCATGTATGACTCATTGCTTACGTTCTGACTACTCTCTGCTCGCCCCTCTGGTATCGCGCCGCCCTCTCCATGTATGACCGCCCGTTTGTCTGACCTGAGTTCCCCTCGCCTCTACTCCAGGATTCCTGTAGTAGAGTCCTACAATCATCTTCAGAAGTGGGACACTAAGCCCCGCCCCCTGTGGTCACATGATCGTAGGTCCTTGTACTTCTTACTACCTTCAGCATCGCAGGTCCCGTCTGCCTCAACTTTCCCTGCAGTATCGGACCCCGGGCCCTCCCGCAGTAGGGGTGAGTCACGCTGCTCAGCCATGGCAGTTCGCCGACGCTGACAGGATCCTGATATTTATACACAGAAGATCTGCATACAGTGTCAGTGTAATACAGTGACCACCAGTGAAATTATACACAGGAGCTTTTGGAAGTGCATTGAGCAGCAGGGTGGTTTGCTGGTGAAGGGAAAAAAAATCTCTTTAAATCTTCTGCCTGAGCGAGTGTAAGCGAGCTGAGTGTGACCTGAGCGTCAGTGCGAACGGTGGTAAGTGTGTGACTTGTGATTCAGTGACTTTGGATTCAGGGAGTTTGCAAAGGAGGTATTACTGAATTGCTGTTATATTTTATTAATACTTTTTATTTATTTTTACTTAGCTTTTCTGTCTGGTGCAATCCCCATTAGGAATGTGCTCCACTATTGCCAATGCCATCCAGTGTACGTCTTGACGCATGTACGCAATCCTTGACCAGCCAGTCGAGGGTGCATACTGCTGTGCGAGATGTGAGCACATTGTGCATTTGGAAGCCCAGATACTGGATTTAAATGTGCAGCTGGCAACACTGAGATCAATAGACAATATGGAAAGGAGACTTCTACTCACTGAGCAGACGCTCAATGAGATAGATGAGGGGGGGATGCTAGGTTGGAGCTGCAGGACAGTGAAGCAGTAAGATGGGTGACAGTTAGAAGGTGGGGTAGACAGAAGAGTGCCAGGGAGGCTAGTCCTGATCTGGCACAACCCAATAAGTTTGCCAAGTTGGCAGATGAGGGGAGTGTCAGTGCAGGGGTAGCACTGCTGCAGCAAGGCATGTCCTCTGAAAGCCAGAGGAGTATATGCTCCAGTAAGGGGAGAAATAGGAGAGCAGGGCAGGCCAGACAGGTGCTGGTAGTGGGGGACTCAATTATTAGGGGAACAGATAGGGCAATCTGTCACAAAGAAAGGGATCGTCGAACGGTGTGCTGCCTATCTGGCGCGCAAGTCTGACACATCGCTGACCGGGTTGACAGATTACTGGGAGGGGCTGGTGAGGATCCAGCGGTCATGGTGCACATTGGTACAAATGACACAGAGGTAGGTGGAAGGTCCTTAAAGATGATTTCAGGGAATTAGGCTGCAATCTTAAGGCAAGGACTTCCAAGGTGGTATTTTTGGAAATATTTCCTGTACCACGTGCCACGCCAGAGAGGAGATTAGGGAAGTTAATAAGTGGTTCAAGAATTAGTGTAGGAAGGAGGGGTTTGGGTTCCTGGAGAACTGGGCCGACTTCTCAGTTGGCTACAGGTTCTACGCTAGGGACGGGCTGCACCTCAATGGGGAGGGTGCAGCTGTGCTGGGGAAAAAAATGGCTAGAAGGGTGGAGGAGTGTTTAAACTTGGAACTAGGGGAGGGTATTCATTTTATAAGAGGGGAAGACTGTGTAGATAGAGACCTGGGCACAAATAATGAAATTGGAGGTGGTAGTGGCATGGGGGGTGAGGTTAGAACAGTTAATAATTTAAGAAATAGAGGTACAGACATACATAAAGTGCATGTATACAAATGCCAGAAGCCTCGCCAACAAAATGGAGGACTTAGAATTAATTTTGTTGGAAGATAAGGTATATTGCACCCCCTCATAGGGTATAAGGCTGCCCCCTCATAGGGTATAATGCTTCTCCCCCCTCATAGGGTATAATGCACCCCCTCATAGGGTATAATGCTGCCCCCTCATAGGGTATAACACTAGATAGATAGATAGATATGTGATAATTAGATGTATAGATAGATAATAGATAGATAGATCTATGGATAGACAGATAGAAATAAAGATATAAAGATAATAGATAGTGAAAGATATAGGTAGCTATAGAGATAGATAGATAGACCTAGATAGATATAGATAGATAAATAGATAGATAGGGGATAAATAGATATATGGATAGATAGATAGATAGATATAAAGATAATAGATAGTGATAGCTATAGATAGGTATATAGATAGATAGATAGATAGGGGATAAATAGATAGATCTATGGATACATGATATATAGATGGATAGATATAAAGATAATAGATAGAGATAGATATAGATAGGTATAGAGATAGATGGATATAGACTATTTATATCTATCTATATCTACCTCTATATCTACAGTATCTATCTATCTATCTATATCTATCTCTATATCTAAGATAGAGACAGATAGATATAGAGATAGAGATATAGATATACAGATAGAAATAGATAGATATAGAGATATATAGATATAGAGACAGATAGATATAGAGATAGATATAGATAGATATAGAGATATATAAAAAACAAACCACAATACTCACCTCTCCTCCTGCTCCCACGCTGATGACGGCTTCAGTGTCAGCAGCTGACCCGTCTGCCAGACACACAGCGGGTGCGCGATGAAGTGACGTCATCGCGCATCGGCTGTGAGTCAGGAGCAGAGGGGACTGATGGGAGAGAGATGCTCTCTATTCCACTGAAATTGAGCGCAGCGCCGGCTGCCTAGGTTGGGGAGCGGGGCCCCGGGGTGAGTGGAGGCCGAGAGTGAATGAATATTCATTTCTCTTTAGTAGTGGGGACAGTGGCTCCTGCCTCCTGACACCCGCTGCTGCTCCGCTGGCAGGGCCCCCATAGCAGCTGTGTGGCACTGGCTGGGGGCCCCTGGAGCAGTGGGGGCCCTAGGCAACTGCTGTCCCTGTATACCAGTAGAGGTGCCAGGGCCCACCAGATGCCAGGGCCCACCGGAGAATCAGTCCGACGCTACCTGTCTGTATATATAATGTCAGTGTACAAGTAATAGAATGATCACTGGAGACATACACAGGAGTTCTGTATATAGTGTATAGTGTACAGGTAATACAGTGACTCACCAGTAACATTATACACAGGAGCTCTGCATATAGTCAGCGTACAGGTAATACAAGGATCACCAGTGACATTATACACAGGAGCTCTGTATATACTATATAATGTAAGTGTCCAGGTAAATCACTGACTTACCAGTGACCTCTGTATTTGTAGCGATTCATCTTCGCTTTTCTTCCTCTTCCAGCCAGGACACGTTTGCTGCAGAAAATAACACACTATACTTGATCACTTCTAGACCACATTCCCCACTTTCCCCCCCGACTTCTACACTTTATGTGTAAAGGTCAGCCAGGGCAGTAGTCGTGGCTGAGTATTTCGGGTTCGGGCATTGTATACCCTGACCTCCCTCTACAGGAAAACGGTACCTCTTCTCTTGCATGGTACGGTGAATACTCACCGTGCCGTCAGCGTCCCCTTTGCTACGCCGACTTGATGCTGATCCTTGATCCCAATGAATAGAGACACAGTCCAGGGCAACTCTTAACTGAGCAAATTTATTTTCTTCAGGACACAGCACATCCACATAGTTTCCAGCATTTTCATCACAGTAAAGACAGCACATTACTTCATCTTTCCCTTCACTGTTCCTTGCAGTGTTTCCGTTTGACGAAGCGTCTCAGATGGCTCCTCAGTGTCCTCCCTGTATAGCGTCACCACGGTGAAGCGCTCTCCAGCATGTTTCGCCCCGGACATCAGAGATTCAGCCCACGTAGCTTTCCACCACATTCTGGAGTGACCTGCCCGTACCCTTTTACGGTAACCTTCAATCTTCCTCTGTTTACTTACACTCTTTTCCACTTTATTGCTGATTCTGCAGTACCGTGTTCTTCTCTAGATGGCTGGGCATCAGCTTTAACATCACGGGGTAGTTAGGCAGCTCAGGCATATAGCCCACCCGAGCACAAAGGGGTCAGGCCTCTGACTGCCTGAAACTGGAAGACCATCCTGGCTTATTCTCCAGCTATCCCCTCCTACAGTTAACTCCTATATGTCCTACAGCTACATCTACTGTGCAATGAGCTCAGTGCCCCATCTAGTGACCATAGCCCAGACTGCACTGTCCCTACCAAGTACAAGGTGCAGAAACATAGCTTATGCTATATAAATAATACAGCAACATGAAATATACGATAATGCGCAACAATGGTATAACATATATATAAATATATATACAAGTACAACAGCAACATGGGGGTTTAAAGGGGTAAGACTCTCAACCCCTTACACATGTCTACATATTGATATTAGTCATGTATTATACTACAGCACAGGCACCATTTTGATGAATGCAAACCTTTTTTTTGTAACCCCACAAACACCCGGAGCACCAGAATCTCAATAACTGAAATTTACAAATACAGATTACACAACAACCACAAGATGCATTTCATCACCCAGGTCACCTCATTTTAATCAGTATAACAGCGTAGACCTGACACTGTCTGTACTTTACTGTTCACAATCCTGCTGACAGGATCCCTTTAAATCTAAATTTTAATAAGTTTGTTCTTTTCTGCGCTAAACGTCCCCCAAACCCTGAGGACGGCGAGTATACCTTGGTTGTGTTTTGCTGTATGTGTATACAAAAGTAAAAGAAGAGCACCTATCAGGGGCTCAGAAAAGCTGGGTGGCATGTGTGCTAGTGTGTGACCCAGCGCAGGTGTCTCACTGGCCTATCAAAACAGTGACCGATAGCAGCAAACAGTGTGATGTGGATGTGAGAACTGTCTGCGGGGTGCGCTTAGGTGAGTGGACAAAAGAATATGGGAGGTTCACCTTTATAGTAACATCCCAGGGCAGGTGTGTCGTGAGCAAGTGGTGTTCAAGAAATATTGGTGGCAGTGGTTGTGACTTATCCTGACACACAATGTACAGGGAAATGGGAAAATTGTGAAAAAAAACGCAATTCTGACCTTAATTATGTTTACGGCGTACATTATGTGGTAAAAATGACCATGTAATATGATTCTCCTCATCAGTATGATTACAGAGATACTAAACGTGCCCAGATTTTTAAATTATTTTAGTGGTAGAAAAAAAATCAAGACTTTGAAATAAAAAATATGTTGGAGTTTGTGTTGCCATTTTCCGAGACCCGTAGTTTTACTTTTTCGTTCAATAGAGCTATGAGAGGGATTATTTTTTCATAAGGCGAGACGTTATTATGGATATTACTTTGGGATAGATATGACATTTTAGTTGCTTGTTACGTATTTTAAGTGGTATTGCAGCGACCAAAAAATACCGCAATGTTGGCGTTTTTAAATTTTTTGTGTTTACCAATTGGGTTAATTATTTTTATATTTTGATAGCTCGGACTTTGCTGGATGTGGCGATATCACTTGACATTTTTTTTTATGTTCATTTTCAATGGAGGAAAATTGAACTTTTATGAGTTTTTTTTTCAGATTTGTTTAAATCTTTTTTTGTTGTTTTACTTTTCTTTTCACTTCATTTATCGCTCCCTAAGGCCCCTTTCACACTTCAGTTTTTTGCAATCAGTCACAATCCGTCAGGTTTTGACAAAAACGGATCCTCAGTTTTTTTTTGAGGATCCGTTTTTTCCCCATTGACTTGCATTAATGGCGGATTGTGACGGATGGCTGTCCGTTTCATCAGTTTTTTTTTTGAGGATCCGCCAAAAGTTGCTGTCCGTCACCATCCTCAAAGATTTCAAAACGGAGCTTGCAACAAAACTCTCTCTCTCTCTCTCTCCTTCCCGACCAGCGTTTCCTTTAAATTTCCTCATTTTCAGGATCCTGTGCCATCCGTTCACATCAGTTCAGAACGGATCCGCTTGTCTGCCTTTTTGGCGGATTTGAACTGATGCAAAAAACTGAAGTGTGAAAGAGGCCTAAGCTGTACTACATACAGGGGCTAATGGTGCAGCAGAAGTGTGAACTTTTTGATGCTTTTGTTTAATATTTTCCACTATAGTATATGGAGAGCATAAAAAACGCATGCAAAATTCCAATGAAGTCTCCAATTGTGGAACTGAAGCATTCCTCTACTAAAAAAAATGCATTCGAAAAAACTGCCACAAAAAAATACAATAAAAAGTTTTGATTGCTTTAGTGCGAATACCTATGGAAACAATGCAGCACTTCTGCATGTGTGAACATGGCCCAGGAGAGACTCTGGACAATTTGTACGTTCTACACCAGGTTCACACTTGGGGTTATTTATTTTTTTATCACTACTTAGAATTACAGACAAATTAAAAAAAGTGATCTGAGCCAATTATATGGAAAAAATACAATATTATTTAACATTTATTCTGAAGCTATATGAAATAATTCTGACTACAGCAATGGTCTGTGCCCATCACGGGTGATCCGTGTTACCGGGAAGAGAGGAGGAGACATTCCTGGAAGAAGCTGACAATAGATACATCACATTATCTCACGTATGAGGATACAGAATTATACAGGTTTGAAAATATCAAATAGAAAGATTTGCCTGTAAACAGGTAAAAAAGCAAAAACAGTAAATAAAGCAATGACTTGCGCTATTGTACCGGTAAGTTTTTATACATCTCATCCCAATCCAGCTAACCCCTATCCGTACAGTGGCAGCTGGTATTGGATGGTCTGCCATGGGTAACATAACTAGTTCTCCTATATTAGACCCATTGCCATGTTCGTCTTTATGACATCACAGAAGCGTTGTCCACGAGTCATGGAATGTTCCGCAAGAACGGTCAGTGCGAGGCAAGCAGAGATAGAGAGGAGAGCTGAACACTAACCCAGAGCGACTTGTAAATCACTTTTTACTTGTTTTGTTTATTTTTTTTACTTTTATTTCTTTTTTTTGGGAGTGTTTTCTACCATCCGCACACACTTTTGTGTGTGTGGAGGGGAAGGCAGCCTAATGGCTGCACCCGTAGCTGGAGGAAAGTTCCAACCACGGAGACGTCTCCCACATGCCAGGACATCCCTATACAGTCAGAGGCCTGAACACCACCAAAGGCCAACTGGCTTCACGGGGTATGTGATGGCAGTGCTTTATTATATCGTGTCAATTATTAAATGCCTGTTCAAAACACCAGAAAAGGCAAAGGACCGATATTCCAGACTGAAAAGTCCACCACCATATCCTACAATGCCCGAAATAGGCCGATTCGTACAACCTGCAGCAAACATCAGCGCAGAGCCAGAGGGTATGAAGGAACGCCTGATACTCACCAGAACAGTAGATGAGGAAGAGACAACAGCCACATTGCCCAGGAGCCCATCCCCATGCACCTGGATGGAGCTAACTCCCTCTCAAGCACGTATACTCCTCAGTATGCCTTACGACCATCAACCGCGTATTAAGGTGACTGCTAAACAAGGCTACAATCCTACACCACACCTGCCAGTCAGCTATACCACTGGAAAGATCATGCAAGTAATGCTGATGAGCCCACAGGATGTACAACGTGCCTACAAGAGAGATTTGGGTTTCCTTCCAAGTCCTAGGAAGATCATTCTCCCGAGAAGAGAATTCCGCGGCACTTTGATTTAGCCGGCGGAAAATGTAGTGGCGAGTTGCTTGCAGCAAGCACATACCATCTTCTGCACAGCTGCTTCTTAGACAGATTTTCCGGTTTTGACTATGGCTTGATCAATGGATCATGTTTCTATACTGCCGCCTGCCCTGACCTCTGCTTGTTTAAAGTTATGCATCTACACTGCCGCCTGCCCTGACCTTTGCTTGCTCAATGGATTATGTTTTTGAACTGCCTCCTGCCTGACCTCTGCTTGCTCAATGGATTGTTTCTGCACTGCCGCCTGCCTTCACCTCTGCTTGCTCAATGGATTATGTTTTTGAACTGCCGCCTACCCTGACCTCTGCTTGCTCAATGGATTATGTTTCTGCACTGCCGCCTGCCTTGACCTCTGCTTGCTCAGTGGATTATGTTTTTGAACTGCCGCCTGCCCTGACCTCTGCTTGCTCAATGGATTATGTTTTTGAACTGACGCCTGCCCTGACCTCTGCTTGCTCAATGGATTATGTTTCTGCACTGCCGCCTGCCTGACCTCTGCTTGCTCAATGGATTATGTTTTTGAACTGCCGCCTGCCCTGACCTCAGCTTGCTCAATGGATTATGTTTCTGCACTGCCGCCTGCCCTGACCTCAGCTTGCTCAATGGATTATGCTTCTGCACTGCCGCCTGCCCTGACCTCTGCTTGTTTCCGGTTATTAATCTGTGATACTAATAAAAATGTATATTATTCTGCACTATATGGACTGTGGGTCGTTTTTTTTCTTTGGTTTTATGGTTGTTTCCGGTTATGTTTTTGCACTGCTGCCTGCCCTGACCTCTGCTTGTTTCCGGTTATGTTTCTGCACTGCTGCCTGCCCTGACCTTTGCTTGTTTCTGACTACTCATTTGCCTGCTGATTTTGTACTTCTTCCTCAATGCCTGCACTTTTAAGACCCCAGTAGAGCTAATTTATATAAATCCTGCATCCTAACAATGAAGCCGGGTTATAGGGCTTCTGATCACAATGGTAGGATGATGCCTCAATGTGAAGAAGGGTAGCACCAGTTCTTCACCTAACAGTATGGAATGCTTATCTAAAAAAATGAAAAAGGAACAGTACAGTATAGACAAAGGTCCCATAAACTCAACAAGAACAAACCATTAAGAACTTTAAGCATAAACATATGAGACAACAAACCAAGTGGCTCAGAATACCACATCCGACCCAACCAGCAGTTTTGTTGAAGGTATTTTCCTCTGATCTTTCGTTAAGAGGGTACAACATCTCAAATACATTAGACTGGTGTGGGTCTCCAACCATTTAGGAACCCTCAAATCAATAATACAGGGGTCTTGAATCAGCCACAAAATTGCTTCAGGAAGAATTGGGTGGAGCACTGGTTTCATATGTACCCTGCCGCTCATGTCAAGGTCTATGAAAATAACCAAACACAAGGCTGAGTACTCAGATCTTATAGGAACCTCCCCAATAGTGAATGGCCATCTGTATATTCATAGTTCCCCAGGTCTGTAGACAGATGCGGGTTTCACGTCCGGGACCTCTGCCTATCAGACATTTATAGAATATTTTATGGATAACACATAAATGTATGGGAAAACTCCTCTTGTAAATAGTGCGCCTCAAGTTTCTTCTGCTGTTTGCAGTGGAATGTAGTCATCATAGCTAATATGAGGGAAGGATTCCTGAGAGGGGGTATACATCTACTATATCCATATTCTGTGGATATCTACCCTAATAAAGCTTATGGACGGTGAGTGCAGTGATGAGACCGACCCTTTATCAACATGTTCTGTCCCACAAACTAATGTAGTACACTGCACTGACCGCCGATAGACTTTATTCTCCAAAGACAATTTAAGTTTGTTATATGTATTAAAATACTTTTTTTCCCAGAATTATCTAAGAATTATCGACAAGGAAAATGGACTCAAGATAAAGCTTAGAAACATATATTTCTTTACAGCTCCTGATATAGGTATTGCGGTCTTTAAAAACAGTAGTCCCCAACTTCTGCCTCCTCAGCAAGTTATCCCCTAGCCATTGGTAGATCATAACTTGCTGATTACGGGTGTTTCACTGCCAGGACCCCCACCAATCCTAAGAACAGGGTGTCTGGAACAAGCGGCTGTTAAGAATGCGCAACAACACTTCTTTCATTATGGGACAATGATGGGGCTGATATGCTGATGATGGACTATGATGGGGCTGATGTGCTGATGATGGACTATGATGGGGCTGATGTGCTGATGATGGACTATGATGGGGTTGATGTGCTGATGATGGACTATGATGGGGCTGATGTGCTGATGATGAACTATGATTGGGATGATGAAGTCTGCAATAACAGAGCATAGCAGTACAACCCCTTAGCCTGGAGTGCCCTAACAAATAGCTGGGGAGGGTCCGAGCTCACAGTCAGACCTTAGAAGAAGAGTTAATAGTTTTGTTTCCTCTGTCTTAAAGGACAAAAAAGGCTTACAGTATATACTCGCGTATAAGTTGAGATTTTCAGCCCATTTTTTGGGGCTGAAAGTCCCCCTCTCGGCTTATACGCGAGTCATATACCGGGGGTCGGCCAGGGAGGGGGAGCGGGGGGTGTCGGAGATCATACTCACCTCTCCTGGCATGTTTCTGCAGCCCCCCGTGCTTATTCCATCTTCTCGGCGCTGTTCTTCCTGCTTTCAGCGGTCACGTGGTACGCTCATTACCCTCATTAATATGCACATATGTAATGAGCGGCACCACGTGACCGCAGAAAGCAGGAAGAACAGCACTGAGAAGATGGAACAAGCACGGGGGGCTGCAGAGACATGCCAGGAGAGGTGAGTATAACGGGGGGAGCCATATTCACCTGTGCCCCATTCCACCGCTGCGCATCGCTCTGCTGTCTTGCTTCCTCTGGCAGTGACGTTAAGGTCAGAGGGTGCCATGACGTAGTTAGCAGGCGCCCTCTGCCTGAACAGTCACTGCAGAGCCAGCAACGCTGAGGAGCAGCAGCTGCAGCAGTGACAAGGTGAGTATATAGTTTTTTTTTTCATTTTTTTAATTGAGGCTGCGGCAGCAGCATTGTAAGGGGCCACTAATCACTGTGCAGCAATACAAGGGGCCACTCATCACTGTGCAGCATTATAAGGGGCCACTCATCACTGTGCAGCATTATAAGGGGCCACTCATCACTGTGCAGCATTATAAGGGGCCACTCATCACTGTGCAGCATTATAAGGGGCCACTCATCACCTTGCAGCATTATAAGGGGCCACTCATCACCGTGCAGCATAATAAGGGGCCACTAATCACCGTGCAGCATAATAAGGAGCCACTAATCACTGCAGCATTTCAAGGGGCCACTAATCACTGTGCAGCATTATAAGGGGCCACTCATCACTGTGCAGCATTACAAGGGGCCACTCATCACTGTGCAGCATTACAAGGGGCCACTAATAACTGTGCAGCATTACAAGGGGCCACTAATCACTGTGCAGCATTACAAGGGGCCACTAATCACTGTGCAGCATTACAAGGGGCCACTAATCACTGTGCAGCATTATATGGGGCCAGTAATCACTGTGCAGCATTATATGGGGCCAGTAATCACTGTGCAGCATTATATGGGGCCACTCATCACTGTGCTGCATTATAAGAGGCCACTCATTACTGTGCAGCATTATAAGGGGGCCTCTCATTACTGTGCAGCATTATACGGGGCCACTAATCACTGTGCAGCATTACAAAGGGCCACTAATCACCGTGCAGCATAAGGGGCCACTAATCACTGCAGCATTTCAAGGGGCCACTAATCACTGTGCAGCATTATAAGTGGCCACTAATCACCGTGCAGCATTGTAAGGGGCCACTAATCAATGTGCAGCATTATAAGGGGCCACTAATCACTGTGCAGCATTATAAGGGGCCACTAATCACTGTGCAGCATTATAAGGGGCCACTAATCATTGTGCAGCATTATAAGGGGCCACTCTCCATGCAGCATTATAAGGGGCCACCAATCACTGTGAAGCATTATATGGGGCATATGTTATTATGGACCATGTAATAGGGCTACCATTATTCACTGTGCAGCATTATTAGGCATATTTTTGTATGGAGCATCTTATGGAACCCATCATGAACTTTATGGAGCATTATATGGGGCCATCATGAACTTTATGGAGCATCTTATGGGGCCCATTTTATTTTTGAAATTTACCAGTAGCTTCGGCATTTTCCACCCTAGGTTTATAGGCGAGTCAATAAGTTTTCCCAGTTTTTTGTGACAAAATTAGGGTGGTCGGCTTATACATGGGTCGGCTTATACGCGAGTATATACGGACTTCTAAAGAAAATTGCCCCCAAGTTATTTTGAGCGACCCCGCCTGCTGTACCATCCTTGTGATTTACGAGAACGTTTCTCACTTCCTGCAAGGACAGCGGAAACCCAAGGAGTAAAGAGAGAAGGTCCTTATGGCTGCATGGAGTAATGCTGGAAATCTCTAAGTCTGCGGGGACAACAGAGACTTTAGAAGAAGGCAAACCAAGGTTTAGTGCTAGCACTAGTGTGAGAGAAGGTTTATACTACAGGAGAGAAGTGCTGTAACAGGAAAGAACCTAACAAATAAAAAAGATTGTAGACAAACCAGATTTTGCTATCTATTCATGTCATTGCCTTCCATATTACAGAGAAATTTCCCTAAATCCGGTATCTGATAATCCACAATGATGTATATTCAGGGTCGAACTGGGGTGTCTGGGGCCCACCAGGGGAATGGACTCTAGGGCCCCATCCTACAGCTATATGCTAATATCTGTCAGTCGTTATCCCCATTATAGTGGAGCATCGGCTGTAAAACACAGGCGGCTCCTGCACATCTACTGTGCACCCCCAAAACTGGGATGTATAATTACGGTAGTTTACATTAATGTGGTTCTTTGGTTAAAACAATTTATCACCGATCCATGGGCTCTATAGGATAGCTGATCGCATACGTCCGACCATTAGAAACTGCACCGACCGGAAGAATGAGAAAGTTTTATCGTTGATAGGACACTTATCCCCATTTTAAAATGGAGCAGCAGGTTAGATATCTGACCGAAGCTTCATTCATTCTCTTTGGAGCTTCTATAAAAATACAAGTGCAGCCACTGAGGGAATGAATGGATCAGTTGTCAAGTCGGACATGCCACTCCAGTCTAATGGGGATAAAAAGTTCCACATTTTGCTGAATGGGTCCAAGTAGTTAGACCCCCCCAATCAATACGTTATCACTTGTCCTGTGAATAGGAGATTACGTTTTTCCACAGGAAACCCCTGTAAGTGCATCTCTGCCGCTGTTTACAAAGTATTTAATCTCTAATGGAAATAAAGAATATTCTCCTAATTAATATCAGAGAAGACTAATGACCGTCAAACACAACACAATCCACTGTACCAAGACCAATAATACCACATACAGGGGAGAAATACCACCACACCATGACCAGACCACATAGTACCCGCATCATATCACATAAAAGGCACAAATACAACCACACCATGACCAGACCACATATTACCACCACATAGTGACCGAATAATATGACATATTACCAGCATATAGGGACCAAATAATAATTCATACACGGAGAAATACTTTCACACTGTGAACAGTCCACAAATTACCACCACTTATTGATGGAATACTACAGTACTGATTATGAATACAAACCACAATAATAACAACACTGTTATTACCACCAGTGACATTATACACAGTACCTCTGTATATAGTGTCAGTGTACAGGTAATACAGTGATTACCAGTGACATTATACACAGGAGCTCAGTGATCACTGGCAACATTATTGTCAAGGTTTGCTCAGCTTGTGGGATTAGGTAGTTCAGAGGTTAATGTGGATGGCCTCACTCTGAGATTCTGGGAGGCTTTTTAAAGCCTCATTGTGGGCTCATTCCTCATCGTTTATACTCAGACCCTTGGCCGAGTGTGTGTGACCCTGGTGTGCTTTGTGACTGTAATACTTTATGCTTGTTTGGTTTTGATCTGGTTCTGTCCCTGTTACGAGTTCTGCCTGTCCCTCTTGTACTGCGTTGCTATCTCTGTGTATGACTCATTGCCTATGACCTGACTATTCTCTGATTGCCCCTCTTGTACTGTGCAGCTATCTCCATGTATGACTCATTGCTTACGTTCTGACTACTCTCTGCTCGCCCCTCTGGAATCGCGCCGCCCTCTCCATGTATGACCGCCCGTTTGTCTGACCTGAGTTCCCCTCGCCTCTACTCCAGGATTCCTGTAGTAGAGTCCTACAATCATCTTCAGAAGTGGGACACTAAGCCCCGCCCCCTGTGGTCACATGATCGTAGGTCCTTGTACTTCTTACTACCTTCAGCATCGCAGGTCCCGTCTGCCTCAACTTTCCCTGCAGTATCGGACCCCGGGCCCTCCCGCAGTAGGGGTGAGTCACGCTGCTCAGCCGTGGCAGTTCGCCGACGCTGACAGGAACCTGATATTTATACACAGAAGATCTGCATACAGTGTCAGTGTAATACAGTGACCACCAGTGAAATTATACACAGGAGCTTTTGGAAGTGCATTGAGCAGCAGGGTGGTTTGCTGGTGAAGGGAAAAAAAATCTCTTTAAATCTTCTGCCTGAGCGAGTGTAAACGAGCTGAGTGTGACCTGAGCGTAAGTGCGAACGGTGGTAAGTGTGTGACTTGTGATTCAGTGACTTTGGATTCAGGGAGTTTGCAAAGGAGGTATTACTGAATTGCTGTTATATTTTATTAATACTTTTTATTTATTTTTACTTATCTTTTCTGTCTGGTGCAATCCCCATTAGGAATGTGCTCCACTATTGCCAATGCCATCCAGTGTACGTCTTGCCGCATGTACGCAATCCTTGACCAGCCAGTCGAGGGTGCATACTGCTGTGCGAGATGTGAGCACATTGTGCATTTGGAAGCCCAGATACTGGATTTAAATGTGCAGCTGGCAACACTGAGATCAATAGACAATATGGAAAGGAGACTTCTACTCACTGAGCAGACGCTCAATGAGATAGATGAGGGGGGGATGCTAGGTTGGAGCTGCAGGACAGTGAAGCAGTAAGATGGGTGACAGTTAGAAGGTGGGGTAGACAGAAGAGTGCCAGGGAGGCTAGTCCTGATCTGGCACAACCCAATAAGTTTGCCAAGTTGGCAGATGAGGGGAGTGTCAGTGCAGGGGTAGCACTGCTGCAGCAAGGCATGTCCTCTGAAAGCCAGAGGAGTATATGCTCCAGTAAGGGGAGAAATAGGAGAGCAGGGCAGGCCAGACAGGTGCTGGTAGTGGGGGACTCAATTATTAGGGGAACAGATAGGGCAATCTGTCACAAAGAAAGGGATCGTCGAACGGTGTGCTGCCTATCTGGCGCGCAAGTCTGACACATCGCTGACCGGGTTGACAGATTACTGGGAGGGGCTGGTGAGGATCCAGCGGTCATGGTGCACATTGGTACAAATGACACAGAGGTAGGTGGAAGGTCCTTAAAGATGATTTCAGGGAATTAGGCTGCAATCTTAAGGCAAGGACCTCCAAGGTGGTATTTTTGGAAATATTTCCTGTACCACGTGCCACGCCAGAGAGGAGATTAGGGAAGTTAATAAGTGGTTCAAGAATTAGTGTAGGAAGGAGGGGTTTGGGTTCCTGGAGAACTGGGCCGACTTCTCAGTTGGCTACAGGTTCTACGCTAGGGACGGGCTGCACCTCAATGGGGAGGGTGCAGCTGTGCTGGGGAAAAAAATGGCTAGAAGGGTGGAGGAGTGTTTAAATTTGGAACTAGGGGAGGGTATTCATTTTATAAGGGGGAAGACTGTGTAGATAGAGACCTGGGCACAAATAATGAAATTGGGGGTGGTAGTGGCATGGGGGGTGAGGTTAGAACAGTTAATAATTTAAGAAATAGAGGTACAGACATACATAAAGTGCATGTATACAAATGCCAGAAGCCTCGCCAACAAAATGGAGGACTTAGAATTAATTTTGTTGGAAGATAAGGTATATTGCACCCCCTCATAGGGTATAAGGCTGCCCCCTCATAGGGTATAATGCTTCTCCCCCCTCATAGGGTATAATGCACCCCCTCATAGGGTATAATGCTGCCCCCTCATAGGGTATAACACTAGATAGATAGATAGATAGATATGTGATAATTAGATGTATAGATAGATAATAGATAGATAGATCTATGGATAGACAGATAGATATAAAGATATAAAGATAATAGATAGTGAAAGATATAGGTAGCTATAGAGATAGATAGACCTAGATAGATATAGATAGATAAATAGATAGATAGGGGATAAATAGATATATGGATAGATAGAAAGATAGATAGATAGATAGATAGATATAAAGATAATAGATAGTGATAGCTATAGATAGGTATATAGATAGATAGATAGGGGATAAATAGATAGATCTATGGATAGATGATATATAGATGGATAGATATAAAGATAATAGATAGAGATAGATATAGATAGGTATAGAGATAGATGGATATAGACTATTTATATCTATCTATATCTACCTCTATATCTATCTATCTATCTATATCTATCTCTATATCTAAGATAGAGACAGATAGATATAGAGATAGAGATATAGATATACAGATAGAAATAGATAGATATAGAGATATATAGATATAGAGACAGATAGATATAGAGATAGATATAGATAGATATAGAGATATATAAAAAACAAACCACAATACTCACCTCTCCTCCTGCTCCCACGCTGATGACGGCTTCAGTGTCAGCAGCTGACCCGTCTGCCAGACACACAGCGGGTGCGCGATGAAGTGACGTCATCGCGCATCGGCTGTGAGTCAGGAGCAGAGGGGACTGATGGGAGAGAGATGCTCTCTCTTCCACTGCAATTGAGCGCGGCGCCGGCTGCCTAGGTTGGGGAGCGGGGCCCCGGGGTGAGTGAAGGCCGAGAGTGAATGAATATTCATTTCTCTTTAGTAGTGGGGACAGTGGCTCCTGCCTCCTGACACCCGCTGCTGCTCCGCTGGCAGGGCCCCCATAGCAGCTGTGTGGCACTGGCTGGGGGCCCCTGGAGCAGTGGGGGCCCTAGGCAACTGCTGTCCCTGTATACCAGTAGAGGTGCCAGGGCCCACCAGATGCCAGGGCCCACCGGAGAATCAGTCCGACGCTACCTGTCTGTATATATAATGTCAGTGTACAAGTAATAGAATGATCACTGGAGACATACACAGGAGTTCTGTATATAGTGTATAGTGTACAGGTAATACAGTGACTCACCAGTAACATTATACACAGGAGCTCTGCATATAGTCAGCGTACAGGTAATACAAGGATCACCAGTGACATTATACACAGGAGCTCTGTATATACTATATAATGTAAGTGTCCAGGTAAATCACTGACTTACCAGTGACCTCTGTATTTGTAGCGATTCATCTTCGCTTTTCTTCCTCTTCCAGCCAGGACACGTTTGCTGCAGAAAATAACACACTATACTTGATCACTTCTAGACCACATTCCCCACTTTCCCCCCCGACTTCTACACTTTATGTGTAAAGGTCAGCCAGGGCAGTAGTCGTGGCTGAGTATTTCGGGTTCGGGCATTGTATACCCTGACCTCCCTCTACAGGAAAACGGTACCTCTTCTCTTGCATGGTACGGTGAATACTCACCGTGCCGTCAGCGTCCCCTTTGCTACGCCGACTTGATGCTGATCCTTGATCCCAATGAATAGAGACACAGTCCAGGGCAACTCTTAACTGAGCAAATTTATTTTCTTCAGGACACAGCACATCCACATAGTTTCCAGCATTTTCATCACAGTAAAGACAGCACATTACTTCATCTTTCCCTTCACTGTTCCTTGCAGTGTTTCCGTTTGACGAAGCGTCTCAGATGGCTCCTCAGTGTCCTCCCTGTATAGCGTCACCACGGTGAAGCGCTCTCCAGCATGTTTCGCCCCGGACATCAGAGATTCAGCCCACGTAGCTTTCCACCACATTCTGGAGTGACCTGCCCGTACCCTTTTACGGTAACCTTCAATCTTCCTCTGTTTACTTACACTCTTTTCCACTTTATTGCTGATTCTGCAGTACCGTGTTCTTCTCTAGATGGCTGGGCATCAGCTTTAACATCACGGGGTAGTTAGGCAGCTCAGGCATATAGCCCACCCGAGCACAAAGGGGTCAGGCCTCTGACTGCCTGAAACTGGAAGACCATCCTGGCTTATTCTCCAGCTATCCCCTCCTACAGTTAACTCCTATATGTCCTACAGCTACATCTACTGTGCAATGAGCTCAGTGCCCCATCTAGTGACCATAGCCCAGACTGCACTGTCCCTACCAAGTACAAGGTGCAGAAACATAGCTTATGCTATATAAATAATACAGCAACATGAAATATACGATAATGCGCAACAATGGTATAACATATATATAAATATATATACAAGTGCAACAGCAACATGGGGGTTTAAAGGGGTAAGACTCTCAACCCCTTACACATGTCTACATATTGATATTAGTCATGTATTATACTACAGCACAGGCACCATTTTGATGAATGCAAACCTTTTTTTTGTAACCCCACAAACACCCGGAGCACCAGAATCTCAATAACTGAAATTTACAAATACAGATTACACAACAACCACAAGATGCATTTCATCACCCAGGTCACCTCATTTTAATCAGTATAACAGCGTAGACCTGACACTGTCTGTACTTTACTGTTCACAATCCTGCTGACAGGATCCCTTTAAATCTAAATTTTAATAAGTTTGTTCTTTTCTGCGCTAAACGTCCCCCAAACCCTGAGGACGGCGAGTATACCTTGGTTGTGTTTTGCTGTATGTGTATACAAAAGTAAAAGAAGAGCACCTATCAGGGGCTCAGAAAAGCTGGGTGGCATGTGTGCTAGTGTGTGACCCAGCGCAGGTGTCTCACTGGCCTATCAAAACAGTGACCGATAGCAGCAAACAGTGTGATGTGGATGTGAGAACTGTCTGCGGGGTGCGCTTAGGTGAGTGGACAAAAGAATATGGGAGGTTCACCTTTATAGTAACATCCCAGGGCAGGTGTGTCGTGAGCAAGTGGTGTTCAAGAAATATTGGTGGCAGTGGTTGTGACTTATCCTGACACACAATGTACAGGGAAATGGGAAAATTGTGAAAAAAAACGCAATTCTGACCTTAATTATGTTTACGGCGTACATTATGTGGTAAAAATGACCATGTAATATGATTCTCCTCATCAGTATGATTACAGAGATACTAAACGTGCCCAGATTTTTAAATTATTTTAGTGGTAGAAAAAAAATCAAGACTTTGAAATAAAAAATATGTTGGAGTTTGTGTTGCCATTTTCCGAGACCCGTAGTTTTACTTTTTCGTTCAATAGAGCTATGAGAGGGATTATTTTTTCATAAGGCGAGACGTTATTATGGATATTACTTTGGGATAGATATGACATTTTAGTTGCTTGTTACGTATTTTAAGTGGTATTGCAGCGACCAAAAAATACCGCAATGTTGGCGTTTTTAAATTTTTTGTGTTTACCAATTGGGTTAATTATTTTTATATTTTGATAGCTCGGACTTTGCTGGATGTGGCGATATCACTTGACATTTTTTTTTATGTTCATTTTCAATGGAGGAAAATTGAACTTTTATGAGTTTTTTTTCAGATTTGTTTAAATCTTTTTTTGTTGTTTTACTTTTCTTTTCACTTCATTTATCGCTCCCTAAGGCCCCTTTCACACTTCAGTTTTTTGCAATCAGTCACAATCCGTCAGGTTTTGACAAAAACGGATCCTCAATTTTTTTTGGAGGATCCGTTTTTTCCCCATTGACTTGCATTAATGGCGGATTGTGACGGATGGCTGTCCGTTTCATCCGTTTTTTTTTTGAGGATCCGCCAAAAGTTGCTGTCCGTCACCATCCTCAAAGATTTCAAAACGGAGCTTGCAACAAAACTCTCTCTCTCTCTCCTTCCCGACCAGCATTTCCTTTAAATTTCCTCATTTTCAGGATCCTGTGCCATCCGTTCACATCAGTTCAGAACGGATCCGCTTGTCTGCCTTTTTGGCGGATTTGAACTGATGCAAAAAACTGAAGTGTGAAAGAGGCCTAAGCTGTACTACATACAGGGGCTAATGGTGCAGCAGAAGTGTGAACTTTTTGATGCTTTTGTTTAATATTTTCCACTATATTATATGGAGAGCATAAAAAACGCATGCAAAATTCCAATGAAGTCTCCAATTGTGGAACTGAAGCATTCCTCTACTAAAAAAAATGCATTCGAAAAAACTGCCACAAAAAAATACAATAAAAAGTTTTGATTGCTTTAGTGCGAATACCTATGGAAACAATGCAGCACTTCTGCACGTGTGAACATGGCCCAGGAGAGACTCTGGACAATTTGTACGTTCTACACCAGGTTCACACTTGGGGTTATTTATTTTTTTATCACTACTTAGAATTACAGACAAATTAAAAAAAGTGATCTGAGCCAATTATATGGAAAAAATACAATATTATTTAACATTTATTCTGAAGCTATATGAAATAATTCCGACTACAGCAATGGTCTGTGCCCATCACGGGTGATCCGTGTTACCGGGAAGAGAGGAGGAGACATTCCTACAAGGAGCTGACAATAGATACATCACATTATCTCACATATGAGGATACAGAATTATACAGGTTTGAAAATATCAAATAGAAAGATTTGCCTGTAAACAGGTAAAAAAGCAAAAACAGTAAATAAAGCAATGACTTGCGCTATTGTACCGGTAAGTTTTTATACATCTCATCCCAATCCAGCTAACCCCTATCCGTACAGTGGCAGCTGGTATTGGATGGTCTGCCATGGGTAACATAACTAGTTCTCCTATATTAGACCCATTGCCATGTTCGTCTTTATGACATCACAGAAGCGTTGTCCACGAGTCATGGAATGTTCCGCAAGAACGGTCAGTGCGAGGCAAGCAGAGATAGAGAGGAGAGCTGAACACTAACCCAGAGCGACTTGTAAATCACTTTTTACTTGTTTTGTTTATTTTTTTTACTTTTATCTCTTTTTTTTGGGAGTGTTTTCTACCATCCGCACACACTTTTGTGTGTGTGGAGGGGAAGGCAGCCTAATGGCTGCACCCGTAGCTGGAGGAACGTTCCAACCACGGAGACGTCTCCCACATGCCAGGACATCCCTATACAGTCAGAGGCCTGAACACCACCAAAGGCCAACTGGCTTCACGGGGTATGTGATGGCAGTGCTTTATTATATCGTGTCAATTATTAAATGCCTGTTCAAAACACCAGAAAAGGCAAAGGACCGATATTCCAGACTGAAAAGTCCACCACCATATCCTACAATGCCCGAAATAGGCCGATTCGTACAACCTGCAGCAAACATCAGCGCAGAGCCAGAGGGTATGAAGGAACGCCTGATACTCACCAGAACAGTAGATGAGGAAGAGACAACAGCCACATTGCCCAGGAGCCCATCCCCATGCACCTGGATGGAGCTAACTCCCTCTCAAGCACGTATACTCCTCAGTATGCCTTACGACCATCAACCGCGTATTAAGGTGACTGCTAAACAAGGCTACAATCCTACACCACACCTGCCAGTCAGCTATACCACTGGAAAGATCATGCAAGTAATGCTGATGAGCCCACAGGATGTACAACGTGCCTACAAGAGAGATTTGGGTTTCCTTCCAAGTCCTAGGAAGATCATTCTCCCGAGAAGAGAATTCCGCGGCACTTTGATTTAGCCGGCGGAAAATGTAGTGGCGAGTTGCTTGCAGCAAGCACATACCATCTTCTGCACAGCTGCTTCTTAGACAGATTTTCCGGTTTTGACTATGGCTTGATCAATGGATCATGTTTCTATACTGCCGCCTGCCCTGACCTCTGCTTGTTTAAAGTTATGCATCTACACTGCCGCTTGCCCTGACCTTTGCTTGCTCAATGGATTATGTTTCTGCACTGCCGCCTGCCTTCACCTCTGCTTGCTCAATGGATTATGTTTTTGAACTGCCGCCTACCCTGACCTCTGCTTGCTCAATGGATTATGTTTCTGCACTGCCGCCTGCCTTGACCTCTGCTTGCTCAGTGGATTATGTTTTTGAACTGCCGCCTGCCCTGACCTCTGCTTGCTCAATGGATTATGTTTTTGAACTGACGCCTGCCCTGACCTCTGCTTGCTCAATGGATTATGTTTCTGCACTGCCGCCTGCCTGACCTCTGCTTGCTCAATGGATTATGTTTTTGAACTGCCGCCTGCCCTGACCTCAGCTTGCTCAATGGATTATGTTTCTGCACTGCCGCCTGCCCTGACCTCAGCTTGCTCAATGGATTATGCTTCTGCACTGCCGCCTGCCCTGACCTCTGCTTGTTTCCGGTTATTAATCTGTGATACTAATAAAAATGTATATTATTCTGCACTATATGGACTGTGGGTCGTTTTTTTTCTTTGGTTTTATGGTTGTTTCCGGTTATGTTTTTGCACTGCTGCCTGCCCTGACCTCTGCTTGTTTCCGGTTATGTTTCTGCACTGCTGCCTGCCCTGACCTTTGCTTGTTTCTGACTACTCATTTGCCTGCTGATTTTGTACTTCTTCCTCAATGCCTGCACTTTTAAGACCCCAGTAGAGCTAATTTATATAAATCCTGCATCCTAACAATGAAGCCGGGTTATAGGGCTTCTGATCACAATGGTAGGATGATGCCTCAATGTGAAGAAGGGTAGCACCAGTTCTTCACCTAACAGTATGGAATGCTTATCTAAAAAAATGAAAAAGGAACAGTACAGTATAGACAAAGGTCCCATAAACTCAACAAGAACAAACCATTAAGAACTTTAAGCATAAACAAGTGAGACAACAAACCAAGTGGCTCAGAATACCACATCCGACCCAACCAGCAGTTTTGTTGAAGGTATTTTCCTCTGATCTTTCGTTAAGAGGGTACAACATCTCAAATACATTAGACTGGTGTGGGTCTCCAACCATTTAGGAACCCTCAAATCAATAGTACAGGGGTCTTGAATCAGTCACAAAATTGCTTCAGGAAGAATTGGGTGGAGCACTGGTTTCATATGTACCCTGCCGCTCATGTCAAGGTCTATGAAAATAACCAAACACAAGGCTGAGTACTCAGATCTTATAGGAACCTCCCCAATAGTGAATGGCCATCTGTACATTCATAGTTCCCCAGGTCTGTAGACAGATGCGGGTTTCACGTCCGGGACCTCTGCCTATCAGACATTTATAGAATATTTTATGGATAACACATAAATGTATGGGAAAACTCCTCTTGTAAATAGTGCGCCTCAAGTTTCTTCTGCTGTTTGCAGTGGAATGTAGTCATCATAGCTAATATGAGGGAAGGATTCCTGAGAGGGGGTATACATCTACTATATCCATATTCTGTGGATATCTACCCTAATAAAGCTTATGGACGGTGAGTGCAGTGATGAGACCGACCCTTTATCAACATGTTCTGTCCCACAAACTAATGTAGTACACTGCACTGACCGCCGATAGACTTTATTCTCCAAAGACAATTTAAGTTTGTTATATGTATTAAAATACTTTTTTTCCCAGAATTATCTAAGAATTATCGACAAGGAAAATGGACTCAAGATAAAGCTTAGAAACATATATTTCTTTACAGCTCCTGATATAGGTATTGCGGTCTTTAAAAACAGTAGTCCCCAACTTCTGCCTCCTCAGCAAGTTATCCCCTAGCCATTGGTAGATCATAACTTGCTGATTACGGGTGTTTCACTGCCAGGACCCCCACCAATCCTAAGAACAGGGTGTCTGGAACAAGCGGCTGTTAAGAATGCGCAACAACACTTCTTTCATTATGGGACAATGATGGGGCTGATATGCTGATGATGGACTATGATGGGGCTGATGTGCTGATGATGGACTATGATGGGGCTGATGTGCTGATGATGGACTATGATGGGGTTGATGTGCTGATGATGGACTATGATGGGGCTGATGTGCTGATGATGAACTATGATTGGGATGATGAAGTCTGCAATAACAGAGCATAGCAGTACAACCCCTTAGCCTGGAGTGCCCTAACAAATAGCTGGGGAGGGTCCGAGCTCACAGTCAGACCTTAGAAGAAGAGTTAATAGTTTTGTTTCTTCTGTCTTAAAGGACAAAAAAGGCTTACAGTATATACTCGCGTATAAGTCGAGATTTTCAGCCCATTTTTTGGGGCTGAAAGTCCCCCTCTCGGCTTATACGCGAGTCATATACCGGGGGTCGGCCAGGGAGGGGGAGCGGGGGGGGGTGTCGGAGATCATACTCACCTCTCCTGGCATGTTTCTGCAGCCCCCCGTGCTTATTCCATCTTCTCGGCGCTGTTCTTCCTGCTTTCAGCGGTCACGTGGTACGCTCATTACCCTCATTAATATGCACATATGTAATGAGCGGCACCACGTGACCGCAGAAAGCAGGAAGAACAGCACTGAGAAGATGGAACAAGCACGGGGGGCTGCAGAGACATGCCAGGAGAGGTGAGTATAACGGGGGGAGCCATATTCACCTGTGCCCCATTCCACCGCTGCGCATCGCTCTGCTGTCTTGCTTCCTCTGGCAGTGACGTTAAGGTCAGATGGTGCCATGACGTAGTTAGCAGGCGCCCTCTGCCTGAACAGTCACTGCAGAGCCAGCAACGCTGAGGAGCAGCAGCTGCAGCAGTGACAAGGTGAGTATATAGTTTTTTTTTTCATTTTTTTAATTGAGGCTGCGGCAGCAGCATTGTAAGGGGCCACTAATCACTGTGCAGCAATACAAGGGGCCACTCATCACTGTGCAGCATTATAAGGGGCCACTCATCACTGTGCAGCATTATAAGGGGCCACTCATCACTGTGCAGCATTATAAGGGGCCACTCATCACTGTGCAGCATTATAAGGGGCCACTCATCACCTTGCAGCATTATAAGGGGCCACTCATCACCGTGCAGCATAATAAGGGGCCACTAATCACCGTGCAGCATAATAAGGAGCCACTAATCACTGCAGCATTTCAAGGGGCCACTAATCACTGTGCAGCATTATAAGGGGCCACTCATCACTGTGCAGCATTACAAGGGGCCACTCATCACTGTGCAGCATTACAAGGGGCCACTAATAACTGTGCAGCATTACAAGGGGCCACTAATCACTGTGCAGCATTACAAGGGGCCACTAATCACTGTGCAGCATTACAAGGGGCCACTAATCACTGTGCAGCATTATATGGGGCCAGTAATCACTGTGCAGCATTATATAGGGCCAGTAATCACTGTGCAGCATTATATGGGGCCACTCATCACTGTGCTGCATTATAAGAGGCCACTCATCACTGTGCAGCATTATAAGGGGGCCTCTCATCACTGTGCAGCATTATACGGGGCCACTAATCACTGTGCAGCATTACAAAGGGCCACTAATCACCGTGCAGCATAAGGGGCCACTAATCACTGCATTTCAAGGGGCCACTAATCACTGTGCAGCATTATAAGTGGCCACTAATCACCGTGCAGCATTGTAAGGGGCCACTAATCAATGTGCAGCATTATAAGGGGCCACTAATCACTGTGCAGCATTATAAGGGGCCACTAATCACTGTGCAGCATTATAAGGGGCCACTAATCATTGTGCAGCATTATAAGGGTCCACTCTCCATGCAGCATTATAAGGGGCCACCAATCACTGTGCAGCATTATATGGGGCATATGTTATTATGGACCATGTTATAGGGCTACCATTATTCACTGTGCAGCATTATTAGGCATATTTTTGTATGGAGCATCTTATGGAACCCATCATGAACTTTATGGAGCATTATATGGGGCCATCATGAACTTTATGGAGCATCTTATGGGGCCCATTTTATTTTTGAAATTTACCAGTAGCTTCGGCATTTTCCACCCTAGGTTTATAGGCGAGTCAATAAGTTTTCCCAGTTTTTTGTGACAAAATTAGGGTGGTCGGCTTATACATGGGTCGGCTTATACACGAGTATATACGGACTTCTAAAGAAAATTGCCCCCAAGTTATTTTGAGCGACCCCGCCTGCTGTACCATCCTTGTGATTTACGAGAACGTTTCTCACTTCCTGCTAGGACAGCGGAAACCCAAGGAGTAAAGAGAGAAGGTCCTTATGGCTGCATGGAGTAATGCTGGAAATCTCTAAGTCTGCGGGGACAACAGAGACTTTAGAAGAAGGCAAACCAAGGTTTAGTGCTAGCACTAGTGTGAGAGAAGGTTTATACTACAGGACAGAAGTGCTGTAACAGGAAAGAACCTAACAAATAAAAAAGATTGTAGACAAACCAGATTTTGCTATCTATTCATGTCATTGCCTTCCATATTACAGAGAAATTTCCCTAAATCCGGTATCTGATAATCCACAATGATGTATATTCAGGGTCGAACTGGGGTGTCTGGGGCCCACCAGGGGAATGGACTCTAGGGCCCCATCCTACAGCTATATGCTAATATCTGTCAGTCGTTATCCCCATTATAGTGGAGCATCGGCTGTAAAACACAGGCGGCTCCTGTACATCTACTGTGCATCCCCATAACTGGGATGTATAATTACGGTAGTTTACATTAATGTGGTTCTTTGGTTAAAACAATTTATCACCGATCCATGGGCTCTATAGGATAGCTGATCGCATACGTCCGACCATTAGAAACTGCACCGACCGGAAGAATGAGAAAGTTTTATCGTTGATAGGACACTTATCCCCATTTTAAAATGGAGCAGCAGGTTAGATATCTGACCGAAGCTTCATTCATTCTCTTTGGAGCTTCTATAAAAATACAAGTGCAGCCACTGAGGGAATGAATGGATCAGTGGTCAAGTCGGACATGCCACTCCAGTCTAATGGGGATAAAAAGTTCCACATTTTGCTGAATGGGTCCAAGTAGTTAGACCCCCCCAATCAATACGTTATCACTTGTCCTGTGAATAGGAGATTACGTTTTTCCACAGGAAACCCCTGTAAGTGCATCTCTGCCGCTGTTTACAAAGTATTTAATCTCTAATGGAAATAAAGAATATTCTCCTAATTAATATCAGAGAAGACTAATGACCGTCAAACACAACACAATCCACTGTACCAAGACCAATAATACCACATACAGGGGAGAAATACCACCACACCATGACCAGACCACATAGTACCCGCATCATATCACATAAAAGGCACAAATACAACCACACCATGACCAGACCACATATTACCACCACATAGTGACCGAATAATATGACATATTACCAGCATATAGGGACCAAATAATAATTCATACACGGAGAAATACTTCCACACTGTGAACAGTCCACAAATTACCACCACTTATTGATGGAATACTACAGTACTGATTATGAATACAAACCACAATAATAACAACACTGTTATTACCACCAGTGACATTATACACAGTACCTCTGTATATAGTGTCAGTGTACAGGTAATATAGTGATTACCAGTGACATTATACACAGGAGCTCAGTGATCACTGGCAACATTATTGTCAAGGTTTGCTCAGCTTGTGGGATTAGGTAGTTCAGAGGTTAATGTGGATGGCCTCACTCTGAGATTCTGGGAGGCTTTTTAAAGCCTCATTGTGGGCTCATTCCTCATCGTTTATACTCAGACCCTTGGCCGAGTGTGTGTGACCCTGGTGTGCTTTGTGACTGTAATACTTTATGCTTGTTTGGTTTTGATCTGGTTCTGTCCCTGTTACGAGTTCTGCCTGTCCCTCTTGTACTGCGTTGCTATCTCTGTGTATGACTCATTGCCTATGACCTGACTATTCTCTGATTGCCCCTCTTGTACTGTGCAGCTATCTCCATGTATGACTCATTGCTTACGTTCTGACTACTCTCTGCTCGCCCCTCTGGTATCGCGCCGCCCTCTCCATGTATGACCGCCCGTTTGTCTGACCTGAGTTCCCCTCGCCTCTACTCCAGGATTCCTGTAGTAGAGTCCTACAATCATCTTCAGAAGTGGGACACTAAGCCCCGCCCCCTGTGGTCACATGATCGTAGGTCCTTGTACTTCTTACTACCTTCAGCATCGCAGGTCCCGTCTGCCTCAACTTTCCCTGCAGTATCGGACCCCGGGCCCTCCCGCAGTAGGGGTGAGTCACGCTGCTCAGCCATGGCAGTTCGCCGACGCTGACAGGATCCTGATATTTATACACAGAAGATCTGCATACAGTGTCAGTGTAATACAGTGACCACCAGTGAAATTATACACAGGAGCTTTTGGAAGTGCATTGAGCAGCAGGGTGGTTTGCTGGTGAAGGGAAAAAAAATCTCTTTAAATCTTCTGCCTGAGCGAGTGTAAGCGAGCTGAGTGTGACCTGAGCGTCAGTGCGAACGGTGGTAAGTGTGTGACTTGTGATTCAGTGACTTTGGATTCAGGGAGTTTGCAAAGGAGGTATTACTGAATTGCTGTTATATTTTATTAATACTTTTTATTTATTTTTACTTAGCTTTTCTGTCTGGTGCAATCCCCATTAGGAATGTGCTCCACTATTGCCAATGCCATCCAGTGTACGTCTTGACGCATGTACGCAATCCTTGACCAGCCAGTCGAGGGTGCATACTGCTGTGCGAGATGTGAGCACATTGTGCATTTGGAAGCCCAGATACTGGATTTAAATGTGCAGCTGGCAACACTGAGATCAATAGACAATATGGAAAGGAGACTTCTACTCACTGAGCAGACGCTCAATGAGATAGATGAGGGGGGGATGCTAGGTTGGAGCTGCAGGACAGTGAAGCAGTAAGATGGGTGACAGTTAGAAGGTGGGGTAGACAGAAGAGTGCCAGGGAGGCTAGTCCTGATCTGGCACAACCCAATAAGTTTGCCAAGTTGGCAGATGAGGGGAGTGTCAGTGCAGGGGTAGCACTGCTGCAGCAAGGCATGTCCTCTGAAAGCCAGAGGAGTATATGCTCCAGTAAGGGGAGAAATAGGAGAGCAGGGCAGGCCAGACAGGTGCTGGTAGTGGGGGACTCAATTATTAGGGGAACAGATAGGGCAATCTGTCACAAAGAAAGGGATCGTCGAACGGTGTGCTGCCTATCTGGCGCGCAAGTCTGACACATCGCTGACCGGGTTGACAGATTACTGGGAGGGGCTGGTGAGGATCCAGCGGTCATGGTGCACATTGGTACAAATGACACAGAGGTAGGTGGAAGGTCCTTAAAGATGATTTCAGGGAATTAGGCTGCAATCTTAAGGCAAGGACTTCCAAGGTGGTATTTTTGGAAATATTTCCTGTACCACGTGCCACGCCAGAGAGGAGATTAGGGAAGTTAATAAGTGGTTCAAGAATTAGTGTAGGAAGGAGGGGTTTGGGTTCCTGGAGAACTGGGCCGACTTCTCAGTTGGCTACAGGTTCTACGCTAGGGACGGGCTGCACCTCAATGGGGAGGGTGCAGCTGTGCTGGGGAAAAAAATGGCTAGAAGGGTGGAGGAGTGTTTAAACTTGGAACTAGGGGAGGGTATTCATTTTATAAGAGGGGAAGACTGTGTAGATAGAGACCTGGGCACAAATAATGAAATTGGAGGTGGTAGTGGCATGGGGGGTGAGGTTAGAACAGTTAATAATTTAAGAAATAGAGGTACAGACATACATAAAGTGCATGTATACAAATGCCAGAAGCCTCGCCAACAAAATGGAGGACTTAGAATTAATTTTGTTGGAAGATAAGGTATATTGCACCCCCTCATAGGGTATAAGGCTGCCCCCTCATAGGGTATAATGCTTCTCCCCCCTCATAGGGTATAATGCACCCCCTCATAGGGTATAATGCTGCCCCCTCATAGGGTATAACACTAGATAGATAGATAGATATGTGATAATTAGATGTATAGATAGATAATAGATAGATAGATCTATGGATAGACAGATAGAAATAAAGATATAAAGATAATAGATAGTGAAAGATATAGGTAGCTATAGAGATAGATAGATAGACCTAGATAGATATAGATAGATAAATAGATAGATAGGGGATAAATAGATATATGGATAGATAGATAGATAGATAGATATAAAGATAATAGATAGTGATAGCTATAGATAGGTATATAGATAGATAGGGGATAAATAGATAGATCTATGGATACATGATATATAGATGGATAGATATAAAGATAATAGATAGAGATAGATATAGATAGGTATAGAGATAGATGGATATAGACTATTTATATCTATCTATATCTACCTCTATATCTATCTATCTATCTATCTATCTATATCTATCTCTATATCTAAGATAGAGACAGATAGATATAGAGATAGAGATATAGATATACAGATAGAAATAGATAGATATAGAGATATATAGATATAGAGACAGATAGATAGAGATAGATATAGATAGATATAGAGATATATAAAAAACAAACCACAATACTCACCTCTCCTCCTGCTCCCACGCTGATGACGGCTTCAGTGTCAGCAGCTGACCCGTCTGCCAGACACACAGCGGGTGCGCGATGAAGTGACGTCATCGCGCATCGGCTGTGAGTCAGGAGCAGAGGGGACTGATGGGAGAGAGATGCTCTCTATTCCACTGAAATTGAGCGCAGCGCCGGCTGCCTAGGTTGGGGAGCCGGGCCCCGGGGTGAGTGGAGGCCGAGAGTGAATGAATATTCATTTCTCTTTAGTAGTGGGGACAGTGGCTCCTGCCTCCTGACACCCGCTGCTGCTCCGCTGGCAGGGCCCCCATAGCAGCTGTGTGGCACTGGCTGGGGGCCCCTGGAGCAGTGGGGGCCCTAGGCAACTGCTGTCCATGTATACCAGTAGAGGTGCCAGGGCCCACCAGATGCCAGGGCCCACCGGAGAATCAGTCCGACGCTACCTGTCTGTATATATAATGTCAGTGTACAAGTAATAGAATGATCACTGGAGACATACACAGGAGTTCTGTATATAGTGTATAGTGTACAGGTAATACAGTGACTCACCAGTAACATTATACACAGGAGCTCTGCATATAGTCAGCGTACAGGTAATACAAGGATCACCAGTGACATTATACACAGGAGCTCTGTATATACTATATAATGTAAGTGTCCAGGTAAATCACTGACTTACCAGTGACCTCTGTATTTGTAGCGATTCATCTTCGCTTTTCTTCCTCTTCCAGCCAGGACACGTTTGCTGCAGAAAATAACACACTATACTTGATCACTTCTAGACCACATTCCCCACTTTCCCCCCCGACTTCTACACTTTATGTGTAAAGGTCAGCCAGGGCAGTAGTCGTGGCTGAGTATTTCGGGTTCGGGCATTGTATACCCTGACCTCCCTCTACAGGAAAACGGTACCTCTTCTCTTGCATGGTACGGTGAATACTCACCGTGCCGTCAGCGTCCCCTTTGCTACGCCGACTTGATGCTGATCCTTGATCCCAATGAATAGAGACACAGTCCAGGGCAACTCTTAACTGAGCAAATTTATTTTCTTCAGGACACAGCACATCCACATAGTTTCCAGCATTTTCATCACAGTAAAGACAGCACATTACTTCATCTTTCCCTTCACTGTTCCTTGCAGTGTTTCCGTTTGACGAAGCGTCTCAGATGGCTCCTCAGTGTCCTCCCTGTATAGCGTCACCATGGTGAAGCGCTCTCCAGCATGTTTCGCCCCGGACATCAGAGATTCAGCCCACGTAGCTTTCCACCACATTCTGGAGTGACCTGCCCGTACCCTTTTACGGTAACCTTCAATCTTCCTCTGTTTACTTACACTCTTTTCCACTTTATTGCTGATTCTGCAGTACCGTGTTCTTCTCTAGATGGCTGGGCATCAGCTTTAACATCACGGGGTAGTTAGGCAGCTCAGGCATATAGCCCACCCGAGCACAAAGGGGTCAGGCCTCTGACTGCCTGAAACTGGAAGACCATCCTGGCTTATTCTCCAGCTATCCCCTCCTACAGTTAACTCCTATATGTCCTACAGCTACATCTACTGTGCAATGAGCTCAGTGCCCCATCTAGTGACCATAGCCCAGACTGCACTGTCCCTACCAAGTACAAGGTGCAGAAACATAGCTTATGCTATATAAATAATACAGCAACATGAAATATACGATAATGCGCAACAATGGTATAACATATATATAAATATATATACAAGTACAACAGCAACATGGGGGTTTAAAGGGGTAAGACTCTCAACCCCTTACACATGTCTACATATTGATATTAGTCATGTATTATACTACAGCACAGGCACCATTTTGATGAATGCAAACCTTTTTTTTGTAACCCCACAAACACCCGGAGCACCAGAATCTCAATAACTGAAATTTACAAATACAGATTACACAACAACCACAAGATGCATTTCATCACCCAGGTCACCTCATTTTAATCAGTATAACAGCGTAGACCTGACACTGTCTGTACTTTACTGTTCACAATCCTGCTGACAGGATCCCTTTAAATCTAAATTTTAATAAGTTTGTTCTTTTCTGCGCTAAACGTCCCCCAAACCCTGAGGACGGCGAGTATACCTTGGTTGTGTTTTGCTGTATGTGTATACAAAAGTAAAAGAAGAGCACCTATCAGGGGCTCAGAAAAGCTGGGTGGCATGTGTGCTAGTGTGTGACCCAGCGCAGGTGTCTCACTGGCCTATCAAAACAGTGACCGATAGCAGCAAACAGTGTGATGTGGATGTGAGAACTGTCTGCGGGGTGCGCTTAGGTGAGTGGACAAAAGAATATGGGAGGTTCACCTTTATAGTAACATCCCAGGGCAGGTGTGTCGTGAGCAAGTGGTGTTCAAGAAATATTGGTGGCAGTGGTTGTGACTTATCCTGACACACAATGTACAGGGAAATGGGAAAATTGTGAAAAAAAACGCAATTCTGACCTTAATTATGTTTACGGCGTACATTATGTGGTAAAAATGACCATGTAATATGATTCTCCTCATCAGTATGATTACAGAGATACTAAACGTGCCCAGATTTTTAAATTATTTTAGTGGTAGAAAAAAAATCAAGACTTTGAAATAAAAAATATGTTGGAGTTTGTGTTGCCATTTTCCGAGACCCGTAGTTTTACTTTTTCGTTCAATAGAGCTATGAGAGGGATTATTTTTTATAAGGCGAGACGTTATTATGGATATTACTTTGGGATACATATGACATTTTAGTTGCTTGTTACGTATTTTAAGTGGTATTGCAGCGACCAAAAAATACCGCAATGTTGGCGTTTTTAAATTTTTTGTGTTTACCAATTGGGTTAATTATTTTTATATTTTGATAGCTCGGACTTTGCTGGATGTGGCGATATCACTTGACATTTTTTTTTATGTTCATTTTCAATGGAGGAAAATTGAACTTTTATGAGTTTTTTTTTCAGATTTGTTTAAATCTTTTTTTGTTGTTTTACTTTTCTTTTCACTTCATTTATCGCTCCCTAAGGCCCCTTTCACACTTCAGTTTTTTGCAATCAGTCACAATCCGTCAGGTTTTGACAAAAACGGATCCTCAGTTTTTTTTTGAGGATCCGTTTTTTCCCCATTGACTTGCATTAATGGCGGATTGTGACGGATGGCTGTCCGTTTCATCAGTTTTTTTTTTGAGGATCCGCCAAAAGTTGCTGTCCGTCACCATCCTCAAAGATTTCAAAACGGAGCTTGCAACAAAACTCTCTCTCTCTCTCTCTCCTTCCCGACCAGCGTTTCCTTTAAATTTCCTCATTTTCAGGATCCTGTGCCATCCGTTCACATCAGTTCAGAACGGATCCGCTTGTCTGCCTTTTTGGCGGATTTGAACTGATGCAAAAAACTGAAGTGTGAAAGAGGCCTAAGCTGTACTACATACAGGGGCTAATGGTGCAGCAGAAGTGTGAACTTTTTGATGCTTTTGTTTAATATTTTCCACTATAGTATATGGAGAGCATAAAAAACGCATGCAAAATTCCAATGAAGTCTCCAATTGTGGAACTGAAGCATTCCTCTACTAAAAAAAATGCATTCGAAAAAACTGCCACAAAAAAATACAATAAAAAGTTTTGATTGCTTTAGTGCGAATACCTATGGAAACAATGCAGCACTTCTGCACGTGTGAACATGGCCCAGGAGAGACTCTGGACAATTTGTACGTTCTACACCAGGTTCACACTTGGGGTTATTTATTTTTTTATCACTACTTAGAATTACAGACAAATTAAAAAAAGTGATCTGAGCCAATTATATGGAAAAAATACAATATTATTTAACATTTATTCTGAAGCTATATGAAATAATTCCGACTACAGCAATGGTCTGTGCCCATCACGGGTGATCCGTGTTACCGGGAAGAGAGGAGGAGACATTCCTGGAAGAAGCTGACAATAGATACATCACATTATCTCACGTATGAGGATACAGAATTATACAGGTTTGAAAATATCAAATAGAAAGATTTGCCTGTAAACAGGTAAAAAAGCAAAAACAGTAAATAAAGCAATGACTTGCGCTATTGTACCGGTAAGTTTTTATACATCTCATCCCAATCCAGCTAACCCCTATCCGTACAGTGGCAGCTGGTATTGGATGGTCTGCCATGGGTAACATAACTAGTTCTCCTATATTAGACCCATTGCCATGTTCGTCTTTATGACATCACAGAAGCGTTGTCCACGAGTCATGGAATGTTCCGCAAGAACGGTCAGTGCGAGGCAAGCAGAGATAGAGAGGAGAGCTGAACACTAACCCAGAGCGATTGTAAATCACTTTTTACTTGTTTTGTTTATTTTTTTTACTTTTATTTCTTTTTTTTGGGAGTGTTTTCTACCATCCGCACACACTTTTGTGTGTGTGGAGGGGAAGGCAGCCTAATGGCTGCACCCGTAGCTGGAGGAAAGTTCCAACCACGGAGACGTCTCCCACATGCCAGGACATCCCTATACAGTCAGAGGCCTGAACACCACCAAAGGCCAACTGGCTTCACGGGGTATGTGATGGCAGTGCTTTATTATATCGTGTCAATTATTAAATGCCTGTTCAAAACACCAGAAAAGGCAAAGGACCGATATTCCAGACTGAAAAGTCCACCACCATATCCTACAATGCCCGAAATAGGCCGATTCGTACAACCTGCAGCAAACATCAGCGCAGAGCCAGAGGGTATGAAGGAACGCCTGATACTCACCAGAACAGTAGATGAGGAAGAGACAACAGCCACATTGCCCAGGAGCCCATCCCCATGCACCTGGATGGAGCTAACTCCCTATCAAGCACGTATACTCCTCAGTATGCCTTACGACCATCAACCGCGTATTAAGGTGACTGCTAAACAAGGCTACAATCCTACACCACACCTGCCAGTCAGCTATACCACTGGAAAGATCATGCAAGTAATGCTGATGAGCCCACAGGATGTACAACGTGCCTACAAGAGAGATTTGGGTTTCCTTCCAAGTCCTAGGAAGATCATTCTCCCGAGAAGAGAATTCCGCGGCACTTTGATTTAGCCGGCGGAAAATGTAGTGGCGAGTTGCTTGCAGCAAGCACATACCATCTTCTGCACAGCTGCTTCTTAGACAGATTTTCCGGTTTTGACTATGGCTTGATCAATGGATCATGTTTCTATACTGCCGCCTGCCCTGACCTCTGCTTGTTTAAAGTTATGCATCTACACTGCCGCCTGCCCTGACCTTTGCTTGCTCAATGGATTATGTTTTTGAACTGCCGCCTGCCTGACCTCTGCTTGCTCAATGGATTGTTTCTGCACTGCCGCCTGCCTTCACCTCTGCTTGCTCAATGGATTATGTTTTTGAACTGCCGCCTACCCTGACCTCTGCTTGCTCAATGGATTATGTTTCTGCACTGCCGCCTGCCTTGACCTCTGCTTGCTCAGTGGATTATGTTTTTGAACTGCCGCCTGCCCTGACCTCTGCTTGCTCAATGGATTATGTTTTTGAACTGACGCCTGCCCTGACCTCTGCTTGCTCAATGGATTATGTTTCTGCACTGCCGCCTGCCTGACCTCTGCTTGCTCAATGGATTATGTTTTTGAACTGCCGCCTGCCCTGACCTCAGCTTGCTCAATGGATTATGTTTCTGCACTGCCGCCTGCCCTGACCTCAGCTTGCTCAATGGATTATGCTTCTGCACTGCCGCCTGCCCTGACCTCTGCTTGTTTCCGGTTATTAATCTGTGATACTAATAAAAATGTATATTATTCTGCACTATATGGACTGTGGGTCGTTTTTTTTCTTTGGTTTTATGGTTGTTTCCGGTTATGTTTTTGCACTGCTGCCTGCCCTGACCTCTGCTTGTTTCCGGTTATGTTTCTGCACTGCTGCCTGCCCTGACCTTTGCTTGTTTCTGACTACTCATTTGCCTGCTGATTTTGTACTTCTTCCTCAATGCCTGCACTTTTAAGACCCCAGTAGAGCTAATTTATATAAATCCTGCATCCTAACAATGAAGCCGGGTTATAGGGCTTCTGATCACAATGGTAGGATGATGCCTCAATGTGAAGAAGGGTAGCACCAGTTCTTCACCTAACAGTATGGAATGCTTATCTAAAAAAATGAAAAAGGAACAGTACAGTATAGACAAAGGTCCCATAAACTCAACAAGAACAAACCATTAAGAACTTTAAGCATAAACATATGAGACAACAAACCAAGTGGCTCAGAATACCACATCCGACCCAACCAGCAGTTTTGTTGAAGGTATTTTCCTCTGATCTTTCGTTAAGAGGGTACAACATCTCAAATACATTAGACTGGTGTGGGTCTCCAACCATTTAGGAACCCTCAAATCAATAGTACAGGGGTCTTGAATCAGCCACAAAATTGCTTCAGGAAGAATTGGGTGGAGCACTGGTTTCATATGTACCCTGCCGCTCATGTCAAGGTCTATGAAAATAACCAAACACAAGGCTGAGTACTCAGATCTTATAGGAACCTCCCCAATAGTGAATGGCCATCTGTATATTCATAGTTCCCCAGGTCTGTAGACAGATGCGGGTTTCACGTCCGGGACCTCTGCCTATCAGACATTTATAGAATATTTTATGGATAACACATAAATGTATGGGAAAACTCCTCTTGTAAATAGTGCGCCTCAAGTTTCTTCTGCTGTTTGCAGTGGAATGTAGTCATCATAGCTAATATGAGGGAAGGATTCCTGAGAGGGGGTATACATCTACTATATCCATATTCTGTGGATATCTACCCTAATAAAGCTTATGGACGGTGAGTGCAGTGATGAGACCGACCCTTTATCAACATGTTCTGTCCCACAAACTAATGTAGTACACTGCACTGACCGCCGATAGACTTTATTCTCCAAAGACAATTTAAGTTTGTTATATGTATTAAAATACTTTTTTTCCCAGAATTATCTAAGAATTATCGACAAGGAAAATGGACTCAAGATAAAGCTTAGAAACATATATTTCTTTACAGCTCCTGATATAGGTATTGCGGTCTTTAAAAACAGTAGTCCCCAACTTCTGCCTCCTCAGCAAGTTATCCCCTAGCCATTGGTAGATCATAACTTGCTGATTACGGGTGTTTCACTGCCAGGACCCCCACCAATCCTAAGAACAGGGTGTCTGGAACAAGCGGCTGTTAAGAATGCGCAACAACACTTCTTTCATTATGGGACAATGATGGGGCTGATATGCTGATGATGGACTATGATGGGGCTGATGTGCTGATGATGGACTATGATGGGGCTGATGTGCTGATGATGGACTATGATGGGGTTGATGTGCTGATGATGGACTATGATGGGGCTGATGTGCTGATGATGAACTATGATTGGGATGATGAAGTCTGCAATAACAGAGCATAGCAGTACAACCCCTTAGCCTGGAGTGCCCTAACAAATAGCTGGGGAGGGTCCGAGCTCACAGTCAGACCTTAGAAGAAGAGTTAATAGTTTTGTTTCTTCTGTCTTAAAGGACAAAAAAGGCTTACAGTATATACTCGCGTATAAGTCGAGATTTTCAGCCCATTTTTTGGGGCTGAAAGTCCCCCTCTCGGCTTATACGCGAGTCATATACCGGGGGTCGGCCAGGGAGGGGGAGCGGGGGGTGTCGGAGATCATACTCACCTCTCCTGGCATGTTTCTGCAGCCCCCCGTGCTTATTCCATCTTCTCGGCGCTGTTCTTCCTGCTTTCAGCGGTCACGTGGTACGCTCATTACCCTCATTAATATGCACATATGTAATGAGCGGCACCACGTGACCGCAGAAAGCAGGAAGAACAGCACTGAGAAGATGGAACAAGCACGGGGGGCTGCAGAGACATGCCAGGAGAGGTGAGTATAACGGGGGGAGCCATATTCACCTGTGCCCCATTCCACCGCTGCGCATCGCTCTGCTGTCTTGCTTCCTCTGGCAGTGACGTTAAGGTCAGAGGGTGCCATGACGTAGTTAGCAGGCGCCCTCTGCCTGAACAGTCACTGCAGAGTCAGCAACGCTGAGGAGCAGCAGCTGCAGCAGTGACAAGGTGAGTATATAGTTTTTTTTTTCATTTTTTTAATTGAGGCTGCGGCAGCAGCATTGTAAGGGGCCACTAATCACTGTGCAGCAATACAAGGGGCCACTCATCACTGTGCAGCATTATAAGGGGCCACTCATCACTGTGCAGCATTATAAGGGGCCACTCATCACTGTGCAGCATTATAAGGGGCCACTCATCACTGTGCAGCATTATAAGGGGCCACTCATCACCTTGCAGCATTATAAGGGGCCACTCATCACCGTGCAGCATAATAAGGGGCCACTAATCACCGTGCAGCATAATAAGGAGCCACTAATCACTGCAGCATTTCAAGGGGCCACTAATCACTGTGCAGCATTATAAGGGGCCACTCATCACTGTGCAGCATTACAAGGGGCCACTCATCACTGTGCAGCATTACAAGGGGCCACTAATAACTGTGCAGCATTACAAGGGGCCACTAATCACTGTGCAGCATTACAAGGGGCCACTAATCACTGTGCAGCATTACAAGGGGCCACTAATCACTGTGCAGCATTATATGGGGCCAGTAATCACTGTGCAGCATTATATGGGGCCAGTAATCACTGTGCAGCATTATATGGGGCCACTCATCACTGTGCTGCATTATAAGAGGCCACTCATTACTGTGCAGCATTATAAGGGGGCCTCTCATTACTGTGCAGCATTATACGGGGCCACTAATCACTGTGCAGCATTACAAAGGGCCACTAATCACCGTGCAGCATAAGGGGCCACTAATCACTGCAGCATTTCAAGGGGCCACTAATCACTGTGCAGCATTATAAGTGGCCACTAATCACCGTGCAGCATTGTAAGGGGCCACTAATCAATGTGCAGCATTATAAGGGGCCACTAATCACTGTGCAGCATTATAAGGGGCCACTAATCACTGTGCAGCATTATAAGGGGCCACTAATCACTGTGCAGCATTATAAGGGGCCACTAATCATTGTGCAGCATTATAAGGGGCCACTCTCCATGCAGCATTATAAGGGGCCACCAATCACTGTGAAGCATTATATGGGGCATATGTTATTATGGACCATGTAATAGGGCTACCATTATTCACTGTGCAGCATTATTAGGCATATTTTTGTATGGAGCATCTTATGGAACCCATCATGAACTTTATGGAGCATTATATGGGGCCATCATGAACTTTATGGAGCATCTTATGGGGCCCATTTTATTTTTGAAATTTACCAGTAGCTTCGGCATTTTCCACCCTAGGTTTATAGGCGAGTCAATAAGTTTTCCCAGTTTTTTGTGACAAAATTAGGGTGGTCGGCTTATACATGGGTCGGCTTATACGCGAGTATATACGGACTTCTAAAGAAAATTGCCCCCAAGTTATTTTGAGCGACCCCGCCTGCTGTACCATCCTTGTGATTTACGAGAACGTTTCTCACTTCCTGCTAGGACAGCGGAAACCCAAGGAGTAAAGAGAGAAGGTCCTTATGGCTGCATGGAGTAATGCTGGAAATCTCTAAGTCTGCGGGGACAACAGAGACTTTAGAAGAAGGCAAACCAAGGTTTAGTGCTAGCACTAGTGTGAGAGAAGGTTTATACTACAGGAGAGAAGTGCTGTAACAGGAAAGAACCTAACAAATAAAAAAGATTGTAGACAAACCAGATTTTGCTATCTATTCATGTCATTGCCTTCCATATTACAGAGAAATTTCCCTAAATCCGGTATCTGATAATCCACAATGATGTATATTCAGGGTCGAACTGGGGTGTCTGGGGCCCACCAGGGGAATGGACTCTAGGGCCCCATCCTACAGCTATATGCTAATATCTGTCAGTCGTTATCCCCATTATAGTGGAGCATCGGCTGTAAAACACAGGCGGCTCCTGCACATCTACTGTGCACCCCCATAACTGGGATGTATAATTACGGTAGTTTACATTAATGTGGTTCTTTGGTTAAAACAATTTATCACCGATCCATGGGCTCTATAGGATAGCTGATCGCATACGTCCGACCATTAGAAACTGCACCGACCGGAAGAATGAG
Organism: Dendrobates tinctorius; assembly: GCF_039654945.1. Classification (NCBI taxonomy): domain Eukaryota; kingdom Metazoa; phylum Chordata; class Amphibia; order Anura; family Dendrobatidae; genus Dendrobates; species Dendrobates tinctorius. The sequence goes on along the minus strand of NW_027361791.1, from coordinate 1,708,755 downwards.
AAAGTTTTATCGTTGATAGGACACTTATCCCCATTTTAAAATGGAGCAGCAGGTTAGATATCTGACCGAAGCTTCATTCATTCTCTTTGGAGCTTCTATAAAAATACAAGTGCAGCCACTGAGGGAATGAATGGATCAGTTGTCAAGTCGGACATGCCACTCCAGTCTAATGGGGATAAAAAGTTCCACATTTTGCTGAATGGGTCCAAGTAGTTAGACCCCCCCAATCAATACGTTATCACTTGTCCTGTGAATAGGAGATTACGTTTTTCCACAGGAAACCCCTGTAAGTGCATCTCTGCCGCTGTTTACAAAGTATTTAATCTCTAATGGAAATAAAGAATATTCTCCTAATTAATATCAGAGAAGACTAATGACCGTCAAACACAACACAATCCACTGTACCAAGACCAATAATACCACATACAGGGGAGAAATACCACCACACCATGACCAGACCACATAGTACCCGCATCATATCACATAAAAGGCACAAATACAACCACACCATGACCAGACCACATATTACCACCACATAGTGACCGAATAATATGACATATTACCAGCATATAGGGACCAAATAATAATTCATACACGGAGAAATACTTCCACACTGTGAACAGTCCACAAATTACCACCACTTATTGATGGAATACTACAGTACTGATTATGAATACAAACCACAATAATAACAACACTGTTATTACCACCAGTGACATTATACACAGTACCTCTGTATATAGTGTCAGTGTACAGGTAATACAGTGATTACCAGTGACATTATACACAGGAGCTCAGTGATCACTGGCAAAATTATTGTCAAGGTTTGCTCAGCTTGTGGGATTAGGTAGTTCAGAGGTTAATGTGGATGGCCTCACTCTGAGATTCTGGGAGGCTTTTTAAAGCCTCATTGTGGGCTCATTCCTCATCGTTTATACTCAGACCCTTGGCCGAGTGTGTGTGACCCTGGTGTGCTTTGTGACTGTAATACTTTATGCTTGTTTGGTTTTGATCTGGTTCTGTCCCTGTTACGAGTTCTGCCTGTCCCTCTTGTACTGCGTTGCTATCTCTGTGTATGACTCATTGCCTATGACCTGACTATTCTCTGATTGCCCCTCTTGTACTGTGCAGCTATCTCCATGTATGACTCATTGCTTACGTTCTGACTACTCTCTGCTCGCCCCTCTGGTATCGCGCCGCCCTCTCCATGTATGACCGCCCGTTTGTCTGACCTGAGTTCCCCTCGCCTCTACTCCAGGATTCCTGTAGTAGAGTCCTACAATCATCTTCAGAAGTGGGACACTAAGCCCCGCCCCCTGTGGTCACATGATCGTAGGTCCTTGTACTTCTTACTACCTTCAGCATCGCAGGTCCCGTCTGCCTCAACTTTCCCTGCAGTATCGGACCCCGGGCCCTCCCGCAGTAGGGGTGAGTCACGCTGCTCAGCCGTGGCAGTTCGCCGACGCTGACAGGATCCTGATATTTATACACAGAAGATCTGCATACAGTGTCAGTGTAATACAGTGACCACCAGTGAAATTATACACAGGAGCTTTTGGAAGTGCATTGAGCAGCAGGGTGGTTTGCTGGTGAAGGGAAAAAAAATCTCTTTAAATCTTCTGCCTGAGCGAGTGTAAACGAGCTGAGTGTGACCTGAGCGTAAGTGCGAACGGTGGTAAGTGTGTGACTTGTGATTCAGTGACTTTGGATTCAGGGAGTTTGCAAAGGAGGTATTACTGAATTGCTGTTATATTTTATTAATACTTTTTATTTATTTTTACTTAGCTTTTCTGTCTGGTGCAATCCCCATTAGGAATGTGCTCCACTATTGCCAATGCCATCCAGTGTACGTCTTGCCGCATGTACGCAATCCTTGACCAGCCAGTCGAGGGTGCATACTGCTGTGCGAGATGTGAGCACATTGTGCATTTGGAAGCCCAGATACTGGATTTAAATGTGCAGCTGGCAACACTGAGATCAATAGACAATATGGAAAGGAGACTTCTACTCACTGAGCAGACGCTCAATGAGATAGATGAGGGGGGGATGCTAGGTTGGAGCTGCAGGACAGTGAAGCAGTAAGATGGGTGACAGTTAGAAGGTGGGGTAGACAGAAGAGTGCCAGGGAGGCTAGTCCTGATCTGGCACAACCCAATAAGTTTGCCAAGTTGGCAGATGAGGGGAGTGTCAGTGCAGGGGTAGCACTGCTGCAGCAAGGCATGTCCTCTGAAAGCCAGAGGAGTATATGCTCCAGTAAGGGGAGAAATAGGAGAGCAGGGCAGGCCAGACAGGTGCTGGTAGTGGGGGACTCAATTATTAGGGGAACAGATAGGGCAATCTGTCACAAAGAAAGGGATCGTCGAACGGTGTGCTGCCTATCTGGCGCGCAAGTCTGACACATCGCTGACCGGGTTGACAGATTACTGGGAGGGGCTGGTGAGGATCCAGCGGTCATGGTGCACATTGGTACAAATGACACAGAGGTAGGTGGAAGGTCCTTAAAGATGATTTCAGGGAATTAGGCTGCAATCTTAAGGCAAGGACCTCCAAGGTGGTATTTTTGGAAATATTTCCTGTACCACGTGCCACGCCAGAGAGGAGATTAGGGAAGTTAATAAGTGGTTCAAGAATTAGTGTAGGAAGGAGGGGTTTGGGTTCCTGGAGAACTGGGCCGACTTCTCAGTTGGCTACAGGTTCTACGCTAGGGACGGGCTGCACCTCAATGGGGAGGGTGCAGCTGTGCTGGGGAAAAAAATGGCTAGAAGGGTGGAGGAGTGTTTAAATTTGGAACTAGGGGAGGGTATTCATTTTATAAGAGGGGAAGACTGTGTAGATAGAGACCTGGGCACAAATAATGAAATTGGGGGTGGTAGTGGCATGGGGGGTGAGGTTAGAACAGTTAATAATTTAAGAAATAGAGGTACAGACATACATAAAGTGCATGTATACAAATGCCAGAAGCCTCGCCAACAAAATGGAGGACTTAGAATTAATTTTGTTGGAAGATAAGGTATATTGCACCCCCTCATAGGGTATAAGGCTGCCCCCTCATAGGGTATAATGCTTCTCCCCCCTCATAGGGTATAATGCACCCCCTCATAGGGTATAATGCTGCCCCCTCATAGGGTATAACACTAGATAGATAGATAGATAGATATGTGATAATTAGATGTATAGATAGATAATAGATAGATAGATCTATGGATAGACAGATAGATATAAAGATATAAAGATAATAGATAGTGAAAGATATAGGTAGCTATAGAGATAGATAGACCTAGATAGATATAGATAGATAAATAGATAGATAGGGGATAAATAGATATATGGATAGATAGATAGAAAGATAGATAGATAGATATAATGATAATAGATAGTGATAGCTATAGATAGGTATATAGATAGATAGATAGGGGATAAATAGATAGATCTATGGATAGATGATATATAGATGGATAGATATAAAGATAATAGATAGAGATAGATATAGATAGGTATAGAGATAGATGGATATAGACTATTTATATCTATCTATATCTACCTCTATATCTATCTATCTATCTATATCTATCTCTATATCTAAGATAGAGACAGATAGATATAGAGATAGAGATATACACTCACTGGCCACTTTATTAGGTACACCTGTCCAACTGTGTGTTAAGACTTAATTTCTAATCAGCCAATCACATGGCGGCAACTCAGTGCATTTAGGCATGTAGACATGGTCAAGACAATCTCCTGCAGTTCAAACCGAGCATCAGTATGGGGAAGAAAGGTGATTTGAGTGCCTTTGAACGTGGCATGATTGTTGGTGCCAGAAGGGCTGGTCTGAGTATTTCAGAAACTGCTGATCTACTGGGATTTTCACGCACAACCATCTCTAGGGTTTACAGAGAATGGTCCGAAAAAGAAAAAAAATCCAGTGAGCGGCAGTTCTGTGGCCGGAAATGCCTTGTTGATGCCAGAGGTCAGAGGAGAATGGGCAGACTGGTTCGAGCTGATAGAAAGGCAACAGTGACTCAAATTGCCACCCGTTACTTACAACCAAGGTAGGCAGAAGAGCATCTCTGAACGCATAGTGCGTCGAACTTTGAGGCAGATGGGCTACAGCAGCAGAAGACCACACTGGGTACCACTCCTCTCAGCTAAGAACAGGCATCTGATGGCTACTTTCAGCAGGATAATGCGCCATGTCATAAAGCTCGAATCATCTCAGATTGGTTTCTTGAACATGACAATGAGTTCACTGTACTCAAATGGCCTCCTCAGTCACCAGATCTCAATCCAATAGAGCATCTTTGGGATGTGGTGGAACGGGAGATTCGCATCAGGGATGTGCAGCCGACAAATCTGCGCCAACTGTGTGATGCCATCATGTCAATATGGTCCAAAATCTCTGAGGAATGCTTCCAGCACCTTGTTGAATCTCTGCCACGAAGAATTGAGGCAGTTCTGAAGGCAAAAGGGGGTCCAACCCGTTACTAGCATGGTGTACCTAATAAAGTGGCCAGTGAGTGTAGATATACAGATAGAAATAGATAGATATAGAGATATATAGATATAGAGACAGATAGATATAGAGATAGATATAGATAGATATAGAGATATATAAAAAACAAACCACAATACTCACCTCTCCTCCTGCTCCCACGCTGATGACGGCTTCAGTGTCAGCAGCTGACCCGTCTGCCAGACACACAGCGGGTGCGCGATGAAGTGACGTCATCGCGCATCGGCTGTGAGTCAGGAGCAGAGGGGACTGATGGGAGAGAGATGCTCTCTCTTCCACTGCAATTGAGCGCGGCGCCGGCTGCCTAGGTTGGGGAGCGGGGCCCCGGGGTGAGTGAAGGCCGAGAGTGAATGAATATTCATTTCTCTTTAGTAGTGGGGACAGTGGCTCCTGCCTCCTGACACCCGCTGCTGCTCCGCTGGCAGGGCCCCCATAGCAGCTGTGTGGCACTGGCTGGGGGCCCCTGGAGCAGTGGGGGCCCTAGGCAACTGCTGTCCCTGTATACCAGTAGAGGTGCCAGGGCCCACCAGATGCCAGGGCCCACCGGAGAATCAGTCCGACGCTACCTGTCTGTATATATAATGTCAGTGTACAAGTAATAGAATGATCACTGGAGACATACACAGGAGTTCTGTATATAGTGTATAGTGTACAGGTAATACAGTGACTCACCAGTAACATTATACACAGGAGCTCTGCATATAGTCAGCGTACAGGTAATACAAGGATCACCAGTGACATTATACACAGGAGCTCTGTATATACTATATAATGTAAGTGTCCAGGTAAATCACTGACTTACCAGTGACCTCTGTATTTGTAGCGATTCATCTTCGCTTTTCTTCCTCTTCCAGCCAGGACACGTTTGCTGCAGAAAATAACACACTATACTTGATCACTTCTAGACCACATTCCCCACTTTCCCCCCCGACTTCTACACTTTATGTGTAAAGGTCAGCCAGGGCAGTAGTCGTGGCTGAGTATTTCGGGTTCGGGCATTGTATACCCTGACCTCCCTCTACAGGAAAACGGTACCTCTTCTCTTGCATGGTACGGTGAATACTCACCGTGCCGTCAGCGTCCCCTTTGCTACGCCGACTTGATGCTGATCCTTGATCCCAATGAATAGAGACACAGTCCAGGGCAACTCTTAACTGAGCAAATTTATTTTCTTCAGGACACAGCACATCCACATAGTTTCCAGCATTTTCATCACAGTAAAGACAGCACATTACTTCATCTTTCCCTTCACTGTTCCTTGCAGTGTTTCCGTTTGACGAAGCGTCTCAGATGGCTCCTCAGTGTCCTCCCTGTATAGCGTCACCACGGTGAAGCGCTCTCCAGCATGTTTCGCCCCGGACATCAGAGATTCAGCCCACGTAGCTTTCCACCACATTCTGGAGTGACCTGCCCGTACCCTTTTACGGTAACCTTCAATCTTCCTCTGTTTACTTACACTCTTTTCCACTTTATTGCTGATTCTGCAGTACCGTGTTCTTCTCTAGATGGCTGGGCATCAGCTTTAACATCACGGGGTAGTTAGGCAGCTCAGGCATATAGCCCACCCGAGCACAAAGGGGTCAGGCCTCTGACTGCCTGAAACTGGAAGACCATCCTGGCTTATTCTCCAGCTATCCCCTCCTACAGTTAACTCCTATATGTCCTACAGCTACATCTACTGTGCAATGAGCTCAGTGCCCCATCTAGTGACCATAGCCCAGACTGCACTGTCCCTACCAAGTACAAGGTGCAGAAACATAGCTTATGCTATATAAATAATACAGCAACATGAAATATACGATAATGCGCAACAATGGTATAACATATATATAAATATATATACAAGTACAACAGCAACATGGGGGTTTAAAGGGGTAAGACTCTCAACCCCTTACACATGTCTACATATTGATATTAGTCATGTATTATACTACAGCACAGGCACCATTTTGATGAATGCAAACCTTTTTTTTGTAACCCCACAAACACCCGGAGCACCAGAATCTCAATAACTGAAATTTACAAATACAGATTACACAACAACCACAAGATGCATTTCATCACCCAGGTCACCTCATTTTAATCAGTATAACAGCGTAGACCTGACACTGTCTGTACTTTACTGTTCACAATCCTGCTGACAGGATCCCTTTAAATCTAAATTTTAATAAGTTTGTTCTTTTCTGCGCTAAACGTCCCCCAAACCCTGAGGACGGCGAGTATACCTTGGTTGTGTTTTGCTGTATGTGTATACAAAAGTAAAAGAAGAGCACCTATCAGGGGCTCAGAAAAGCTGGGTGGCATGTGTGCTAGTGTGTGACCCAGCGCAGGTGTCTCACTGGCCTATCAAAACAGTGACCGATAGCAGCAAACAGTGTGATGTGGATGTGAGAACTGTCTGCGGGGTGCGCTTAGGTGAGTGGACAAAAGAATATGGGAGGTTCACCTTTATAGTAACATCCCAGGGCAGGTGTGTCGTGAGCAAGTGGTGTTCAAGAAATATTGGTGGCAGTGGTTGTGACTTATCCTGACACACAATGTACAGGGAAATGGGAAAATTGTGAAAAAAAACGCAATTCTGACCTTAATTATGTTTACGGCGTACATTATGTGGTAAAAATGACCATGTAATATGATTCTCCTCATCAGTATGATTACAGAGATACTAAACGTGCCCAGATTTTTAAATTATTTTAGTGGTAGAAAAAAAATCAAGACTTTGAAATAAAAAATATGTTGGAGTTTGTGTTGCCATTTTCCGAGACCCGTAGTTTTACTTTTTCGTTCAATAGAGCTATGAGAGGGATTATTTTTTCATAAGGCGAGACGTTATTATGGATATTACTTTGGGATACATATGACATTTTAGTTGCTTGTTACGTATTTTAAGTGGTATTGCAGCGACCAAAAAATACCGCAATGTTGGCGTTTTTAAATTTTTTGTGTTTACCAATTGGGTTAATTATTTTTATATTTTGATAGCTCGGACTTTGCTGGATGTGGCGATATCACTTGACATTTTTTTTTATGTTCATTTTCAATGGAGGAAAATTGAACTTTTATGAGTTTTTTTTCAGATTTGTTTAAATCTTTTTTTGTTGTTTTACTTTTCTTTTCACTTCATTTATCGCTCCCTAAGGCCCCTTTCACACTTCAGTTTTTTGCAATCAGTCACAATCCGTCAGGTTTTGACAAAAACGGATCCTCAATTTTTTTTGGAGGATCCGTTTTTTCCCCATTGACTTGCATTAATGGCGGATTGTGACGGATGGCTGTCCGTTTCATCCGTTTTTTTTTTGAGGATCCGCCAAAAGTTGCTGTCCGTCACCATCCTCAAAGATTTCAAAACGGAGCTTGCAACAAAACTCTCTCTCTCTCTCCTTCCCGACCAGCATTTCCTTTAAATTTCCTCATTTTCAGGATCCTGTGCCATCCGTTCACATCAGTTCAGAACGGATCCGCTTGTCTGCCTTTTTGGCGGATTTGAACTGATGCAAAAAACTGAAGTGTGAAAGAGGCCTAAGCTGTACTACATACAGGGGCTAATGGTGCAGCAGAAGTGTGAACTTTTTGATGCTTTTGTTTAATATTTTCCACTATATTATATGGAGAGCATAAAAAACGCATGCAAAATTCCAATGAAGTCTCCAATTGTGGAACTGAAGCATTCCTCTACTAAAAAAAATGCATTCGAAAAAACTGCCACAAAAAAATACAATAAAAAGTTTTGATTGCTTTAGTGCGAATACCTATGGAAACAATGCAGCACTTCTGCACGTGTGAACATGGCCCAGGAGAGACTCTGGACAATTTGTACGTTCTACACCAGGTTCACACTTGGGGTTATTTATTTTTTTATCACTACTTAGAATTACAGACAAATTAAAAAAAGTGATCTGAGCCAATTATATGGAAAAAATACAATATTATTTAACATTTATTCTGAAGCTATATGAAATAATTCCGACTACAGCAATGGTCTGTGCCCATCACGGGTGATCCGTGTTACCGGGAAGAGAGGAGGAGACATTCCTACAAGGAGCTGACAATAGATACATCACATTATCTCACATATGAGGATACAGAATTATACAGGTTTGAAAATATCAAATAGAAAGATTTGCCTGTAAACAGGTAAAAAAGCAAAAACAGTAAATAAAGCAATGACTTGCGCTATTGTACCGGTAAGTTTTTATACATCTCATCCCAATCCAGCTAACCCCTATCCGTACAGTGGCAGCTGGTATTGGATGGTCTGCCATGGGTAACATAACTAGTTCTCCTATATTAGACCCATTGCCATGTTCGTCTTTATGACATCACAGAAGCGTTGTCCACGAGTCATGGAATGTTCCGCAAGAACGGTCAGTGCGAGGCAAGCAGAGATAGAGAGGAGAGCTGAACACTAACCCAGAGCGACTTGTAAATCACTTTTTACTTGTTTTGTTTATTTTTTTTACTTTTATTTCTTTTTTTTGGGAGTGTTTTCTACCATCCGCACACACTTTTGTGTGTGTGGAGGGGAAGGCAGCCTAATGGCTGCACCCGTAGCTGGAGGAACGTTCCAACCACGGAGACGTCTCCCACATGCCAGGACATCCCTATACAGTCAGAGGCCTGAACACCACCAAAGGCCAACTGGCTTCACGGGGTATGTGATGGCAGTGCTTTATTATATCGTGTCAATTATTAAATGCCTGTTCAAAACACCAGAAAAGGCAAAGGACCGATATTCCAGACTGAAAAGTCCACCACCATATCCTACAATGCCCGAAATAGGCCGATTCGTACAACCTGCAGCAAACATCAGCGCAGAGCCAGAGGGTATGAAGGAACGCCTGATACTCACCAGAACAGTAGATGAGGAAGAGACAACAGCCACATTGCCCAGGAGCCCATCCCCATGCACCTGGATGGAGCTAACTCCCTCTCAAGCACGTATACTCCTCAGTATGCCTTACGACCATCAACCGCGTATTAAGGTGACTGCTAAACAAGGCTACAATCCTACACCACACCTGCCAGTCAGCTATACCACTGGAAAGATCATGCAAGTAATGCTGATGAGCCCACAGGATGTACAACGTGCCTACAAGAGAGATTTGGGTTTCCTTCCAAGTCCTAGGAAGATCATTCTCCCGAGAAGAGAATTCCGCGGCACTTTGATTTAGCCGGCGGAAAATGTAGTGGCGAGTTGCTTGCAGCAAGCACATACCATCTTCTGCACAGCTGCTTCTTAGACAGATTTTCCGGTTTTGACTATGGCTTGATCAATGGATCATGTTTCTATACTGCCGCCTGCCCTGACCTCTGCTTGTTTAAAGTTATGCATCTACACTGCCGCTTGCCCTGACCTTTGCTTGCTCAATGGATTATGTTTCTGCACTGCCGCCTGCCTTCACCTCTGCTTGCTCAATGGATTATGTTTTTGAACTGCCGCCTACCCTGACCTCTGCTTGCTCAATGGATTATGTTTCTGCACTGCCGCCTGCCTTGACCTCTGCTTGCTCAGTGGATTATGTTTTTGAACTGCCGCCTGCCCTGACCTCTGCTTGCTCAATGGATTATGTTTTTGAACTGACGCCTGCCCTGACCTCTGCTTGCTCAATGGATTATGTTTCTGCACTGCCGCCTGCCTGACCTCTGCTTGCTCAATGGATTATGTTTTTGAACTGCCGCCTGCCCTGACCTCAGCTTGCTCAATGGATTATGTTTCTGCACTGCCGCCTGCCCTGACCTCAGCTTGCTCAATGGATTATGCTTCTGCACTGCCGCCTGCCCTGACCTCTGCTTGTTTCCGGTTATTAATCTGTGATACTAATAAAAATGTATATTATTCTGCACTATATGGACTGTGGGTCGTTTTTTTTCTTTGGTTTTATGGTTGTTTCCGGTTATGTTTTTGCACTGCTGCCTGCCCTGACCTCTGCTTGTTTCCGGTTATGTTTCTGCACTGCTGCCTGCCCTGACCTTTGCTTGTTTCTGACTACTCATTTGCCTGCTGATTTTGTACTTCTTCCTCAATGCCTGCACTTTTAAGACCCCAGTAGAGCTAATTTATATAAATCCTGCATCCTAACAATGAAGCCGGGTTATAGGGCTTCTGATCACAATGGTAGGATGATGCCTCAATGTGAAGAAGGGTAGCACCAGTTCTTCACCTAACAGTATGGAATGCTTATCTAAAAAAATGAAAAAGGAACAGTACAGTATAGACAAAGGTCCCATAAACTCAACAAGAACAAACCATTAAGAACTTTAAGCATAAACAAGTGAGACAACAAACCAAGTGGCTCAGAATACCACATCCGACCCAACCAGCAGTTTTGTTGAAGGTATTTTCCTCTGATCTTTCGTTAAGAGGGTACAACATCTCAAATACATTAGACTGGTGTGGGTCTCCAACCATTTAGGAACCCTCAAATCAATAGTACAGGGGTCTTGAATCAGTCACAAAATTGCTTCAGGAAGAATTGGGTGGAGCACTGGTTTCATATGTACCCTGCCGCTCATGTCAAGGTCTATGAAAATAACCAAACACAAGGCTGAGTACTCAGATCTTATAGGAACCTCCCCAATAGTGAATGGCCATCTGTACATTCATAGTTCCCCAGGTCTGTAGACAGATGCGGGTTTCACGTCCGGGACCTCTGCCTATCAGACATTTATAGAATATTTTATGGATAACACATAAATGTATGGGAAAACTCCTCTTGTAAATAGTGCGCCTCAAGTTTCTTCTGCTGTTTGCAGTGGAATGTAGTCATCATAGCTAATATGAGGGAAGGATTCCTGAGAGGGGGTATACATCTACTATATCCATATTCTGTGGATATCTACCCTAATAAAGCTTATGGACGGTGAGTGCAGTGATGAGACCGACCCTTTATCAACATGTTCTGTCCCACAAACTAATGTAGTACACTGCACTGACCGCCGATAGACTTTATTCTCCAAAGACAATTTAAGTTTGTTATATGTATTAAAATACTTTTTTTCCCAGAATTATCTAAGAATTATCGACAAGGAAAATGGACTCAAGATAAAGCTTAGAAACATATATTTCTTTACAGCTCCTGATATAGGTATTGCGGTCTTTAAAAACAGTAGTCCCCAACTTCTGCCTCCTCAGCAAGTTATCCCCTAGCCATTGGTAGATCATAACTTGCTGATTACGGGTGTTTCACTGCCAGGACCCCCACCAATCCTAAGAACAGGGTGTCTGGAACAAGCGGCTGTTAAGAATGCGCAACAACACTTCTTTCATTATGGGACAATGATGGGGCTGATATGCTGATGATGGACTATGATGGGGCTGATGTGCTGATGATGGACTATGATGGGGCTGATGTGCTGATGATGGACTATGATGGGGTTGATGTGCTGATGATGGACTATGATGGGGCTGATGTGCTGATGATGAACTATGATTGGGATGATGAAGTCTGCAATAACAGAGCATAGCAGTACAACCCCTTAGCCTGGAGTGCCCTAACAAATAGCTGGGGAGGGTCCGAGCTCACAGTCAGACCTTAGAAGAAGAGTTAATAGTTTTGTTTCTTCTGTCTTAAAGGACAAAAAAGGCTTACAGTATATACTCGCGTATAAGTCGAGATTTTCAGCCCATTTTTTGGGGCTGAAAGTCCCCCTCTCGGCTTATACGCGAGTCATATACCGGGGGTCGGCCAGGGAGGGGGAGCGGGGGGGGGTGTCGGAGATCATACTCACCTCTCCTGGCATGTTTCTGCAGCCCCCCGTGCTTATTCCATCTTCTCGGCGCTGTTCTTCCTGCTTTCAGCGGTCACGTGGTACGCTCATTACCCTCATTAATATGCACATATGTAATGAGCGGCACCACGTGACCGCAGAAAGCAGGAAGAACAGCACTGAGAAGATGGAACAAGCACGGGGGGCTGCAGAGACATGCCAGGAGAGGTGAGTATAACGGGGGGAGCCATATTCACCTGTGCCCCATTCCACCGCTGCGCATCGCTCTGCTGTCTTGCTTCCTCTGGCAGTGACGTTAAGGTCAGATGGTGCCATGACGTAGTTAGCAGGCGCCCTCTGCCTGAACAGTCACTGCAGAGCCAGCAACGCTGAGGAGCAGCAGCTGCAGCAGTGACAAGGTGAGTATATAGTTTTTTTTTTCATTTTTTTAATTGAGGCTGCGGCAGCAGCATTGTAAGGGGCCACTAATCACTGTGCAGCAATACAAGGGGCCACTCATCACTGTGCAGCATTATAAGGGGCCACTCATCACTGTGCAGCATTATAAGGGGCCACTCATCACTGTGCAGCATTATAAGGGGCCACTCATCACTGTGCAGCATTATAAGGGGCCACTCATCACCTTGCAGCATTATAAGGGGCCACTCATCACCGTGCAGCATAATAAGGGGCCACTAATCACCGTGCAGCATAATAAGGAGCCACTAATCACTGCAGCATTTCAAGGGGCCACTAATCACTGTGCAGCATTATAAGGGGCCACTCATCACTGTGCAGCATTACAAGGGGCCACTCATCACTGTGCAGCATTACAAGGGGCCACTAATAACTGTGCAGCATTACAAGGGGCCACTAATCACTGTGCAGCATTACAAGGGGCCACTAATCACTGTGCAGCATTACAAGGGGCCACTAATCACTGTGCAGCATTATATGGGGCCAGTAATCACTGTGCAGCATTATATAGGGCCAGTAATCACTGTGCAGCATTATATGGGGCCACTCATCACTGTGCTGCATTATAAGAGGCCACTCATCACTGTGCAGCATTATAAGGGGGCCTCTCATCACTGTGCAGCATTATACGGGGCCACTAATCACTGTGCAGCATTACAAAGGGCCACTAATCACCGTGCAGCATAAGGGGCCACTAATCACTGCATTTCAAGGGGCCACTAATCACTGTGCAGCATTATAAGTGGCCACTAATCACCGTGCAGCATTGTAAGGGGCCACTAATCAATGTGCAGCATTATAAGGGGCCACTAATCACTGTGCAGCATTATAAGGGGCCACTAATCACTGTGCAGCATTATAAGGGGCCACTAATCATTGTGCAGCATTATAAGGGTCCACTCTCCATGCAGCATTATAAGGGGCCACCAATCACTGTGCAGCATTATATGGGGCATATGTTATTATGGACCATGTTATAGGGCTACCATTATTCACTGTGCAGCATTATTAGGCATATTTTTGTATGGAGCATCTTATGGAACCCATCATGAACTTTATGGAGCATTATATGGGGCCATCATGAACTTTATGGAGCATCTTATGGGGCCCATTTTATTTTTGAAATTTACCAGTAGCTTCGGCATTTTCCACCCTAGGTTTATAGGCGAGTCAATAAGTTTTCCCAGTTTTTTGTGACAAAATTAGGGTGGTCGGCTTATACATGGGTCGGCTTATACACGAGTATATACGGACTTCTAAAGAAAATTGCCCCCAAGTTATTTTGAGCGACCCCGCCTGCTGTACCATCCTTGTGATTTACGAGAACGTTTCTCACTTCCTGCTAGGACAGCGGAAACCCAAGGAGTAAAGAGAGAAGGTCCTTATGGCTGCATGGAGTAATGCTGGAAATCTCTAAGTCTGCGGGGACAACAGAGACTTTAGAAGAAGGCAAACCAAGGTTTAGTGCTAGCACTAGTGTGAGAGAAGGTTTATACTACAGGACAGAAGTGCTGTAACAGGAAAGAACCTAACAAATAAAAAAGATTGTAGACAAACCAGATTTTGCTATCTATTCATGTCATTGCCTTCCATATTACAGAGAAATTTCCCTAAATCCGGTATCTGATAATCCACAATGATGTATATTCAGGGTCGAACTGGGGTGTCTGGGGCCCACCAGGGGAATGGACTCTAGGGCCCCATCCTACAGCTATATGCTAATATCTGTCAGTCGTTATCCCCATTATAGTGGAGCATCGGCTGTAAAACACAGGCGGCTCCTGTACATCTACTGTGCATCCCCATAACTGGGATGTATAATTACGGTAGTTTACATTAATGTGGTTCTTTGGTTAAAACAATTTATCACCGATCCATGGGCTCTATAGGATAGCTGATCGCATACGTCCGACCATTAGAAACTGCACCGACCGGAAGAATGAGAAAGTTTTATCGTTGATAGGACACTTATCCCCATTTTAAAATGGAGCAGCAGGTTAGATATCTGACCGAAGCTTCATTCATTCTCTTTGGAGCTTCTATAAAAATACAAGTGCAGCCACTGAGGGAATGAATGGATCAGTGGTCAAGTCGGACATGCCACTCCAGTCTAATGGGGATAAAAAGTTCCACATTTTGCTGAATGGGTCCAAGTAGTTAGACCCCCCCAATCAATACGTTATCACTTGTCCTGTGAATAGGAGATTACGTTTTTCCACAGGAAACCCCTGTAAGTGCATCTCTGCCGCTGTTTACAAAGTATTTAATCTCTAATGGAAATAAAGAATATTCTCCTAATTAATATCAGAGAAGACTAATGACCGTCAAACACAACACAATCCACTGTACCAAGACCAATAATACCACATACAGGGGAGAAATACCACCACACCATGACCAGACCACATAGTACCCGCATCATATCACATAAAAGGCACAAATACAACCACACCATGACCAGACCACATATTACCACCACATAGTGACCGAATAATATGACATATTACCAGCATATAGGGACCAAATAATAATTCATACACGGAGAAATACTTCCACACTGTGAACAGTCCACAAATTACCACCACTTATTGATGGAATACTACAGTACTGATTATGAATACAAACCACAATAATAACAACACTGTTATTACCACCAGTGACATTATACACAGTACCTCTGTATATAGTGTCAGTGTACAGGTAATATAGTGATTACCAGTGACATTATACACAGGAGCTCAGTGATCACTGGCAACATTATTGTCAAGGTTTGCTCAGCTTGTGGGATTAGGTAGTTCAGAGGTTAATGTGGATGGCCTCACTCTGAGATTCTGGGAGGCTTTTTAAAGCCTCATTGTGGGCTCATTCCTCATCGTTTATACTCAGACCCTTGGCCGAGTGTGTGTGACCCTGGTGTGCTTTGTGACTGTAATACTTTATGCTTGTTTGGTTTTGATCTGGTTCTGTCCCTGTTACGAGTTCTGCCTGTCCCTCTTGTACTGCGTTGCTATCTCTGTGTATGACTCATTGCCTATGACCTGACTATTCTCTGATTGCCCCTCTTGTACTGTGCAGCTATCTCCATGTATGACTCATTGCTTACGTTCTGACTACTCTCTGCTCGCCCCTCTGGTATCGCGCCGCCCTCTCCATGTATGACCGCCCGTTTGTCTGACCTGAGTTCCCCTCGCCTCTACTCCAGGATTCCTGTAGTAGAGTCCTACAATCATCTTCAGAAGTGGGACACTAAGCCCCGCCCCCTGTGGTCACATGATCGTAGGTCCTTGTACTTCTTACTACCTTCAGCATCGCAGGTCCCGTCTGCCTCAACTTTCCCTGCAGTATCGGACCCCGGGCCCTCCCGCAGTAGGGGTGAGTCACGCTGCTCAGCCATGGCAGTTCGCCGACGCTGACAGGATCCTGATATTTATACACAGAAGATCTGCATACAGTGTCAGTGTAATACAGTGACCACCAGTGAAATTATACACAGGAGCTTTTGGAAGTGCATTGAGCAGCAGGGTGGTTTGCTGGTGAAGGGAAAAAAAATCTCTTTAAATCTTCTGCCTGAGCGAGTGTAAGCGAGCTGAGTGTGACCTGAGCGTCAGTGCGAACGGTGGTAAGTGTGTGACTTGTGATTCAGTGACTTTGGATTCAGGGAGTTTGCAAAGGAGGTATTACTGAATTGCTGTTATATTTTATTAATACTTTTTATTTATTTTTACTTAGCTTTTCTGTCTGGTGCAATCCCCATTAGGAATGTGCTCCACTATTGCCAATGCCATCCAGTGTACGTCTTGACGCATGTACGCAATCCTTGACCAGCCAGTCGAGGGTGCATACTGCTGTGCGAGATGTGAGCACATTGTGCATTTGGAAGCCCAGATACTGGATTTAAATGTGCAGCTGGCAACACTGAGATCAATAGACAATATGGAAAGGAGACTTCTACTCACTGAGCAGACGCTCAATGAGATAGATGAGGGGGGGATGCTAGGTTGGAGCTGCAGGACAGTGAAGCAGTAAGATGGGTGACAGTTAGAAGGTGGGGTAGACAGAAGAGTGCCAGGGAGGCTAGTCCTGATCTGGCACAACCCAATAAGTTTGCCAAGTTGGCAGATGAGGGGAGTGTCAGTGCAGGGGTAGCACTGCTGCAGCAAGGCATGTCCTCTGAAAGCCAGAGGAGTATATGCTCCAGTAAGGGGAGAAATAGGAGAGCAGGGCAGGCCAGACAGGTGCTGGTAGTGGGGGACTCAATTATTAGGGGAACAGATAGGGCAATCTGTCACAAAGAAAGGGATCGTCGAACGGTGTGCTGCCTATCTGGCGCGCAAGTCTGACACATCGCTGACCGGGTTGACAGATTACTGGGAGGGGCTGGTGAGGATCCAGCGGTCATGGTGCACATTGGTACAAATGACACAGAGGTAGGTGGAAGGTCCTTAAAGATGATTTCAGGGAATTAGGCTGCAATCTTAAGGCAAGGACTTCCAAGGTGGTATTTTTGGAAATATTTCCTGTACCACGTGCCACGCCAGAGAGGAGATTAGGGAAGTTAATAAGTGGTTCAAGAATTAGTGTAGGAAGGAGGGGTTTGGGTTCCTGGAGAACTGGGCCGACTTCTCAGTTGGCTACAGGTTCTACGCTAGGGACGGGCTGCACCTCAATGGGGAGGGTGCAGCTGTGCTGGGGAAAAAAATGGCTAGAAGGGTGGAGGAGTGTTTAAACTTGGAACTAGGGGAGGGTATTCATTTTATAAGAGGGGAAGACTGTGTAGATAGAGACCTGGGCACAAATAATGAAATTGGAGGTGGTAGTGGCATGGGGGGTGAGGTTAGAACAGTTAATAATTTAAGAAATAGAGGTACAGACATACATAAAGTGCATGTATACAAATGCCAGAAGCCTCGCCAACAAAATGGAGGACTTAGAATTAATTTTGTTGGAAGATAAGGTATATTGCACCCCCTCATAGGGTATAAGGCTGCCCCCTCATAGGGTATAATGCTTCTCCCCCCTCATAGGGTATAATGCACCCCCTCATAGGGTATAATGCTGCCCCCTCATAGGGTATAACACTAGATAGATAGATAGATATGTGATAATTAGATGTATAGATAGATAATAGATAGATAGATCTATGGATAGACAGATAGAAATAAAGATATAAAGATAATAGATAGTGAAAGATATAGGTAGCTATAGAGATAGATAGATAGACCTAGATAGATATAGATAGATAAATAGATAGATAGGGGATAAATAGATATATGGATAGATAGATAGATAGATAGATATAAAGATAATAGATAGTGATAGCTATAGATAGGTATATAGATAGATAGGGGATAAATAGATAGATCTATGGATACATGATATATAGATGGATAGATATAAAGATAATAGATAGAGATAGATATAGATAGGTATAGAGATAGATGGATATAGACTATTTATATCTATCTATATCTACCTCTATATCTATCTATCTATCTATCTATCTATATCTATCTCTATATCTAAGATAGAGACAGATAGATATAGAGATAGAGATATAGATATACAGATAGAAATAGATAGATATAGAGATATATAGATATAGAGACAGATAGATAGAGATAGATATAGATAGATATAGAGATATATAAAAAACAAACCACAATACTCACCTCTCCTCCTGCTCCCACGCTGATGACGGCTTCAGTGTCAGCAGCTGACCCGTCTGCCAGACACACAGCGGGTGCGCGATGAAGTGACGTCATCGCGCATCGGCTGTGAGTCAGGAGCAGAGGGGACTGATGGGAGAGAGATGCTCTCTATTCCACTGAAATTGAGCGCAGCGCCGGCTGCCTAGGTTGGGGAGCCGGGCCCCGGGGTGAGTGGAGGCCGAGAGTGAATGAATATTCATTTCTCTTTAGTAGTGGGGACAGTGGCTCCTGCCTCCTGACACCCGCTGCTGCTCCGCTGGCAGGGCCCCCATAGCAGCTGTGTGGCACTGGCTGGGGGCCCCTGGAGCAGTGGGGGCCCTAGGCAACTGCTGTCCATGTATACCAGTAGAGGTGCCAGGGCCCACCAGATGCCAGGGCCCACCGGAGAATCAGTCCGACGCTACCTGTCTGTATATATAATGTCAGTGTACAAGTAATAGAATGATCACTGGAGACATACACAGGAGTTCTGTATATAGTGTATAGTGTACAGGTAATACAGTGACTCACCAGTAACATTATACACAGGAGCTCTGCATATAGTCAGCGTACAGGTAATACAAGGATCACCAGTGACATTATACACAGGAGCTCTGTATATACTATATAATGTAAGTGTCCAGGTAAATCACTGACTTACCAGTGACCTCTGTATTTGTAGCGATTCATCTTCGCTTTTCTTCCTCTTCCAGCCAGGACACGTTTGCTGCAGAAAATAACACACTATACTTGATCACTTCTAGACCACATTCCCCACTTTCCCCCCCGACTTCTACACTTTATGTGTAAAGGTCAGCCAGGGCAGTAGTCGTGGCTGAGTATTTCGGGTTCGGGCATTGTATACCCTGACCTCCCTCTACAGGAAAACGGTACCTCTTCTCTTGCATGGTACGGTGAATACTCACCGTGCCGTCAGCGTCCCCTTTGCTACGCCGACTTGATGCTGATCCTTGATCCCAATGAATAGAGACACAGTCCAGGGCAACTCTTAACTGAGCAAATTTATTTTCTTCAGGACACAGCACATCCACATAGTTTCCAGCATTTTCATCACAGTAAAGACAGCACATTACTTCATCTTTCCCTTCACTGTTCCTTGCAGTGTTTCCGTTTGACGAAGCGTCTCAGATGGCTCCTCAGTGTCCTCCCTGTATAGCGTCACCATGGTGAAGCGCTCTCCAGCATGTTTCGCCCCGGACATCAGAGATTCAGCCCACGTAGCTTTCCACCACATTCTGGAGTGACCTGCCCGTACCCTTTTACGGTAACCTTCAATCTTCCTCTGTTTACTTACACTCTTTTCCACTTTATTGCTGATTCTGCAGTACCGTGTTCTTCTCTAGATGGCTGGGCATCAGCTTTAACATCACGGGGTAGTTAGGCAGCTCAGGCATATAGCCCACCCGAGCACAAAGGGGTCAGGCCTCTGACTGCCTGAAACTGGAAGACCATCCTGGCTTATTCTCCAGCTATCCCCTCCTACAGTTAACTCCTATATGTCCTACAGCTACATCTACTGTGCAATGAGCTCAGTGCCCCATCTAGTGACCATAGCCCAGACTGCACTGTCCCTACCAAGTACAAGGTGCAGAAACATAGCTTATGCTATATAAATAATACAGCAACATGAAATATACGATAATGCGCAACAATGGTATAACATATATATAAATATATATACAAGTACAACAGCAACATGGGGGTTTAAAGGGGTAAGACTCTCAACCCCTTACACATGTCTACATATTGATATTAGTCATGTATTATACTACAGCACAGGCACCATTTTGATGAATGCAAACCTTTTTTTTGTAACCCCACAAACACCCGGAGCACCAGAATCTCAATAACTGAAATTTACAAATACAGATTACACAACAACCACAAGATGCATTTCATCACCCAGGTCACCTCATTTTAATCAGTATAACAGCGTAGACCTGACACTGTCTGTACTTTACTGTTCACAATCCTGCTGACAGGATCCCTTTAAATCTAAATTTTAATAAGTTTGTTCTTTTCTGCGCTAAACGTCCCCCAAACCCTGAGGACGGCGAGTATACCTTGGTTGTGTTTTGCTGTATGTGTATACAAAAGTAAAAGAAGAGCACCTATCAGGGGCTCAGAAAAGCTGGGTGGCATGTGTGCTAGTGTGTGACCCAGCGCAGGTGTCTCACTGGCCTATCAAAACAGTGACCGATAGCAGCAAACAGTGTGATGTGGATGTGAGAACTGTCTGCGGGGTGCGCTTAGGTGAGTGGACAAAAGAATATGGGAGGTTCACCTTTATAGTAACATCCCAGGGCAGGTGTGTCGTGAGCAAGTGGTGTTCAAGAAATATTGGTGGCAGTGGTTGTGACTTATCCTGACACACAATGTACAGGGAAATGGGAAAATTGTGAAAAAAAACGCAATTCTGACCTTAATTATGTTTACGGCGTACATTATGTGGTAAAAATGACCATGTAATATGATTCTCCTCATCAGTATGATTACAGAGATACTAAACGTGCCCAGATTTTTAAATTATTTTAGTGGTAGAAAAAAAATCAAGACTTTGAAATAAAAAATATGTTGGAGTTTGTGTTGCCATTTTCCGAGACCCGTAGTTTTACTTTTTCGTTCAATAGAGCTATGAGAGGGATTATTTTTTATAAGGCGAGACGTTATTATGGATATTACTTTGGGATACATATGACATTTTAGTTGCTTGTTACGTATTTTAAGTGGTATTGCAGCGACCAAAAAATACCGCAATGTTGGCGTTTTTAAATTTTTTGTGTTTACCAATTGGGTTAATTATTTTTATATTTTGATAGCTCGGACTTTGCTGGATGTGGCGATATCACTTGACATTTTTTTTTATGTTCATTTTCAATGGAGGAAAATTGAACTTTTATGAGTTTTTTTTTCAGATTTGTTTAAATCTTTTTTTGTTGTTTTACTTTTCTTTTCACTTCATTTATCGCTCCCTAAGGCCCCTTTCACACTTCAGTTTTTTGCAATCAGTCACAATCCGTCAGGTTTTGACAAAAACGGATCCTCAGTTTTTTTTTGAGGATCCGTTTTTTCCCCATTGACTTGCATTAATGGCGGATTGTGACGGATGGCTGTCCGTTTCATCAGTTTTTTTTTTGAGGATCCGCCAAAAGTTGCTGTCCGTCACCATCCTCAAAGATTTCAAAACGGAGCTTGCAACAAAACTCTCTCTCTCTCTCTCTCCTTCCCGACCAGCGTTTCCTTTAAATTTCCTCATTTTCAGGATCCTGTGCCATCCGTTCACATCAGTTCAGAACGGATCCGCTTGTCTGCCTTTTTGGCGGATTTGAACTGATGCAAAAAACTGAAGTGTGAAAGAGGCCTAAGCTGTACTACATACAGGGGCTAATGGTGCAGCAGAAGTGTGAACTTTTTGATGCTTTTGTTTAATATTTTCCACTATAGTATATGGAGAGCATAAAAAACGCATGCAAAATTCCAATGAAGTCTCCAATTGTGGAACTGAAGCATTCCTCTACTAAAAAAAATGCATTCGAAAAAACTGCCACAAAAAAATACAATAAAAAGTTTTGATTGCTTTAGTGCGAATACCTATGGAAACAATGCAGCACTTCTGCACGTGTGAACATGGCCCAGGAGAGACTCTGGACAATTTGTACGTTCTACACCAGGTTCACACTTGGGGTTATTTATTTTTTTATCACTACTTAGAATTACAGACAAATTAAAAAAAGTGATCTGAGCCAATTATATGGAAAAAATACAATATTATTTAACATTTATTCTGAAGCTATATGAAATAATTCCGACTACAGCAATGGTCTGTGCCCATCACGGGTGATCCGTGTTACCGGGAAGAGAGGAGGAGACATTCCTGGAAGAAGCTGACAATAGATACATCACATTATCTCACGTATGAGGATACAGAATTATACAGGTTTGAAAATATCAAATAGAAAGATTTGCCTGTAAACAGGTAAAAAAGCAAAAACAGTAAATAAAGCAATGACTTGCGCTATTGTACCGGTAAGTTTTTATACATCTCATCCCAATCCAGCTAACCCCTATCCGTACAGTGGCAGCTGGTATTGGATGGTCTGCCATGGGTAACATAACTAGTTCTCCTATATTAGACCCATTGCCATGTTCGTCTTTATGACATCACAGAAGCGTTGTCCACGAGTCATGGAATGTTCCGCAAGAACGGTCAGTGCGAGGCAAGCAGAGATAGAGAGGAGAGCTGAACACTAACCCAGAGCGATTGTAAATCACTTTTTACTTGTTTTGTTTATTTTTTTTACTTTTATTTCTTTTTTTTGGGAGTGTTTTCTACCATCCGCACACACTTTTGTGTGTGTGGAGGGGAAGGCAGCCTAATGGCTGCACCCGTAGCTGGAGGAAAGTTCCAACCACGGAGACGTCTCCCACATGCCAGGACATCCCTATACAGTCAGAGGCCTGAACACCACCAAAGGCCAACTGGCTTCACGGGGTATGTGATGGCAGTGCTTTATTATATCGTGTCAATTATTAAATGCCTGTTCAAAACACCAGAAAAGGCAAAGGACCGATATTCCAGACTGAAAAGTCCACCACCATATCCTACAATGCCCGAAATAGGCCGATTCGTACAACCTGCAGCAAACATCAGCGCAGAGCCAGAGGGTATGAAGGAACGCCTGATACTCACCAGAACAGTAGATGAGGAAGAGACAACAGCCACATTGCCCAGGAGCCCATCCCCATGCACCTGGATGGAGCTAACTCCCTATCAAGCACGTATACTCCTCAGTATGCCTTACGACCATCAACCGCGTATTAAGGTGACTGCTAAACAAGGCTACAATCCTACACCACACCTGCCAGTCAGCTATACCACTGGAAAGATCATGCAAGTAATGCTGATGAGCCCACAGGATGTACAACGTGCCTACAAGAGAGATTTGGGTTTCCTTCCAAGTCCTAGGAAGATCATTCTCCCGAGAAGAGAATTCCGCGGCACTTTGATTTAGCCGGCGGAAAATGTAGTGGCGAGTTGCTTGCAGCAAGCACATACCATCTTCTGCACAGCTGCTTCTTAGACAGATTTTCCGGTTTTGACTATGGCTTGATCAATGGATCATGTTTCTATACTGCCGCCTGCCCTGACCTCTGCTTGTTTAAAGTTATGCATCTACACTGCCGCCTGCCCTGACCTTTGCTTGCTCAATGGATTATGTTTTTGAACTGCCGCCTGCCTGACCTCTGCTTGCTCAATGGATTGTTTCTGCACTGCCGCCTGCCTTCACCTCTGCTTGCTCAATGGATTATGTTTTTGAACTGCCGCCTACCCTGACCTCTGCTTGCTCAATGGATTATGTTTCTGCACTGCCGCCTGCCTTGACCTCTGCTTGCTCAGTGGATTATGTTTTTGAACTGCCGCCTGCCCTGACCTCTGCTTGCTCAATGGATTATGTTTTTGAACTGACGCCTGCCCTGACCTCTGCTTGCTCAATGGATTATGTTTCTGCACTGCCGCCTGCCTGACCTCTGCTTGCTCAATGGATTATGTTTTTGAACTGCCGCCTGCCCTGACCTCAGCTTGCTCAATGGATTATGTTTCTGCACTGCCGCCTGCCCTGACCTCAGCTTGCTCAATGGATTATGCTTCTGCACTGCCGCCTGCCCTGACCTCTGCTTGTTTCCGGTTATTAATCTGTGATACTAATAAAAATGTATATTATTCTGCACTATATGGACTGTGGGTCGTTTTTTTTCTTTGGTTTTATGGTTGTTTCCGGTTATGTTTTTGCACTGCTGCCTGCCCTGACCTCTGCTTGTTTCCGGTTATGTTTCTGCACTGCTGCCTGCCCTGACCTTTGCTTGTTTCTGACTACTCATTTGCCTGCTGATTTTGTACTTCTTCCTCAATGCCTGCACTTTTAAGACCCCAGTAGAGCTAATTTATATAAATCCTGCATCCTAACAATGAAGCCGGGTTATAGGGCTTCTGATCACAATGGTAGGATGATGCCTCAATGTGAAGAAGGGTAGCACCAGTTCTTCACCTAACAGTATGGAATGCTTATCTAAAAAAATGAAAAAGGAACAGTACAGTATAGACAAAGGTCCCATAAACTCAACAAGAACAAACCATTAAGAACTTTAAGCATAAACATATGAGACAACAAACCAAGTGGCTCAGAATACCACATCCGACCCAACCAGCAGTTTTGTTGAAGGTATTTTCCTCTGATCTTTCGTTAAGAGGGTACAACATCTCAAATACATTAGACTGGTGTGGGTCTCCAACCATTTAGGAACCCTCAAATCAATAGTACAGGGGTCTTGAATCAGCCACAAAATTGCTTCAGGAAGAATTGGGTGGAGCACTGGTTTCATATGTACCCTGCCGCTCATGTCAAGGTCTATGAAAATAACCAAACACAAGGCTGAGTACTCAGATCTTATAGGAACCTCCCCAATAGTGAATGGCCATCTGTATATTCATAGTTCCCCAGGTCTGTAGACAGATGCGGGTTTCACGTCCGGGACCTCTGCCTATCAGACATTTATAGAATATTTTATGGATAACACATAAATGTATGGGAAAACTCCTCTTGTAAATAGTGCGCCTCAAGTTTCTTCTGCTGTTTGCAGTGGAATGTAGTCATCATAGCTAATATGAGGGAAGGATTCCTGAGAGGGGGTATACATCTACTATATCCATATTCTGTGGATATCTACCCTAATAAAGCTTATGGACGGTGAGTGCAGTGATGAGACCGACCCTTTATCAACATGTTCTGTCCCACAAACTAATGTAGTACACTGCACTGACCGCCGATAGACTTTATTCTCCAAAGACAATTTAAGTTTGTTATATGTATTAAAATACTTTTTTTCCCAGAATTATCTAAGAATTATCGACAAGGAAAATGGACTCAAGATAAAGCTTAGAAACATATATTTCTTTACAGCTCCTGATATAGGTATTGCGGTCTTTAAAAACAGTAGTCCCCAACTTCTGCCTCCTCAGCAAGTTATCCCCTAGCCATTGGTAGATCATAACTTGCTGATTACGGGTGTTTCACTGCCAGGACCCCCACCAATCCTAAGAACAGGGTGTCTGGAACAAGCGGCTGTTAAGAATGCGCAACAACACTTCTTTCATTATGGGACAATGATGGGGCTGATATGCTGATGATGGACTATGATGGGGCTGATGTGCTGATGATGGACTATGATGGGGCTGATGTGCTGATGATGGACTATGATGGGGTTGATGTGCTGATGATGGACTATGATGGGGCTGATGTGCTGATGATGAACTATGATTGGGATGATGAAGTCTGCAATAACAGAGCATAGCAGTACAACCCCTTAGCCTGGAGTGCCCTAACAAATAGCTGGGGAGGGTCCGAGCTCACAGTCAGACCTTAGAAGAAGAGTTAATAGTTTTGTTTCTTCTGTCTTAAAGGACAAAAAAGGCTTACAGTATATACTCGCGTATAAGTCGAGATTTTCAGCCCATTTTTTGGGGCTGAAAGTCCCCCTCTCGGCTTATACGCGAGTCATATACCGGGGGTCGGCCAGGGAGGGGGAGCGGGGGGTGTCGGAGATCATACTCACCTCTCCTGGCATGTTTCTGCAGCCCCCCGTGCTTATTCCATCTTCTCGGCGCTGTTCTTCCTGCTTTCAGCGGTCACGTGGTACGCTCATTACCCTCATTAATATGCACATATGTAATGAGCGGCACCACGTGACCGCAGAAAGCAGGAAGAACAGCACTGAGAAGATGGAACAAGCACGGGGGGCTGCAGAGACATGCCAGGAGAGGTGAGTATAACGGGGGGAGCCATATTCACCTGTGCCCCATTCCACCGCTGCGCATCGCTCTGCTGTCTTGCTTCCTCTGGCAGTGACGTTAAGGTCAGAGGGTGCCATGACGTAGTTAGCAGGCGCCCTCTGCCTGAACAGTCACTGCAGAGTCAGCAACGCTGAGGAGCAGCAGCTGCAGCAGTGACAAGGTGAGTATATAGTTTTTTTTTTCATTTTTTTAATTGAGGCTGCGGCAGCAGCATTGTAAGGGGCCACTAATCACTGTGCAGCAATACAAGGGGCCACTCATCACTGTGCAGCATTATAAGGGGCCACTCATCACTGTGCAGCATTATAAGGGGCCACTCATCACTGTGCAGCATTATAAGGGGCCACTCATCACTGTGCAGCATTATAAGGGGCCACTCATCACCTTGCAGCATTATAAGGGGCCACTCATCACCGTGCAGCATAATAAGGGGCCACTAATCACCGTGCAGCATAATAAGGAGCCACTAATCACTGCAGCATTTCAAGGGGCCACTAATCACTGTGCAGCATTATAAGGGGCCACTCATCACTGTGCAGCATTACAAGGGGCCACTCATCACTGTGCAGCATTACAAGGGGCCACTAATAACTGTGCAGCATTACAAGGGGCCACTAATCACTGTGCAGCATTACAAGGGGCCACTAATCACTGTGCAGCATTACAAGGGGCCACTAATCACTGTGCAGCATTATATGGGGCCAGTAATCACTGTGCAGCATTATATGGGGCCAGTAATCACTGTGCAGCATTATATGGGGCCACTCATCACTGTGCTGCATTATAAGAGGCCACTCATTACTGTGCAGCATTATAAGGGGGCCTCTCATTACTGTGCAGCATTATACGGGGCCACTAATCACTGTGCAGCATTACAAAGGGCCACTAATCACCGTGCAGCATAAGGGGCCACTAATCACTGCAGCATTTCAAGGGGCCACTAATCACTGTGCAGCATTATAAGTGGCCACTAATCACCGTGCAGCATTGTAAGGGGCCACTAATCAATGTGCAGCATTATAAGGGGCCACTAATCACTGTGCAGCATTATAAGGGGCCACTAATCACTGTGCAGCATTATAAGGGGCCACTAATCACTGTGCAGCATTATAAGGGGCCACTAATCATTGTGCAGCATTATAAGGGGCCACTCTCCATGCAGCATTATAAGGGGCCACCAATCACTGTGAAGCATTATATGGGGCATATGTTATTATGGACCATGTAATAGGGCTACCATTATTCACTGTGCAGCATTATTAGGCATATTTTTGTATGGAGCATCTTATGGAACCCATCATGAACTTTATGGAGCATTATATGGGGCCATCATGAACTTTATGGAGCATCTTATGGGGCCCATTTTATTTTTGAAATTTACCAGTAGCTTCGGCATTTTCCACCCTAGGTTTATAGGCGAGTCAATAAGTTTTCCCAGTTTTTTGTGACAAAATTAGGGTGGTCGGCTTATACATGGGTCGGCTTATACGCGAGTATATACGGACTTCTAAAGAAAATTGCCCCCAAGTTATTTTGAGCGACCCCGCCTGCTGTACCATCCTTGTGATTTACGAGAACGTTTCTCACTTCCTGCTAGGACAGCGGAAACCCAAGGAGTAAAGAGAGAAGGTCCTTATGGCTGCATGGAGTAATGCTGGAAATCTCTAAGTCTGCGGGGACAACAGAGACTTTAGAAGAAGGCAAACCAAGGTTTAGTGCTAGCACTAGTGTGAGAGAAGGTTTATACTACAGGAGAGAAGTGCTGTAACAGGAAAGAACCTAACAAATAAAAAAGATTGTAGACAAACCAGATTTTGCTATCTATTCATGTCATTGCCTTCCATATTACAGAGAAATTTCCCTAAATCCGGTATCTGATAATCCACAATGATGTATATTCAGGGTCGAACTGGGGTGTCTGGGGCCCACCAGGGGAATGGACTCTAGGGCCCCATCCTACAGCTATATGCTAATATCTGTCAGTCGTTATCCCCATTATAGTGGAGCATCGGCTGTAAAACACAGGCGGCTCCTGCACATCTACTGTGCACCCCCATAACTGGGATGTATAATTACGGTAGTTTACATTAATGTGGTTCTTTGGTTAAAACAATTTATCACCGATCCATGGGCTCTATAGGATAGCTGATCGCATACGTCCGACCATTAGAAACTGCACCGACCGGAAGAATGAGAAAGTTTTATCGTTGATAGGACACTTATCCCCATTTTAAAATGGAGCAGCAGGTTAGATATCTGACCGAAGCTTCATTCATTCTCTTTGGAGCTTCTATAAAAATACAAGTGCAGCCACTGAGGGAATGAATGGATCAGTTGTCAAGTCGGACATGCCACTCCAGTCTAATGGGGATAAAAAGTTCCACATTTTGCTGAATGGGTCCAAGTAGTTAGACCCCCCCAATCAATACGTTATCACTTGTCCTGTGAATAGGAGATTACGTTTTTCCACAGGAAACCCCTGTAAGTGCATCTCTGCCGCTGTTTACAAAGTATTTAATCTCTAATGGAAATAAAGAATATTCTCCTAATTAATATCAGAGAAGACTAATGACCGTCAAACACAACACAATCCACTGTACCAAGACCAATAATACCACATACAGGGGAGAAATACCACCACACCATGACCAGACCACATAGTACCCGCATCATATCACATAAAAGGCACAAATACAACCACACCATGACCAGACCACATATTACCACCACATAGTGACCGAATAATATGACATATTACCAGCATATAGGGACCAAATAATAATTCATACACGGAGAAATACTTCCACACTGTGAACAGTCCACAAATTACCACCACTTATTGATGGAATACTACAGTACTGATTATGAATACAAACCACAATAATAACAACACTGTTATTACCACCAGTGACATTATACACAGTACCTCTGTATATAGTGTCAGTGTACAGGTAATACAGTGATTACCAGTGACATTATACACAGGAGCTCAGTGATCACTGGCAAAATTATTGTCAAGGTTTGCTCAGCTTGTGGGATTAGGTAGTTCAGAGGTTAATGTGGATGGCCTCACTCTGAGATTCTGGGAGGCTTTTTAAAGCCTCATTGTGGGCTCATTCCTCATCGTTTATACTCAGACCCTTGGCCGAGTGTGTGTGACCCTGGTGTGCTTTGTGACTGTAATACTTTATGCTTGTTTGGTTTTGATCTGGTTCTGTCCCTGTTACGAGTTCTGCCTGTCCCTCTTGTACTGCGTTGCTATCTCTGTGTATGACTCATTGCCTATGACCTGACTATTCTCTGATTGCCCCTCTTGTACTGTGCAGCTATCTCCATGTATGACTCATTGCTTACGTTCTGACTACTCTCTGCTCGCCCCTCTGGTATCGCGCCGCCCTCTCCATGTATGACCGCCCGTTTGTCTGACCTGAGTTCCCCTCGCCTCTACTCCAGGATTCCTGTAGTAGAGTCCTACAATCATCTTCAGAAGTGGGACACTAAGCCCCGCCCCCTGTGGTCACATGATCGTAGGTCCTTGTACTTCTTACTACCTTCAGCATCGCAGGTCCCGTCTGCCTCAACTTTCCCTGCAGTATCGGACCCCGGGCCCTCCCGCAGTAGGGGTGAGTCACGCTGCTCAGCCGTGGCAGTTCGCCGACGCTGACAGGATCCTGATATTTATACACAGAAGATCTGCATACAGTGTCAGTGTAATACAGTGACCACCAGTGAAATTATACACAGGAGCTTTTGGAAGTGCATTGAGCAGCAGGGTGGTTTGCTGGTGAAGGGAAAAAAAATCTCTTTAAATCTTCTGCCTGAGCGAGTGTAAACGAGCTGAGTGTGACCTGAGCGTAAGTGCGAACGGTGGTAAGTGTGTGACTTGTGATTCAGTGACTTTGGATTCAGGGAGTTTGCAAAGGAGGTATTACTGAATTGCTGTTATATTTTATTAATACTTTTTATTTATTTTTACTTAGCTTTTCTGTCTGGTGCAATCCCCATTAGGAATGTGCTCCACTATTGCCAATGCCATCCAGTGTACGTCTTGCCGCATGTACGCAATCCTTGACCAGCCAGTCGAGGGTGCATACTGCTGTGCGAGATGTGAGCACATTGTGCATTTGGAAGCCCAGATACTGGATTTAAATGTGCAGCTGGCAACACTGAGATCAATAGACAATATGGAAAGGAGACTTCTACTCACTGAGCAGACGCTCAATGAGATAGATGAGGGGGGGATGCTAGGTTGGAGCTGCAGGACAGTGAAGCAGTAAGATGGGTGACAGTTAGAAGGTGGGGTAGACAGAAGAGTGCCAGGGAGGCTAGTCCTGATCTGGCACAACCCAATAAGTTTGCCAAGTTGGCAGATGAGGGGAGTGTCAGTGCAGGGGTAGCACTGCTGCAGCAAGGCATGTCCTCTGAAAGCCAGAGGAGTATATGCTCCAGTAAGGGGAGAAATAGGAGAGCAGGGCAGGCCAGACAGGTGCTGGTAGTGGGGGACTCAATTATTAGGGGAACAGATAGGGCAATCTGTCACAAAGAAAGGGATCGTCGAACGGTGTGCTGCCTATCTGGCGCGCAAGTCTGACACATCGCTGACCGGGTTGACAGATTACTGGGAGGGGCTGGTGAGGATCCAGCGGTCATGGTGCACATTGGTACAAATGACACAGAGGTAGGTGGAAGGTCCTTAAAGATGATTTCAGGGAATTAGGCTGCAATCTTAAGGCAAGGACCTCCAAGGTGGTATTTTTGGAAATATTTCCTGTACCACGTGCCACGCCAGAGAGGAGATTAGGGAAGTTAATAAGTGGTTCAAGAATTAGTGTAGGAAGGAGGGGTTTGGGTTCCTGGAGAACTGGGCCGACTTCTCAGTTGGCTACAGGTTCTACGCTAGGGACGGGCTGCACCTCAATGGGGAGGGTGCAGCTGTGCTGGGGAAAAAAATGGCTAGAAGGGTGGAGGAGTGTTTAAATTTGGAACTAGGGGAGGGTATTCATTTTATAAGAGGGGAAGACTGTGTAGATAGAGACCTGGGCACAAATAATGAAATTGGGGGTGGTAGTGGCATGGGGGGTGAGGTTAGAACAGTTAATAATTTAAGAAATAGAGGTACAGACATACATAAAGTGCATGTATACAAATGCCAGAAGCCTCGCCAACAAAATGGAGGACTTAGAATTAATTTTGTTGGAAGATAAGGTATATTGCACCCCCTCATAGGGTATAAGGCTGCCCCCTCATAGGGTATAATGCTTCTCCCCCCTCATAGGGTATAATGCACCCCCTCATAGGGTATAATGCTGCCCCCTCATAGGGTATAACACTAGATAGATAGATAGATAGATATGTGATAATTAGATGTATAGATAGATAATAGATAGATAGATCTATGGATAGACAGATAGATATAAAGATATAAAGATAATAGATAGTGAAAGATATAGGTAGCTATAGAGATAGATAGACCTAGATAGATATAGATAGATAAATAGATAGATAGGGGATAAATAGATATATGGATAGATAGATAGAAAGATAGATAGATAGATATAATGATAATAGATAGTGATAGCTATAGATAGGTATATAGATAGATAGATAGGGGATAAATAGATAGATCTATGGATAGATGATATATAGATGGATAGATATAAAGATAATAGATAGAGATAGATATAGATAGGTATAGAGATAGATGGATATAGACTATTTATATCTATCTATATCTACCTCTATATCTATCTATCTATCTATATCTATCTCTATATCTAAGATAGAGACAGATAGATATAGAGATAGAGATATACACTCACTGGCCACTTTATTAGGTACACCTGTCCAACTGTGTGTTAAGACTTAATTTCTAATCAGCCAATCACATGGCGGCAACTCAGTGCATTTAGGCATGTAGACATGGTCAAGACAATCTCCTGCAGTTCAAACCGAGCATCAGTATGGGGAAGAAAGGTGATTTGAGTGCCTTTGAACGTGGCATGATTGTTGGTGCCAGAAGGGCTGGTCTGAGTATTTCAGAAACTGCTGATCTACTGGGATTTTCACGCACAACCATCTCTAGGGTTTACAGAGAATGGTCCGAAAAAGAAAAAAAATCCAGTGAGCGGCAGTTCTGTGGCCGGAAATGCCTTGTTGATGCCAGAGGTCAGAGGAGAATGGGCAGACTGGTTCGAGCTGATAGAAAGGCAACAGTGACTCAAATTGCCACCCGTTACTTACAACCAAGGTAGGCAGAAGAGCATCTCTGAACGCATAGTGCGTCGAACTTTGAGGCAGATGGGCTACAGCAGCAGAAGACCACACTGGGTACCACTCCTCTCAGCTAAGAACAGGCATCTGATGGCTACTTTCAGCAGGATAATGCGCCATGTCATAAAGCTCGAATCATCTCAGATTGGTTTCTTGAACATGACAATGAGTTCACTGTACTCAAATGGCCTCCTCAGTCACCAGATCTCAATCCAATAGAGCATCTTTGGGATGTGGTGGAACGGGAGATTCGCATCAGGGATGTGCAGCCGACAAATCTGCGCCAACTGTGTGATGCCATCATGTCAATATGGTCCAAAATCTCTGAGGAATGCTTCCAGCACCTTGTTGAATCTCTGCCACGAAGAATTGAGGCAGTTCTGAAGGCAAAAGGGGGTCCAACCCGTTACTAGCATGGTGTACCTAATAAAGTGGCCAGTGAGTGTAGATATACAGATAGAAATAGATAGATATAGAGATATATAGATATAGAGACAGATAGATATAGAGATAGATATAGATAGATATAGAGATATATAAAAAACAAACCACAATACTCACCTCTCCTCCTGCTCCCACGCTGATGACGGCTTCAGTGTCAGCAGCTGACCCGTCTGCCAGACACACAGCGGGTGCGCGATGAAGTGACGTCATCGCGCATCGGCTGTGAGTCAGGAGCAGAGGGGACTGATGGGAGAGAGATGCTCTCTCTTCCACTGCAATTGAGCGCGGCGCCGGCTGCCTAGGTTGGGGAGCGGGGCCCCGGGGTGAGTGAAGGCCGAGAGTGAATGAATATTCATTTCTCTTTAGTAGTGGGGACAGTGGCTCCTGCCTCCTGACACCCGCTGCTGCTCCGCTGGCAGGGCCCCCATAGCAGCTGTGTGGCACTGGCTGGGGGCCCCTGGAGCAGTGGGGGCCCTAGGCAACTGCTGTCCCTGTATACCAGTAGAGGTGCCAGGGCCCACCAGATGCCAGGGCCCACCGGAGAATCAGTCCGACGCTACCTGTCTGTATATATAATGTCAGTGTACAAGTAATAGAATGATCACTGGAGACATACACAGGAGTTCTGTATATAGTGTATAGTGTACAGGTAATACAGTGACTCACCAGTAACATTATACACAGGAGCTCTGCATATAGTCAGCGTACAGGTAATACAAGGATCACCAGTGACATTATACACAGGAGCTCTGTATATACTATATAATGTAAGTGTCCAGGTAAATCACTGACTTACCAGTGACCTCTGTATTTGTAGCGATTCATCTTCGCTTTTCTTCCTCTTCCAGCCAGGACACGTTTGCTGCAGAAAATAACACACTATACTTGATCACTTCTAGACCACATTCCCCACTTTCCCCCCCGACTTCTACACTTTATGTGTAAAGGTCAGCCAGGGCAGTAGTCGTGGCTGAGTATTTCGGGTTCGGGCATTGTATACCCTGACCTCCCTCTACAGGAAAACGGTACCTCTTCTCTTGCATGGTACGGTGAATACTCACCGTGCCGTCAGCGTCCCCTTTGCTACGCCGACTTGATGCTGATCCTTGATCCCAATGAATAGAGACACAGTCCAGGGCAACTCTTAACTGAGCAAATTTATTTTCTTCAGGACACAGCACATCCACATAGTTTCCAGCATTTTCATCACAGTAAAGACAGCACATTACTTCATCTTTCCCTTCACTGTTCCTTGCAGTGTTTCCGTTTGACGAAGCGTCTCAGATGGCTCCTCAGTGTCCTCCCTGTATAGCGTCACCACGGTGAAGCGCTCTCCAGCATGTTTCGCCCCGGACATCAGAGATTCAGCCCACGTAGCTTTCCACCACATTCTGGAGTGACCTGCCCGTACCCTTTTACGGTAACCTTCAATCTTCCTCTGTTTACTTACACTCTTTTCCACTTTATTGCTGATTCTGCAGTACTGTGTTCTTCTCTAGATGGCTGGGCATCAGCTTTAACATCACGGGGTAGTTAGGCAGCTCAGGCATATAGCCCACCCGAGCACAAAGGGGTCAGGCCTCTGACTGCCTGAAACTGGAAGACCATCCTGGCTTATTCTCCAGCTATCCCCTCCTACAGTTAACTCCTATATGTCCTACAGCTACATCTACTGTGCAATGAGCTCAGTGCCCCATCTAGTGACCATAGCCCAGACTGCACTGTCCCTACCAAGTACAAGGTGCAGAAACATAGCTTATGCTATATAAATAATACAGCAACATGAAATATACGATAATGCGCAACAATGGTATAACATATATATAAATATATATACAAGTACAACAGCAACATGGGGGTTTAAAGGGGTAAGACTCTCAACCCCTTACACATGTCTACATATTGATATTAGTCATGTATTATACTACAGCACAGGCACCATTTTGATGAATGCAAACCTTTTTTTTGTAACCCCACAAACACCCGGAGCACCAGAATCTCAATAACTGAAATTTACAAATACAGATTACACAACAACCACAAGATGCATTTCATCACCCAGGTCACCTCATTTTAATCAGTATAACAGCGTAGACCTGACACTGTCTGTACTTTACTGTTCACAATCCTGCTGACAGGATCCCTTTAAATCTAAATTTTAATAAGTTTGTTCTTTTCTGCGCTAAACGTCCCCCAAACCCTGAGGACGGCGAGTATACCTTGGTTGTGTTTTGCTGTATGTGTATACAAAAGTAAAAGAAGAGCACCTATCAGGGGCTCAGAAAAGCTGGGTGGCATGTGTGCTAGTGTGTGACCCAGCGCAGGTGTCTCACTGGCCTATCAAAACAGTGACCGATAGCAGCAAACAGTGTGATGTGGATGTGAGAACTGTCTGCGGGGTGCGCTTAGGTGAGTGGACAAAAGAATATGGGAGGTTCACCTTTATAGTAACATCCCAGGGCAGGTGTGTCGTGAGCAAGTGGTGTTCAAGAAATATTGGTGGCAGTGGTTGTGACTTATCCTGACACACAATGTACAGGGAAATGGGAAAATTGTGAAAAAAAACGCAATTCTGACCTTAATTATGTTTACGGCGTACATTATGTGGTAAAAATGACCATGTAATATGATTCTCCTCATCAGTATGATTACAGAGATACTAAACGTGCCCAGATTTTTAAATTATTTTAGTGGTAGAAAAAAAATCAAGACTTTGAAATAAAAAATATGTTGGAGTTTGTGTTGCCATTTTCCGAGACCCGTAGTTTTACTTTTTCGTTCAATAGAGCTATGAGAGGGATTATTTTTTCATAAGGCGAGACGTTATTATGGATATTACTTTGGGATACATATGACATTTTAGTTGCTTGTTACGTATTTTAAGTGGTATTGCAGCGACCAAAAAATACCGCAATGTTGGCGTTTTTAAATTTTTTGTGTTTACCAATTGGGTTAATTATTTTTATATTTTGATAGCTCGGACTTTGCTGGATGTGGCGATATCACTTGACATTTTTTTTTATGTTCATTTTCAATGGAGGAAAATTGAACTTTTATGAGTTTTTTTTCAGATTTGTTTAAATCTTTTTTTGTTGTTTTACTTTTCTTTTCACTTCATTTATCGCTCCCTAAGGCCCCTTTCACACTTCAGTTTTTTGCAATCAGTCACAATCCGTCAGGTTTTGACAAAAACGGATCCTCAATTTTTTTTGGAGGATCCGTTTTTTCCCCATTGACTTGCATTAATGGCGGATTGTGACGGATGGCTGTCCGTTTCATCCGTTTTTTTTTTGAGGATCCGCCAAAAGTTGCTGTCCGTCACCATCCTCAAAGATTTCAAAACGGAGCTTGCAACAAAACTCTCTCTCTCTCTCTCTCCTTCCCGACCAGCGTTTCCTTTAAATTTCCTCATTTTCAGGATCCTGTGCCATCCGTTCACATCAGTTCAGAACGGATCCGCTTGTCTGCCTTTTTGGCGGATTTGAACTGATGCAAAAAACTGAAGTGTGAAAGAGGCCTAAGCTGTACTACATACAGGGGCTAATGGTGCAGCAGAAGTGTGAACTTTTTGATGCTTTTGTTTAATATTTTCCACTATAGTATATGGAGAGCATAAAAAACGCATGCAAAATTCCAATGAAGTCTCCAATTGTGGAACTGAAGCATTCCTCTACTAAAAAAAATGCATTCGAAAAAACTGCCACAAAAAAATACAATAAAAAGTTTTGATTGCTTTAGTGCGAATACCTATGGAAACAATGCAGCACTTCTGCACGTGTGAACATGGCCCAGGAGAGACTCTGGACAATTTGTATGTTCTACACCAGGTTCACACTTGGGGTTATTTATTTTTTTATCACTACTTAGAATTACAGACAAATTAAAAAAAGTGATCTGAGCCAATTATATGGAAAAAATACAATATTATTTAACATTTATTCTGAAGCTATATGAAATAATTCCGACTACAGCAATGGTCTGTGCCCATCACGGGTGATCCGTGTTACCGGGAAGAGAGGAGGAGACATTCCTACAAGGAGCTGACAATAGATACATCACATTATCTCACATATGAGGATACAGAATTATACAGGTTTGAAAATATCAAATAGAAAGATTTGCCTGTAAACAGGTAAAAAAGCAAAAACAGTAAATAAAGCAATGACTTGCGCTATTGTACCGGTAAGTTTTTATACATCTCATCCCAATCCAGCTAACCCCTATCCGTACAGTGGCAGCTGGTATTGGATGGTCTGCCATGGGTAACATAACTAGTTCTCCTATATTAGACCCATTGCCATGTTCGTCTTTATGACATCACAGAAGCGTTGTCCACGAGTCATGGAATGTTCCGCAAGAACGGTCAGTGCGAGGCAAGCAGAGATAGAGAGGAGAGCTGAACACTAACCCAGAGCGACTTGTAAATCACTTTTTACTTGTTTTGTTTATTTTTTTTACTTTTATTTCTTTTTTTTGGGAGTGTTTTCTACCATCCGCACACACTTTTGTGTGTGTGGAGGGGAAGGCAGCCTAATGGCTGCACCCGTAGCTGGAGGAAAGTTCCAACCACGGAGACGTCTCCCACATGCCAGGACATCCCTATACAGTCAGAGGCCTGAACACCACCAAAGGCCAACTGGCTTCACGGGGTATGTGATGGCAGTGCTTTATTATATCGTGTCAATTATTAAATGCCTGTTCAAAACACCAGAAAAGGCAAAGGACCGATATTCCAGACTGAAAAGTCCACCACCATATCCTACAATGCCCGAAATAGGCCGATTCGTACAACCTGCAGCAAACATCAGCGCAGAGCCAGAGGGTATGAAGGAACGCCTGATACTCACCAGAACAGTAGATGAGGAAGAGACAACAGCCACATTGCCCAGGAGCCCATCCCCATGCACCTGGATGGAGCTAACTCCCTCTCAAGCACGTATACTCCTCAGTATGCCTTACGACCATCAACCGCGTATTAAGGTGACTGCTAAACAAGGCTACAATCCTACACCACACCTGCCAGTCAGCTATACCACTGGAAAGATCATGCAAGTAATGCTGATGAGCCCACAGGATGTACAACGTGCCTACAAGAGAGATTTGGGTTTCCTTCCAAGTCCTAGGAAGATCATTCTCCCGAGAAGAGAATTCCGCGGCACTTTGATTTAGCCGGCGGAAAATGTAGTGGCGAGTTGCTTGCAGCAAGCACATACCATCTTCTGCACAGCTGCTTCTTAGACAGATTTTCCGGTTTTGACTATGGCTTGATCAATGGATCATGTTTCTATACTGCCGCCTGCCCTGACCTCTGCTTGTTTAAAGTTATGCATCTACACTGCCGCCTGCCCTGACCTTTGCTTGCTCAATGGATTATGTTTTTGAACTGCCGCCTGCCTGACCTCTGCTTGCTCAATGGATTGTTTCTGCACTGCCGCCTGCCTTCACCTCTGCTTGCTCAATGGATTATGTTTTTGAACTGCCGCCTACCCTGACCTCTGCTTGCTCAATGGATTATGTTTCTGCACTGCCGCCTGCCTTGACCTCTGCTTGCTCAGTGGATTATGTTTTTGAACTGCCGCCTGCCCTGACCTCTGCTTGCTCAATGGATTATGTTTTTGAACTGACGCCTGCCCTGACCTCTGCTTGCTCAATGGATTATGTTTCTGCACTGCCGCCTGCCTGACCTCTGCTTGCTCAATGGATTATGTTTTTGAACTGCCGCCTGCCCTGACCTCAGCTTGCTCAATGGATTATGTTTCTGCACTGCCGCCTGCCCTGACCTCAGCTTGCTCAATGGATTATGCTTCTGCACTGCCGCCTGCCCTGACCTCTGCTTGTTTCCGGTTATTAATCTGTGATACTAATAAAAATGTATATTATTCTGCACTATATGGACTGTGGGTCGTTTTTTTTCTTTGGTTTTATGGTTGTTTCCGGTTATGTTTTTGCACTGCTGCCTGCCCTGACCTCTGCTTGTTTCCGGTTATGTTTCTGCACTGCTGCCTGCCCTGACCTTTGCTTGTTTCTGACTACTCATTTGCCTGCTGATTTTGTACTTCTTCCTCAATGCCTGCACTTTTAAGACCCCAGTAGAGCTAATTTATATAAATCCTGCATCCTAACAATGAAGCCGGGTTATAGGGCTTCTGATCACAATGGTAGGATGATGCCTCAATGTGAAGAAGGGTAGCACCAGTTCTTCACCTAACAGTATGGAATGCTTATCTAAAAAAATGAAAAAGGAACAGTACAGTATAGACAAAGGTCCCATAAACTCAACAAGAACAAACCATTAAGAACTTTAAGCATAAACATGTGAGACAACAAACCAAGTGGCTCAGAATACCACATCCGACCCAACCAGCAGTTTTGTTGAAGGTATTTTCCTCTGATCTTTCGTTAAGAGGGTACAACATCTCAAATACATTAGACTGGTGTGGGTCTCCAACCATTTAGGAACCCTCAAATCAATAGTACAGGGGTCTTGAATCAGCCACAAAATTGCTTCAGGAAGAATTGGGTGGAGCACTGGTTTCATATGTACCCTGCCGCTCATGTCAAGGTCTATGAAAATAACCAAACACAAGGCTGAGTACTCAGATCTTATAGGAACCTCCCCAATAGTGAATGGCCATCTGTACATTCATAGTTCCCCAGGTCTGTAGACAGATGCGGGTTTCACGTCCGGGACCTCTGCCTATCAGACATTTATAGAATATTTTATGGATAACACATAAATGTATGGGAAAACTCCTCTTGTAAATAGTGCGCCTCAAGTTTCTTCTGCTGTTTGCAGTGGAATGTAGTCATCATAGCTAATATGAGGGAAGGATTCCTGAGAGGGGGTATACATCTACTATATCCATATTCTGTGGATATCTACCCTAATAAAGCTTATGGACGGTGAGTGCAGTGATGAGACCGACCCTTTATCAACATGTTCTGTCCCACAAACTAATGTAGTACACTGCACTGACCGCCGATAGACTTTATTCTCCAAAGACAATTTAAGTTTGTTATATGTATTAAAATACTTTTTTTCCCAGAATTATCTAAGAATTATCGACAAGGAAAATGGACTCAAGATAAAGCTTAGAAACATATATTTCTTTACAGCTCCTGATATAGGTATTGCGGTCTTTAAAAACAGTAGTCCCCAACTTCTGCCTCCTCAGCAAGTTATCCCCTAGCCATTGGTAGATCATAACTTGCTGATTACGGGTGTTTCACTGCCAGGACCCCCACCAATCCTAAGAACAGGGTGTCTGGAACAAGCGGCTGTTAAGAATGCGCAACAACACTTCTTTCATTATGGGACAATGATGGGGCTGATATGCTGATGATGGACTATGATGGGGCTGATGTGCTGATGATGGACTATGATGGGGCTGATGTGCTGATGATGGACTATGATGGGGTTGATGTGCTGATGATGGACTATGATGGGGCTGATGTGCTGATGATGAACTATGATTGGGATGATGAAGTCTGCAATAACAGAGCATAGCAGTACAACCCCTTAGCCTGGAGTGCCCTAACAAATAGCTGGGGAGGGTCCGAGCTCACAGTCAGACCTTAGAAGAAGAGTTAATAGTTTTGTTTCTTCTGTCTTAAAGGACAAAAAAGGCTTACAGTATATACTCGCGTATAAGTCGAGATTTTCAGCCCATTTTTTGGGGCTGAAAGTCCCCCTCTCGGCTTATACGCGAGTCATATACCGGGGGTCGGCCAGGGAGGGGGAGCGGGAGGGGGTGTCGGAGATCATACTCACCTCTCCTGGCATGTTTCTGCAGCCCCCCGTGCTTATTCCATCTTCTCGGCGCTGTTCTTCCTGCTTTCAGCGGTCACGTGGTACGCTCATTACCCTCATTAATATGTACATATGTAATGAGCGGCACCACGTGACCGCAGAAAGCAGGAAGAACAGCACTGAGAAGATGGAACAAGCACGGGGGGCTGCAGAGACATGCCAGGAGAGGTGAGTATAACGGGGGGAGCCATATTCACCTGTGCCCCATTCCACCGCTGCGCATCGCTCTCCTGTCTTGCTTCCTCTGGCAGTGACGTTAAGGTCAGAGGGTGCCATGACGTAGTTAGCAGGCGCCCTCTGCCTGAACAGTCACTGCAGAGCCAGCAACGCTGAGGAGCAGCAGCTGCAGCAGTGACAAGGTGAGTATATAGTTTTTTTTTTCATTTTTTTAATTGAGGCTGCGGCAGCAGCATTGTAAGGGGCCACTAATCACTGTGCAGCAATACAAGGGGCCACTCATCACTGTGCAGCATTATAAGGGGCCACTCATCACTGTGCAGCATTATAAGGGGCCACTCATCACTGTGCAGCATTATAAGGGGCCACTCATCACTGTGCAGCATTATAAGGGGCCACTCATCACCTTGCAGCATTATAAGGGGCCACTCATCACCGTGCAGCATAATAAGGGGCCACTAATCACCGTGCAGCATAATAAGGAGCCACTAATCACTGCAGCATTTCAAGGGGCCACTAATCACTGTGCAGCATTATAAGGGGCCACTCATCACTGTGCAGCATTACAAGGGGCCACTCATCACTGTGCAGCATTACAAGGGGCCACTAATAACTGTGCAGCATTACAAGGGGCCACTAATCACTGTGCAGCATTACAAGGGGCCACTAATCACTGTGCAGCATTACAAGGGGCCACTAATCACTGTGCAGCATTATATGGGGCCAGTAATCACTGTGCAGCATTATATAGGGCCAGTAATCACTGTGCAGCATTATATGGGGCCACTCATCACTGTGCTGCATTATAAGAGGCCACTCATCACTGTGCAGCATTATAAGGGGGCCTCTCATCACTGTGCAGCATTATACGGGGCCACTAATCACTGTGCAGCATTACAAAGGGCCACTAATCACCGTGCAGCATAAGGGGCCACTAATCACTGCATTTCAAGGGGCCACTAATCACTGTGCAGCATTATAAGTGGCCACTAATCACCGTGCAGCATTGTAAGGGGCCACTAATCAATGTGCAGCATTATAAGGGGCCACTAATCACTGTGCAGCATTATAAGGGGCCACTAATCACTGTGCAGCATTATAAGGGGCCACTAATCACTGTGCAGCATTATAAGGGGCCACTAATCATTGTGCAGCATTATAAGGGTCCACTCTCCATGCAGCATTATAAGGGGCCACCAATCACTGTGCAGCATTATATGGGGCATATGTTATTATGGACCATGTTATAGGGCTACCATTATTCACTGTGCAGCATTATTAGGCATATTTTTGTATGGAGCATCTTATGGAACCCATCATGAACTTTATGGAGCATTATATGGGGCCATCATGAACTTTATGGAGCATCTTATGGGGCCCATTTTATTTTTGAAATTTACCAGTAGCTTCGGCATTTTCCACCCTAGGTTTATAGGCGAGTCAATAAGTTTTCCCAGTTTTTTGTGACAAAATTAGGGTGGTCGGCTTATACATGGGTCGGCTTATACACGAGTATATACGGACTTCTAAAGAAAATTGCCCCCAAGTTATTTTGAGCGACCCCGCCTGCTGTACCATCCTTGTGATTTACGAGAACGTTTCTCACTTCCTGCTAGGACAGCGGAAACCCAAGGAGTAAAGAGAGAAGGTCCTTATGGCTGCATGGAGTAATGCTGGAAATCTCTAAGTCTGCGGGGACAACAGAGACTTTAGAAGAAGGCAAACCAAGGTTTAGTGCTAGCACT
Source organism: Dendrobates tinctorius (assembly GCF_039654945.1). Lineage (NCBI taxonomy): Eukaryota > Metazoa > Chordata > Amphibia > Anura > Dendrobatidae > Dendrobates > Dendrobates tinctorius. Next base: position 1,666,055 of record NW_027361791.1, on the reverse strand, counting down.
AGTGTGAGAGAAGGTTTATACTACAGGACAGAAGTGCTGTAACAGGAAAGAACCTAACAAATAAAAAAGATTGTAGACAAACCAGATTTTGCTATCTATTCATGTCATTGCCTTCCATATTACAGAGAAATTTCCCTAAATCCGGTATCTGATAATCCACAATGATGTATATTCAGGGTCGAACTGGGGTGTCTGGGGCCCACCAGGGGAATGGACTCTAGGGCCCCATCCTACAGCTATATGCTAATATCTGTCAGTCGTTATCCCCATTATAGTGGAGCATCGGCTGTAAAACACAGGCGGCTCCTGTACATCTACTGTGCATCCCCATAACTGGGATGTATAATTACGGTAGTTTACATTAATGTGGTTCTTTGGTTAAAACAATTTATCACCGATCCATGGGCTCTATAGGATAGCTGATCGCATACGTCCGACCATTAGAAACTGCACCGACCGGAAGAATGAGAAAGTTTTATCGTTGATAGGACACTTATCCCCATTTTAAAATGGAGCAGCAGGTTAGATATCTGACCGAAGCTTCATTCATTCTCTTTGGAGCTTCTATAAAAATACAAGTGCAGCCACTGAGGGAATGAATGGATCAGTGGTCAAGTCGGACATGCCACTCCAGTCTAATGGGGATAAAAAGTTCCACATTTTGCTGAATGGGTCCAAGTAGTTAGACCCCCCCAATCAATACGTTATCACTTGTCCTGTGAATAGGAGATTACGTTTTTCCACAGGAAACCCCTGTAAGTGCATCTCTGCCGCTGTTTACAAAGTATTTAATCTCTAATGGAAATAAAGAATATTCTCCTAATTAATATCAGAGAAGACTAATGACCGTCAAACACAACACAATCCACTGTACCAAGACCAATAATACCACATACAGGGGAGAAATACCACCACACCATGACCAGACCACATAGTACCCGCATCATATCACATAAAAGGCACAAATACAACCACACCATGACCAGACCACATATTACCACCACATAGTGACCGAATAATATGACATATTACCAGCATATAGGGACCAAATAATAATTCATACACGGAGAAATACTTCCACACTGTGAACAGTCCACAAATTACCACCACTTATTGATGGAATACTACAGTACTGATTATGAATACAAACCACAATAATAACAACACTGTTATTACCACCAGTGACATTATACACAGTACCTCTGTATATAGTGTCAGTGTACAGGTAATATAGTGATTACCAGTGACATTATACACAGGAGCTCAGTGATCACTGGCAACATTATTGTCAAGGTTTGCTCAGCTTGTGGGATTAGGTAGTTCAGAGGTTAATGTGGATGGCCTCACTCTGAGATTCTGGGAGGCTTTTTAAAGCCTCATTGTGGGCTCATTCCTCATCGTTTATACTCAGACCCTTGGCCGAGTGTGTGTGACCCTGGTGTGCTTTGTGACTGTAATACTTTATGCTTGTTTGGTTTTGATCTGGTTCTGTCCCTGTTACGAGTTCTGCCTGTCCCTCTTGTACTGCGTTGCTATCTCTGTGTATGACTCATTGCCTATGACCTGACTATTCTCTGATTGCCCCTCTTGTACTGTGCAGCTATCTCCATGTATGACTCATTGCTTACATTCTGACTACTCTCTGCTCGCCCCTCTGGTATCGCGCCGCCCTCTCCATGTATGACCGCCCGTTTGTCTGACCTGAGTTCCCCTCGCCTCTACTCCAGGATTCCTGTAGTAGAGTCCTACAATCATCTTCAGAAGTGGGACACTAAGCCTCGCCCCCTGTGGTCACATGATCGTAGGTCCTTGTACTTCTTACTACCTTCAGCATCGCAGGTCCCGTCTGCCTCAACTTTCCCTGCAGTATCGGACCCCGGGCCCTCCCGCAGTAGGGGTGAGTCACGCTGCTCAGCCATGGCAGTTCGCCGACGCTGACAGGATCCTGATATTTATACACAGAAGATCTGCATACAGTGTCAGTGTAATACAGTGACCACCAGTGAAATTATACACAGGAGCTTTTGGAAGTGCATTGAGCAGCAGGGTGGTTTGCTGGTGAAGGGAAAAAAAATCTCTTTAAATCTTCTGCCTGAGCGAGTGTAAGCGAGCTGAGTGTGACCTGAGCGTCAGTGCGAACGGTGGTAAGTGTGTGACTTGTGATTCAGTGACTTTGGATTCAGGGAGTTTGCAAAGGAGGTATTACTGAATTGCTGTTATATTTTATTAATACTTTTTATTTATTTTTACTTAGCTTTTCTGTCTGGTGCAATCCCCATTAGGAATGTGCTCCACTATTGCCAATGCCATCCAGTGTACGTCTTGACGCATGTACGCAATCCTTGACCAGCCAGTCGAGGGTGCATACTGCTGTGCGAGATGTGAGCACATTGTGCATTTGGAAGCCCAGATACTGGATTTAAATGTGCAGCTGGCAACACTGAGATCAATAGACAATATGGAAAGGAGACTTCTACTCACTGAGCAGACGCTCAATGAGATAGATGAGGGGGGGATGCTAGGTTGGAGCTGCAGGACAGTGAAGCAGTAAGATGGGTGACAGTTAGAAGGTGGGGTAGACAGAAGAGTGCCAGGGAGGCTAGTCCTGATCTGGCACAACCCAATAAGTTTGCCAAGTTGGCAGATGAGGGGAGTGTCAGTGCAGGGGTAGCACTGCTGCAGCAAGGCATGTCCTCTGAAAGCCAGAGGAGTATATGCTCCAGTAAGGGGAGAAATAGGAGAGCAGGGCAGGCCAGACAGGTGCTGGTAGTGGGGGACTCAATTATTAGGGGAACAGATAGGGCAATCTGTCACAAAGAAAGGGATCGTCGAACGGTGTGCTGCCTATCTGGCGCGCAAGTCTGACACATCGCTGACCGGGTTGACAGATTACTGGGAGGGGCTGGTGAGGATCCAGCGGTCATGGTGCACATTGGTACAAATGACACAGAGGTAGGTGGAAGGTCCTTAAAGATGATTTCAGGGAATTAGGCTGCAATCTTAAGGCAAGGACTTCCAAGGTGGTATTTTTGGAAATATTTCCTGTACCACGTGCCACGCCAGAGAGGAGATTAGGGAAGTTAATAAGTGGTTCAAGAATTAGTGTAGGAAGGAGGGGTTTGGGTTCCTGGAGAACTGGGCCGACTTCTCAGTTGGCTACAGGTTCTACGCTAGGGACGGGCTGCACCTCAATGGGGAGGGTGCAGCTGTGCTGGGGAAAAAAATGGCTAGAAGGGTGGAGGAGTGTTTAAACTTGGAACTAGGGGAGGGTATTCATTTTATAAGAGGGGAAGACTGTGTAGATAGAGACCTGGGCACAAATAATGAAATTGGAGGTGGTAGTGGCATGGGGGGTGAGGTTAGAACAGTTAATAATTTAAGAAATAGAGGTACAGACATACATAAAGTGCATGTATACAAATGCCAGAAGCCTCGCCAACAAAATGGAGGACTTAGAATTAATTTTGTTGGAAGATAAGGTATATTGCACCCCCTCATAGGGTATAAGGCTGCCCCCTCATAGGGTATAATGCTTCTCCCCCCTCATAGGGTATAATGCACCCCCTCATAGGGTATAATGCTGCCCCCTCATAGGGTATAACACTAGATAGATAGATAGATATGTGATAATTAGATGTATAGATAGATAATAGATAGATAGATCTATGGATAGACAGATAGAAATAAAGATATAAAGATAATAGATAGTGAAAGATATAGGTAGCTATAGAGATAGATAGATAGACCTAGATAGATATAGATAGATAAATAGATAGATAGGGGATAAATAGATATATGGATAGATAGATAGATATAAAGATAATAGATAGTGATAGCTATAGATAGGTATATAGATAGATAGATAGGGGATAAATAGATAGATCTATGGATACATGATATATAGATGGATAGATATAAAGATAATAGATAGAGATAGATATAGATAGGTATAGAGATAGATGGATATAGACTATTTATATCTATCTATATCTACCTCTATATCTATCTATCTATCTATATCTATCTCTATATCTAAGATAGAGACAGATAGATATAGAGATAGAGATATAGATATACAGATAGAAATAGATAGATATAGAGATATATAGATATAGACAGATAGATATAGAGATAGATATAGATAGATATAGAGATATATAAAAAACAAACCACAATACTCACCTCTCCTCCTGCTCCCACGCTGATGACGGCTTCAGTGTCAGCAGCTGACCCGTCTGCCAGACACACAGCGGGTGCGCGATGAAGTGACGTCATCGCGCATCGGCTGTGAGTCAGGAGCAGAGGGGACTGATGGGAGAGAGATGCTCTCTATTCCACTGAAATTGAGCGCAGCGCCGGCTGCCTAGGTTGGGGAGCGGGGCCCCGGGGTGAGTGGAGGCCGAGAGTGAATGAATATTCATTTCTCTTTAGTAGTGGGGACAGTGGCTCCTGCCTCCTGACACCCGCTGCTGCTCCGCTGGCAGGGCCCCCATAGCAGCTGTGTGGCACTGGCTGGGGGCCCCTGGAGCAGTGGGGGCCCTAGGCAACTGCTGTCCCTGTATACCAGTAGAGGTGCCAGGGCCCACCAGATGCCAGGGCCCACCGGAGAATCAGTCCGACGCTACCTGTCTGTATATATAATGTCAGTGTACAAGTAATAGAATGATCACTGGAGACATACACAGGAGTTCTGTATATAGTGTATAGTGTACAGGTAATACAGTGACTCACCAGTAACATTATACACAGGAGCTTTGCATATAGTCAGCGTACAGGTAATACAAGGATCACCAGTGACATTATACACAGGAGCTCTGTATATACTATATAATGTAAGTGTCCAGGTAAATCACTGACTTACCAGTGACCTCTGTATTTGTAGCGATTCATCTTCGCTTTTCTTCCTCTTCCAGTGTAAAATAATGCATATCCTGTAAAATACTCAGGACTAGTTACCAGATAAAAATATAGTGGTTTATTTGGTTTCTTCCATCAAAGAAAGGTTATTACAGAAAAACAGGTGAATAAAAATAAGTGAAAGAGATATTGTCCATTGTTCATAGCAAAAGCTTTCCATCTTCATTCTCTGAGATCCCACATGGCAAAAGCAACATGTATTCTTCTTCTCTCCGAGATCCTGAATAGCAAATGCCTGCTGTGTCTCAGTTTGGCTTCTCACATCGCCGTCAAGTAATATACCAGCTGTTGAGTTATGTCATGGCCCAACACAGGCGACATCTTCGTGTCTGTCTCTCATGATGGTGAGGGAAGAAGAGCAGCGACCTCTACAGTTAGCCATGAATTATATACGTCTCCTAAAGCACGTGGTCTCTACATATATGGAGCTGTCTTTCTACCATGAGCCAAGCTTAAAAATAGCCTATGTCATGTAAGCTAAAGCATTCTACAGAACTGGGTCTTATAAGAAATTAACGGATTATTAATATTTAACAATTCCCCCTTTTGAGGGAGACAGACATTAATTGGAACCCTCAAATATAACGATCTTTTTTCTTCTTTTCTTCTTCTTTGACAAAATAATTTAATATTAATAATAATAATAATAATAATAATATTATATTACCGTTATAAGTACTCAATGACATAATTGATGTGAATTCATGTTATGGTAAGCCGTGAACAATATTCATATAAAATATGTATAATTATACTTCCCTAAGTCTAAATTGAAGCATCTCAGGTCCAGTCATCATCATCTGATGTCATCTGGTCTTCATTTTGATGTCTTCTGTCTTCTTCTTGGTTCTTTTAAAAATACAGTTTTCTTATAGCATATAGATGTGTTGTGTATCAAATCAAAGTCCATAATTTCGAAAACAAAGTCTATGCAGCTTTAATATCTGTGCAGTGTTATCTTTAAAAACCTGGGCTTACATTGGCTCGCCTTGGATATTCTGGAATCCTCCATCGGAACTGGTCTTTGAACAGGTGTGACGTCTTTGGTCAGCAAAGCAAGGGTTAAAATGACTCTTCCTTGCTAAACATAGCACCATAACCAGTCCTTGTCCTAATGCACAGGACATATGTCAGGGTTGTAGCTTCCTGATAATTACCTTCATTGTTCACCAGCTTTCATCGAAGCTTTTCAGGTGATTGAAAACCTCTGGAACTTGATAAGAACGTGATAACACCGTTCATCTCAGCATCATAGGATCATCGTCCTCTGGTTGTCAGGTTAGACACTTTAATTGTGACTGTCAGTGGTGGATACTGCACTTGTGACTGTCAGTGGTGGATACTGCACTTGTGACTGTCAGTGGTGGATACTGCACTTGTGACTGTCAGTGGTGGATACTGCACTTGTAATTAACAGTCTATTACTCAGTAATCATAGCTTTGTTACCTTCTGGGATTTCTGGATCGCGGCATTCTTCTTCTTGCAACTGATAAAAATCAATGAAGTTTAGAAATGTGAAAAGTCTTTATTAACATAATTTCAGTATCTTGCTTGAAGTCTTCATTCCCTATTCTATACCAAATCTGGTAATTTTCTATCCTATAATATCACAGCGTACCATAGCAATCAGTAATATCCATATAATTATTATCAGAATTTGTACCATATATGGATTTCAATATTTGAAATAATAAACCAATAATAAGTGATAATACATTATTATCCATTTTTTTCATGTGATAGAACATTTTTATGTCATAGGTGTAATTACCTTTTTCAACCCATAGGTGTCACTGTGTTTTATGTAACCAGTGTTTTCATCTTTATTAATAAGGAATATATTTATTATACTAATAATATGTAGGAATGTAAAGCCATGAACCAAAATAAGAATATATGAGTGAGCGAATGAATGAATAAAAGAATTGTTGCATATAACTCAGAAGTGAAACATTTTCCTTAGTAATAGAACCATATAATTGCTATATTTAATGAAGCAATATTCTCAGTAGATATTACTTTACTAAATATTGGTGAAAGAATTAAAAATAATGAAAAATAAAAATAAAAATAAGAATAAGGCCTTTATGTTGATGCAGAGTAGTTATGTCTTCAGTAACATATACCCTTAATATTTCCATGATCTGGATTATTTCATAATTGTCATAAACTTGTGTTACCAAAATATTCAAATTATGCAACTTTGCATGTAATTCCTCTTAGTGTAAAGAAATGAATCCTTATAATACTTGTTATTATACCCAATACTTATACCATTGTACCTTATTAATATTTTTTTCCTATTAAAATGTGTGAAGAAGAGGTATTAATCAAATGTGATGATGTAGTCAGGATAAAAAAACATATTTCCCCCTTAATACCAAAAAATATTGTTTAGTAATAATTCATTTATCAAAACCAAAATTAAAAATAATTAATTTATAAATTGTGTAAATATTATACTTGCTTATACCATTATTTGTCTGAAGATGTGTAACCATTAAAATTAATTTGAATATCATAAAATTATCCTTTGGAAAAATTAATTTGCATAAACCATTTTGATGTGCGATTGCACTTTGCACTTATCCACTATTAACTAAATCAAGAAATAATTACTATAGAAATATAGAAATATATGTTTGTATAGATAATATTTCATTATGTATCTTAATATTCTAATAATTTCCTAAAGATAAAAGCTTTGGGGGTTTTGTTTTTTTTTTTTCTTTCTCTCATGCATTCAGGATCCTGAGGTCTCACAAACGTATCACATTACTCGCTCAGCAGCTGCTCATACACTCAGTCACTGTCACTTATTAACTTTAAACCAAATACCTCACATATGAAGGTGTGATGAATACACGTATTTTAACCCAAATTATCCTAATTATCAATGCATTGTAAACTATTTCAATTTAGTCTCTTAATATTTCTTTGAATATTCCTCCACATTACATAAATATATGTTGTATAGCTATACTTGACATTTAGGCCTGGAAAAAAAATTCCATTGGTTTGCAAAAGTTGAGAAAATTCTTTCCCTATGAAACAAGGACATAGTATACTGGTCTGGTATACTTATTATTAGAACAAGGTTGAAATTTTCACCTGTTGAGGTTGTCATTCAAACCATGCAGTAAAAAAGCACACACAAGAACATTTTAAAAAGCAATTGGTTATTTCCTTTTAAGGGTTAGATATATAAAATCATGCAATTATTGCAACATCCTGTGTAAATAAAGGCATAAATCCTTGGAAGAGAATTTTTCTCGATTAAGTCCTGCTTTGAAATGAAAATTCTAAGGAAACATAAAAAAATAAGGTTAATATCATATTCATATTCTAAATATTATTACTGATGTAGATTTTAATTTTCATTAAAAAATACAGTTCTACTATTTCTACTTCTACAAACACTCTATATATATACTGTATGACTATGTATATATCCACAAACCATAAAACTACAGGATTATACTCTATAACTCACTAATTGTATAACACTGTTACACAATATATATTACTTTTTTCCTAGCCAATTCCTACACCCATACTTATTTCTCTGCAAAAAATATCCTGAAAGGTTCTTGCCATTTTAAAACTGATAGATTCTTGGAGCAGAGTATTCAGTTTACAGGCCATGATGTCACTCACCACCTGTTTCTGTCTGTTAAATTCGGCCATCTTTGTTACAGAAAGAAAATCAGAACTCATCATTTTTCTTAATTCAATTTGTGTCTTTTCGGTGTTCTTTTGCATCATTCCATATGGTTTATAACAAACATGTGATTTTCTTTTTCTTTCTTCGTAGATTTGATTTTGGGGAAAACTCATTTTAGAAGGTTTTGCTAATACCGGCTTCTGATAAGATTTTACTCTGCCTGTCTTTACAAAATTAGCACAATTTACTTTCCTCTCACGATTCTCGTGTTTTCTGGCAAAATCAAGGGATTGCGCACATTCAAACAAAGAATCTTTTTGTGACGCAATAACACGAGATGCAGGATTTAGAAACCAAAATTTGCTTACAAAACTCCTTATGAGGGACGGTGTTTTGACATTCTCACTCAGCATTGTATACAAACGTTCATATATGGACATGAACGTAAAAATACATTCCTTCCGACCAATCCTTAATTTTTGAAGAATATCAATATCTGGATGATTTTCATTTGATGAACAAAAAATGAGAATTTTTAATCTGTCCTTATCAGTTAAATTCTCATGTGTCTCACCAGATAACTTTAAAGACAATCTCCTAGCAAAATTTACAGGGATCCACATTTTGAACAACTGATTCTTCTCCTCGTTAGATAAATCAAAGTTATCAGAACAACTTTCAAAGATCTCAGAGTTTCTACAGACATCTATTTTGTTGTCATAAGCAGGAATTATTTGGCATATTTTTATCAAATTCTTCCTCACGCTACTTCGGATTTGGGCCTGTGAGTCTTCTATTTTTAGTGGTACGTCTTTCCCTTGTACGTCCTCTACGTCAGTTCTGAAGTCTCCTCCTACTTCTCCATCTTGTTCCACGTCTGCAAGGTCACCTTCAATGGCTGCTACAGACACTTGATTACAGTCAATCTCCCTAACTTTACAGCCAATCTCGAGAACATCACAACAATCATTTTTGGATTTCTCTGACACAGATCTATGAAATATATCTACCATCTGTAGAATATTTTTTAATCTCTCTCTTTCTCTATTGAAAAACTTAGAATCTAACCTCTGATTCTCGAGTTCACACTCGGCATATAAACTTAACCATAAAACTTCTGAATTAGAATTGTCTACAGACTTAAATTTCAATTTACTCTGCTTAGCAAGACAATTAATGACATCCATTTTATCTTACCTTGAAATGTCTCAGCTCCTTTGATGGACAACGCTGGGTTCCTGTCTTCACACGTCTGGCTTAGGTCTGGTACTTTTGGCACTTGTAGTACTTCTCAATCTATCTGGTACTTCTTACTTCTAGGTTCTATGTGATTCTTGTAAGTAGTGGAATTCCCGATAACTTGCACATATGATTTGACGTTAGCAAAGTCCAATCCCCCGTGTGTGCAAGTGGAGGGAAACCCGCAAAAAAGTACAAAAATTCAGATCTGGCTGGCTCTCCAATGTAAAATAATGCATATCCTGTAAAATACTCAGGACTAGTTACCAGATAAAAATATAGTGGTTTATTTGGTTTCTTCCATCAAAGAAAGGTTATTACAGAAAAACAGGTGAATAAAAATAAGTGAAAGAGATATTGTCCATTGTTCATAGCAAAAGCTTTCCATCTTCATTCTCTGAGATCCCACATGGCAAAAGCAACATGTATTCTTCTTCTCTCCGAGATCCTGAATAGCAAATGCCTGCTGTGTCTCAGTTTGGCTTCTCACATCGCCGTCAAGTAATATACCAGCTGTTGAGTTATGTCATGGCCCAACACAGGCGACATCTTCGTGTCTGTCTCTCATGATGGTGAGGGAAGAAGAGCAGCGACCTCTACAGTTAGCCATGAATTATATACGTCTCCTAAAGCACGTGGTCTCTACATATATGGAGCTGTCTTTCTACCATGAGCCAAGCTTAAAAATAGCCTATGTCATGTAAGCTAAAGCATTCTACAGAACTGGGTCTTATAAGAAATTAACGGATTATTAATATTTAACATCCAGCCAGGACACGTTTGCTGCAGAAAATAACACACTATACTTGATCACTTCTAGACCACATTCCCCACTTTCCCCCCCGACTTCTACACTTTATGTGTAAAGGTCAGCCAGGGCAGTAGTCGTGGCTGAGTATTTCGGGTTCGGGCATTGTATACCCTGACCTCCCTCTACAGGAAAACGGTACCTCTTCTCTTGCATGGTACGGTGAATACTCACCGTGCCGTCAGCGTCCCCTTTGCTACGCCGACTTGATGCTGATCCTTGATCCCAATGAATAGAGACACAGTCCAGGGCAACTCTTAACTGAGCAAATTTATTTTCTTCAGGACACAGCACATCCACATAGTTTCCAGCATTTTCATCACAGTAAAGACAGCACATTACTTCATCTTTCCCTTCACTGTTCCTTGCAGTGTTTCCGTTTGACGAAGCGTCTCAGATGGCTCCTCAGTGTCCTCCCTGTATAGCGTCACCACGGTGAAGCGCTCTCCAGCATGTTTCGCCCCGGACATCAGAGATTCAGCCCACGTAGCTTTCCACCACATTCTGGAGTGACCTGCCCGTACCCTTTTACGGTAACCTTCAATCTTCCTCTGTTTACTTACACTCTTTTCCACTTTATTGCTGATTCTGCAGTACCGTGTTCTTCTCTAGATGGCTGGGCATCAGCTTTAACATCACGGGGTAGTTAGGCAGCTCAGGCATATAGCCCACCCGAGCACAAAGGGGTCAGGCCTCTGACTGCCTGAAACTGGAAGACCATCCTGGCTTATTCTCCAGCTATCCCCTCCTACAGTTAACTCCTATATGTCCTACAGCTACATCTACTGTGCAATGAGCTCAGTGCCCCATCTAGTGACCATAGCCCAGACTGCACTGTCCCTACCAAGTACAAGGTGCAGAAACATAGCTTATGCTATATAAATAATACAGCAACATGAAATATACGATAATGCGCAACAATGGTATAACATATATATAAATATATATACAAGTACAACAGCAACATGGGGGTTTAAAGGGGTAAGACTCTCAACCCCTTACACATGTCTACATATTGATATTAGTCATGTATTATACTACAGCACAGGCACCATTTTGATGAATGCAAACCTTTTTTTTGTAACCCCACAAACACCCGGAGCACCAGAATCTCAATAACTGAAATTTACAAATACAGATTACACAACAACCACAAGATGCATTTCATCACCCAGGTCACCTCATTTTAATCAGTATAACAGCGTAGACCTGACACTGTCTGTACTTTACTGTTCACAATCCTGCTGACAGGATCCCTTTAAATCTAAATTTTAATAAGTTTGTTCTTTTCTGCGCTAAACGTCCCCCAAACCCTGAGGACGGCGAGTATACCTTGGTTGTGTTTTGCTGTATGTGTATACAAAAGTAAAAGAAGAGCACCTATCAGGGGCTCAGAAAAGCTGGGTGGCATGTGTGCTAGTGTGTGACCCAGCGCAGGTGTCTCACTGGCCTATCAAAACAGTGACCGATAGCAGCAAACAGTGTGATGTGGATGTGAGAACTGTCTGCGGGGTGCGCTTAGGTGAGTGGACAAAAGAATATGGGAGGTTCACCTTTATAGTAACATCCCAGGGCAGGTGTGTCGTGAGCAAGTGGTGTTCAAGAAATATTGGTGGCAGTGGTTGTGACTTATCCTGACACACAATGTACAGGGAAATGGGAAAATTGTGAAAAAAAACGCAATTCTGACCTTAATTATGTTTACGGCGTACATTATGTGGTAAAAATGACCATGTAATATGATTCTCCTCATCAGTATGATTACAGAGATACTAAACGTGCCCAGATTTTTAAATTATTTTAGTGGTAGAAAAAAAATCAAGACTTTGAAATAAAAAATATGTTGGAGTTTGTGTTGCCATTTTCCGAGACCCGTAGTTTTACTTTTTCGTTCAATAGAGCTATGAGAGGGATTATTTTTTTATAAGGCGAGACGTTATTATGGATATTACTTTGGGATACATATGACATTTTAGTTGCTTGTTACGTATTTTAAGTGGTATTGCAGCGACCAAAAAATACCGCAATGTTGGCGTTTTTAAATTTTTTGTGTTTACCAATTGGGTTAATTATTTTTATATTTTGATAGCTCGGACTTTGCTGGATGTGGCGATATCACTTGACATTTTTTTTTATGTTCATTTTCAATGGAGGAAAATTGAACTTTTATGAGTTTTTTTTTCAGATTTGTTTAAATCTTTTTTTGTTGTTTTACTTTTCTTTTCACTTCATTTATCGCTCCCTAAGGCCCCTTTCACACTTCAGTTTTTTGCAATCAGTCACAATCCGTCAGGTTTTGACAAAAACGGATCCTCAGTTTTTTTTTTGAGGATCCGTTTTTTCCCCATTGACTTGCATTAATGGCGGATTGTGACGGATGGCTGTCCGTTTCATCAGTTTTTTTTTTGAGGATCCGCCAAAAGTTGCTGTCCGTCACCATCCTCAAAGATTTCAAAACGGAGCTTGCAACAAAACTCTCTCTCTCTCTCCTTCCCGACCAGCGTTTCCTTTAAATTTCCTCATTTTCAGGATCCTGTGCCATCCGTTCACATCAGTTCAGAACGGATCCGCTTGTCTGCCTTTTTGGCGGATTTGAACTGATGCAAAAAACTGAAGTGTGAAAGAGGCCTAAGCTGTACTACATACAGGGGCTAATGGTGCAGCAGAAGTGTGAACTTTTTGATGCTTTTGTTTAATATTTTCCACTATAGTATATGGAGAGCATAAAAAACGCATGCAAAATTCCAATGAAGTCTCCAATTGTGGAACTGAAGCATTCCTCTACTAAAAAAAATGCATTCGAAAAAACTGCCACAAAAAAATACAATAAAAAGTTTTGATTGCTTTAGTGCGAATACCTATGGAAACAATGCAGCACTTCTGCACGTGTGAACATGGCCCAGGAGAGACTCTGGACAATTTGTACGTTCTACACCAGGTTCACACTTGGGGTTATTTATTTTTTTATCACTACTTAGAATTACAGACAAATTAAAAAAAGTGATCTGAGCCAATTATATGGAAAAAATACAATATTATTTAACATTTATTCTGAAGCTATATGAAATAATTCCGACTACAGCAATGGTCTGTGCCCATCACGGGTGATCCGTGTTACCGGGAAGAGAGGAGGAGACATTCCTGGAAGGAGCTGACAATAGATACATCACATTATCTCACGTATGAGGATACAGAATTATACAGGTTTGAAAATATCAAATAGAAAGATTTGCCTGTAAACAGGTAAAAAAGCAAAAACAGTAAATAAAGCAATGACTTGCGCTATTGTACCGGTAAGTTTTTATACATCTCATCCCAATCCAGCTAACCCCTATCCGTACAGTGGCAGCTGGTATTGGATGGTCTGCCATGGGTAACATAACTAGTTCTCCTATATTAGACCCATTGCCATGTTCGTCTTTATGACATCACAGAAGCGTTGTCCACGAGTCATGGAATGTTCCGCAAGAACGGTCAGTGCGAGGCAAGCAGAGATAGAGAGGAGAGCTGAACACTAACCCAGAGCGATTGTAAATCACTTTTTACTTGTTTTGTTTATTTTTTTTACTTTTATTTCTTTTTTTTGGGAGTGTTTTCTACCATCCGCACACACTTTTGTGTGTGTGGAGGGGAAGGCAGCCTAATGGCTGCACCCGTAGCTGGAGGAAAGTTCCAACCACGGAGACGTCTCCCACATGCCAGGACATCCCTATACAGTCAGAGGCCTGAACACCACCAAAGGCCAACTGGCTTCACGGGGTATGTGATGGCAGTGCTTTATTATATCGTGTCAATTATTAAATGCCTGTTCAAAACACCAGAAAAGGCAAAGGACCGATATTCCAGACTGAAAAGTCCACCACCATATCCTACAATGCCCGAAATAGGCCGATTCGTACAACCTGCAGCAAACATCAGCGCAGAGCCAGAGGGTATGAAGGAACGCCTGATACTCACCAGAACAGTAGATGAGGAAGAGACAACAGCCACATTGCCCAGGAGCCCATCCCCATGCACCTGGATGGAGCTAACTCCCTCTCAAGCACGTATACTCCTCAGTATGCCTTACGACCATCAACCGCGTATTAAGGTGACTGCTAAACAAGGCTACAATCCTACACCACACCTGCCAGTCAGCTATACCACTGGAAAGATCATGCAAGTAATGCTGATGAGCCCACAGGATGTACAACGTGCCTACAAGAGAGATTTGGGTTTCCTTCCAAGTCCTAGGAAGATCATTCTCCCGAGAAGAGAATTCCGCGGCACTTTGATTTAGCCGGCGGAAAATGTAGTGGCGAGTTGCTTGCAGCAAGCACATACCATCTTCTGCACAGCTGCTTCTTAGACAGATTTTCCGGTTTTGACTATGGCTTGATCAATGGATCATGTTTCTATACTGCCGCCTGCCCTGACCTCTGCTTGTTTAAAGTTATGCATCTACACTGCCGCCTGCCCTGACCTTTGCTTGCTCAATGGATTATGTTTTTGAACTGCCGCCTGCCTGACCTCTGCTTGCTCAATGGATTGTTTCTGCACTGCCGCCTGCCTTGACCTCTGCTTGCTCAATGGATTATGTTTTTGAACTGCCGCCTACCCTGACCTCTGCTTGCTCAATGGATTATGTTTCTGCACTGCCGCCTGCCTTGACCTCTGCTTGCTCAGTGGATTATGTTTTTGAACTGCCGCCTGCCCTGACCTCTGCTTGCTCAATGGATTATGTTTTTGAACTGACGCCTGCCCTGACCTCTGCTTGCTCAATGGATTATGTTTCTGCACTGCCGCCTGCCTGACCTCTGCTTGCTCAATGGATTATGTTTTTGAACTGCCGCCTGCCCTGACCTCAGCTTGCTCAATGGATTATGTTTCTGCACTGCCGCCTGCCCTGACCTCAGCTTGCTCAATGGATTATGCTTCTGCACTGCCGCCTGCCCTGACCTCTGCTTGTTTCCGGTTATTAATCTGTGATACTAATAAAAATGTATATTATTCTGCACTATATGGACTGTGGGTCGTTTTTTTTCTTTGGTTTTATGGTTGTTTCCGGTTATGTTTTTGCACTGCTGCCTGCCCTGACCTCTGCTTGTTTCCGGTTATGTTTCTGCACTGCTGCCTGCCCTGACCTTTGCTTGTTTCTGACTACTCATTTGCCTGCTGATTTTGTACTTCTTCCTCAATGCCTGCACTTTTAAGACCCCAGTAGAGCTAATTTATATAAATCCTGCATCCTAACAATGAAGCCGGGTTATAGGGCTTCTGATCACAATGGTAGGATGATGCCTCAATGTGAAGAAGGGTAGCACCAGTTCTTCACCTAACAGTATGGAATGCTTATCTAAAAAAATGAAAAAGGAACAGTACAGTATAGACAAAGGTCCCATAAACTCAACAAGAACAAACCATTAAGAACTTTAAGCATAAACATATGAGACAACAAACCAAGTGGCTCAGAATACCACATCCGACCCAACCAGCAGTTTTGTTGAAGGTATTTTCCTCTGATCTTTCGTTAAGAGGGTACAACATCTCAAATACATTAGACTGGTGTGGGTCTCCAACCATTTAGGAACCCTCAAATCAATAGTACAGGGGTCTTGAATCAGCCACAAAATTGCTTCAGGAAGAATTGGGTGGAGCACTGGTTTCATATGTACCCTGCCGCTCATGTCAAGGTCTATGAAAATAACCAAACACAAGGCTGAGTACTCAGATCTTATAGGAACCTCCCCAATAGTGAATGGCCATCTGTATATTCATAGTTCCCCAGGTCTGTAGACAGATGCGGGTTTCACGTCCGGGACCTCTGCCTATCAGACATTTATAGAATATTTTATGGATAACACATAAATGTATGGGAAAACTCCTCTTGTAAATAGTGCGCCTCAAGTTTCTTCTGCTGTTTGCAGTGGAATGTAGTCATCATAGCTAATATGAGGGAAGGATTCCTGAGAGGGGGTATACATCTACTATATCCATATTCTGTGGATATCTACCCTAATAAAGCTTATGGACGGTGAGTGCAGTGATGAGACCGACCCTTTATCAACATGTTCTGTCCCACAAACTAATGTAGTACACTGCACTGACCGCCGATAGACTTTATTCTCCAAAGACAATTTAAGTTTGTTATATGTATTAAAATACTTTTTTTCCCAGAATTATCTAAGAATTATCGACAAGGAAAATGGACTCAAGATAAAGCTTAGAAACATATATTTCTTTACAGCTCCTGATATAGGTATTGCGGTCTTTAAAAACAGTAGTCCCCAACTTCTGCCTCCTCAGCAAGTTATCCCCTAGCCATTGGTAGATCATAACTTGCTGATTACGGGTGTTTCACTGCCAGGACCCCCACCAATCCTAAGAACAGGGTGTCTGGAACAAGCGGCTGTTAAGAATGCGCAACAACACTTCTTTCATTATGGGACAATGATGGGGCTGATATGCTGATGATGGACTATGATGGGGCTGATGTGCTGATGATGGACTATGATGGGGCTGATGTGCTGATGATGGACTATGATGGGGCTGATGTGCTGATGATGGACTATGATGGGGCTGATGTGCTGATGATGAACTATGATTGGGATGATGAAGTCTGCAATAACAGAGCATAGCAGTACAACCCCTTAGCCTGGAGTGCCCTAACAAATAGCTGGGGAGGGTCCGAGCTCACAGTCAGACCTTAGAAGAAGAGTTAATAGTTTTGTTTCTTCTGTCTTAAAGGACAAAAAAGGCTTACAGTATATACTCGCGTATAAGTCGAGATTTTCAGCCCATTTTTTGGGGCTGAAAGTCCCCCTCTCGGCTTATACGCGAGTCATATACCGGGGGTCGGCCAGGGAGGGGGAGCGGGAGGGGGTGTCGGAGATCATACTCACCTCTCCTGGCATGTTTCTGCAGCCCCCCGTGCTTATTCCATCTTCTCGGCGCTGTTCTTCCTGCTTTCAGCGGTCACGTGGTACGCTCATTACCCTCATTAATATGCACATATGTAATGAGCGGCACCACGTGACCGCAGAAAGCAGGAAGAACAGCACTGAGAAGATGGAACAAGCACGGGGGGCTGCAGAGACATGCCAGGAGAGGTGAGTATAACGGGGGGAGCCATATTCACCTGTGCCCCATTCCACCGCTGCGCATCGCTCTGCTGTCTTGCTTCCTCTGGCAGTGACGTTAAGGTCAGAGGGTGCCATGACGTAGTTAGCAGGCGCCCTCTGCCTGAACAGTCACTGCAGAGCCAGCAACGCTGAGGAGCAGCAGCTGCAGCAGTGACAAGGTGAGTATATAGTTTTTTTTTTCATTTTTTTAATTGAGGCTGCGGCAGCAGCATTGTAAGGGGCCACTAATCACTGTGCAGCAATACAAGGGGCCACTCATCACTGTGCAGCATTATAAGGGGCCACTCATCACTGTGCAGCATTATAAGGGGCCACTCATCACTGTGCAGCATTATAAGGGGCCACTCATCACTGTGCAGCATTATAAGGGGCCACTCATCACCTTGCAGCATTATAAGGGGCCACTCATCACCGTGCAGCATAATAAGGGGCCACTCATCACCGTGCAGCATAATAAGGAGCCACTAATCACTGCAGCATTTCAAGGGGCCACTAATCACTGTGCAGCATTATAAGGGGCCACTCATCACTGTGCAGCATTACAAGGGGCCACTCATCACTGTGCAGCATTACAAGGGGCCACTAATAACTGTGCAGCATTACAAGGGGCCACTAATCACTGTGCAGCATTACAAGGGGCCACTAATCACTGTGCAGCATTACAAGGGGCCACTAATCACTGTGCAGCATTATATGGGGCCAGTAATCACTGTGCAGCATTATATGGGGCCAGTAATCACTGTGCAGCATTATATGGGGCCACTCATCACTGTGCTGCATTATAAGAGGCCACTCATTACTGTGCAGCATTATAAGGGGGCCTCTCATTACTGTGCAGCATTATACGGGGCCACTAATCACTGTGCAGCATTACAAAGGGCCACTAATCACCGTGCAGCATAAGGGGCCACTAATCACTGCAGCATTTCAAGGGGCCACTAATCACTGTGCAGCATTATAAGTGGCCACTAATCACCGTGCAGCATTGTAAGGGGCCACTAATCAATGTGCAGCATTATTAGGCATATTTTTGTATGGAGCATCTTATGGAACCCATCATGAACTTTATGGAGCATTATATGGGGCCATCATGAACTTTATGGAGCATCTTATGGGGCCCATTTTATTTTTGAAATTTACCAGTAGCTTCGGCATTTTCCACCCTAGGTTTATAGGCGAGTCAATAAGTTTTCCCAGTTTTTTGTGACAAAATTAGGGTGGTCGGCTTATACATGGGTCGGCTTATACGCGAGTATATACGGACTTCTAAAGAAAATTGCCCCCAAGTTATTTTGAGCGACCCCGCCTGCTGTACCATCCTTGTGATTTACGAGAACGTTTCTCACTTCCTGCTAGGACAGCGGAAACCCAAGGAGTAAAGAGAGAAGGTCCTTATGGCTGCATGGAGTAATGCTGGAAATCTCTAAGTCTGCGGGGACAACAGAGACTTTAGAAGAAGGCAAACCAAGGTTTAGTGCTAGCACTAGTGTGAGAGAAGGTTTATACTACAGGAGAGAAGTGCTGTAACAGGAAAGAACCTAACAAATAAAAAAGATTGTAGACAAACCAGATTTTGCTATCTATTCATGTCATTGCCTTCCATATTACAGAGAAATTTCCCTAAATCCGGTATCTGATAATCCACAATGATGTATATTCAGGGTCGAACTGGGGTGTCTGGGGCCCACCAGGGGAATGGACTCTAGGGCCCCATCCTACAGCTATATGCTAATATCTGTCAGTCGTTATCCCCATTATAGTGGAGCATCGGCTGTAAAACACAGGCGGCTCCTGCACATCTACTGTGCACCCCCATAACTGGGATGTATAATTACGGTAGTTTACATTAATGTGGTTCTTTGGTTAAAACAATTTATCACCGATCCATGGGCTCTATAGGATAGCTGATCGCATACGTCCGACCATTAGAAACTGCACCGACCGGAAGAATGAGAAAGTTTTATCGTTGATAGGACACTTATCCCCATTTTAAAATGGAGCAGCAGGTTAGATATCTGACCGAAGCTTCATTCATTCTCTTTGGAGCTTCTATAAAAATACAAGTGCAGCCACTGAGGGAATGAATGGATCAGTTGTCAAGTCGGACATGCCACTCCAGTCTAATGGGGATAAAAAGTTCCACATTTTGCTGAATGGGTCCAAGTAGTTAGACCCCCCCAATCAATACGTTATCACTTGTCCTGTGAATAGGAGATTACGTTTTTCCACAGGAAACCCCTGTAAGTGCATCTCTGCCGCTGTTTACAAAGTATTTAATCTCTAATGGAAATAAAGAATATTCTCCTAATTAATATCAGAGAAGACTAATGACCGTCAAACACAACACAATCCACTGTACCAAGACCAATAATACCACATACAGGGGAGAAATACCACCACACCATGACCAGACCACATAGTACCCGCATCATATCACATAAAAGGCACAAATACAACCACACCATGACCAGACCACATATTACCACCACATAGTGACCGAATAATATGACATATTACCAGCATATAGGGACCAAATAATAATTCATACACGGAGAAATACTTCCACACTGTGAACAGTCCACAAATTACCACCACTTATTGATGGAATACTACAGTACTGATTATGAATACAAACCACAATAATAACAACACTGTTATTACCACCAGTGACATTATACACAGTACCTCTGTATATAGTGTCAGTGTACAGGTAATACAGTGATTACCAGTGACATTATACACAGGAGCTCAGTGATCACTGGCAACATTATTGTCAAGGTTTGCTCAGCTTGTGGGATTAGGTAGTTCAGAGGTTAATGTGGATGGCCTCACTCTGAGATTCTGGGAGGCTTTTTAAAGCCTCATTGTGGGCTAATTCCTCATCGTTTATACTCAGACCCTTGGCCGAGTGTGTGTGACCCTGGTGTGCTTTGTGACTGTAATACTTTATGCTTGTTTGGTTTTGATCTGGTTCTGTCCCTGTTACGAGTTCTGCCTGTCCCTCTTGTACTGCGTTGCTATCTCTGTGTATGACTCATTGCCTATGACCTGACTATTCTCTGATTGCCCCTCTTGTACTGTGCAGCTATCTCCATGTATGACTCATTGCTTACGTTCTGACTACTCTCTGCTCGCCCCTCTGGTATCGCGCCGCCCTCTCCATGTATGACCGCCCGTTTGTCTGACCTGAGTTCCCCTCGCCTCTACTCCAGGATTCCTGTAGTAGAGTCCTACAATCATCTTCAGAAGTGGGACACTAAGCCCCGCCCCCTGTGGTCACATGATCGTAGGTCCTTGTACTTCTTACTACCTTCAGCATCGCAGGTCCCGTCTGCCTCAACTTTCCCTGCAGTATCGGACCCCGGGCCCTCCCGCAGTAGGGGTGAGTCACGCTGCTCAGCCGTGGCAGTTCGCCGACGCTGACAGGATCCTGATATTTATACACAGAAGATCTGCATACAGTGTCAGTGTAATACAGTGACCACCAGTGAAATTATACACAGGAGCTTTTGGAAGTGCATTGAGCAGCAGGGTGGTTTGCTGGTGAAGGGAAAAAAAATCTCTTTAAATCTTCTGCCTGAGCGAGTGTAAACGAGCTGAGTGTGACCTGAGCGTAAGTGCGAACGAGGTAAGTGTGTGACTTGTGATTCAGTGACTTTGGATTCAGGGAGTTTGCAAAGGAGGTATTACTGAATTGCTGTTATATTTTATTAATACTTTTTATTTATTTTTACTTATCTTTTCTGTCTGGTGCAATCCCCATTAGGAATGTGCTCCACTATTGCCAATGCCATCCAGTGTACGTCTTGCCGCATGTACGCAATCCTTGACCAGCCAGTCGAGGGTGCATACTGCTGTGCGAGATGTGAGCACATTGTGCATTTGGAAGCCCAGATACTGGATTTAAATGTGCAGCTGGCAACACTGAGATCAATAGACAATATGGAAAGGAGACTTCTACTCACTGAGCAGACGCTCAATGAGATAGATGAGGGGGGGATGCTAGGTTGGAGCTGCAGGACAGTGAAGCAGTAAGATGGGTGACAGTTAGAAGGTGGGGTAGACAGAAGAGTGCCAGGGAGGCTAGTCCTGATCTGGCACAACCCAATAAGTTTGCCAAGTTGGCAGATGAGGGGAGTGTCAGTGCAGGGGTAGCACTGCTGCAGCAAGGCATGTCCTCTGAAAGCCAGAGGAGTATATGCTCCAGTAAGGGGAGAAATAGGAGAGCAGGGCAGGCCAGACAGGTGCTGGTAGTGGGGGACTCAATTATTAGGGGAACAGATAGGGCAATCTGTCACAAAGAAAGGGATCGTCGAACGGTGTGCTGCCTATCTGGCGCGCAAGTCTGACACATCGCTGACCGGGTTGACAGATTACTGGGAGGGGCTGGTGAGGATCCAGCGGTCATGGTGCACATTGGTACAAATGACACAGAGGTAGGTGGAAGGTCCTTAAAGATGATTTCAGGGAATTAGGCTGCAATCTTAAGGCAAGGACCTCCAAGGTGGTATTTTTGGAAATATTTCCTGTACCACGTGCCACGCCAGAGAGGAGATTAGGGAAGTTAATAAGTGGTTCAAGAATTAGTGTAGGAAGGAGGGGTTTGGGTTCCTGGAGAACTGGGCCGACTTCTCAGTTGGCTACAGGTTCTACGCTAGGGACGGGCTGCACCTCAATGGGGAGGGTGCAGCTGTGCTGGGGAAAAAAATGGCTAGAAGGGTGGAGGAGTGTTTAAATTTGGAACTAGGGGAGGGTATTCATTTTATAAGAGGGGAAGACTGTGTAGATAGAGACCTGGGCACAAATAATGAAATTGGGGGTGGTAGTGGCATGGGGGGTGAGGTTAGAACAGTTAATAATTTAAGAAATAGAGGTACAGACATACATAAAGTGCATGTATACAAATGCCAGAAGCCTCGCCAACAAAATGGAGGACTTAGAATTAATTTTGTTGGAAGATAAGGTATATTGCACCCCCTCATAGGGTATAAGGCTGCCCCCTCATAGGGTATAATGCTTCTCCCCCCTCATAGGGTATAATGCACCCCCTCATAGGGTATAATGCTGCCCCCTCATAGGGTATAACACTAGATAGATAGATATGTGATAATTAGATGTATAGATAGATAATAGATAGATCTATGGATAGACAGATAGATATAAAGATATAAAGATAATAGATAGTGAAAGATATAGGTAGCTATAGAGATAGATAGACCTAGATAGATATAGATAGATAAATAGATAGATAGGGGATAAATAGATATATGGATAGATAGATAGAAAGATAGATAGATAGATAGATAGATATAAAGATAATAGATAGTGATAGCTATAGATAGGTACTGTATATAGATAGATAGATAGGGGATAAATAGATAGATCTATGGATAGATGATATATAGATGGATAGATATAAAGATAATAGATAGAGATAGATATAGATAGGTATAGAGATAGATGGATATAGACTATTTATATCTATCTATATCTACCTCTATATCTATCTATCTATCTATATCTATCTCTATATCTAAGATAGAGACAGATAGATATAGAGATAGAGATATAGATATACAGATAGAAATAGATAGATATAGAGATATATAGATATAGAGACAGATAGATATAGAGATAGATATAGATAGATATAGAGATATATAAAAAACAAACCACAATACTCACCTCTCCTCCTGCTCCCACGCTGATGACGGCTTCAGTGTCAGCAGCTGACCCGTCTGCCAGACACACAGCGGGTGCGCGATGAAGTGACGTCATCGCGCATCGGCTGTGAGTCAGGAGCAGAGGGGACTGATGGGAGAGAGATGCTCTCTCTTCCACTGCAATTGAGCGCGGCGCCGGCTGCCTAGGTTGGGGAGCGGGGCCCCGGGGTGAGTGAAGGCCGAGAGTGAATGAATATTCATTTCTCTTTAGTAGTGGGGACAGTGGCTCCTGCCTCCTGACACCCGCTGCTGCTCCGCTGGCAGGGCCCCCATAGCAGCTGTGTGGCACTGGCTGGGGGCCCCTGGAGCAGTGGGGGCCCTAGGCAACTGCTGTCCCTGTATACCAGTAGAGGTGCCAGGGCCCACCAGATGCCAGGGCCCACCGGAGAATCAGTCCGACGCTACCTGTCTGTATATATAATGTCAGTGTACAAGTAATAGAATGATCACTGGAGACATACACAGGAGTTCTGTATATAGTGTATAGTGTACAGGTAATACAGTGACTCACCAGTAACATTATACACAGGAGCTCTGCATATAGTCAGCGTACAGGTAATACAAGGATCACCAGTGACATTATACACAGGAGCTCTGTATATACTATATAATGTAAGTGTCCAGGTAAATCACTGACTTACCAGTGACCTCTGTATTTGTAGCGATTCATCTTCGCTTTTCTTCCTCTTCCAGCCAGGACACGTTTGCTGCAGAAAATAACACACTATACTTGATCACTTCTAGACCACATTCCCCACTTTCCCCCCCGACTTCTACACTTTATGTGTAAAGGTCAGCCAGGGCAGTAGTCGTGGCTGAGTATTTCGGGTTCGGGCATTGTATACCCTGACCTCCCTCTACAGGAAAACGGTACCTCTTCTCTTGCATGGTACGGTGAATACTCACCGTGCCGTCAGCGTCCCCTTTGCTACGCCGACTTGATGCTGATCCTTGATCCCAATGAATAGAGACACAGTCCAGGGCAACTCTTAACTGAGCAAATTTATTTTCTTCAGGACACAGCACATCCACATAGTTTCCAGCATTTTCATCACAGTAAAGACAGCACATTACTTCATCTTTCCCTTCACTGTTCCTTGCAGTGTTTCCGTTTGACGAAGCGTCTCAGATGGCTCCTCAGTGTCCTCCCTGTATAGCGTCACCACGGTGAAGCGCTCTCCAGCATGTTTCGCCCCGGACATCAGAGATTCATCCCACGTAGCTTTCCACCACATTCTGGAGTGACCTGCCCGTACCCTTTTACGGTAACCTTCAATCTTCCTCTGTTTACTTACACTCTTTTCCACTTTATTGCTGATTCTGCAGTACCGTGTTCTTCTCTAGATGGCTGGGCATCAGCTTTAACATCACGGGGTAGTTAGGCAGCTCAGGCATATAGCCCACCCGAGCACAAAGGGGTCAGGCCTCTGACTGCCTGAAACTGGAAGACCATCCTGGCTTATTCTCCAGCTATCCCCTCCTACAGTTAACTCCTATATGTCCTACAGCTACATCTACTGTGCAATGAGCTCAGTGCCCCATCTAGTGACCATAGCCCAGACTGCACTGTCCCTACCAAGTACAAGGTGCAGAAACATAGCTTATGCTATATAAATAATACAGCAACATGAAATATACGATAATGCGCAACAATGGTATAACATATATATAAATATATATACAGTACAAGTACAACAGCAACATGGGGGTTTAAAGGGGTAAGACTCTCAACCCCTTACACATGTCTACATATTGATATTAGTCATGTATTATACTACAGCACAGGCACCATTTTGATGAATGCAAACCTTTTTTTTGTAACCCCACAAACACCCGGAGCACCAGAATCTCAATAACTGAAATTTACAAATACAGATTACACAACAACCACAAGATGCATTTCATCACCCAGGTCACCTCATTTTAATCAGTATAACAGCGTAGACCTGACACTGTCTGTACTTTACTGTTCACAATCCTGCTGACAGGATCCCTTTAAATCTAAATTTTAATAAGTTTGTTCTTTTCTGCGCTAAACGTCCCCCAAACCCTGAGGACGGCGAGTATACCTTGGTTGTGTTTTGCTGTATGTGTATACAAAAGTAAAAGAAGAGCACCTATCAGGGGCTCAGAAAAGCTGGGTGGCATGTGTGCTAGTGTGTGACCCAGCGCAGGTGTCTCACTGGCCTATCAAAACAGTGACCGATAGCAGCAAACAGTGTGATGTGGATGTGAGAACTGTCTGCGGGGTGCGCTTAGGTGAGTGGACAAAAGAATATGGGAGGTTCACCTTTATAGTAACATCCCAGGGCAGGTGTGTCGTGAGCAAGTGGTGTTCAAGAAATATTGGTGGCAGTGGTTGTGACTTATCCTGACACACAATGTACAGGGAAATGGGAAAATTGTGAAAAAAAACGCAATTCTGACCTTAATTATGTTTACGGCGTACATTATGTGGTAAAAATGACCATGTAATATGATTCTCCTCATCAGTATGATTACAGAGATACTAAACGTGCCCAGATTTTTAAATTATTTTAGTGGTAGAAAAAAAATCAAGACTTTGAAATAAAAAATATGTTGGAGTTTGTGTTGCCATTTTCCGAGACCCGTAGTTTTACTTTTTCGTTCAATAGAGCTATGAGAGGGATTATTTTTTTATAAGGCGAGACGTTATTATGGATATTACTTTGGGATACATATGACATTTTAGTTGCTTGTTACGTATTTTAAGTGGTATTGCAGCGACCAAAAAATACCGCAATGTTGGCGTTTTTAAATTTTTTGTGTTTACCAATTGGGTTAATTATTTTTATATTTTGATAGCTCGGACTTTGCTGGATGTGGCGATATCACTTGACATTTTTTTTTATGTTCATTTTCAATGGAGGAAAATTGAACTTTTATGAGTTTTTTTTTCAGATTTGTTTAAATCTTTTTTTGTTGTTTTACTTTTCTTTTCACTTCATTTATTGCTCCCTAAGGCCCCTTTCACACTTCAGTTTTTTGCAATCAGTCACAATCCGTCAGGTTTTGACAAAAACGGATCCTCAGTTTTTTTTTGAGGATCCGTTTTTTCCCCATTGACTTGCATTAATGGCGGATTGTGACGGATGGCTGTCCGTTTCATCAGTTTTTTTTTTGAGGATCCGCCAAAAGTTGCTGTCCGTCACCATCCTCAAAGATTTCAAAACGGAGCTTGCAACAAAACTCTCTCTCTCTCCTTCCCGACCAGCGTTTCCTTTAAATTTCCTCATTTTCAGGATCCTGTGCCATCCGTTCACATCAGTTCAGAACGGATCCGCTTGTCTGCCTTTTTGGCGGATTTGAACTGATGCAAAAAACTGAAGTGTGAAAGAGGCCTAAGCTGTACTACATACAGGGGCTAATGGTGCAGCAGAAGGATTTTTACAGGATGAAAATGATGAAATGGTAAGACAGGATGTTGAGAAGGCTGAACTTTTAAATTCCTATTTTGCATCTGTTTTCTCTCAGAAAGGAAATGCAACATCAACTGTTATTCACTGTCCTATTAAGGGAATAGAAGAATCCAGGATATCTATAAACAGAAAGATAGTGAGGAAACACTTAGCTAACCTAAATGAATTCAAGTCTCCAGGTCCAGATGAATTACACCCCAGAGTACTGAAGGAGATAGCAGAAGAAATTTTTGAACCCCTCTCCATAATCTTTGAAAATTCTTGGAGAACAGGAGAAGTGCCAGAAGACTGGAGAAGAGCAAATGTTGTTCCTATCTTCAAAAAGGGGAAGAAGGTGGACCCAGGCAACTATAGGCCGGTGAGTCTGACTTCTATACCAGGAAAGATCTTTGAACAAATTATTAAACAACATGTATGTCAATACCTGGATAAGAATGAAGTGATTAAACAGAGTCAGCATGGGTTTGTAACTAATAAGTCATGTCAGACTAACTTAATTTCCTTCTATGACGGTATCACTGATTGGGTGGATCAAGGAAATGCTGTAGATATAGTATATCTTGACTTCAGCAAAGCATTTGACAAAGTCTCTCATACAATCCTTATTGAAAAAATGACTAAGTATGGAATGGACAAGGCAACTGTTAGGTGGATTCATAACTGGCTTAGTGATCGGACCCAAAGAGTGGTCGTAAATGGCTGCACATCCAGTTGGAAGAATGTCTCAAGTGGGGTACCACAGGGCTCTGTCCTGGGCCCTGTATTGTTCAACATCTTTATCAACGATTTAGATGAAGGAATTGAGGGTAAACTGATTAAATTTGCTGATGACACAAAGCTAGGAGGGATAGCTAATACTAGAGAAGAGAGAGAGAGGATTCAAAAAGATTTAAATAAACTGGAGAAGTGGGCAGCAACTAACAGAATGGTTTTTAACAGGGAGAAATGCAAAGTACTACATCTGGGCAATAAAAATGAAAAAAGCATATATAGAATGGGAGGAATAGGGCTAAGTGACAGCACATGTGAAAAAGACTTGGGTATACTAATAGATCACAGACTGAATATGAGTCAACAGTGTGATGCAGCAGCAAAAAAGGCAAATGCAATTCTAGGATGTATTAACAGAAGCATACAGTCTAGATCACGTGAAGTCATTATTTCCCTCTACTCCTCTTTGGTCAGACCTCATCTGGAATATTGTGTCCAGTTTTGGGCACCACATTTTAAAAAAGACATCAACAAACTGGAGCAAGTTCAGAAAAGAGCGACCAGAATGGTGACCGGTCTGCAAACCCTGTCTTATGAGGAAAGGTTGCAGGATTTGGGAATGATTAGTTTGCAAAAGAGAAGACTGAGAGGAGACTTAATAGCTGTCTACAAATATCTAAAGGGATGTCACATTGTAGAAGGATCAACTTTATTCTCATTTGCACAAGGAAAGACTAGAAGCAATGGGATGAAACTGAATGGGAAGAGACACAGATTAGATATTAGAAAAAACTTTTTGACAGTTAGAGTGATCAATGAGTGGAACAGGCTGCCACGAGAAGTGGTGAGTTCTCCTTCAATGGAAGTCTTCAAACAGAGGCTGGACAGACATCTGACTGGGATGATTTAGCGAATCCTGCTTTGAGCAGGGGGTTGGACCAGATGGCCCAGGAGGTCCCTTCCAACTCTACGATTCTATGATTCTATGATTCTATGATTCTAAGTGTGAACTTTTTGATGCTTTTGTTTAATATTTTCCACTATAGTATATGGAGAGCATAAAAAACGCATGCAAAATTCCAATGAAGTCTCCAATTGTGGAACTGAAGCATTCCTCTACTAAAAAAAATGCATTCGAAAAAACTGCCACAAAAAAATACAATAAAAAGTATTGATTGCTTTAGTGCGAATACCTATGGAAACAATGCAGCACTTCTGCACGTGTGAACATGGCCCAGGAGAGACTCTGGACAATTTGTACGTTCTACACCAGGTTCACACTTGGGGTTATTTATTTTTTTATCACTACTTAGAATTACAGACAAATTAAAAAAAGTGATCTGAGCCAATTATATGGAAAAAAATACAATATTATTTAACATTTATTCTGAAGCTATATGAAATAATTCTGACTACAGCAATGC
The DNA here is from genome assembly GCF_039654945.1 of Dendrobates tinctorius. Classification (NCBI taxonomy): domain Eukaryota; kingdom Metazoa; phylum Chordata; class Amphibia; order Anura; family Dendrobatidae; genus Dendrobates; species Dendrobates tinctorius. Next base: position 1,637,007 of record NW_027361791.1, on the reverse strand, counting down.
TCTGTGCCCATCACGGGTGATCCGTGTTACCGGGAAGAGAGGAGGAGACATTCCTGGAAGAAGCTGACAATAGATACATCACATTATCTCACGTATGAGGATACAGAATTATACAGGTTTGAAAATATCAAATAGAAAGATTTGCCTGTAAACAGGTAAAAAAGCAAAAACAGTAAATAAAGCAATGACTTGCGCTATTGTACCGGTAAGTTTTTATACATCTCATCCCAATCCAGCTAACCCCTATCCGTACAGTGGCAGCTGGTATTGGATGGTCTGCCATGGGTAACAAAACTAGTTCTCCTATATTAGACCCATTGCCATGTTCGTCTTTATGACATCACAGAAGCGTTGTCCACGAGTCATGGAATGTTCCGCAAGAACGGTCAGTGCGAGGCAAGCAGAGATAGAGAGGAGAGCTGAACACTAACCCAGAGCGACTTGTAAATCACTTTTTACTTGTTTTGTTTATTTTTTTTACTTTTATTTCTTTTTTTTGGGAGTGTTTTCTACCATCCGCACACACTTTTGTGTGTGTGGAGGGGAAGGCAGCCTAATGGCTGCACCCGTAGCTGGAGGAAAGTTCCAACCACGGAGACGTCTCCCACATGCCAGGACATCCCTATACAGTCAGAGGCCTGAACACCACCAAAGGCCAACTGGCTTCACGGGGTATGTGATGGCAGTGCTTTATTATATCGTGTCAATTATTAAATGCCTGTTCAAAACACCAGAAAAGGCAAAGGACCGATATTCCAGACTGAAAAGTCCACCACCATATCCTACAATGCCCGAAATAGGCCGATTCGTACAACCTGCAGCAAACATCAGCGCAGAGCCAGAGGGTATGAAGGAACGCCTGATACTCACCAGAACAGTAGATGAGGAAGAGACAACAGCCACATTGCCCAGGAGCCCATCCCCATGCACCTGGATGGAGCTAACTCCCTCTCAAGCACGTATACTCCTCAGTATGCCTTACGACCATCAACCGCGTATTAAGGTGACTGCTAAACAAGGCTACAATCCTACACCACACCTGCCAGTCAGCTATACCACTGGAAAGATCATGCAAGTAATGCTGATGAGCCCACAGGATGTACAACGTGCCTACAAGAGAGATTTGGGTTTCCTTCCAAGTCCTAGGAAGATCATTCTCCCGAGAAGAGAATTCCGCGGCACTTTGATTTAGCCGGCGGAAAATGTAGTGGCGAGTTGCTTGCAGCAAGCACATACCATCTTCTGCACAGCTGCTTCTTAGACAGATTTTCCGGTTTTGACTATGGCTTGATCAATGGATCATGTTTCTATACTGCCGCCTGCCCTGACCTCTGCTTGTTTAAAGTTATGCATCTACACTGCCGCCTGCCCTGACCTTTGCTTGCTCAATGGATTATGTTTTTGAACTGCCGCCTGCCTGACCTCTGCTTGCTCAATGGATTGTTTCTGCACTGCCGCCTGCCTTGACCTCTGCTTGCTCAATGGATTATGTTTTTGAACTGCCGCCTACCCTGACCTCTGCTTGCTCAATGGATTATGTTTCTGCACTGCCGCCTGCCTTGACCTCTGCTTGCTCAGTGGATTATGTTTTTGAACTGCCGCCTGCCCTGACCTCTGCTTGCTCAATGGATTATGTTTTTGAACTGACGCCTGCCCTGACCTCTGCTTGCTCAATGGATTATGTTTCTGCACTGCCGCCTGCCTGACCTCTGCTTGCTCAATGGATTATGTTTTTGAACTGCCGCCTGCCCTGACCTCAGCTTGCTCAATGGATTATGTTTCTGCACTGCCGCCTGCCCTGACCTCAGCTTGCTCAATGGATTATGCTTCTGCACTGCCGCCTGCCCTGACCTCTGCTTGTTTCCGGTTATTAATCTGTGATACTAATAAAAATGTATATTATTCTGCACTATATGGACTGTGGGTCGTTTTTTTTCTTTGGTTTTATGGTTGTTTCCGGTTATGTTTTTGCACTGCTGCCTGCCCTGACCTCTGCTTGTTTCCGGTTATGTTTCTGCACTGCTGCCTGCCCTGACCTTTGCTTGTTTCTGACTACTCATTTGCCTGCTGATTTTGTACTTCTTCCTCAATGCCTGCACTTTTAAGACCCCAGTAGAGCTAATTTATATAAATCCTGCATCCTAACAATGAAGCCGGGTTATAGGGCTTCTGATCACAATGGTAGGATGATGCCTCAATGTGAAGAAGGGTAGCACCAGTTCTTCACCTAACAGTATGGAATGCTTATCTAAAAAAATGAAAAAGGAACAGTACAGTATAGACAAAGGTCCCATAAACTCAACAAGAACAAACCATTAAGAACTTTAAGCATAAACATATGAGACAACAAACCAAGTGGCTCAGAATACCACATCCGACCCAACCAGCAGTTTTGTTGAAGGTATTTTCCTCTGATCTTTCGTTAAGAGGGTACAACATCTCAAATACATTAGACTGGTGTGGGTCTCCAACCATTTAGGAACCCTCAAATCAATAGTACAGGGGTCTTGAATCAGCCACAAAATTGCTTCAGGAAGAATTGGGTGGAGCACTGGTTTCATATGTACCCTGCCGCTCATGTCAAGGTCTATGAAAATAACCAAACACAAGGCTGAGTACTCAGATCTTATAGGAACCTCCCCAATAGTGAATGGCCATCTGTATATTCATAGTTCCCCAGGTCTGTAGACAGATGCGGGTTTCACGTCCGGGACCTCTGCCTATCAGACATTTATAGAATATTTTATGGATAACACATAAATGTATGGGAAAACTCCTCTTGTAAATAGTGCGCCTCAAGTTTCTTCTGCTGTTTGCAGTGGAATGTAGTCATCATAGCTAATATGAGGGAAGGATTCCTGAGAGGGGGTATACATCTACTATATCCATATTCTGTGGATATCTACCCTAATAAAGCTTATGGACGGTGAGTGCAGTGATGAGACCGACCCTTTATCAACATGTTCTGTCCCACAAACTAATGTAGTACACTGCACTGACCGCCGATAGACTTTATTCTCCAAAGACAATTTAAGTTTGTTATATGTATTAAAATACTTTTTTTCCCAGAATTATCTAAGAATTATCGACAAGGAAAATGGACTCAAGATAAAGCTTAGAAACATATATTTCTTTACAGCTCCTGATATAGGTATTGCGGTCTTTAAAAACAGTAGTCCCCAAATTCTGCCTCCTCAGCAAGTTATCCCCTAGCCATTGGTAGATCATAACTTGCTGATTACGGGTGTTTCACTGCCAGGACCCCCACCAATCCTAAGAACAGGGTGTCTGGAACAAGCGGCTGTTAAGAATGCGCAACAACACTTCTTTCATTATGGGACAATGATGGGGCTGATATGCTGATGATGGACTATGATGGGGCTGATGTGCTGATGATGGACTATGATGGGGCTGATGTGCTGATGATGGACTATGATGGGGTTGATGTGCTGATGATGGACTATGATGGGGCTGATGTGCTGATGATGAACTATGATTGGGATGATGAAGTCTGCAATAACAGAGCATAGCAGTACAACCCCTTAGCCTGGAGTGCCCTAACAAATAGCTGGGGAGGGTCCGAGCTCACAGTCAGACCTTAGAAGAAGAGTTAATAGTTTTGTTTCTTCTGTCTTAAAGGACAAAAAAGGCTTACAGTATATACTCGCGTATAAGTCGAGATTTTCAGCCCATTTTTTGGGGCTGAAAGTCCCCCTCTCGGCTTATACGCGAGTCATATACCGGGGGTCGGCCAGGGAGGGGGAGCGGGGGGTGTCGGAGATCATACTCACCTCTCCTGGCATGTTTCTGCAGCCCCCCGTGCTTATTCCATCTTCTCGGCGCTGTTCTTCCTGCTTTCAGCGGTCACGTGGTACGCTCATTACCCTCATTAATATGCACATATGTAATGAGCGGCACCACGTGACCGCAGAAAGCAGCAAGAACAGCACTGAGAAGATGGAACAAGCACGGGGGGCTGCAGAGACATGCCAGGAGAGGTGAGTATAACGGGGGGAGCCATATTCACCTGTGCCCCATTCCACCGCTGCGCATCGCTCTGCTGTCTTGCTTCCTCTGGCAGTGACGTTAAGGTCAGAGGGTGCCATGACGTAGTTAGCAGGCGCCCTCTGCCTGAACAGTCACTGCAGAGCCAGCAACGCTGAGGAGCAGCAGCTGCAGCAGTGACAAGGTGAGTATATAGTTTTTTTTTTCATTTTTTTAATTGAGGCTGCGGCAGCAGCATTGTAAGGGGCCACTAATCACTGTGCAGCAATACAAGGGGCCACTCATCACTGTGCAGCATTATAAGGGGCCACTCATCACTGTGCAGCATTATAAGGGGCCACTCATCACTGTGCAGCATTATAAGGGGCCACTCATCACTGTGCAGCATTATAAGGGGCCACTCATCACCTTGCAGCATTATAAGGGGCCACTCATCACCGTGCAGCATAATAAGGGGCCACTAATCACCGTGCAGCATAATAAGGAGCCACTAATCACTGCAGCATTTCAAGGGGCCACTAATCACTGTGCAGCATTATAAGGGGCCACTCATCACTGTGCAGCATTACAAGGGGCCACTCATCACTGTGCAGCATTACAAGGGGCCACTAATAACTGTGCAGCATTACAAGGGGCCACTAATCACTGTGCAGCATTACAAGGGGCCACTAATCACTGTGCAGCATTACAAGGGGCCACTAATCACTGTGCAGCATTATATGGGGCCAGTAATCACTGTGCAGCATTATATGGGGCCAGTAATCACTGTGCAGCATTATATGGGGCCACTCATCACTGTGCTGCATTATAAGAGGCCACTCATTACTGTGCAGCATTATAAGGGGGCCTCTCATTACTGTGCAGCATTATACGGGGCCACTAATCACTGTGCAGCATTACAAAGGGCCACTAATCACCGTGCAGCATAAGGGGCCACTAATCACTGCAGCATTTCAAGGGGCCACTAATCACTGTGCAGCATTATAAGTGGCCACTAATCACCGTGCAGCATTGTAAGGGGCCACTAATCAATGTGCAGCATTATAAGGGGCCACTAATCACTGTGCAGCATTATAAGGGGCCACTAATCACTGTGCAGCATTATAAGGGGCCACTAATCACTGTGCAGCATTATAAGGGGCCACTAATCATTGTGCAGCATTATAAGGGGCCACTCTCCATGCAGCATTATAAGGGGCCACCAATCACTGTGAAGCATTATATGGGGCATATGTTATTATGGACCATGTAATAGGGCTACCATTATTCACTGTGCAGCATTATTAGGCATATTTTTGTATGGAGCATCTTATGGAACCCATCATGAACTTTATGGAGCATTATATGGGGCCATCATGAACTTTATGGAGCATCTTATGGGGCCCATTTTATTTTTGAAATTTACCAGTAGCTTCGGCATTTTCCACCCTAGGTTTATAGGCGAGTCAATAAGTTTTCCCAGTTTTTTGTGACAAAATTAGGGTGGTCGGCTTATACATGGGTCGGCTTATACGCGAGTATATACGGACTTCTAAAGAAAATTGCCCCCAAGTTATTTTGAGCGACCCCGCCTGCTGTACCATCCTTGTGATTTACGAGAACGTTTCTCACTTCCTGCTAGGACAGCGGAAACCCAAGGAGTAAAGAGAGAAGGTCCTTATGGCTGCATGGAGTAATGCTGGAAATCTCTAAGTCTGCGGGGACAACAGAGACTTTAGAAGAAGGCAAACCAAGGTTTAGTGCTAGCACTAGTGTGAGAGAAGGTTTATACTACAGGACAGAAGTGCTGTAACAGGAAAGAACCTAACAAATAAAAAAGATTGTAGACAAACCAGATTTTGCTATCTATTCATGTCATTGCCTTCCATATTACAGAGAAATTTCCCTAAATCCGGTATCTGATAATCCACAATGATGTATATTCAGGGTCGAACTGGGGTGTCTGGGGCCCACCAGGGGAATGGACTCTAGGGCCCCATCCTACAGCTATATGCTAATATCTGTCAGTCGTTATCCCCATTATAGTGGAGCATCGGCTGTAAAACACAGGCGGCTCCTGCACATCTACTGTGCACCCCCATAACTGGGATGTATAATTACGGTAGTTTACATTAATGTGGTTCTTTGGTTAAAACAATTTATCACCGATCCATGGGCTCTATAGGATAGCTGATCGCATACGTCCGACCATTAGAAACTGCACCGACCGGAAGAATGAGAAAGTTTTATCGTTGATAGGACACTTATCCCCATTTTAAAATGGAGCAGCAGGTTAGATATCTGACCGAAGCTTCATTCATTCTCTTTGGAGCTTCTATAAAAATACAAGTGCAGCCACTGAGGGAATGAATGGATCAGTTGTCAAGTCGGACATGCCACTCCAGTCTAATGGGGATAAAAAGTTCCACATTTTGCTGAATGGGTCCAAGTAGTTAGACCCCCCCAATCAATACGTTATCACTTGTCCTGTGAATAGGAGATTACGTTTTTCCACAGGAAACCCCTGTAAGTGCATCTCTGCCGCTGTTTACAAAGTATTTAATCTCTAATGGAAATAAAGAATATTCTCCTAATTAATATCAGAGAAGACTAATGACCGTCAAACACAACACAATCCACTGTACCAAGACCAATAATACCACATACAGGGGAGAAATACCACCACACCATGACCAGACCACATAGTACCCGCATCATATCACATAAAAGGCACAAATACAACCACACCATGACCAGACCACATATTACCACCACATAGTGACCGAATAATATGACATATTACCAGCATATAGGGACCAAATAATAATTCATACACGGAGAAATACTTCCACACTGTGAACAGTCCACAAATTACCACCACTTATTGATGGAATACTACAGTACTGATTATGAATACAAACCACAATAATAACAACACTGTTATTACCACCAGTGACATTATACACAGTACCTCTGTATATAGTGTCAGTGTACAGGTAATACAGTGATTACCAGTGACATTATACACAGGAGCTCAGTGATCACTGGCAACATTATTGTCAAGGTTTGCTCAGCTTGTGGGATTAGGTAGTTCAGAGGTTAATGTGGATGGCCTCACTCTGAGATTCTGGGAGGCTTTTTAAAGCCTCATTGTGGGCTCATTCCTCGTTTATACTCAGACCCTTGGCCGAGTGTGTGTGACCCTGGTGTGCTTTGTGACTGTAATACTTTATGCTTGTTTGGTTTTGATCTGGTTCTGTCCCTGTTACGAGTTCTGCCTGTCCCTCTTGTACTGCGTTGCTATCTCTGTGTATGACTCATTGCCTATGACCTGACTATTCTCTGATTGCCCCTCTTGTACTGTGCAGCTATCTCCATGTATGACTCATTGCTTACGTTCTGACTACTCTCTGCTCGCCCCTCTGGTATCGCGCCGCCCTCTCCATGTATGACCGCCCGTTTGTCTGACCTGAGTTCCCCTCGCCTCTACTCCAGGATTCCTGTAGTAGAGTCCTACAATCATCTTCAGAAGTGGGACACTAAGCCCCGCCCCCTGTGGTCACATGATCGTAGGTCCTTGTACTTCTTACTACCTTCAGCATCGCAGGTCCCGTCTGCCTCAACTTTCCCTGCAGTATCGGACCCCGGGCCCTCCCGCAGTAGGGGTGAGTCACGCTGCTCAGCCGTGGCAGTTCGCCGACGCTGACAGGATCCTGATATTTATACACAGAAGATCTGCATACAGTGTCAGTGTAATACAGTGACCACCAGTGAAATTATACACAGGAGCTTTTGGAAGTGCATTGAGCAGCAGGGTGGTTTGCTGGTGAAGGGAAAAAAAATCTCTTTAAATCTTCTGCCTGAGCGAGTGTAAACGAGCTGAGTGTGACCTGAGCGTAAGTGCGAACGGTGGTAAGTGTGTGACTTGTGATTCAGTGACTTTGGATTCAGGGAGTTTGCAAAGGAGGTATTACTGAATTGCTGTTATATTTTATTAATACTTTTTATTTATTTTTACTTATCTTTTCTGTCTGGTGCAATCCCCATTAGGAATGTGCTCCACTATTGCCAATGCCATCCAGTGTACGTCTTGCCGCATGTACGCAATCCTTGACCAGCCAGTCGAGGGTGCATACTGCTGTGCGAGATGTGAGCACATTGTGCATTTGGAAGCCCAGATACTGGATTTAAATGTGCAGCTGGCAACACTGAGATCAATAGACAATATGGAAAGGAGACTTCTACTCACTGAGCAGACGCTCAATGAGATAGATGAGGGGGGGATGCTAGGTTGGAGCTGCAGGACAGTGAAGCAGTAAGATGGGTGACAGTTAGAAGGTGGGGTAGACAGAAGAGTGCCAGGGAGGCTAGTCCTGATCTGGCACAACCCAATAAGTTTGCCAAGTTGGCAGATGAGGGGAGTGTCAGTGCAGGGGTAGCACTGCTGCAGCAAGGCATGTCCTCTGAAAGCCAGAGGAGTATATGCTCCAGTAAGGGGAGAAATAGGAGAGCAGGGCAGGCCAGACAGGTGCTGGTAGTGGGGGACTCAATTATTAGGGGAACAGATAGGGCAATCTGTCACAAAGAAAGGGATCGTCGAACGGTGTGCTGCCTATCTGGCGCGCAAGTCTGACACATCGCTGACCGGGTTGACAGATTACTGGGAGGGGCTGGTGAGGATCCAGCGGTCATGGTGCACATTGGTACAAATGACACAGAGGTAGGTGGAAGGTCCTTAAAGATGATTTCAGGGAATTAGGCTGCAATCTTAAGGCAAGGACCTCCAAGGTGGTATTTTTGGAAATATTTCCTGTACCACGTGCCACGCCAGAGAGGAGATTAGGGAAGTTAATAAGTGGTTCAAGAATTAGTGTAGGAAGGAGGGGTTTGGGTTCCTGGAGAACTGGGCCGACTTCTCAGTTGGCTACAGGTTCTACGCTAGGGACGGGCTGCACCTCAATGGGGAGGGTGCAGCTGTGCTGGGGAAAAAAATGGCTAGAAGGGTGGAGGAGTGTTTAAATTTGGAACTAGGGGAGGGTATTCATTTTATAAGAGGGGAAGACTGTGTAGATAGAGACCTGGGCACAAATAATGAAATTGGGGGTGGTAGTGGCATGGGGGGTGAGGTTAGAACAGTTAATAATTTAAGAAATAGAGGTACAGACATACATAAAGTGCATGTATACAAATGCCAGAAGCCTCGCCAACAAAATGGAGGACTTAGAATTAATTTTGTTGGAAGATAAGGTATATTGCACCCCCTCATAGGGTATAAGGCTGCCCCCTCATAGGGTATAATGCTTCTCCCCCCTCATAGGGTATAATGCACCCCCTCATAGGGTATAATGCTGCCCCCTCATAGGGTATAACACTAGATAGATAGATATGTGATAATTAGATGTATAGATAGATAATAGATAGATAGATCTATGGATAGACAGATAGATATAAAGATATAAAGATAATAGATAGTGAAAGATATAGGTAGCTATAGAGATAGATAGACCTAGATAGATATAGATAGATAAATAGATAGATAGGGGATAAATAGATATATGGATAGATAGATAGAAAGATAGATAGATAGATAGATATAAAGATAATAGATAGTGATAGCTATAGATAGGTACTGTATATAGATAGATAGATAGGGGATAAATAGATAGATCTATGGATAGATGATATATAGATGGATAGATATAAAGATAATAGATAGAGATAGATATAGATAGGTATAGAGATAGATGGATATAGACTATTTATATCTATCTATATCTACCTCTATATCTATCTATCTATCTATATCTATCTCTATATCTAAGATAGAGACAGATAGATATAGAGATAGAGATATAGATATACAGATAGAAATAGATAGATATAGAGATATATAGATATAGAGACAGATAGATATAGAGATAGATATAGATAGATATAGAGATATATAAAAAACAAACCACAATACTCACCTCTCCTCCTGCTCCCACGCTGATGACGGCTTCAGTGTCAGCAGCTGACCCGTCTGCCAGACACACAGCGGGTGCGCGATGAAGTGACGTCATCGCGCATCGGCTGTGAGTCAGGAGCAGAGGGGACTGATGGGAGACAGATGCTCTCTCTTCCACTGCAATTGAGCGCGGCGCCGGCTGCCTAGGTTGGGGAGCGGGGCCCCGGGGTGAGTGAAGGCCGAGAGTGAATGAATATTCATTTCTCTTTAGTAGTGGGGACAGTGGCTCCTGCCTCCTGACACCCGCTGCTGCTCCGCTGGCAGGGCCCCCATAGCAGCTGTGTGGCACTGGCTGGGGGCCCCTGGAGCAGTGGGGGCCCTAGGCAACTGCTGTCCCTGTATACCAGTAGAGGTGCCAGGGCCCACCAGATGCCAGGGCCCACCGGAGAATCAGTCCGACGCTACCTGTCTGTATATATAATGTCAGTGTACAAGTAATAGAATGATCACTGGAGACATACACAGGAGTTCTGTATATAGTGTATAGTGTACAGGTAATACAGTGACTCACCAGTAACATTATACACAGGAGCTCTGCATATAGTCAGCGTACAGGTAATACAAGGATCACCAGTGACATTATACACAGGAGCTCTGTATATACTATATAATGTAAGTGTCCAGGTAAATCACTGACTTACCAGTGACCTCTGTATTTGTAGCGATTCATCTTCGCTTTTCTTCCTCTTCCAGCCAGGACACGTTTGCTGCAGAAAATAACACACTATACTTGATCACTTCTAGACCACATTCCCCACTTTCCCCCCCGACTTCTACACTTTATGTGTAAAGGTCAGCCAGGGCAGTAGTCGTGGCTGAGTATTTCGGGTTCGGGCATTGTATACCCTGACCTCCCTCTACAGGAAAACGGTACCTCTTCTCTTGCATGGTACGGTGAATACTCACCGTGCCGTCAGCGTCCCCTTTGCTACGCCGACTTGATGCTGATCCTTGATCCCAATGAATAGAGACACAGTCCAGGGCAACTCTTAACTGAGCAAATTTATTTTCTTCAGGACACAGCACATCCACATAGTTTCCAGCATTTTCATCACAGTAAAGACAGCACATTACTTCATCTTTCCCTTCACTGTTCCTTGCAGTGTTTCCGTTTGACGAAGCGTCTCAGATGGCTCCTCAGTGTCCTCCCTGTATAGCGTCACCACGGTGAAGCGCTCTCCAGCATGTTTCGCCCCGGACATCAGAGATTCATCCCACGTAGCTTTCCACCACATTCTGGAGTGACCTGCCCGTACCCTTTTACGGTAACCTTCAATCTTCCTCTGTTTACTTACACTCTTTTCCACTTTATTGCTGATTCTGCAGTACCGTGTTCTTCTCTAGATGGCTGGGCATCAGCTTTAACATCACGGGGTAGTTAGGCAGCTCAGGCATATAGCCCACCCGAGCACAAAGGGGTCAGGCCTCTGACTGCCTGAAACTGGAAGACCATCCTGGCTTATTCTCCAGCTATCCCCTCCTACAGTTAACTCCTATATGTCCTACAGCTACATCTACTGTGCAATGAGCTCAGTGCCCCATCTAGTGACCATAGCCCAGACTGCACTGTCCCTACCAAGTACAAGGTGCAGAAACATAGCTTATGCTATATAAATAATACAGCAACATGAAATATACGATAATGCGCAACAATGGTATAACATATATATAAATATATATACAGTACAAGTACAACAGCAACATGGGGGTTTAAAGGGGTAAGACTCTCAACCCCTTACACATGTCTACATATTGATATTAGTCATGTATTATACTACAGCACAGGCACCATTTTGATGAATGCAAACCTTTTTTTTGTAACCCCACAAACACCCGGAGCACCAGAATCTCAATAACTGAAATTTACAAATACAGATTACACAACAACCACAAGATGCATTTCATCACCCAGGTCACCTCATTTTAATCAGTATAACAGCGTAGACCTGACACTGTCTGTACTTTACTGTTCACAATCCTGCTGACAGGATCCCTTTAAATCTAAATTTTAATAAGTTTGTTCTTTTCTGCGCTAAACGTCCCCCAAACCCTGAGGACGGCGAGTATACCTTGGTTGTGTTTTGCTGTATGTGTATACAAAAGTAAAAGAAGAGCACCTATCAGGGGCTCAGAAAAGCTGGGTGGCATGTGTGCTAGTGTGTGACCCAGCGCAGGTGTCTCACTGGCCTATCAAAACAGTGACCGATAGCAGCAAACAGTGTGATGTGGATGTGAGAACTGTCTGCGGGGTGCGCTTAGGTGAGTGGACAAAAGAATATGGGAGGTTCACCTTTATAGTAACATCCCAGGGCAGGTGTGTCGTGAGCAAGTGGTGTTCAAGAAATATTGGTGGCAGTGGTTGTGACTTATCCTGACACACAATGTACAGGGAAATGGGAAAATTGTGAAAAAAAACGCAATTCTGACCTTAATTATGTTTACGGCGTACATTATGTGGTAAAAATGACCATGTAATATGATTCTCCTCATCAGTATGATTACAGAGATACTAAACGTGCCCAGATTTTTAAATTATTTTAGTGGTAGAAAAAAAATCAAGACTTTGAAATAAAAAATATGTTGGAGTTTGTGTTGCCATTTTCCGAGACCCGTAGTTTTACTTTTTCGTTCAATAGAGCTATGAGAGGGATTATTTTTTTATAAGGCGAGACGTTATTATGGATATTACTTTGGGATACATATGACATTTTAGTTGCTTGTTACGTATTTTAAGTGGTATTGCAGCGACCAAAAAATACCGCAATGTTGGCGTTTTTAAATTTTTTGTGTTTACCAATTGGGTTAATTATTTTTATATTTTGATAGCTCGGACTTTGCTGGATGTGGCGATATCACTTGACATTTTTTTTTATGTTCATTTTCAATGGAGGAAAATTGAACTTTTATGAGTTTTTTTTTCAGATTTGTTTAAATCTTTTTTTGTTGTTTTACTTTTCTTTTCACTTCATTTATCGCTCCCTAAGGCCCCTTTCACACTTCAGTTTTTTGCAATCAGTCACAATCCGTCAGGTTTTGACAAAAACGGATCCTCAGTTTTTTTTTGAGGATCCGTTTTTTCCCCATTGACTTGCATTAATGGCGGATTGTGACGGATGGCTGTCCGTTTCATCAGTTTTTTTTTTGAGGATCCGCCAAAAGTTGCTGTCCGTCACCATCCTCAAAGATTTCAAAACGGAGCTTGCAACAAAACTCTCTCTCTCTCCTTCCCGACCAGCGTTTCCTTTAAATTTCCTCATTTTCAGGATCCTGTGCCATCCGTTCACATCAGTTCAGAACGGATCCGCTTGTCTGCCTTTTTGGCGGATTTGAACTGATGCAAAAAACTGAAGTGTGAAAGAGGCCTAAGCTGTACTACATACAGGGGCTAATGGTGCAGCAGAAGGATTTTTACAGGATGAAAATGATGAAATGGTAAGACAGGATGTTGAGAAGGCTGAACTTTTAAATTCCTATTTTGCATCTGTTTTCTCTCAGAAAGGAAATGCAACATCAACTGTTATTCACTGTCCTATTAAGGGAATAGAAGAATCCAGGATATCTATAAACAGAAAGATAGTGAGGAAACACTTAGCTAACCTAAATGAATTCAAGTCTCCAGGTCCAGATGAATTACACCCCAGAGTACTGAAGGAGATAGCAGAAGAAATTTTTGAACCCCTCTCCATAATCTTTGAAAATTCTTGGAGAACAGGAGAAGTGCCAGAAGACTGGAGAAGAGCAAATGTTGTTCCTATCTTCAAAAAGGGGAAGAAGGTGGACCCAGGCAACTATAGGCCGGTGAGTCTGACTTCTATACCAGGAAAGATCTTTGAACAAATTATTAAACAACATGTATGTCAATACCTGGATAAGAATGAAGTGATTAAACAGAGTCAGCATGGGTTTGTAACTAATAAGTCATGTCAGACTAACTTAATTTCCTTCTATGACGGTATCACTGATTGGGTGGATCAAGGAAATGCTGTAGATATAGTATATCTTGACTTCAGCAAAGCATTTGACAAAGTCTCTCATACAATCCTTATTGAAAAAATGACTAAGTATGGAATGGACAAGGCAACTGTTAGGTGGATTCATAACTGGCTTAGTGATCGGACCCAAAGAGTGGTCGTAAATGGCTGCACATCCAGTTGGAAGAATGTCTCAAGTGGGGTACCACAGGGCTCTGTCCTGGGCCCTGTATTGTTCAACATCTTTATCAACGATTTAGATGAAGGAATTGAGGGTAAACTGATTAAATTTGCTGATGACACAAAGCTAGGAGGGATAGCTAATACTAGAGAAGAGAGAGAGAGGATTCAAAAAGATTTAAATAAACTGGAGAAGTGGGCAGCAACTAACAGAATGGTTTTTAACAGGGAGAAATGCAAAGTACTACATCTGGGCAATAAAAATGAAAAAAGCATATATAGAATGGGAGGAATAGGGCTAAGTGACAGCACATGTGAAAAAGACTTGGGTATACTAATAGATCACAGACTGAATATGAGTCAACAGTGTGATGCAGCAGCAAAAAAGGCAAATGCAATTCTAGGATGTATTAACAGAAGCATACAGTCTAGATCACGTGAAGTCATTATTTCCCTCTACTCCTCTTTGGTCAGACCTCATCTGGAATATTGTGTCCAGTTTTGGGCACCACATTTTAAAAAAGACATCAACAAACTGGAGCAAGTTCAGAAAAGAGCGACCAGAATGGTGACCGGTCTGCAAACCCTGTCTTATGAGGAAAGGTTGCAGGATTTGGGAATGATTAGTTTGCAAAAGAGAAGACTGAGAGGAGACTTAATAGCTGTCTACAAATATCTAAAGGGATGTCACATTGTAGAAGGATCAACTTTATTCTCATTTGCACAAGGAAAGACTAGAAGCAATGGGATGAAACTGAATGGGAAGAGACACAGATTAGATATTAGAAAAAACTTTTTGACAGTTAGAGTGATCAATGAGTGGAACAGGCTGCCACGAGAAGTGGTGAGTTCTCCTTCAATGGAAGTCTTCAAACAGAGGCTGGACAGACATCTGACTGGGATGATTTAGCGAATCCTGCTTTGAGCAGGGGGTTGGACCAGATGGCCCAGGAGGTCCCTTCCAACTCTACGATTCTATGATTCTATGATTCTAAGTGTGAACTTTTTGATGCTTTTGTTTAATATTTTCCACTATAGTATATGGAGAGCATAAAAAACGCATGCAAAATTCCAATGAAGTCTCCAATTGTGGAACTGAAGCATTCCTCTACTAAAAAAAATGCATTCGAAAAAACTGCCACAAAAAAATACAATAAAAAGTATTGATTGCTTTAGTGCGAATACCTATGGAAACAATGCAGCACTTCTGCATGTGTGAACATGGCCCAGGAGAGACTCTGGACAATTTGTACGTTCTACACCAGGTTCACACTTGGGGTTATTTATTTTTTTATCACTACTTAGAATTACAGACAAATTAAAAAAAGTGATCTGAGCCAATTATATGGAAAAAAATACAATATTATTTAACATTTATTCTGAAGCTATATGAAATAATTCTGACTACAGCAATGCTCTGTGCCCATCACGGGTGATCCGTGTTACCGGGAAGAGAGGAGGAGACATTCCTACAAGGAGCTGACAATAGATACATCACATTATCTCACATATGAGGATACAGAATTATACAGGTTTGAAAATATCAAATAGAAAGATTTGCCTGTAAACAGGTAAAAAAGCAAAAACAGTAAATAAAGCAATGACTTGCGCTATTGTACCGGTAAGTTTTTATACATCTCATCCCAATCCAGCTAACCCCTATCCGTACAGTGGCAGCTGGTATTGGATGGTCTGCCATGGGTAACATAACTAGTTCTCCTATATTAGACCCATTGCCATGTTCGTCTTTATGACATCACAGAAGCGTTGTCCACGAGTCATGGAATGTTCCGCAAGAACGGTCAGTGCGAGGCAAGCAGAGATAGAGAGGAGAGCTGAACACTAACCCAGAGCGACTTGTAAATCACTTTTTACTTGTTTTGTTTATTTTTTTTACTTTTATTTCTTTTTTTTGGGAGTGTTTTCTACCATCCGCACACACTTTTGTGTGTGTGGAGGGGAAGGCAGCCTAATGGCTGCACCCGTAGCTGGAGGAAAGTTCCAACCACGGAGACGTCTCCCACATGCCAGGACATCCCTATACAGTCAGAGGCCTGAACACCACCAAAGGCCAACTGGCTTCACGGGGTATGTGATGGCAGTGCTTTATTATATCGTGTCAATTATTAAATGCCTGTTCAAAACACCAGAAAAGGCAAAGGACCGATATTCCAGACTGAAAAGTCCACCACCATATCCTACAATGCCCGAAATAGGCCGATTCGTACAACCTGCAGCAAACATCAGCGCAGAGCCAGAGGGTATGAAGGAACGCCTGATACTCACCAGAACAGTAGATGAGGAAGAGACAACAGCCACATTGCCCAGGAGCCCATCCCCATGCACCTGGATGGAGCTAACTCCCTCTCAAGCACGTATACTCCTCAGTATGCCTTACGACCATCAACCGCGTATTAAGGTGACTGCTAAACAAGGCTACAATCCTACACCACACCTGCCAGTCAGCTATACCACTGGAAAGATCATGCAAGTAATGCTGATGAGCCCACAGGATGTACAACGTGCCTACAAGAGAGATTTGGGTTTCCTTCCAAGTCCTAGGAAGATCATTCTCCCGAGAAGAGAATTCCGCGGCACTTTGATTTAGCCGGCGGAAAATGTAGTGGCGAGTTGCTTGCAGCAAGCACATACCATCTTCTGCACAGCTGCTTCTTAGACAGATTTTCCGGTTTTGACTATGGCTTGATCAATGGATCATGTTTCTATACTGCCGCCTGCCCTGACCTCTGCTTGTTTAAAGTTATGCATCTACACTGCCGCCTGCCCTGACCTTTGCTTGCTCAATGGATTATGTTTTTGAACTGCCGCCTGCCTGACCTCTGCTTGCTCAATGGATTGTTTCTGCACTGCCGCCTGCCTTGACCTCTGCTTGCTCAATGGATTATGTTTTTGAACTGCCGCCTACCCTGACCTCTGCTTGCTCAATGGATTATGTTTCTGCACTGCCGCCTGCCTTGACCTCTGCTTGCTCAGTGGATTATGTTTTTGAACTGCCGCCTGCCCTGACCTCTGCTTGCTCAATGGATTATGTTTTTGAACTGACGCCTGCCCTGACCTCTGCTTGCTCAATGGATTATGTTTCTGCACTGCCGCCTGCCTGACCTCTGCTTGCTCAATGGATTATGTTTTTGAACTGCCGCCTGCCCTGACCTCAGCTTGCTCAATGGATTATGTTTCTGCACTGCCGCCTGCCCTGACCTCAGCTTGCTCAATGGATTATGCTTCTGCACTGCCGCCTGCCCTGACCTCTGCTTGTTTCCGGTTATTAATCTGTGATACTAATAAAAATGTATATTATTCTGCACTATATGGACTGTGGGTCGTTTTTTTTCTTTGGTTTTATGGTTGTTTCCGGTTATGTTTTTGCACTGCTGCCTGCCCTGACCTCTGCTTGTTTCCGGTTATGTTTCTGCACTGCTGCCTGCCCTGACCTTTGCTTGTTTCTGACTACTCATTTGCCTGCTGATTTTGTACTTCTTCCTCAATGCCTGCACTTTTAAGACCCCAGTAGAGCTAATTTATATAAATCCTGCATCCTAACAATGAAGCCGGGTTATAGGGCTTCTGATCACAATGGTAGGATGATGCCTCAATGTGAAGAAGGGTAGCACCAGTTCTTCACCTAACAGTATGGAATGCTTATCTAAAAAAATGAAAAAGGAACAGTACAGTATAGACAAAGGTCCCATAAACTCAACAAGAACAAACCATTAAGAACTTTAAGCATAAACATATGAGACAACAAACCAAGTGGCTCAGAATACCACATCCGACCCAACCAGCAGTTTTGTTGAAGGTATTTTCCTCTGATCTTTCGTTAAGAGGGTACAACATCTCAAATACATTAGACTGGTGTGGGTCTCCAACCATTTAGGAACCCTCAAATCAATAGTACAGGGGTCTTGAATCAGCCACAAAATTGCTTCAGGAAGAATTGGGTGGAGCACTGGTTTCATATGTACCCTGCCGCTCATGTCAAGGTCTATGAAAATAACCAAACACAAGGCTGAGTACTCAGATCTTATAGGAACCTCCCCAATAGTGAATGGCCATCTGTATATTCATAGTTCCCCAGGTCTGTAGACAGATGCGGGTTTCACGTCCGGGACCTCTGCCTATCAGACATTTATAGAATATTTTATGGATAACACATAAATGTATGGGAAAACTCCTCTTGTAAATAGTGCGCCTCAAGTTTCTTCTGCTGTTTGCAGTGGAATGTAGTCATCATAGCTAATATGAGGGAAGGATTCCTGAGAGGGGGTATACATCTACTATATTCATATTCTGTGGATATCTACCCTAATAAAGCTTATGGACGGTGAGTGCAGTGATGAGACCGACCCTTTATCAACATGTTCTGTCCCACAAACTAATGTAGTACACTGCACTGACCGCCGATAGACTTTATTCTCCAAAGACAATTTAAGTTTGTTATATGTATTAAAATACTTTTTTTCCCAGAATTATCTAAGAATTATCGACAAGGAAAATGGACTCAAGATAAAGCTTAGAAACATATATTTCTTTACAGCTCCTGATATAGGTATTGCGGTCTTTAAAAACAGTAGTCCCCAAATTCTGCCTCCTCAGCAAGTTATCCCCTAGCCATTGGTAGATCATAACTTGCTGATTACGGGTGTTTCACTGCCAGGACCCCCACCAATCCTAAGAACAGGGTGTCTGGAACAAGCGGCTGTTAAGAATGCGCAACAACACTTCTTTCATTATGGGACAATGATGGGGCTGATATGCTGATGATGGACTATGATGGGGCTGATGTGCTGATGATGGACTATGATGGGGCTGATGTGCTGATGATGGACTATGATGGGGTTGATGTGCTGATGATGGACTATGATGGGGCTGATGTGCTGATGATGAACTATGATTGGGATGATGAAGTCTGCAATAACAGAGCATAGCAGTACAACCCCTTAGCCTGGAGTGCCCTAACAAATAGCTGGGGAGGGTCCGAGCTCACAGTCAGACCTTAGAAGAAGAGTTAATAGTTTTGTTTCTTCTGTCTTAAAGGACAAAAAAGGCTTACAGTATATACTCGCGTATAAGTCGAGATTTTCAGCCCATTTTTTGGGGCTGAAAGTCCCCCTCTCGGCTTATACGCGAGTCATATACCGGGGGTCGGCCAGGGAGGGGGAGCGGGGGGTGTCGGAGATCATACTCACCTCTCCTGGCATGTTTCTGCAGCCCCCCGTGCTTATTCCATCTTCTCGGCGCTGTTCTTCCTGCTTTCAGCGGTCACGTGGTACGCTCATTACCCTCATTAATATGCACATATGTAATGAGCGGCACCACGTGACCGCAGAAAGCAGCAAGAACAGCACTGAGAAGATGGAACAAGCACGGGGGGCTGCAGAGACATGCCAGGAGAGGTGAGTATAACGGGGGGAGCCATATTCACCTGTGCCCCATTCCACCGCTGCGCATCGCTCTGCTGTCTTGCTTCCTCTGGCAGTGACGTTAAGGTCAGAGGGTGCCATGACGTAGTTAGCAGGCGCCCTCTGCCTGAACAGTCACTGCAGAGCCAGCAACGCTGAGGAGCAGCAGCTGCAGCAGTGACAAGGTGAGTATATAGTTTTTTTTTTCATTTTTTTAATTGAGGCTGCGGCAGCAGCATTGTAAGGGGCCACTAATCACTGTGCAGCAATACAAGGGGCCACTCATCACTGTGCAGCATTATAAGGGGCCACTCATCACTGTGCAGCATTATAAGGGGCCACTCATCACTGTGCAGCATTATAAGGGGCCACTCATCACTGTGCAGCATTATAAGGGGCCACTCATCACCTTGCAGCATTATAAGGGGCCACTCATCACCGTGCAGCATAATAAGGGGCCACTAATCACCGTGCAGCATAATAAGGAGCCACTAATCACTGCAGCATTTCAAGGGGCCACTAATCACTGTGCAGCATTATAAGGGGCCACTCATCACTGTGCAGCATTACAAGGGGCCACTCATCACTGTGCAGCATTACAAGGGGCCACTAATAACTGTGCAGCATTACAAGGGGCCACTAATCACTGTGCAGCATTACAAGGGGCCACTAATCACTGTGCAGCATTACAAGGGGCCACTAATCACTGTGCAGCATTATATGGGGCCAGTAATCACTGTGCAGCATTATATGGGGCCAGTAATCACTGTGCAGCATTATATGGGGCCACTCATCACTGTGCTGCATTATAAGAGGCCACTCATTACTGTGCAGCATTATAAGGGGGCCTCTCATTACTGTGCAGCATTATACGGGGCCACTAATCACTGTGCAGCATTACAAAGGGCCACTAATCACCGTGCAGCATAAGGGGCCACTAATCACTGCAGCATTTCAAGGGGCCACTAATCACTGTGCAGCATTATAAGTGGCCACTAATCACCGTGCAGCATTGTAAGGGGCCACTAATCAATGTGCAGAATTATAAGGGGCCACTAATCACTGTGCAGCATTATAAGGGGCCACTAATCACTGTGCAGCATTATAAGGGGCCACTAATCACTGTGCAGCATTATAAGGGGCCACTAATCATTGTGCAGCATTATAAGGGGCCACTCTCCATGCAGCATTATAAGGGGCCACCAATCACTGTGAAGCATTATATGGGGCATATGTTATTATGGACCATGTAATAGGGCTACCATTATTCACTGTGCAGCATTATTAGGCATATTTTTGTATGGAGCATCTTATGGAACCCATCATGAACTTTATGGAGCATTATATGGGGCCATCATGAACTTTATGGAGCATCTTATGGGGCCCATTTTATTTTTGAAATTTACCAGTAGCTTCGGCATTTTCCACCCTAGGTTTATAGGCGAGTCAATAAGTTTTCCCAGTTTTTTGTGACAAAATTAGGGTGGTCGGCTTATACATGGGTCGGCTTATACGCGAGTATATACGGACTTCTAAAGAAAATTGCCCCCAAGTTATTTTGAGCGACCCCGCCTGCTGTACCATCCTTGTGATTTACGAGAACGTTTCTCACTTCCTGCTAGGACAGCGGAAACCCAAGGAGTAAAGAGAGAAGGTCCTTATGGCTGCATGGAGTAATGCTGGAAATCTCTAAGTCTGCGGGGACAACAGAGACTTTAGAAGAAGGCAAACCAAGGTTTAGTGCTAGCACTAGTGTGAGAGAAGGTTTATACTACAGGACAGAAGTGCTGTAACAGGAAAGAACCTAACAAATAAAAAAGATTGTAGACAAACCAGATTTTGCTATCTATTCATGTCATTGCCTTCCATATTACAGAGAAATTTCCCTAAATCCGGTATCTGATAATCCACAATGATGTATATTCAGGGTCGAACTGGGGTGTCTGGGGCCCACCAGGGGAATGGACTCTAGGGCCCCATCCTACAGCTATATGCTAATATCTGTCAGTCGTTATCCCCATTATAGTGGAGCATCGGCTGTAAAACACAGGCGGCTCCTGCACATCTACTGTGCACCCCCATAACTGGGATGTATAATTACGGTAGTTTACATTAATGTGGTTCTTTGGTTAAAACAATTTATCACCGATCCATGGGCTCTATAGGATAGCTGATCGCATACGTCCGACCATTAGAAACTGCACCGACCGGAAGAATGAGAAAGTTTTATCGTTGATAGGACACTTATCCCCATTTTAAAATGGAGCAGCAGGTTAGATATCTGACCGAAGCTTCATTCATTCTCTTTGGAGCTTCTATAAAAATACAAGTGCAGCCACTGAGGGAATGAATGGATCAGTTGTCAAGTCGGACATGCCACTCCAGTCTAATGGGGATAAAAAGTTCCACATTTTGCTGAATGGGTCCAAGTAGTTAGACCCCCCCAATCAATACGTTATCACTTGTCCTGTGAATAGGAGATTACGTTTTTCCACAGGAAACCCCTGTAAGTGCATCTCTGCCGCTGTTTACAAAGTATTTAATCTCTAATGGAAATAAAGAATATTCTCCTAATTAATATCAGAGAAGACTAATGACCGTCAAACACAACACAATCCACTGTACCAAGACCAATAATACCACATACAGGGGAGAAATACCACCACACCATGACCAGACCACATAGTACCCGCATCATATCACATAAAAGGCACAAATACAACCACACCATGACCAGACCACATATTACCACCACATAGTGACCGAATAATATGACATATTACCAGCATATAGGGACCAAATAATAATTCATACACGGAGAAATACTTCCACACTGTGAACAGTCCACAAATTACCACCACTTATTGATGGAATACTACAGTACTGATTATGAATACAAACCACAATAATAACAACACTGTTATTACCACCAGTGACATTATACACAGTACCTCTGTATATAGTGTCAGTGTACAGGTAATACAGTGATTACCAGTGACATTATACACAGGAGCTCAGTGATCACTGGCAACATTATTGTCAAGGTTTGCTCAGCTTGTGGGATTAGGTAGTTCAGAGGTTAATGTGGATGGCCTCACTCTGAGATTCTGGGAGGCTTTTTAAAGCCTCATTGTGGGCTCATTCCTCATCGTTTATACTCAGACCCTTGGCCGAGTGTGTGTGACCCTGGTGTGCTTTGTGACTGTAATACTTTATGCTTGTTTGGTTTTGATCTGGTTCTGTCCCTGTTACGAGTTCTGCCTGTCCCTCTTGTACTGCGTTGCTATCTCTGTGTATGACTCATTGCCTATGACCTGACTATTCTCTGATTGCCCCTCTTGTACTGTGCAGCTATCTCCATGTATGACTCATTGCTTACGTTCTGACTACTCTCTGCTCGCCCCTCTGGTATCGCGCCGCCCTCTCCATGTATGACCGCCCGTTTGTCTGACCTGAGTTCCCCTCGCCTCTACTCCAGGATTCCTGTAGTAGAGTCCTACAATCATCTTCAGAAGTGGGACACTAAGCCCCGCCCCCTGTGGTCACATGATCGTAGGTCCTTGTACTTCTTACTACCTTCAGCATCGCAGGTCCCGTCTGCCTCAACTTTCCCTGCAGTATCGGACCCCGGGCCCTCCCGCAGTAGGGGTGAGTCACGCTGCTCAGCCGTGGCAGTTCGCCGACGCTGACAGGATCCTGATATTTATACACAGAAGATCTGCATACAGTGTCAGTGTAATACAGTGACCACCAGTGAAATTATACACAGGAGCTTTTGGAAGTGCATTGAGCAGCAGGGTGGTTTGCTGGTGAAGGGAAAAAAAATCTCTTTAAATCTTCTGCCTGAGCGAGTGTAAACGAGCTGAGTGTGACCTGAGCGTAAGTGCGAACGGTGGTAAGTGTGTGACTTGTGATTCAGTGACTTTGGATTCAGGGAGTTTGCAAAGGAGGTATTACTGAATTGCTGTTATATTTTATTAATACTTTTTATTTATTTTTACTTATCTTTTCTGTCTGGTGCAATCCCCATTAGGAATGTGCTCCACTATTGCCAATGCCATCCAGTGTACGTCTTGCCGCATGTACGCAATCCTTGACCAGCCAGTCGAGGGTGCATACTGCTGTGCGAGATGTGAGCACATTGTGCATTTGGAAGCCCAGATACTGGATTTAAATGTGCAGCTGGCAACACTGAGATCAATAGACAATATGGAAAGGAGACTTCTACTCACTGAGCAGACGCTCAATGAGATAGATGAGGGGGGGATGCTAGGTTGGAGCTGCAGGACAGTGAAGCAGTAAGATGGGTGACAGTTAGAAGGTGGGGTAGACAGAAGAGTGCCAGGGAGGCTAGTCCTGATCTGGCACAACCCAATAAGTTTGCCAAGTTGGCAGATGAGGGGAGTGTCAGTGCAGGGGTAGCACTGCTGCAGCAAGGCATGTCCTCTGAAAGCCAGAGGAGTATATGCTCCAGTAAGGGGAGAAATAGGAGAGCAGGGCAGGCCAGACAGGTGCTGGTAGTGGGGGACTCAATTATTAGGGGAACAGATAGGGCAATCTGTCACAAAGAAAGGGATCGTCGAACGGTGTGCTGCCTATCTGGCGCGCAAGTCTGACACATCGCTGACCGGGTTGACAGATTACTGGGAGGGGCTGGTGAGGATCCAGCGGTCATGGTGCACATTGGTACAAATGACACAGAGGTAGGTGGAAGGTCCTTAAAGATGATTTCAGGGAATTAGGCTGCAATCTTAAGGCAAGGACCTCCAAGGTGGTATTTTTGGAAATATTTCCTGTACCACGTGCCACGCCAGAGAGGAGATTAGGGAAGTTAATAAGTGGTTCAAGAATTAGTGTAGGAAGGAGGGGTTTGGGTTCCTGGAGAACTGGGCCGACTTCTCAGTTGGCTACAGGTTCTACGCTAGGGACGGGCTGCACCTCAATGGGGAGGGTGCAGCTGTGCTGGGGAAAAAAATGGCTAGAAGGGTGGAGGAGTGTTTAAATTTGGAACTAGGGGAGGGTATTCATTTTATAAGAGGGGAAGACTGTGTAGATAGAGACCTGGGCACAAATAATGAAATTGGGGGTGGTAGTGGCATGGGGGGTGAGGTTAGAACAGTTAATAATTTAAGAAATAGAGGTACAGACATACATAAAGTGCATGTATACAAATGCCAGAAGCCTCGCCAACAAAATGGAGGACTTAGAATTAATTTTGTTGGAAGATAAGGTATATTGCACCCCCTCATAGGGTATAAGGCTGCCCCCTCATAGGGTATAATGCTTCTCCCCCCTCATAGGGTATAATGCACCCCCTCATAGGGTATAATGCTGCCCCCTCATAGGGTATAACACTAGATAGATAGATATGTGATAATTAGATGTATAGATAGATAATAGATAGATAGATCTATGGATAGACAGATAGATATAAAGATATAAAGATAATAGATAGTGAAAGATATAGGTAGCTATAGAGATCGATAGACCTAGATAGATATAGATAGATAAATAGATAGATAGGGGATAAATAGATATATGGATAGATAGATAGAAAGATAGATAGATAGATAGATAGATATAAAGATAATAGATAGTGATAGCTATAGATAGGTACAGTATATAGATAGATAGGGGATAAATAGATAGATCTATGGATAGATGATATATAGATGGATAGATATAAAGATAATAGATAGAGATAGATATAGATAGGTATAGAGATAGATGGATATAGACTATTTATATCTATCTATATCTACCTCTATATCTATCTATCTATCTATCTATATCTATCTCTATATCTAAGATAGAGACAGATAGATATAGAGATAGAGATATAGATATACAGATAGAAATAGATAGATATAGAGATATATAGATATAGAGACAGATAGATATAGAGATAGATATAGATAGATATAGAGATATATAAAAAACAAACCACAATACTCACCTCTCCTCCTGCTCCCACGCTGATGACGGCTTCAGTGTCAGCAGCTGACCCGTCTGCCAGACACACAGCGGGTGCGCGATGAAGTGACGTCATCGCGCATCGGCTGTGAGTCAGGAGCAGAGGGGACTGATGGGAGAGAGATGCTCTCTCTTCCACTGCAATTGAGCGCGGCGCCGGCTGCCTAGGTTGGGGAGCGGGGCCCCGGGGTGAGTGAAGGCCGAGAGTGAATGAATATTCATTTCTCTTTAGTAGTGGGGACAGTGGCTCCTGCCTCCTGACACCCGCTGCTGCTCCGCTGGCAGGGCCCCCATAGCAGCTGTGTGGCACTGGCTGGGGGCCCCTGGAGCAGTGGGGGCCCTAGGCAACTGCTGTCCCTGTATACCAGTAGAGGTGCCAGGGCCCACCAGATGTCAGGGCCCACCGGAGAATCAGTCCGACGCTACCTGTCTGTATATATAATGTCAGTGTACAAGTAATAGATTAGATTAGATTAGATTAGATAAACTTTATTGATCCCGGAGGAAATTACAGTATTACAGCAGCAGAACAAAGATCAAGAACATTACAAGAACAATACACACTTTACAAAATAAGTCTATATGGACAGCAGATGCGGATAGACTGGTACTTGTAACTCACCAATTCCCCCCCATACACTTTGAACTTCATTTAGTCTTGGGATGCTTTACACTTATACATTTGTTAAACATCCCCACAGCTGTCGGAACAAACGATTTTCTATATCTTTCCTTTTTACACATTAGTTGGAGTAGACGCTTGCTGAATGTGCTCTTTTGCTTCGCAAACAGTTCATAGAGCGGGTGTGTATTGTTGCTCATTATAGCCTTGCATTTCTTAGTAATTCTATCCTCTAATACCTCCTCGAAAGTCCTGAGTTGTAGACCCACCGCCGCACTAGCCTTCTTGATAAGTTTATTCAGCTTATTCGCGTCAGCTGTGCGCACACTACTACCCCAGCATATAATTGCATCAAAGATTGCACTCGCCACAATGGATTGGTAGAACATTTCAAGCATTTTGCTACACACATTAGAATGATCACTGGAGACATACACAGGAGTTCTGTATATAGTGTATAGTGTACAGGTAATACAGTGACTCACCAGTAACATTATACACAGGAGCTCTGCATATAGTCAGCGTACAGGTAATACAAGGATCACCAGTGACATTATACACAGGAGCTCTGTATATACTATATAATGTAAGTGTCCAGGTAAATCACTGACTTACCAGTGACCTCTGTATTTGTAGCGATTCATCTTCGCTTTTCTTCCTCTTCCAGCCAGGACACGTTTGCTGCAGAAAATAACACACTATACTTGATCACTTCTAGACCACATTCCCCACTTTTCCCCCCGACTTCTACACTTTATGTGTAAAGGTCAGCCAGGGCAGTAGTCGTGGCTGAGTATTTCGGGTTCGGGCATTGTATACCCTGACCTCCCTCTACAGGAAAACGGTACCTCTTCTCTTGCATGGTACGGTGAATACTCACCGTGCCGTCAGCGTCCCCTTTGCTACGCCGACTTGATGCTGATCCTTGATCCCAATGAATAGAGACACAGTCCAGGGCAACTCTTAACTGAGCAAATTTATTTTCTTCAGGACACAGCACATCCACATAGTTTCCAGCATTTTCATCACAGTAAAGACAGCACATTACTTCATCTTTCCCTTCACTGTTCCTTGCAGTGTTTCCGTTTGACGAAGCGTCTCAGATGGCTCCTCAGTGTCCTCCCTGTATAGCGTCACCACGGTGAAGCGCTCTCCAGCATGTTTCGCCCCGGACATCAGAGATTCAGCCCACGTAGCTTTCCACCACATTCTGGAGTGACCTGCCCGTACCCTTTTACGGTAACCTTCAATCTTCCTCTGTTTACTTACACTCTTTTCCACTTTATTGCTGATTCTGCAGTACCGTGTTCTTCTCTAGATGGCTGGGCATCAGCTTTAACATCACGGGGTAGTTAGGCAGCTCAGGCATATAGCCCACCCGAGCACAAAGGGGTCAGGCCTCTGACTGCCTGAAACTGGAAGACCATCCTGGCTTATTCTCCAGCTATCCCCTCCTACAGTTAACTCCTATATGTCCTACAGCTACATCTACTGTGCAATGAGCTCAGTGCCCCATCTAGTGACCATAGCCCAGACTGCACTGTCCCTACCAAGTACAAGGTGCAGAAACATAGCTTATGCTATATAAATAATACAGCAACATGAAATATACGATAATGCGCAACAATGGTATAACATATATATAAATATATATACAAGTACAACAGCAACATGGGGGTTTAAAGGGGTAAGACTCTCAACCCCTTACACATGTCTACATATTGATATTAGTCATGTATTATACTACAGCACAGGCACCATTTTGATGAATGCAAACCTTTTTTTTGTAACCCCACAAACACCCGGAGCACCAGAATCTCAATAACTGAAATTTACAAATACAGATTACACAACAACCACAAGATGCATTTCATCACCCAGGTCACCTCATTTTAATCAGTATAACAGCGTAGACCTGACACTGTCTGTACTTTACTGTTCACAATCCTGCTGACAGGATCCCTTTAAATCTAAATTTTAATAAGTTTGTTCTTTTCTGCGCTAAACGTCCCCCAAACCCTGAGGACGGCGAGTATACCTTGGTTGTGTTTTGCTGTATGTGTATACAAAAGTAAAAGAAGAGCACCTATCAGGGGCTCAGAAAAGCTGGGTGGCATGTGTGCTAGTGTGTGACCCAGCGCAGGTGTCTCACTGGCCTATCAAAACAGTGACCGATAGCAGCAAACAGTGTGATGTGGATGTGAGAACTGTCTGCGGGGTGCGCTTAGGTGAGTGGACAAAAGAATATGGGAGGTTCACCTTTATAGTAACATCCCAGGGCAGGTGTGTCGTGAGCAAGTGGTGTTCAAGAAATATTGGTGGCAGTGGTTGTGACTTATCCTGACACACAATGTACAGGGAAATGGGAAAATTGTGAAAAAAAACGCAATTCTGACCTTAATTATGTTTACGGCGTACATTATGTGGTAAAAATGACCATGTAATATGATTCTCCTCATCAGTATGATTACAGAGATACTAAACGTGCCCAGATTTTTAAATTATTTTAGTGGTAGAAAAAAAATCAAGACTTTGAAATAAAAAATATGTTGGAGTTTGTGTTGCCATTTTCCGAGACCCGTAGTTTTACTTTTTCGTTCAATAGAGCTATGAGAGGGATTATTTTTTCATAAGGCGAGACGTTATTATGGATATTACTTTGGGATACATATGACATTTTAGTTGCTTGTTACGTATTTTAAGTGGTATTGCAGCGACCAAAAAATACCGCAATGTTGGCGTTTTTAAATTTTTTGTGTTTACCAATTGGGTTAATTATTTTTATATTTTGATAGCTCGGACTTTGCTGGATGTGGCGATATCACTTGACATTTTTTTTATGTTCATTTTCAATGGAGGAAAATTGAACTTTTATGAGTTTTTTTTCAGATTTGTTTAAATCTTTTTTTGTTGTTTTACTTTTCTTTTCACTTCATTTATCGCTCCCTAAGGCCCCTTTCACACTTCAGTTTTTTGCAATCAGTCACAATCCGTCAGGTTTTGACAAAAACGGATCCTCAATTTTTTTTGGAGGATCCGTTTTTTCCCCATTGACTTGCATTAATGGCGGATTGTGACGGATGGCTGTCCGTTTCATCCGTTTTTTTTTTGAGGATCCGCCAAAAGTTGCTGTCCGTCACCATCCTCAAAGATTTCAAAACGGAGCTTGCAACAAAACTCTCTCTCTCTCTCCTTCCCGACCAGCATTTCCTTTAAATTTCCTCATTTTCAGGATCCTGTGCCATCCGTTCACATCAGTTCAGAACGGATCCGCTTGTCTGCCTTTTTGGCGGATTTGAACTGATGCAAAAAACTGAAGTGTGAAAGAGGCCTAAGCTGTACTACATACAGGGGCTAATGGTGCAGCAGAAGTGTGAACTTTTTGATGCTTTTGTTTAATATTTTCCACTATATTATATGGAGAGCATAAAAAACGCATGCAAAATTCCAATGAAGTCTCCAATTGTGGAACTGAAGCATTCCTCTACTAAAAAAAATGCATTCGAAAAAACTGCCACAAAAAAATACAATAAAAAGTTTTGATTGCTTTAGTGCGAATACCTATGGAAACAATGCAGCACTTCTGCACGTGTGAACATGGCCCAGGAGAGACTCTGGACAATTTGTACGTTCTACACCAGGTTCACACTTGGGGTTATTTATTTTTTTATCACTACTTAGAATTACAGACAAATTAAAAAAAGTGATCTGAGCCAATTATATGGAAAAAATACAATATTATTTAACATTTATTCTGAAGCTATATGAAATAATTCCGACTACAGCAATGGTCTGTGCCCATCACGGGTGATCCGTGTTACCGGGAAGAGAGGAGGAGACATTCCTACAAGGAGCTGACAATAGATACATCACATTATCTCACATATGAGGATACAGAATTATACAGGTTTGAAAATATCAAATAGAAAGATTTGCCTGTAAACAGGTAAAAAAGCAAAAACAGTAAATAAAGCAATGACTTGCGCTATTGTACCGGTAAGTTTTTATACATCTCATCCCAATCCAGCTAACCCCTATCCGTACAGTGGCAGCTGGTATTGGATGGTCTGCCATGGGTAACATAACTAGTTCTCCTATATTAGACCCATTGCCATGTTCGTCTTTATGACATCACAGAAGCGTTGTCCACGAGTCATGGAATGTTCCGCAAGAACGGTCAGTGCGAGGCAAGCAGAGATAGAGAGGAGAGCTGAACACTAACCCAGAGCGACTTGTAAATCACTTTTTACTTGTTTTGTTTATTTTTTTTACTTTTATTTCTTTTTTTTGGGAGTGTTTTCTACCATCCGCACACACTTTTGTGTGTGTGGAGGGGAAGGCAGCCTAATGGCTGCACCCGTAGCTGGAGGAAAGTTCCAACCACGGAGACGTCTCCCACATGCCAGGACATCCCTATACAGTCAGAGGCCTGAACACCACCAAAGGCCAACTGGCTTCACGGGGTATGTGATGGCAGTGCTTTATTATATCGTGTCAATTATTAAATGCCTGTTCAAAACACCAGAAAAGGCAAAGGACCGATATTCCAGACTGAAAAGTCCACCACCATATCCTACAATGCCCGAAATAGGCCGATTCGTACAACCTGCAGCAAACATCAGCGCAGAGCCAGAGGGTATGAAGGAACGCCTGATACTCACCAGAACAGTAGATGAGGAAGAGACAACAGCCACATTGCCCAGGAGCCCATCCCCATGCACCTGGATGGAGCTAACTCCCTCTCAAGCACGTATACTCCTCAGTATGCCTTACGACCATCAACCGCGTATTAAGGTGACTGCTAAACAAGGCTTCAATCCTACACCACACCTGCCAGTCAGCTATACCACTGGAAAGATCATGCAAGTAATGCTGATGAGCCCACAGGATGTACAACGTGCCTACAAGAGAGATTTGGGTTTCCTTCCAAGTCCTAGGAAGATCATTCTCCCGAGAAGAGAATTCCGCGGCACTTTGATTTAGCCGGCGGAAAATGTAGTGGCGAGTTGCTTGCAGCAAGCACATACCATCTTCTGCACAGCTGCTTCTTAGACAGATTTTCCGGTTTTGACTATGGCTTGATCAATGGATCATGTTTCTATACTGCCGCCTGCCCTGACCTCTGCTTGTTTAAAGTTATGCATCTACACTGCCGCCTGCCCTGACCTTTGCTTGCTCAATGGATTATGTTTTTGAACTGCCGCCTGCCTGACCTCTGCTTGCTCAATGGATTGTTTCTGCACTGCCGCCTGCCTTGACCTCTGCTTGCTCAATGGATTATGTTTTTGAACTGCCGCCTACCCTGACCTCTGCTTGCTCAATGGATTATGTTTCTGCACTGCCGCCTGCCTTGACCTCTGCTTGCTCAGTGGATTATGTTTTTGAACTGCCGCCTGCCCTGACCTCTGCTTGCTCAATGGATTATGTTTTTGAACTGACGCCTGCCCTGACCTCTGCTTGCTCAATGGATTATGTTTCTGCACTGCCGCCTGCCTGACCTCTGCTTGCTCAATGGATTATGTTTTTGAACTGCCGCCTGCCCTGACCTCAGCTTGCTCAATGGATTATGTTTCTGCACTGCCGCCTGCCCTGACCTCAGCTTGCTCAATGGATTATGCTTCTGCACTGCCGCCTGCCCTGACCTCTGCTTGTTTCCGGTTATTAATCTGTGATACTAATAAAAATGTATATTATTCTGCACTATATGGACTGTGGGTCGTTTTTTTTCTTTGGTTTTATGGTTGTTTCCGGTTATGTTTTTGCACTGCTGCCTGCCCTGACCTCTGCTTGTTTCCGGTTATGTTTCTGCACTGCTGCCTGCCCTGACCTTTGCTTGTTTCTGACTACTCATTTGCCTGCTGATTTTGTACTTCTTCCTCAATGCCTGCACTTTTAAGACCCCAGTAGAGCTAATTTATATAAATCCTGCATCCTAACAATGAAGCCGGGTTATAGGGCTTCTGATCACAATGGTAGGATGATGCCTCAATGTGAAGAAGGGTAGCACCAGTTCTTCACCTAACAGTATGGAATGCTTATCTAAAAAAATGAAAAAGGAACAGTACAGTATAGACAAAGGTCCCATAAACTCAACAAGAACAAACCATTAAGAACTTTAAGCATAAACATGTGAGACAACAAACCAAGTGGCTCAGAATACCACATCCGACCCAACCAGCAGTTTTGTTGAAGGTATTTTCCTCTGATCTTTCGTTAAGAGGGTACAACATCTCAAATACATTAGACTGGTGTGGGTCTCCAACCATTTAGGAACCCTCAAATCAATAGTACAGGGGTCTTGAATCAGCCACAAAATTGCTTCAGGAAGAATTGGGTGGAGCACTGGTTTCATATGTACCCTGCCGCTCATGTCAAGGTCTATGAAAATAACCAAACACAAGGCTGAGTACTCAGATCTTATAGGAACCTCCCCAATAGTGAATGGCCATCTGTACATTCATAGTTCCCCAGGTCTGTAGACAGATGCGGGTTTCACGTCCGGGACCTCTGCCTATCAGACATTTATAGAATATTTTATGGATAACACATAAATGTATGGGAAAACTCCTCTTGTAAATAGTGCGCCTCAAGTTTCTTCTGCTGTTTGCAGTGGAATGTAGTCATCATAGCTAATATGAGGGAAGGATTCCTGAGAGGGGGTATACATCTACTATATCCATATTCTGTGGATATCTACCCTAATAAAGCTTATGGACGGTGAGTGCAGTGATGAGACCGACCCTTTATCAACATGTTCTGTCCCACAAACTAATGTAGTACACTGCACTGACCGCCGATAGACTTTATTCTCCAAAGACAATTTAAGTTTGTTATATGTATTAAAAGGTGACAGGACAATTGTGTACAAGATAATTGTGTACGGACTATTGTGTACAGACAATTGTGTACAGGCCAATTGTGTACAATGACAATTGTGTACAAGGCAATTGTGTACAAGGCGATTGCCCTGTACACAATTGTCCTTGTACACAATTGTCCTTGGACACAATTGGCCTGTACACAATTTTCTGTACACAATTGTCCGTACACAATTATCTTGTACACAATTGTCATGGAACCTTCTTAAAATACTTTTTTTCCCAGAATTATCTAAGAATTATCGACAAGGAAAATGGACTCAAGATAAAGCTTAGAAACATATATTTCTTTACAGCTCCTGATATAGGTATTGCGGTCTTTAAAAACAGTAGTCCCCAACTTCTGCCTCCTCAGCAAGCTATCCCCTAGCCATTGGTAGATCATAACTTGCTGATTACGGGTGTTTCACTGCCAGGACCCCCACCAATCCTAAGAACAGGGTGTCTGGAACAAGCGGCTGTTAAGAATGCGCAACAACACTTCTTTCATTATGGGACAATGATGGGGCTGATATGCTGATGATGGACTATGATGGGGCTGATGTGCTGATGATGGACTATGATGGGGCTGATGTGCTGATGATGGACTATGATGGGGTTGATGTGCTGATGATGGACTATGATGGGGCTGATGTGCTGATGATGAACTATGATTGGGATGATGAAGTCTGCAATAACAGAGCATAGCAGTACAACCCCTTAGCCTGGAGTGCCCTAACAAATAGCTGGGGAGGGTCCGAGCTCACAGTCAGACCTTAGAAGAAGAGTTAATAGTTTTGTTTCTTCTGTCTTAAAGGACAAAAAAGGCTTACAGTATATACTCGCGTATAAGTCGAGATTTTCAGCCCATTTTTTGGGGCTGAAAGTCCCCCTCTCGGCTTATACGCGAGTCATATACCGGGGGTCGGCCAGGGAGGGGGAGCGGGGGGGGGTGTTGGAGATCATACTCACCTCTCCTGGCATGTTTCTGCAGCCCCCCGTGCTTATTCCATCTTCTCGGCGCTGTTCTTCCTGCTTTCAGCGGTCACGTGGTACGCTCATTACCCTCATTAATATGCACATATGTAATGAGCGGCACCACGTGACCGCAGAAAGCAGGAAGAACAGCACTGAGAAGATGGAACAAGCACGGGGGGCTGCAGAGACATGCCAGGAGAGGTGAGTATAACGGGGGGAGCCATATTCACCTGTGCCCCATTCCACCGCTGCGCATCGCTCTGCTGTCTTGCTTCCTCTGGCAGTGACGTTAAGGTCAGAGGGTGCCATGACGTAGTTAGCAGGCGCCCTCTGCCTGAACAGTCACTGCAGAGCCAGCAACGCTGAGGAGCAGCAGCTGCAGCAGTGACAAGGTGAGTATATAGTTTTTTTTTTCATTTTTTTAATTGAGGCTGCGGCAGCAGCATTGTAAGGGGCCACTAATCACTGTGCAGCAATACAAGGGGCCACTCATCACTGTGCAGCATTATAAGGGGCCACTCATCACTGTGCAGCATTATAAGGGGCCACTCATCACTGTGCAGCATTATAAGGGGCCACTCATCACTGTGCAGCATTATAAGGGGCCACTCATCACCTTGCAGCATTATAAGGGGCCACTCATCACCGTGCAGCATAATAAGGGGCCACTAATCACCGTGCAGCATAATAAGGAGCCACTAATCACTGCAGCATTTCAAGGGGCCACTAATCACTGTGCAGCATTATAAGGGGCCACTCATCACTGTGCAGCATTACAAGGGGCCACTCATCACTGTGCAGCATTACAAGGGGCCACTAATAACTGTGCAGCATTACAAGGGGCCACTAATCACTGTGCAGCATTACAAGGGGCCACTAATCACTGTGCAGCATTACAAGGGGCCACTAATCACTGTGCAGCATTATATGGGGCCAGTAATCACTGTGCAGCATTATATAGGGCCAGTAATCACTGTGCAGCATTATATGGGGCCACTCATCACTGTGCTGCATTATAAGAGGCCACTCATCACTGTGCAGCATTATAAGGGGGCCTCTCATCACTGTGCAGCATTATACGGGGCCACTAATCACTGTGCAGCATTACAAAGGGCCACTAATCACCGTGCAGCATAAGGGGCCACTAATCACTGCATTTCAAGGGGCCACTAATCACTGTGCAGCATTATAAGTGGCCACTAATCACCGTGCAGCATTGTAAGGGGCCACTAATCAATGTGCAGCATTATAAGGGGCCACTAATCACTGTGCAGCATTATAAGGGGCCACTAATCACTGTGCAGCATTATAAGGGGCCACTAATCATTGTGCAGCATTATAAGGGTCCACTCTCCATGCAGCATTATAAGGGGCCACCAATCACTGTGCAGCATTATATGGGGCATATGTTATTATGGACCATGTTATAGGGCTACCATTATTCACTGTGCAGCATTATTAGGCATATTTTTGTATGGAGCATCTTATGGAACCCATCATGAACTTTATGGAGCATTATATGGGGCCATCATGAACTTTATGGAGCATCTTATGGGGCCCATTTTATTTTTGAAATTTACCAGTAGCTTCGGCATTTTCCACCCTAGGTTTATAGGCGAGTCAATAAGTTTTCCCAGTTTTTTGTGACAAAATTAGGGTGGTCGGCTTATACATGGGTCGGCTTATACACGAGTATATACGGACTTCTAAAGAAAATTGCCCCCAAGTTATTTTGAGCGACCCCGCCTGCTGTACCATCCTTGTGATTTACGAGAACGTTTCTCACTTCCTGCTAGGACAGCGGAAACCCAAGGAGTAAAGAGAGAAGGTCCTTATGGCTGCATGGAGTAATGCTGGAAATCTCTAAGTCTGCGGGGACAACAGAGACTTTAGAAGAAGGCAAACCAAGGTTTAGTGCTAGCACTAGTGTGAGAGAAGGTTTATACTACAGGACAGAAGTGCTGTAACAGGAAAGAACCTAACAAATAAAAAAGATTGTAGACAAACCAGATTTTGCTATCTATTCATGTCATTGCCTTCCATATTACAGAGAAATTTCCCTAAATCCGGTATCTGATAATCCACAATGATGTATATTCAGGGTCGAACTGGGGTGTCTGGGGCCCACCAGGGGAATGGACTCTAGGGCCCCATCCTACAGCTATATGCTAATATCTGTCAGTCGTTATCCCCATTATAGTGGAGCATCGGCTGTAAAACACAGGCGGCTCCTGTACATCTACTGTGCATCCCCATAACTGGGATGTATAATTACGGTAGTTTACATTAATGTGGTTCTTTGGTTAAAACAATTTATCACCGATCCATGGGCTCTATAGGATAGCTGATCGCATACGTCCGACCATTAGAAACTGCACCGACCGGAAGAATGAGAAAGTTTTATCGTTGATAGGACACTTATCCCCATTTTAAAATGGAGCAGCAGGTTAGATATCTGACCGAAGCTTCATTCATTCTCTTTGGAGCTTCTATAAAAATACAAGTGCAGCCACTGAGGGAATGAATGGATCAGTGGTCAAGTCGGACATGCCACTCCAGTCTAATGGGGATAAAAAGTTCCACATTTTGCTGAATGGGTCCAAGTAGTTAGACCCCCCCAATCAATACGTTATCACTTGTCCTGTGAATAGGAGATTACGTTTTTCCACAGGAAACCCCTGTAAGTGCATCTCTGCCGCTGTTTACAAAGTATTTAATCTCTAATGGAAATAAAGAATATTCTCCTAATTAATATCAGAGAAGACTAATGACCGTCAAACACAACACAATCCACTGTACCAAGACCAATAATACCACATACAGGGGAGAAATACCACCACACCATGACCAGACCACATAGTACCCGCATCATATCACATAAAAGGCACAAATACAACCACACCATGACCAGACCACATATTACCACCACATAGTGACCGAATAATATGACATATTACCAGCATATAGGGACCAAATAATAATTCATACACGGAGAAATACTTCCACACTGTGAACAGTCCACAAATTACCACCACTTATTGATGGAATACTACAGTACTGATTATGAATACAAACCACAATAATAACAACACTGTTATTACCACCAGTGACATTATACACAGTACCTCTGTATATAGTGTCAGTGTACAGGTAATATAGTGATTACCAGTGACATTATACACAGGAGCTCAGTGATCACTGGCAACATTATTGTCAAGGTTTGCTCAGCTTGTGGGATTAGGTAGTTCAGAGGTTAATGTGGATGGCCTCACTCTGAGATTCTGGGAGGCTTTTTAAAGCCTCATTGTGGGCTCATTCCTCATCGTTTATACTCAGACCCTTGGCCGAGTGTGTGTGACCCTGGTGTGCTTTGTGACTGTAATACTTTATGCTTGTTTGGTTTTGATCTGGTTCTGTCCCTGTTACGAGTTCTGCCTGTCCCTCTTGTACTGCGTTGCTATCTCTGTGTATGACTCATTGCCTATGACCTGACTATTCTCTGATTGCCCCTCTTGTACTGTGCAGCTATCTCCATGTATGACTCATTGCTTACGTTCTGACTACTCTCTGCTCGCCCCTCTGGTATCGCGCCGCCCTCTCCATGTATGACCGCCCGTTTGTCTGACCTGAGTTCCCCTCGCCTCTACTCCAGGATTCCTGTAGTAGAGTCCTACAATCATCTTCAGAAGTGGGACACTAAGCCCTGCCCCCTGTGGTCACATGATCGTAGGTCCTTGTACTTCTTACTACCTTCAGCATCGCAGGTCCCGTCTGCCTCAACTTTCCCTGCAGTATCGGACCCCGGGCCCTCCCGCAGTAGGGGTGAGTCACGCTGCTCAGCCATGGCAGTTCGCCGACGCTGACAGGATCCTGATATTTATACACAGAAGATCTGCATACAGTGTCAGTGTAATACAGTGACCACCAGTGAAATTATACACAGGAGCTTTTGGAAGTGCATTGAGCAGCAGGGTGGTTTGCTGGTGAAGGGAAAAAAAATCTCTTTAAATCTTCTGCCTGAGCGAGTGTAAGCGAGCTGAGTGTGACCTGAGCGTCAGTGCGAACGGTGGTAAGTGTGTGACTTGTGATTCAGTGACTTTGGATTCAGGGAGTTTGCAAAGGAGGTATTACTGAATTGCTGTTATATTTTATTAATACTTTTTATTTATTTTTACTTAGCTTTTCTGTCTGGTGCAATCCCCATTAGGAATGTGCTCCACTATTGCCAATGCCATCCAGTGTACGTCTTGACGCATGTACGCAATCCTTGACCAGCCAGTCGAGGGTGCATACTGCTGTGCGAGATGTGAGCACATTGTGCATTTGGAAGCCCAGATACTGGATTTAAATGTGCAGCTGGCAACACTGAGATCAATAGACAATATGGAAAGGAGACTTCTACTCACTGAGCAGACGCTCAATGAGATAGATGAGGGGGGGATGCTAGGTTGGAGCTGCAGGACAGTGAAGCAGTAAGATGGGTGACAGTTAGAAGGTGGGGTAGACAGAAGAGTGCCAGGGAGGCTAGTCCTGATCTGGCACAACCCAATAAGTTTGCCAAGTTGGCAGATGAGGGGAGTGTCAGTGCAGGGGTAGCACTGCTGCAGCAAGGCATGTCCTCTGAAAGCCAGAGGAGTATATGCTCCAGTAAGGGGAGAAATAGGAGAGCAGGGCAGGCCAGACAGGTGCTGGTAGTGGGGGACTCAATTATTAGGGGAACAGATAGGGCAATCTGTCACAAAGAAAGGGATCGTCGAACGGTGTGCTGCCTATCTGGCGCGCAAGTCTGACACATCGCTGACCGGGTTGACAGATTACTGGGAGGGGCTGGTGAGGATCCAGCGGTCATGGTGCACATTGGTACAAATGACACAGAGGTAGGTGGAAGGTCCTTAAAGATGATTTCAGGGAATTAGGCTGCAATCTTAAGGCAAGGACTTCCAAGGTGGTATTTTTGGAAATATTTCCTGTACCACGTGCCACGCCAGAGAGGAGATTAGGGAAGTTAATAAGTGGTTCAAGAATTAGTGTAGGAAGGAGGGGTTTGGGTTCCTGGAGAACTGGGCCGACTTCTCAGTTGGCTACAGGTTCTACGCTAGGGACGGGCTGCACCTCAATGGGGAGGGTGCAGCTGTGCTGGGGAAAAAAATGGCTAGAAGGGTGGAGGAGTGTTTAAACTTGGAACTAGGGGAGGGTATTCATTTTATAAGAGGGGAAGACTGTGTAGATAGAGACCTGGGCACAAATAATGAAATTGGAGGTGGTAGTGGCATGGGGGGTGAGGTTAGAACAGTTAATAATTTAAGAAATAGAGGTACAGACATACATAAAGTGCATGTATACAAATGCCAGAAGCCTCGCCAACAAAATGGAGGACTTAGAATTAATTTTGTTGGAAGATAAGGTATATTGCACCCCCTCATAGGGTATAAGGCTGCCCCCTCATAGGGTATAATGCTTCTCCCCCCTCATAGGGTATAATGCACCCCCTCATAGGGTATAATGCTGCCCCCTCATAGGGTATAACACTAGATAGATAGATAGATATGTGATAATTAGATGTATAGATAGATAATAGATAGATAGATCTATGGATAGACAGATAGAAATAAAGATATAAAGATAATAGATAGTGAAAGATATAGGTAGCTATAGAGATAGATAGATAGACCTAGATAGATATAGATAGATAAATAGATAGATAGGGGATAAATAGATATATGGATAGATAGATAGATAGATAGATAGATATAAAGATAATAGATAGTGATAGCTATAGATAGGTATATAGATAGATAGATAGGGGATAAATAGATAGATCTATGGATACATGATATATAGATGGATAGATATAAAGATAATAGATAGAGATAGATATAGATAGGTATAGAGATAGATGGATATAGACTATTTATATCTATCTATATCTACCTCTATATCTATCTATCTATCTATCTATATCTATCTCTATATCTAAGATAGAGACAGATAGATATAGAGATAGAGATATAGATATACAGATAGAAATAGATAGATATAGAGATATATAGATATAGAGACAGATAGATATAGAGATAGATATAGATAGATATAGAGATATATAAAAAACAAACCACAATACTCACCTCTCCTCCTGCTCCCACGCTGATGACGGCTTCAGTGTCAGCAGCTGACCCGTCTGCCAGACACACAGCGGGTGCGCGATGAAGTGACGTCATCGCGCATCGGCTGTGAGTCAGGAGCAGAGGGGACTGATGGGAGAGAGATGCTCTCTATTCCACTGAAATTGAGCGCAGCGCCGGCTGCCTAGGTTGGGGAGCGGGGCCCCGGGGTGAGTGGAGGCCGAGAGTGAATGAATATTCATTTCTCTTTAGTAGTGGGGACAGTGGCTCCTGCCTCCTGACACCCGCTGCTGCTCCGCTGGCAGGGCCCCCATAGCAGCTGTGTGGCACTGGCTGGGGGCCCCTGGAGCAGTGGGGGCCCTAGGCAACTGCTGTCCCTGTATACCAGTAGAGGTGCCAGGGCCCACCAGATGCCAGGGCCCACCGGAGAATCAGTCCGACGCTACCTGTCTGTATATATAATGTCAGTGTACAAGTAATAGAATGATCACTGGAGACATACACAGGAGTTCTGTATATAGTGTATAGTGTACAGGTAATACAGTGACTCACCAGTAACATTATACACAGGAGCTCTGCATATAGTCAGCGTACAGGTAATACAAGGATCACCAGTGACATTATACACAGGAGCTCTGTATATACTATATAATGTAAGTGTCCAGGTAAATCACTGACTTACCAGTGACCTCTGTATTTGTAGCGATTCATCTTCGCTTTTCTTCCTCTTCCAGCCAGGACACGTTTGCTGCAGAAAATAACACACTATACTTGATCACTTCTAGACCACATTCCCCACTTTCCCCCCCGACTTCTACACTTTATGTGTAAAGGTCAGCCAGGGCAGTAGTCGTGGCTGAGTATTTCGGGTTCGGGCATTGTATACCCTGACCTCCCTCTACAGGAAAACGGTACCTCTTCTCTTGCATGGTACGGTGAATACTCACCGTGCCGTCAGCGTCCCCTTTGCTACGCCGACTTGATGCTGATCCTTGATCCCAATGAATAGAGACACAGTCCAGGGCAACTCTTAACTGAGCAAATTTATTTTCTTCAGGACACAGCACATCCACATAGTTTCCAGCATTTTCATCACAGTAAAGACAGCACATTACTTCATCTTTCCCTTCACTGTTCCTTGCAGTGTTTCCGTTTGACGAAGCGTCTCAGATGGCTCCTCAGTGTCCTCCCTGTATAGCGTCACCATGGTGAAGCGCTCTCCAGCATGTTTCGCCCCGGACATCAGAGATTCAGCCCACGTAGCTTTCCACCACATTCTGGAGTGACCTGCCCGTACCCTTTTACGGTAACCTTCAATCTTCCTCTGTTTACTTACACTCTTTTCCACTTTATTGCTGATTCTGCAGTACCGTGTTCTTCTCTAGATGGCTGGGCATCAGCTTTAACATCACGGGGTAGTTAGGCAGCTCAGGCATATAGCCCACCCGAGCACAAAGAGGTCAGGCCTCTGACTGCCTGAAACTGGAAGACCATCCTGGCTTATTCTCCAGCTATCCCCTCCTACAGTTAACTCCTATATGTCCTACAGCTACATCTACTGTGCAATGAGCTCAGTGCCCCATCTAGTGACCATAGCCCAGACTGCACTGTCCCTACCAAGTACAAGGTGCAGAAACATAGCTTATGCTATATAAATAATACAGCAACATGAAATATACGATAATGCGCAACAATGGTATAACATATATATAAATATATATACAAGTACAACAGCAACATGGGGGTTTAAAGGGGTAAGACTCTCAACCCCTTACACATGTCTACATATTGATATTAGTCATGTATTATACTACAGCACAGGCACCATTTTGATGAATGCAAACCTTTTTTTTGTAACCCCACAAACACCCGGAGCACCAGAATCTCAATAACTGAAATTTACAAATACAGATTACACAACAACCACAAGATGCATTTCATCACCCAGGTCACCTCATTTTAATCAGTATAACAGCGTAGACCTGACACTGTCTGTACTTTACTGTTCACAATCCTGCTGACAGGATCCCTTTAAATCTAAATTTTAATAAGTTTGTTCTTTTCTGCGCTAAACGTCCCCCAAACCCTGAGGACGGCGAGTATACCTTGGTTGTGTTTTGCTGTATGTGTATACAAAAGTAAAAGAAGAGCACCTATCAGGGGCTCAGAAAAGCTGGGTGGCATGTGTGCTAGTGTGTGACCCAGCGCAGGTGTCTCACTGGCCTATCAAAACAGTGACCGATAGCAGCAAACAGTGTGATGTGGATGTGAGAACTGTCTGCGGGGTGCGCTTAGGTGAGTGGACAAAAGAATATGGGAGGTTCACCTTTATAGTAACATCCCAGGGCAGGTGTGTCGTGAGCAAGTGGTGTTCAAGAAATATTGGTGGCAGTGGTTGTGACTTATCCTGACACACAATGTACAGGGAAATGGGAAAATTGTGAAAAAAAACGCAATTCTGACCTTAATTATGTTTACGGCGTACATTATGTGGTAAAAATGACCATGTAATATGATTCTCCTCATCAGTATGATTACAGAGATACTAAACGTGCCCAGATTTTTAAATTATTTTAGTGGTAGAAAAAAAATCAAGACTTTGAAATAAAAAATATGTTGGAGTTTGTGTTGCCATTTTCCGAGACCCGTAGTTTTACTTTTTCGTTCAATAGAGCTATGAGAGGGATTATTTTTTCATAAGGCGAGACGTTATTATGGATATTACTTTGGGATACATATGACATTTTAGTTGCTTGTTACGTATTTTAAGTGGTATTGCAGCGACCAAAAAATACCGCAATGTTGGCGTTTTTAAATTTTTTGTGTTTACCAATTGGGTTAATTATTTTTATATTTTGATAGCTCGGACTTTGCTGGATGTGGCGATATCACTTGACATTTTTTTTTATGTTCATTTTCAATGGAGGAAAATTGAACTTTTATGAGTTTTTTTTTCAGATTTGTTTAAATCTTTTTTTGTTGTTTTACTTTTCTTTTCACTTCATTTATCGCTCCCTAAGGCCCCTTTCACACTTCAGTTTTTTGCAATCAGTCACAATCCGTCAGGTTTTGACAAAAACGGATCCTCAGTGTTTTTTTGAGGATCCGTTTTTTCCCCATTGACTTGCATTAATGGCGGATTGTGACGGATGGCTGTCCGTTTCATCCGTTTTTTTTTTGAGGATCCGCCAAAAGTTGCTGTCCGTCACCATCCTCAAAGATTTCAAAACGGAGCTTGCAACAAAACTCTCTCTCTCTCTCTCTCCTTCCCGACCAGCGTTTCCTTTAAATTTCCTCATTTTCAGGATCCTGTGCCATCCGTTCACATCAGTTCAGAACGGATCCGCTTGTCTGCCTTTTTGGCGGATTTGAACTGATGCAAAAAACTGAAGTGTGAAAGAGGCCTAAGCTGTACTACATACAGGGGCTAATGGTGCAGCAGAAGTGTGAACTTTTTGATGCTTTTGTTTAATATTTTCCACTATAGTATATGGAGAGCATAAAAAACGCATGCAAAATTCCAATGAAGTCTCCAATTGTGGAACTGAAGCATTCCTCTACTAAAAAAAATGCATTCGAAAAAACTGCCACAAAAAAATACAATAAAAAGTTTTGATTGCTTTAGTGCGAATACCTATGGAAACAATGCAGCACTTCTGCACGTGTGAACATGGCCCAGGAGAGACTCTGGACAATTTGTACGTTCTACACCAGGTTCACACTTGGGGTTATTTATTTTTTTATCACTACTTAGAATTACAGACAAATTAAAAAAAGTGATCTGAGCCAATTATATGGAAAAAATACAATATTATTTAACATTTATTCTGAAGCTATATGAAATAATTCTGACTACAGCAATGGTCTGTGCCCATCACGGGTGATCCGTGTTACCGGGAAGAGAGGAGGAGACATTCCTGGAAGAAGCTGACAATAGATACATCACATTATCTCACGTATGAGGATACAGAATTATACAGGTTTGAAAATATCAAATAGAAAGATTTGCCTGTAAACAGGTAAAAAAGCAAAAACAGTAAATAAAGCAATGACTTGCGCTATTGTACCGGTAAGTTTTTATACATCTCATCCCAATCCAGCTAACCCCTATCCGTACAGTGGCAGCTGGTATTGGATGGTCTGCCATGGGTAACATAACTAGTTCTCCTATATTAGACCCATTGCCATGTTCGTCTTTATGACATCACAGAAGCGTTGTCCACGAGTCATGGAATGTTCCGCAAGAACGGTCAGTGCGAGGCAAGCAGAGATAGAGAGGAGAGCTGAACACTAACCCAGAGCGACTTGTAAATCACTTTTTACTTGTTTTGTTTATTTTTTTTACTTTTATTTCTTTTTTTTGGGAGTGTTTTCTACCATCCGCACACACTTTTGTGTGTGTGGAGGGGAAGGCAGCCTAATGGCTGCACCCGTAGCTGGAGGAAAGTTCCAACCACGGAGACGTCTCCCACATGCCAGGACATCCCTATACAGTCAGAGGCCTGAACACCACCAAAGGCCAACTGGCTTCACGGGGTATGTGATGGCAGTGCTTTATTATATCGTGTCAATTATTAAATGCCTGTTCAAAACACCAGAAAAGGCAAAGGACCGATATTCCAGACTGAAAAGTCCACCACCATATCCTACAATGCCCGAAATAGGCCGATTCGTACAACCTGCAGCAAACATCAGCGCAGAGCCAGAGGGTATGAAGGAACGCCTGATACTCACCAGAACAGTAGATGAGGAAGAGACAACAGCCACATTGCCCAGGAGCCCATCCCCATGCACCTGGATGGAGCTAACTCCCT
Organism: Dendrobates tinctorius; assembly: GCF_039654945.1. Classification (NCBI taxonomy): domain Eukaryota; kingdom Metazoa; phylum Chordata; class Amphibia; order Anura; family Dendrobatidae; genus Dendrobates; species Dendrobates tinctorius. The sequence continues at coordinate 1,592,079 of NW_027361791.1, read as the reverse complement.
CTCAAGCACGTATACTCCTCAGTATGCCTTACGACCATCAACCGCGTATTAAGGTGACTGCTAAACAAGGCTACAATCCTACACCACACCTGCCAGTCAGCTATACCACTGGAAAGATCATGCAAGTAATGCTGATGAGCCCACAGGATGTACAACGTGCCTACAAGAGAGATTTGGGTTTCCTTCCAAGTCCTAGGAAGATCATTCTCCCGAGAAGAGAATTCCGCGGCACTTTGATTTAGCCGGCGGAAAATGTAGTGGCGAGTTGCTTGCAGCAAGCACATACCATCTTCTGCACAGCTGCTTCTTAGACAGATTTTCCGGTTTTGACTATGGCTTGATCAATGGATCATGTTTCTATACTGCCGCCTGCCCTGACCTCTGCTTGTTTAAAGTTATGCATCTACACTGCCGCCTGCCCTGACCTTTGCTTGCTCAATGGATTATGTTTTTGAACTGCCGCCTGCCTGACCTCTGCTTGCTCAATGGATTGTTTCTGCACTGCCGCCTGCCTTGACCTCTGCTTGCTCAATGGATTATGTTTTTGAACTGCCGCCTACCCTGACCTCTGCTTGCTCAATGGATTATGTTTCTGCACTGCCGCCTGCCTTGACCTCTGCTTGCTCAGTGGATTATGTTTTTGAACTGCCGCCTGCCCTGACCTCTGCTTGCTCAATGGATTATGTTTTTGAACTGACGCCTGCCCTGACCTCTGCTTGCTCAATGGATTATGTTTCTGCACTGCCGCCTGCCTGACCTCTGCTTGCTCAATGGATTATGTTTTTGAACTGCCGCCTGCCCTGACCTCAGCTTGCTCAATGGATTATGTTTCTGCACTGCCGCCTGCCCTGACCTCAGCTTGCTCAATGGATTATGCTTCTGCACTGCCGCCTGCCCTGACCTCTGCTTGTTTCCGGTTATTAATCTGTGATACTAATAAAAATGTATATTATTCTGCACTATATGGACTGTGGGTCGTTTTTTTTCTTTGGTTTTATGGTTGTTTCCGGTTATGTTTTTGCACTGCTGCCTGCCCTGACCTCTGCTTGTTTCCGGTTATGTTTCTGCACTGCTGCCTGCCCTGACCTTTGCTTGTTTCTGACTACTCATTTGCCTGCTGATTTTGTACTTCTTCCTCAATGCCTGCACTTTTAAGACCCCAGTAGAGCTAATTTATATAAATCCTGCATCCTAACAATGAAGCCGGGTTATAGGGCTTCTGATCACAATGGTAGGATGATGCCTCAATGTGAAGAAGGGTAGCACCAGTTCTTCACCTAACAGTATGGAATGCTTATCTAAAAAAATGAAAAAGGAACAGTACAGTATAGACAAAGGTCCCATAAACTCAACAAGAACAAACCATTAAGAACTTTAAGCATAAACATATGAGACAACAAACCAAGTGGCTCAGAATACCACATCCGACCCAACCAGCAGTTTTGTTGAAGGTATTTTCCTCTGATCTTTCGTTAAGAGGGTACAACATCTCAAATACATTAGACTGGTGTGGGTCTCCAACCATTTAGGAACCCTCAAATCAATAGTACAGGGGTCTTGAATCAGCCACAAAATTGCTTCAGGAAGAATTGGGTGGAGCACTGGTTTCATATGTACCCTGCCGCTCATGTCAAGGTCTATGAAAATAACCAAACACAAGGCTGAGTACTCAGATCTTATAGGAACCTCCCCAATAGTGAATGGCCATCTGTATATTCATAGTTCCCCAGGTCTGTAGACAGATGCGGGTTTCACGTCCGGGACCTCTGCCTATCAGACATTTATAGAATATTTTATGGATAACACATAAATGTATGGGAAAACTCCTCTTGTAAATAGTGCGCCTCAAGTTTCTTCTGCTGTTTGCAGTGGAATGTAGTCATCATAGCTAATATGAGGGAAGGATTCCTGAGAGGGGGTATACATCTACTATATTCATATTCTGTGGATATCTACCCTAATAAAGCTTATGGACGGTGAGTGCAGTGATGAGACCGACCCTTTATCAACATGTTCTGTCCCACAAACTAATGTAGTACACTGCACTGACCGCCGATAGACTTTATTCTCCAAAGACAATTTAAGTTTGTTATATGTATTAAAATACTTTTTTTCCCAGAATTATCTAAGAATTATCGACAAGGAAAATGGACTCAAGATAAAGCTTAGAAACATATATTTCTTTACAGCTCCTGATATAGGTATTGCGGTCTTTAAAAACAGTAGTCCCCAACTTCTGCCTCCTCAGCAAGTTATCCCCTAGCCATTGGTAGATCATAACTTGCTGATTACGGGTGTTTCACTGCCAGGACCCCCACCAATCCTAAGAACAGGGTGTCTGGAACAAGCGGCTGTTAAGAATGCGCAACAACACTTCTTTCATTATGGGACAATGATGGGGCTGATATGCTGATGATGGACTATGATGGGGCTGATGTGCTGATGATGGACTATGATGGGGCTGATGTGCTGATGATGGACTATGATGGGGTTGATGTGCTGATGATGGACTATGATGGGGCTGATGTGCTGATGATGAACTATGATTGGGATGATGAAGTCTGCAATAACAGAGCATAGCAGTACAACCCCTTAGCCTGGAGTGCCCTAACAAATAGCTGGGGAGGGTCCGAGCTCACAGTCAGACCTTAGAAGAAGAGTTAATAGTTTTGTTTCTTCTGTCTTAAAGGACAAAAAAGGCTTACAGTATATACTCGCGTATAAGTCGAGATTTTCAGCCCATTTTTTGGGGCTGAAAGTCCCCCTCTCGGCTTATACGCGAGTCATATATCGGGGGTCGGCCAGGGAGGGGGAGCGGGGGGTGTCGGAGATCATACTCACCTCTCCTGGCATGTTTCTGCAGCCCCCCGTGCTTATTCCATCTTCTCGGCGCTGTTCTTCCTGCTTTCAGCGGTCACGTGGTACGCTCATTACCCTCATTAATATGCACATATGTAATGAGCGGCACCACGTGACCGCAGAAAGCAGGAAGAACAGCACTGAGAAGATGGAACAAGCACGGGGGGCTGCAGAGACATGCCAGGAGAGGTGAGTATAACGGGGGGAGCCATATTCACCTGTGCCCCATTCCACCGCTGCGCATCGCTCTGCTGTCTTGCTTCCTCTGGCAGTGACGTTAAGGTCAGAGGGTGCCATGACGTAGTTAGCAGGCGCCCTCTGCCTGAACAGTCACTGCAGAGCCAGCAACGCTGAGGAGCAGCAGCTGCAGCAGTGACAAGGTGAGTATATAGTTTTTTTTTTCATTTTTTTAATTGAGGCTGCGGCAGCAGCATTGTAAGGGGCCACTAATCACTGTGCAGCAATACAAGGGGCCACTCATCACTGTGCAGCATTATAAGGGGCCACTCATCACTGTGCAGCATTATAAGGGGCCACTCATCACTGTGCAGCATTATAAGGGGCCACTCATCACTGTGCAGCATTATAAGGGGCCACTCATCACCTTGCAGCATTATAAGGGGCCACTCATCACCGTGCAGCATAATAAGGGGCCACTAATCACCGTGCAGCATAATAAGGAGCCACTAATCACTGCAGCATTTCAAGGGGCCACTAATCACTGTGCAGCATTATAAGGGGCCACTCATCACTGTGCAGCATTACAAGGGGCCACTCATCACTGTGCAGCATTACAAGGGGCCACTAATAACTGTGCAGCATTACAAGGGGCCACTAATCACTGTGCAGCATTACAAGGGGCCACTAATCACTGTGCAGCATTACAAGGGGCCACTAATCACTGTGCAGCATTATATGGGGCCAGTAATCACTGTGCAGCATTATATGGGGCCAGTAATCACTGTGCAGCATTATATGGGGCCACTCATCACTGTGCTGCATTATAAGAGGCCACTCATTACTGTGCAGCATTATAAGGGGGCCTCTCATTACTGTGCAGCATTATACGGGGCCACTAATCACTGTGCAGCATTACAAAGGGCCACTAATCACCGTGCAGCATAAGGGGCCACTAATCACTGCAGCATTTCAAGGGGCCACTAATCACTGTGCAGCATTATAAGTGGCCACTAATCACCGTGCAGCATTGTAAGGGGCCACTAATCAATGTGCAGCATTATAAGGGGCCACTAATCACTGTGCAGCATTATAAGGGGCCACTAATCATTGTGCAGCATTATAAGGGGCCACTCTCCATGCAGCATTATAAGGGGCCACCAATCACTGTGAAGCATTATATGGGGCATATGTTATTATGGACCATGTAATAGGGCTACCATTATTCACTGTGCAGCATTATTAGGCATATTTTTGTATGGAGCATCTTATGGAACCCATCATGAACTTTATGGAGCATTATATGGGGCCATCATGAACTTTATGGAGCATCTTATGGGGCCCATTTTATTTTTGAAATTTACCAGTAGCTTCGGCATTTTCCACCCTAGGTTTATAGGCGAGTCAATAAGTTTTCCCAGTTTTTTGTGACAAAATTAGGGTGGTCGGCTTATACATGGGTCGGCTTATACGCGAGTATATACGGACTTCTAAAGAAAATTGCCCCCAAGTTATTTTGAGCGACCCCGCCTGCTGTACCATCCTTGTGATTTACGAGAACGTTTCTCACTTCCTGCTAGGACAGCGGAAACCCAAGGAGTAAAGAGAGAAGGTCCTTATGGCTGCATGGAGTAATGCTGGAAATCTCTAAGTCTGCGGGGACAACAGAGACTTTAGAAGAAGGCAAACCAAGGTTTAGTGCTAGCACTAGTGTGAGAGAAGGTTTATACTACAGGAGAGAAGTGCTGTAACAGGAAAGAACCTAACAAATAAAAAAGATTGTAGACAAACCAGATTTTGCTATCTATTCATGTCATTGCCTTCCATATTACAGAGAAATTTCCCTAAATCCGGTATCTGATAATCCACAATGATGTATATTCAGGGTCGAACTGGGGTGTCTGGGGCCCACCAGGGGAATGGACTCTAGGGCCCCATCCTACAGCTATATGCTAATATCTGTCAGTCGTTATCCCCATTATAGTGGAGCATCGGCTGTAAAACACAGGCGGCTCCTGCACATCTACTGTGCACCCCCATAACTGGGATGTATAATTACGGTAGTTTACATTAATGTGGTTCTTTGGTTAAAACAATTTATCACCGATCCATGGGCTCTATAGGATAGCTGATCGCATACGTCCGACCATTAGAAACTGCACCGACCGGAAGAATGAGAAAGTTTTATCGTTGATAGGACACTTATCCCCATTTTAAAATGGAGCAGCAGGTTAGATATCTGACCGAAGCTTCATTCATTCTCTTTGGAGCTTCTATAAAAATACAAGTGCAGCCACTGAGGGAATGAATGGATCAGTTGTCAAGTCGGACATGCCACTCCAGTCTAATGGGGATAAAAAGTTCCACATTTTGCTGAATGGGTCCAAGTAGTTAGACCCCCCCAATCAATACGTTATCACTTGTCCTGTGAATAGGAGATTACGTTTTTCCACAGGAAACCCCTGTAAGTGCATCTCTGCCGCTGTTTACAAAGTATTTAATCTCTAATGGAAATAAAGAATATTCTCCTAATTAATATCAGAGAAGACTAATGACCGTCAAACACAACACAATCCACTGTACCAAGACCAATAATACCACATACAGGGGAGAAATACCACCACACCATGACCAGACCACATAGTACCCGCATCATATCACATAAAAGGCACAAATACAACCACACCATGACCAGACCACATATTACCACCACATAGTGACCGAATAATATGACATATTACCAGCATATAGGGACCAAATAATAATTCATACACGGAGAAATACTTCCACACTGTGAACAGTCCACAAATTACCACCACTTATTGATGGAATACTACAGTACTGATTATGAATACAAACCACAATAATAACAACACTGTTATTACCACCAGTGACATTATACACAGTACCTCTGTATATAGTGTCAGTGTACAGGTAATACAGTGATTACCAGTGACATTATACACAGGAGCTCAGTGATCACTGGCAACATTATTGTCAAGGTTTGCTCAGCTTGTGGGATTAGGTAGTTCAGAGGTTAATGTGGATGGCCTCACTCTGAGATTCTGGGAGGCTTTTTAAAGCCTCATTGTGGGCTCATTCCTCATCGTTTATACTCAGACCCTTGGCCGAGTGTGTGTGACCCTGGTGTGCTTTGTGACTGTAATACTTTATGCTTGTTTGGTTTTGATCTGGTTCTGTCCCTGTTACGAGTTCTGCCTGTCCCTCTTGTACTGCGTTGCTATCTCTGTGTATGACTCATTGCCTATGACCTGACTATTCTCTGATTGCCCCTCTTGTACTGTGCAGCTATCTCCATGTATGACTCATTGCTTACGTTCTGACTACTCTCTGCTCGCCCCTCTGGTATCGCGCCGCCCTCTCCATGTATGACCGCCCGTTTGTCTGACCTGAGTTCCCCTCGCCTCTACTCCAGGATTCCTGTAGTAGAGTCCTACAATCATCTTCAGAAGTGGGACACTAAGCCCCGCCCCCTGTGGTCACATGATCGTAGGTCCTTGTACTTCTTACTACCTTCAGCATCGCAGGTCCCGTCTGCCTCAACTTTCCCTGCAGTATCGGACCCCGGGCCCTCCCGCAGTAGGGGTGAGTCACGCTGCTCAGCCGTGGCAGTTCGCCGACGCTGACAGGATCCTGATATTTATACACAGAAGATCTGCATACAGTGTCAGTGTAATACAGTGACCACCAGTGAAATTATACACAGGAGCTTTTGGAAGTGCATTGAGCAGCAGGGTGGTTTGCTGGTGAAGGGAAAAAAAATCTCTTTAAATCTTCTGCCTGAGCGAGTGTAAACGAGCTGAGTGTGACCTGAGCGTAAGTGCGAACGGTGGTAAGTGTGTGACTTGTGATTCAGTGACTTTGGATTCAGGGAGTTTGCAAAGGAGGTATTACTGAATTGCTGTTATATTTTATTAATACTTTTTATTTATTTTTACTTATCTTTTCTGTCTGGTGCAATCCCCATTAGGAATGTGCTCCACTATTGCCAATGCCATCCAGTGTACGTCTTGCCGCATGTACGCAATCCTTGACCAGCCAGTCGAGGGTGCATACTGCTGTGCGAGATGTGAGCACATTGTGCATTTGGAAGCCCAGATACTGGATTTAAATGTGCAGCTGGCAACACTGAGATCAATAGACAATATGGAAAGGAGACTTCTACTCACTGAGCAGACGCTCAATGAGATAGATGAGGGGGGGATGCTAGGTTGGAGCTGCAGGACAGTGAAGCAGTAAGATGGGTGACAGTTAGAAGGTGGGGTAGACAGAAGAGTGCCAGGGAGGCTAGTCCTGATCTGGCACAACCCAATAAGTTTGCCAAGTTGGCAGATGAGGGGAGTGTCAGTGCAGGGGTAGCACTGCTGCAGCAAGGCATGTCCTCTGAAAGCCAGAGGAGTATATGCTCCAGTAAGGGGAGAAATAGGAGAGCAGGGCAGGCCAGACAGGTGCTGGTAGTGGGGGACTCAATTATTAGGGGAACAGATAGGGCAATCTGTCACAAAGAAAGGGATCGTCGAACGGTGTGCTGCCTATCTGGCGCGCAAGTCTGACACATCGCTGACCGGGTTGACAGATTACTGGGAGGGGCTGGTGAGGATCCAGCGGTCATGGTGCACATTGGTACAAATGACACAGAGGTAGGTGGAAGGTCCTTAAAGATGATTTCAGGGAATTAGGCTGCAATCTTAAGGCAAGGACCTCCAAGGTGGTATTTTTGGAAATATTTCCTGTACCACGTGCCACGCCAGAGAGGAGATTAGGGAAGTTAATAAGTGGTTCAAGAATTAGTGTAGGAAGGAGGGGTTTGGGTTCCTGGAGAACTGGGCCGACTTCTCAGTTGGCTACAGGTTCTACGCTAGGGACGGGCTGCACCTCAATGGGGAGGGTGCAGCTGTGCTGGGGAAAAAAATGGCTAGAAGGGTGGAGGAGTGTTTAAATTTGGAACTAGGGGAGGGTATTCATTTTATAAGAGGGGAAGACTGTGTAGATAGAGACCTGGGCACAAATAATGAAATTGGGGGTGGTAGTGGCATGGGGGGTGAGGTTAGAACAGTTAATAATTTAAGAAATAGAGGTACAGACATACATAAAGTGCATGTATACAAATGCCAGAAGCCTCGCCAACAAAATGGAGGACTTAGAATTAATTTTGTTGGAAGATAAGGTATATTGCACCCCCTCATAGGGTATAAGGCTGCCCCCTCATAGGGTATAATGCTTCTCCCCCCTCATAGGGTATAATGCACCCCCTCATAGGGTATAATGCTGCCCCCTCATAGGGTATAACACTAGATAGATAGATAGATAGATATGTGATAATTAGATGTATAGATAGATAATAGATAGATAGATCTATGGATAGACAGATAGATATAAAGATATAAAGATAATAGATAGTGAAAGATATAGGTAGCTATAGAGATAGATAGACCTAGATAGATATAGATAGATAAATAGATAGATAGGGGATAAATAGATATATGGATAGATAGATAGAAAGATAGATAGATAGATAGATAGATAGATATAAAGATAATAGATAGTGATAGCTATAGATAGGTATATAGATAGATAGATAGGGGATAAATAGATAGATCTATGGATAGATGATATATAGATGGATAGATATAAAGATAATAGATAGAGATAGATATAGATAGGTATAGAGATAGATGGATATAGACTATTTATATCTATCTATATCTACCTCTATATCTATCTATCTATCTATATCTATCTCTATATCTAAGATAGAGACAGATAGATATAGAGATAGAGATATAGATATACAGATAGAAATAGATAGATATAGAGATATATAGATATAGAGACAGATAGATATAGAGATAGATATAGATAGATATAGAGATATATAAAAAACAAACCACAATACTCACCTCTCCTCCTGCTCCCACGCTGATGACGGCTTCAGTGTCAGCAGCTGACCTGTCTGCCAGACACACAGCGGGTGCGCGATGAAGTGACGTCATCGCGCATCGGCTGTGAGTCAGGAGCAGAGGGGACTGATGGGAGAGAGATGCTCTCTCTTCCACTGCAATTGAGCGCGGCGCCGGCTGCCTAGGTTGGGGAGCGGGGCCCCGGGGTGAGTGAAGGCCGAGAGTGAATGAATATTCATTTCTCTTTAGTAGTGGGGACAGTGGCTCCTGCCTCCTGACACCCGCTGCTGCTCCGCTGGCAGGGCCCCCATAGCAGCTGTGTGGCACTGGCTGGGGGCCCCTGGAGCAGTGGGGGCCCTAGGCAACTGCTGTCCCTGTATACCAGTAGAGGTGCCAGGGCCCACCAGATGCCAGGGCCCACCGGAGAATCAGTCCGACGCTACCTGTCTGTATATATAATGTCAGTGTACAAGTAATAGAATGATCACTGGAGACATACACAGGAGTTCTGTATATAGTGTATAGTGTACAGGTAATACAGTGACTCACCAGTAACATTATACACAGGAGCTCTGCATATAGTCAGCGTACAGGTAATACAAGGATCACCAGTGACATTATACACAGGAGCTCTGTATATACTATATAATGTAAGTGTCCAGGTAAATCACTGACTTACCAGTGACCTCTGTATTTGTAGCGATTCATCTTCGCTTTTCTTCCTCTTCCAGCCAGGACACGTTTGCTGCAGAAAATAACACACTATACTTGATCACTTCTAGACCACATTCCCCACTTTCCCCCCCGACTTCTACACTTTATGTGTAAAGGTCAGCCAGGGCAGTAGTCGTGGCTGAGTATTTCGGGTTCGGGCATTGTATACCCTGACCTCCCTCTACAGGAAAACGGTACCTCTTCTCTTGCATGGTACGGTGAATACTCACCGTGCCGTCAGCGTCCCCTTTGCTACGCCGACTTGATGCTGATCCTTGATCCCAATGAATAGAGACACAGTCCAGGGCAACTCTTAACTGAGCAAATTTATTTTCTTCAGGACACAGCACATCCACATAGTTTCCAGCATTTTCATCACAGTAAAGACAGCACATTACTTCATCTTTCCCTTCACTGTTCCTTGCAGTGTTTCCGTTTGACGAAGCGTCTCAGATGGCTCCTCAGTGTCCTCCCTGTATAGCGTCACCATGGTGAAGCGCTCTCCAGCATGTTTCGCCCCGGACATCAGAGATTCAGCCCACGTAGCTTTCCACCACATTCTGGAGTGACCTGCCCGTACCCTTTTACGGTAACCTTCAATCTTCCTCTGTTTACTTACACTCTTTTCCACTTTATTGCTGATTCTGCAGTACCGTGTTCTTCTCTAGATGGCTGGGCATCAGCTTTAACATCACGGGGTAGTTAGGCAGCTCAGGCATATAGCCCACCCGAGCACAAAGGGGTCAGGCCTCTGACTGCCTGAAACTGGAAGACCATCCTGGCTTATTCTCCAGCTATCCCCTCCTACAGTTAACTCCTATATGTCCTACAGCTACATCTACTGTGCAATGAGCTCAGTGCCCCATCTAGTGACCATAGCCCAGACTGCACTGTCCCTACCAAGTACAAGGTGCAGAAACATAGCTTATGCTATATAAATAATACAGCAACATGAAATATACGATAATGCGCAACAATGGTATAACATATATATAAATATATATACAAGTACAACAGCAACATGGGGGTTTAAAGGGGTAAGACTCTCAACCCCTTACACATGTCTACATATTGATATTAGTCATGTATTATACTACAGCACAGGCACCATTTTGATGAATGCAAACCTTTTTTTTGTAACCCCACAAACACCCGGAGCACCAGAATCTCAATAACTGAAATTTACAAATACAGATTACACAACAACCACAAGATGCATTTCATCACCCAGGTCACCTCATTTTAATCAGTATAACAGCGTAGACCTGACACTGTCTGTACTTTACTGTTCACAATCCTGCTGACAGGATCCCTTTAAATCTAAATTTTAATAAGTTTGTTCTTTTCTGCGCTAAACGTCCCCCAAACCCTGAGGACGGCGAGTATACCTTGGTTGTGTTTTGCTGTATGTGTATACAAAAGTAAAAGAAGAGCACCTATCAGGGGCTCAGAAAAGCTGGGTGGCATGTGTGCTAGTGTGTGACCCAGCGCAGGTGTCTCACTGGCCTATCAAAACAGTGACCGATAGCAGCAAACAGTGTGATGTGGATGTGAGAACTGTCTGCGGGGTGCGCTTAGGTGAGTGGACAAAAGAATATGGGAGGTTCACCTTTATAGTAACATCCCAGGGCAGGTGTGTCGTGAGCAAGTGGTGTTCAAGAAATATTGGTGGCAGTGGTTGTGACTTATCCTGACACACAATGTACAGGGAAATGGGAAAATTGTGAAAAAAAACGCAATTCTGACCTTAATTATGTTTACGGCGTACATTATGTGGTAAAAATGACCATGTAATATGATTCTCCTCATCAGTATGATTACAGAGATACTAAACGTGCCCAGATTTTTAAATTATTTTAGTGGTAGAAAAAAAATCAAGACTTTGAAATAAAAAATATGTTGGAGTTTGTGTTGCCATTTTCCGAGACCCGTAGTTTTACTTTTTCGTTCAATAGAGCTATGAGAGGGATTATTTTTTCATAAGGCGAGACGTTATTATGGATATTACTTTGGGATAGATATGACATTTTAGTTGCTTGTTACGTATTTTAAGTGGTATTGCAGCGACCAAAAAATACCGCAATGTTGGCGTTTTTAAATTTTTTGTGTTTACCAATTGGGTTAATTATTTTTATATTTTGATAGCTCGGACTTTGCTGGATGTGGCGATATCACTTGACATTTTTTTTTATGTTCATTTTCAATGGAGGAAAATTGAACTTTTATGAGTTTTTTTTTCAGATTTGTTTAAATCTTTTTTTGTTGTTTTACTTTTCTTTTCACTTCATTTATCACTCCCTAAGGCCCCTTTCACACTTCAGTTTTTTGCAATCAGTCACAATCCGTCAGGTTTTGACAAAAACGGATCCTCAGTTTTTTTTTGAGGATCCGTTTTTTCCCCATTGACTTGCATTAATGGCGGATTGTGACGGATGGCTGTCCGTTTCATCAGTTTTTTTTTTGAGGATCCGCCAAAAGTTGCTGTCCGTCACCATCCTCAAAGATTTCAAAACGGAGCTTGCAACAAAACTCTCTCTCTCTCTCTCTCCTTCCCGACCAGCGTTTCCTTTAAATTTCCTCATTTTCAGGATCCTGTGCCATCCGTTCACATCAGTTCAGAACGGATCCGCTTGTCTGCCTTTTTGGCGGATTTGAACTGATGCAAAAAACTGAAGTGTGAAAGAGGCCTAAGCTGTACTACATACAGGGGCTAATGGTGCAGCAGAAGTGTGAACTTTTTGATGCTTTTGCTTAATATTTTCCACTATAGTATATGGAGAGCATAAAAAACGCATGCAAAATTCCAATGAAGTCTCCAATTGTGGAACTGAAGCATTCCTCTACTAAAAAAAATGCATTCGAAAAAACTGCCACAAAAAAATACAATAAAAAGTTTTGATTGCTTTAGTGCGAATACCTATGGAAACAATGCAGCACTTCTGCACGTGTGAACATGGCCCAGGAGAGACTCTGGACAATTTGTACGTTCTACACCAGGTTCACACTTGGGGTTATTTATTTTTTTATCACTACTTAGAATTACAGACAAATTAAAAAAAGTGATCTGAGCCAATTATATGGAAAAAATACAATATTATTTAACATTTATTCTGAAGCTATATGAAATAATTCTGACTACAGCAATGGTCTGTGCCCATCACGGGTGATCCGTGTTACCGGGAAGAGAGGAGGAGACATTCCTGGAAGGAGCTGACAATAGATACATCACATTATCTCACGTATGAGGATACAGAATTATACAGGTTTGAAAATATCAAATAGAAAGATTTGCCTGTAAACAGGTAAAAAAGCAAAAACAGTAAATAAAGCAATGACTTGCGCTATTGTACCGGTAAGTTTTTATACATCTCATCCCAATCCAGCTAACCCCTATCCGTACAGTGGCAGCTGGTATTGGATGGTCTGCCATGGGTAACACAACTAGTTCTCCTATATTAGACCCATTGCCATGTTCGTCTTTATGACATCACAGAAGCGTTGTCCACGAGTCATGGAATGTTCCGCAAGAACGGTCAGTGCGAGGCAAGCAGAGATAGAGAGGAGAGCTGAACACTAACCCAGAGCGACTTGTAAATCACTTTTTACTTGTTTTGTTTATTTTTTTTACTTTTATTTCTTTTTTTTGGGAGTGTTTTCTACCATCCGCACACACTTTTGTGTGTGTGGAGGGGAAGGCAGCCTAATGGCTGCACCCGTAGCTGGAGGAAAGTTCCAACCACGGAGACGTCTCCCACATGCCAGGACATCCCTATACAGTCAGAGGCCTGAACACCACCAAAGGCCAACTGGCTTCACGGGGTATGTGATGGCAGTGCTTTATTATATCGTGTCAATTATTAAATGCCTGTTCAAAACACCAGAAAAGGCAAAGGACCGATATTCCAGACTGAAAAGTCCACCACCATATCCTACAATGCCCGAAATAGGCCGATTCGTACAACCTGCAGCAAACATCAGCGCAGAGCCAGAGGGTATGAAGGAACGCCTGATACTCACCAGAACAGTAGATGAGGAAGAGACAACAGCCACATTGCCCAGGAGCCCATCCCCATGCACCTGGATGGAGCTAACTCCCTCTCAAGCACGTATACTCCTCAGTATGCCTTACGACCATCAACCGCGTATTAAGGTGACTGCTAAACAAGGCTACAATCCTACACCACACCTGCCAGTCAGCTATACCACTGGAAAGATCATGCAAGTAATGCTGATGAGCCCACAGGATGTACAACGTGCCTACAAGAGAGATTTGGGTTTCCTTCCAAGTCCTAGGAAGATCATTCTCCCGAGAAGAGAATTCCGCGGCACTTTGATTTAGCCGGCGGAAAATGTAGTGGCGAGTTGCTTGCAGCAAGCACATACCATCTTCTGCACAGCTGCTTCTTAGACAGATTTTCCGGTTTTGACTATGGCTTGATCAATGGATTATGTTTCTATACTGCCGCCTGCCCTGACCTCTGCTTGTTTAAAGTTATGCATCTACACTGCCGCCTGCCCTGACCTTTGCTTGCTCAATGGATTATGTTTTTGAACTGCCGCCTGCCTGACCTCTGCTTGCTCAATGGATTGTTTCTGCACTGCCGCCTGCCTTGACCTCTGCTTGCTCAGTGGATTATGTTTTTGAACTGCCGCCTGCCCTGACCTCTGCTTGCTCAATGGATTATGTTTTTGAACTGACGCCTGCCCAGACCTCTGCTTGCTCAATGGATTATGTTTCTGCACTGCCGCCTGCCTGACCTCTGCTTGCTCAATGGATTATGTTTTTGAACTGCCGCCTGCCCTGACCTCAGCTTGCTCAATGGATTATGTTTCTGCACTGCCGCCTGCCCTGACCTCAGCTTGCTCAATGGATTATGCTTCTGCACTGCCGCCTGCCCTGACCTCTGCTTGTTTCCGGTTATTAATCTGTGATACTAATAAAAATGTATATTATTCTGCACTATATGGACTGTGGGTCGTTTTTTTTCTTTGGTTTTATGGTTGTTTCCGGTTATGTTTTTGCACTGCTGCCTGCCCTGACCTCTGCTTGTTTCCGGTTATGTTTCTGCACTGCTGCCTGCCCTGACCTTTGCTTGTTTCTGACTACTCATTTGCCTGCTGATTTTGTACTTCTTCCTCAATGCCTGCACTTTTAAGACCCCAGTAGAGCTAATTTATATAAATCCTGCATCCTAACAATGAAGCCGGGTTATAGGGCTTCTGATCACAATGGTAGGATGATGCCTCAATGTGAAGAAGGGTAGCACCAGTTCTTCACCTAACAGTATGGAATGCTTATCTAAAAAAATGAAAAAGGAACAGTACAGTATAGACAAAGGTCCCATAAACTCAACAAGAACAAACCATTAAGAACTTTAAGCATAAACATATGAGACAACAAACCAAGTGGCTCAGAATACCACATCCGACCCAACCAGCAGTTTTGTTGAAGGTATTTTCCTCTGATCTTTCGTTAAGAGGGTACAACATCTCAAATACATTAGACTGGTGTGGGTCTCCAACCATTTAGGAACCCTCAAATCAATAGTACAGGGGTCTTGAATCAGCCACAAAATTGCTTCAGGAAGAATTGGGTGGAGCACTGGTTTCATATGTACCCTGCCGCTCATGTCAAGGTCTATGAAAATAACCAAACACAAGGCTGAGTACTCAGATCTTATAGGAACCTCCCCAATAGTGAATGGCCATCTGTATATTCATAGTTCCCCAGGTCTGTAGACAGATGCGGGTTTCACGTCCGGGACCTCTGCCTATCAGACATTTATAGAATATTTTATGGATAACACATAAATGTATGGGAAAACTCCTCTTGTAAATAGTGCGCCTCAAGTTTCTTCTGCTGTTTGCAGTGGAATGTAGTCATCATAGCTAATATGAGGGAAGGATTCCTGAGAGGGGGTATACATCTACTATATCCATATTCTGTGGATATCTACCCTAATAAAGCTTATGGACGGTGAGTGCAGTGATGAGACCGACCCTTTATCAACATGTTCTGTCCCACAAACTAATGTAGTACACTGCACTGACCGCCGATAGACTTTATTCTCCAAAGACAATTTAAGTTTGTTATATGTATTAAAATACTTTTTTTCCCAGAATTATCTAAGAATTATCGACAAGGAAAATGGACTCAAGATAAAGCTTAGAAACATATATTTCTTTACAGCTCCTGATATAGGTATTGCGGTCTTTAAAAACAGTAGTCCCCAACTTCTGCCTCCTCAGCAAGTTATCCCCTAGCCACTGGTAGATCATAACTTGCTGATTACGGGTGTTTCACTGCCAGGACCCCCACCAATCCTAAGAACAGGGTGTCTGGAACAAGCGGCTGTTAAGAATGCGCAACAACACTTCTTTCATTATGGGACAATGATGGGGCTGATATGCTGATGATGGACTATGATGGGGCTGATGTGCTGATGATGGACTATGATGGGGCTGATGTGCTGATGATGGACTATGATGGGGTTGATGTGCTGATGATGGACTATGATGGGGCTGATGTGCTGATGATGAACTATGATTGGGATGATGAAGTCTGCAATAACAGAGCATAGCAGTACAACCCCTTAGCCTGGAGTGCCCTAACAAATAGCTGGGGAGGGTCCGAGCTCAGTCAGACCTTAGAAGAAGAGTTAATAGTTTTGTTTCTTCTGTCTTAAAGGACAAAAAAGGCTTACAGTATATACTCGCGTATAAGTCGAGATTTTCAGCCCATTTTTTGGGGCTGAAAGTCCCCCTCTCGGCTTATACGCGAGTCATATACCGGGGGTCGGCCAGGGAGGGGGAGCGGGGGGTGTCGGAGATCATACTCACCTCTCCTGGCATGTTTCTGCAGCCCCCCGTGCTTATTCCATCTTCTCGGCGCTGTTCTTCCTGCTTTCAGCGGTCACGTGGTACGCTCATTACCCTCATTAATATGCACATATGTAATGAGCGGCACCACGTGACCGCAGAAAGCAGGAAGAACAGCACTGAGAAGATGGAACAAGCACGGGGGGCTGCAGAGACATGCCAGGAGAGGTGAGTATAACGGGGGGAGCCATATTCACCTGTGCCCCATTCCACCGCTGCGCATCGCTCTGCTGTCTTGCTTCCTCTGGCAGTGACGTTAAGGTCAGAGGGTGCCATGACGTAGTTAGCAGGCGCCCTCTGCCTGAACAGTCACTGCAGAGCCAGCAACGCTGAGGAGCAGCAGCTGCAGCAGTGACAAGGTGAGTATATAGTTTTTTTTTTCATTTTTTTAATTGAGGCTGCGGCAGCAGCATTGTAAGGGGCCACTAATCACTGTGCAGCAATACAAGGGGCCACTCATCACTGTGCAGCATTATAAGGGGCCACTCATCACTGTGCAGCATTATAAGGGGCCACTCATCACTGTGCAGCATTATAAGGGGCCACTCATCACTGTGCAGCATTATAAGGGGCCACTCATCACCTTGCAGCATTATAAGGGGCCACTCATCACCGTGCAGCATAATAAGGGGCCACTAATCACCGTGCAGCATAATAAGGAGCCACTAATCACTGCAGCATTTCAAGGGGCCACTAATCACTGTGCAGCATTATAAGGGGCCACTCATCACTGTGCAGCATTACAAGGGGCCACTCATCACTGTGCAGCATTACAAGGGGCCACTAATAACTGTGCAGCATTACAAGGGGCCACTAATCACTGTGCAGCATTACAAGGGGCCACTAATCACTGTGCAGCATTACAAGGGGCCACTAATCACTGTGCAGCATTATATGGGGCCAGTAATCACTGTGCAGCATTATATGGGGCCAGTAATCACTGTGCAGCATTATATGGGGCCACTCATCACTGTGCTGCATTATAAGAGGCCACTCATTACTGTGCAGCATTATAAGGGGGCCTCTCATTACTGTGCAGCATTATACGGGGCCACTAATCACTGTGCAGCATTACAAAGGGCCACTAATCACCGTGCAGCATAAGGGGCCACTAATCACTGCAGCATTTCAAGGGGCCACTAATCACTGTGCAGCATTATAAGTGGCCACTAATCACCGTGCAGCATTGTAAGGGGCCACTAATCAATGTGCAGCATTATAAGGGGCCACTAATCACTGTGCAGCATTATAAGGGGCCACTAATCACTGTGCAGCATTATAAGGGGCCACTAATCACTGTGCAGCATTATAAGGGGCCACTAATCATTGTGCAGCATTATAAGGGGCCACTCTCCATGCAGCATTATAAGGGGCCACCAATCACTGTGAAGCATTATATGGGGCATATGTTATTATGGACCATGTAATAGGGCTACCATTATTCACTGTGCAGCATTATTAGGCATATTTTTGTATGGAGCATCTTATGGAACCCATCATGAACTTTATGGAGCATTATATGGGGCCATCATGAACTTTATGGAGCATCTTATGGGGCCCATTTTATTTTTGAAATTTACCAGTAGCTTCGGCATTTTCCACCCTAGGTTTATAGGCGAGTCAATAAGTTTTCCCAGTTTTTTGTGACAAAATTAGGGTGGTCGGCTTATACATGGGTCGGCTTATACGCGAGTATATACGGACTTCTAAAGAAAATTGCCCCCAAGTTATTTTGAGCGACCCCGCCTGCTGTACCATCCTTGTGATTTACGAGAACGTTTCTCACTTCCTGCTAGGACAGCGGAAACCCAAGGAGTAAAGAGAGAAGGTCCTTATGGCTGCATGGAGTAATGCTGGAAATCTCTAAGTCTGCGGGGACAACAGAGACTTTAGAAGAAGGCAAACCAAGGTTTAGTGCTAGCACTAGTGTGAGAGAAGGTTTATACTACAGGAGAGAAGTGCTGTAACAGGAAAGAACCTAACAAATAAAAAAGATTGTAGACAAACCAGATTTTGCTATCTATTCATGTCATTGCCTTCCATATTACAGAGAAATTTCCCTAAATCCGGTATCTGATAATCCACAATGATGTATATTCAGGGTCGAACTGGGGTGTCTGGGGCCCACCAGGGGAATGGACTCTAGGGCCCCATCCTACAGCTATATGCTAATATCTGTCAGTCGTTATCCCCATTATAGTGGAGCATCGGCTGTAAAACACAGGCGGCTCCTGCACATCTGCTGTGCACCCCCATAACTGGGATGTATAATTACGGTAGTTTACATTAATGTGGTTCTTTGGTTAAAACAATTTATCACCGATCCATGGGCTCTATAGGATAGCTGATCGCATACGTCCGACCATTAGAAACTGCACCGACCGGAAGAATGAAAAAGTTTTATCGTTGATAGGACACTTATCCCCATTTTAAAATGGAGCAGCAGGTTAGATATCTGACCGAAGCTTCATTCATTCTCTTTGGAGCTTCTATAAAAATACAAGTGCAGCCACTGAGGGAATGAATGGATCAGTTGTCAAGTCGGACATGCCACTCCAGTCTAATGGGGATAAAAAGTTCCACATTTTGCTGAATGGGTCCAAGTAGTTAGACCCCCCCAATCAATACGTTATCACTTGTCCTGTGAATAGGAGATTACGTTTTTCCACAGGAAACCCCTGTAAGTGCATCTCTGCCGCTGTTTACAAAGTATTTAATCTCTAATGGAAATAAAGAATATTCTCCTAATTAATATCAGAGAAGACTAATGACCGTCAAACACAACACAATCCACTGTACCAAGACCAATAATACCACATACAGGGGAGAAATACCACCACACCATGACCAGACCACATAGTACCCGCATCATATCACATAAAAGGCACAAATACAACCACACCATGACCAGACCACATATTACCACCACATAGTGACCGAATAATATGACATATTACCAGCATATAGGGACCAAATAATAATTCATACACGGAGAAATACTTCCACACTGTGAACAGTCCACAAATTACCACCACTTATTGATGGAATACTACAGTACTGATTATGAATACAAACCACAATAATAACAACACTGTTATTACCACCAGTGACATTATACACAGTACCTCTGTATATAGTGTCAGTGTACAGGTAATACAGTGATTACCAGTGACATTATACACAGGAGCTCAGTGATCACTGGCAATATTATTGTCAAGGTTTGCTCAGCTTGTGGGATTAGGTAGTTCAGAGGTTAATGTGGATGGCCTCACTCTGAGATTCTGGGAGGCTTTTTAAAGCCTCATTGTGGGCTCATTCCTCATCGTTTATACTCAGACCCTTGGCCGAGTGTGTGTGACCCTGGTGTGCTTTGTGACTGTAATACTTTATGCTTGTTTGGTTTTGATCTGGTTCTGTCCCTGTTACGAGTTCTGCCTGTCCCTCTTGTACTGCGTTGCTATCTCTGTGTATGACTCATTGCCTATGACCTGACTATTCTCTGATTGCCCCTCTTGTACTGTGCAGCTATCTCCATGTATGACTCATTGCTTACGTTCTGACTACTCTCTGCTCGCCCCTCTGGTATCGCGCCGCCCTCTCCATGTATGACCGCCCGTTTGTCTGACCTGAGTTCCCCTCGCCTCTACTCCAGGATTCCTGTAGTAGAGTCCTACAATCATCTTCAGAAGTGGGACACTAAGCCCCGCCCCCTGTGGTCACATGATCGTAGGTCCTTGTACTTCTTACTACCTTCAGCATCGCAGGTCCCGTCTGCCTCAACTTTCCCTGCAGTATCGGACCCCGGGCCCTCCCGCAGTAGGGGTGAGTCACGCTGCTCAGCCGTGGCAGTTCGCCGACGCTGACAGGATCCTGATATTTATACACAGAAGATCTGCATACAGTGTCAGTGTAATACAGTGACCACCAGTGAAATTATACACAGGAGCTTTTGGAAGTGCATTGAGCAGCAGGGTGGTTTGCTGGTGAAGGGAAAAAAAATCTCTTTAAATCTTCTGCCTGAGCGAGTGTAAACGAGCTGAGTGTGACCTGAGCGTAAGTGCGAACGGTGGTAAGTGTGTGACTTGTGATTCAGTGACTTTGGATTCAGGGAGTTTGCAAAGGAGGTATTACTGAATTGCTGTTATATTTTATTAATACTTTTTATTTATTTTTACTTATCTTTTCTGTCTGGTGCAATCCCCATTAGGAATGTGCTCCACTATTGCCAATGCCATCCAGTGTACGTCTTGCCGCATGTACGCAATCCTTGACCAGCCAGTCGAGGGTGCATACTGCTGTGCGAGATGTGAGCACATTGTGCATTTGGAAGCCCAGATACTGGATTTAAATGTGCAGCTGGCAACACTGAGATCAATAGACAATATGGAAAGGAGACTTCTACTCACTGAGCAGACGCTCAATGAGATAGATGAGGGGGGGATGCTAGGTTGGAGCTGCAGGACAGTGAAGCAGTAAGATGGGTGACAGTTAGAAGGTGGGGTAGACAGAAGAGTGCCAGGGAGGCTAGTCCTGATCTGGCACAACCCAATAAGTTTGCCAAGTTGGCAGATGAGGGGAGTGTCAGTGCAGGGGTAGCACTGCTGCAGCAAGGCATGTCCTCTGAAAGCCAGAGGAGTATATGCTCCAGTAAGGGGAGAAATAGGAGAGCAGGGCAGGCCAGACAGGTGCTGGTAGTGGGGGACTCAATTATTAGGGGAACAGATAGGGCAATCTGTCACAAAGAAAGGGATCGTCGAACGGTGTGCTGCCTATCTGGCGCGCAAGTCTGACACATCGCTGACCGGGTTGACAGATTACTGGGAGGGGCTGGTGAGGATCCAGCGGTCATGGTGCACATTGGTACAAATGACACAGAGGTAGGTGGAAGGTCCTTAAAGATGATTTCAGGGAATTAGGCTGCAATCTTAAGGCAAGGACTTCCAAGGTGGTATTTTTGGAAATATTTCCTGTACCACGTGCCACGCCAGAGAGGAGATTAGGGAAGTTAATAAGTGGTTCAAGAATTAGTGTAGGAAGGAGGGGTTTGGGTTCCTGGAGAACTGGGCCGACTTCTCAGTTGGCTACAGGTTCTACGCTAGGGACGGGCTGCACCTCAATGGGGAGGGTGCAGCTGTGCTGGGGAAAAAAATGGCTAGAAGGGTGGAGGAGTGTTTAAACTTGGAACTAGGGGAGGGTATTCATTTTATAAGAGGGGAAGACTGTGTAGATAGAGACCTGGGCACAAATAATGAAATTGGAGGTGGTAGTGGCATGGGGGGTGAGGTTAGAACAGTTAATAATTTAAGAAATAGAGGTACAGACATACATAAAGTGCATGTATACAAATGCCAGAAGCCTCGCCAACAAAATGGAGGACTTAGAATTAATTTTGTTGGAAGATAAGGTATATTGCACCCCCTCATAGGGTATAAGGCTGCCCCCTCATAGGGTATAATGCTTCTCCCCCCTCATAGGGTATAATGCACCCCCTCATAGGGTATAATGCTGCCCCCTCATAGGGTATAACACTAGATAGATAGATAGATATGTGATAATTAGATGTATAGATAGATAATAGATAGATAGATCTATGGATAGACAGATAGAAATAAAGATATAAAGATAATAGATAGTGAAAGATATAGGTAGCTATAGAGATAGATAGATAGACCTAGATAGATATAGATAGATAAATAGATAGATAGGGGATAAATAGATATATGGATAGATAGATAGATATAAAGATAATAGATAGTGATAGCTATAGATAGGTATATAGATAGATAGATAGGGGATAAATAGATAGATCTATGGATACATGATATATAGATGGATAGATATAAAGATAATAGATAGAGATAGATATAGATAGGTATAGAGATAGATGGATATAGACTATTTATATCTATCTATATCTACCTCTATATCTATCTATCTATCTATCTATATCTATCTCTATATCTAAGATAGAGACAGATAGATATAGAGATATAGATATACAGATAGAAATAGATAGATATAGAGATATATAGATATAGAGACAGATAGATATAGAGATAGATATAGATAGATATAGAGATATATAAAAAACAAACCACAATACTCACCTCTCCTCCTGCTCCCACGCTGATGACGGCTTCAGTGTCAGCAGCTGACCCGTCTGCCAGACACACAGCGGGTGCGCGATGAAGTGACGTCATCGCGCATCGGCTGTGAGTCAGGAGCAGAGGGGACTGATGGGAGAGAGATGCTCTCTATTCCACTGAAATTGAGCGCAGCGCCGGCTGCCTAGGTTGGGGAGCGGGGCCCCAGGGTGAGTGGAGGCCGAGAGTGAATGAATATTCATTTCTCTTTAGTAGTGGGGACAGTGGCTCCTGCCTCCTGACACCCGCTGCTGCTCCGCTGGCAGGGCCCCCATAGCAGCTGTGTGGCACTGGCTGGGGGCCCCTGGAGCAGTGGGGGCCCTAGGCAACTGCTGTCCCTGTATACCAGTAGAGGTGCCAGGGCCCACCAGATGCCAGGGCCCACCGGAGAATCAGTCCGACGCTACCTGTCTGTATATATAATGTCAGTGTACAAGTAATAGAATGATCACTGGAGACATACACAGGAGTTCTGTATATAGTGTATAGTGTACAGGTAATACAGTGACTCACCAGTAACATTATACACAGGAGCTCTGCATATAGTCAGCGTACAGGTAATACAAGGATCACCAGTGACATTATACACAGGAGCTCTGTATATACTATATAATGTAAGTGTCCAGGTAAATCACTGACTTACCAGTGACCTCTGTATTTGTAGCGATTCATCTTCGCTTTTCTTCCTCTTCCAGCCAGGACACGTTTGCTGCAGAAAATAACACACTATACTTGATCACTTCTAGACCACATTCCCCACTTTCCCCCCCGACTTCTACACTTTATGTGTAAAGGTCAGCCAGGGCAGTAGTCGTGGCTGAGTATTTCGGGTTCGGGCATTGTATACCCTGACCTCCCTCTACAGGAAAACGGTACCTCTTCTCTTGCATGGTACGGTGAATACTCACCGTGCCGTCAGCGTCCCCTTTGCTACGCCGACTTGATGCTGATCCTTGATCCCAATGAATAGAGACACAGTCCAGGGCAACTCTTAACTGAGCAAATTTATTTTCTTCAGGACACAGCACATCCACACAGTTTCCAGCATTTTCATCACAGTAAAGACAGCACATTACTTCATCTTTCCCTTCACTGTTCCTTGCAGTGTTTCCGTTTGACGAAGCGTCTCAGATGGCTCCTCAGTGTCCTCCCTGTATAGCGTCACCATGGTGAAGCGCTCTCCAGCATGTTTCGCCCCGGACATCAGAGATTCAGCCCACGTAGCTTTCCACCACATTCTGGAGTGACCTGCCCGTACCCTTTTACGGTAACCTTCAATCTTCCTCTGTTTACTTACACTCTTTTCCACTTTATTGCTGATTCTGCAGTACCGTGTTCTTCTCTAGATGGCTGGGCATCAGCTTTAACATCACGGGGTAGTTAGGCAGCTCAGGCATATAGCCCACCCGAGCACAAAGGGGTCAGGCCTCTGACTGCCTGAAACTGGAAGACCATCCTGGCTTATTCTCCAGCTATCCCCTCCTACAGTTAACTCCTATATGTCCTACAGCTACATCTACTGTGCAATGAGCTCAGTGCCCCATCTAGTGACCATAGCCCAGACTGCACTGTCCCTACCAAGTACAAGGTGCAGAAACATAGCTTATGCTATATAAATAATACAGCAACATGAAATATACGATAATGCGCAACAATGGTATAACATATATATAAATATATATACAAGTACAACAGCAACATGGGGGTTTAAAGGGGTAAGACTCTCAACCCCTTACACATGTCTACATATTGATATTAGTCATGTATTATACTACAGCACAGGCACCATTTTGATGAATGCAAACCTTTTTTTTGTAACCCCACAAACACCCGGAGCACCAGAATCTCAATAACTGAAATTTACAAATACAGATTACACAACAACCACAAGATGCATTTCATCACCCAGGTCACCTCATTTTAATCAGTATAACAGCGTAGACCTGACACTGTCTGTACTTTACTGTTCACAATCCTGCTGACAGGATCCCTTTAAATCTAAATTTTAATAAGTTTGTTCTTTTCTGCGCTAAACGTCCCCCAAACCCTGAGGACGGCGAGTATACCTTGGTTGTGTTTTGCTGTATGTGTATACAAAAGTAAAAGAAGAGCACCTATCAGGGGCTCAGAAAAGCTGGGTGGCATGTGTGCTAGTGTGTGACCCAGCGCAGGTGTCTCACTGGCCTATCAAAACAGTGACCGATAGCAGCAAACAGTGTGATGTGGATGTGAGAACTGTCTGCGGGGTGCGCTTAGGTGAGTGGACAAAAGAATATGGGAGGTTCACCTTTATAGTAACATCCCAGGGCAGGTGTGTCGTGAGCAAGTGGTGTTCAAGAAATATTGGTGGCAGTGGTTGTGACTTATCCTGACACACAATGTACAGGGAAATGGGAAAATTGTGAAAAAAAACGCAATTCTGACCTTAATTATGTTTACGGCGTACATTATGTGGTAAAAATGACCATGTAATATGATTCTCCTCATCAGTATGATTACAGAGATACTAAACGTGCCCAGATTTTTAAATTATTTTAGTGGTAGAAAAAAAATCAAGACTTTGAAATAAAAAATATGTTGGAGTTTGTGTTGCCATTTTCCGAGACCCGTAGTTTTACTTTTTCGTTCAATAGAGCTATGAGAGGGATTATTTTTTCATAAGGCGAGACGTTATTATGGATATTACTTTGGGATAGATATGACATTTTAGTTGCTTGTTACGTATTTTAAGTGGTATTGCAGCGACCAAAAAATACCGCAATGTTGGCGTTTTTAAATTTTTTGTGTTTACCAATTGGGTTAATTATTTTTATATTTTGATAGCTCGGACTTTGCTGGATGTGGCGATATCACTTGACATTTTTTTTTATGTTCATTTTCAATGGAGGAAAATTGAACTTTTATGAGTTTTTTTTTCAGATTTGTTTAAATCTTTTTTTGTTGTTTTACTTTTCTTTTCACTTCATTTATCGCTCCCTAAGGCCCCTTTCACACTTCAGTTTTTTGCAATCAGTCACAATCCGTCAGGTTTTGACAAAAACGGATCCTCAGTTTTTTTTTGAGGATCCGTTTTTTCCCCATTGACTTGCATTAATGGCGGATTGTGACGGATGGCTGTCCGTTTCATCAGTTTTTTTTTTGAGGATCCGCCAAAAGTTGCTGTCCGTCACCATCCTCAAAGATTTCAAAACGGAGCTTGCAACAAAACTCTCTCTCTCTCTCTCTCCTTCCCGACCAGCGTTTCCTTTAAATTTCCTCATTTTCAGGATCCTGTGCCATCCGTTCACATCAGTTCAGAACGGATCCGCTTGTCTGCCTTTTTGGCGGATTTGAACTGATGCAAAAAACTGAAGTGTGAAAGAGGCCTAAGCTGTACTACATACAGGGGCTAATGGTGCAGCAGAAGTGTGAACTTTTTGATGCTTTTGTTTAATATTTTCCACTATAGTATATGGAGAGCATAAAAAACGCATGCAAAATTCCAATGAAGTCTCCAATTGTGGAACTGAAGCATTCCTCTACTAAAAAAAATGCATTCGAAAAAACTGCCACAAAAAAATACAATAAAAAGTTTTGATTGCTTTAGTGCGAATACCTATGGAAACAATGCAGCACTTCTGCACGTGTGAACATGGCCCAGGAGAGACTCTGGACAATTTGTACGTTCTACACCAGGTTCACACTTGGGGTTATTTATTTTTTTATCACTACTTAGAATTACAGACAAATTAAAAAAAGTGATCTGAGCCAATTATATGGAAAAAATACAATATTATTTAACATTTATTCTGAAGCTATATGAAATAATTCTGACTACAGCAATGGTCTGTGCCCATCACGGGTGATCCGTGTTACCGGGAAGAGAGGAGGAGACATTCCTACAAGGAGCTGACAATAGATACATCACATTATCTCACATATGAGGATACAGAATTATACAGGTTTGAAAATATCAAATAGAAAGATTTGCCTGTAAACAGGTAAAAAAGCAAAAACAGTAAATAAAGCAATGACTTGCGCTATTGTACCGGTAAGTTTTTATACATCTCATCCCAATCCAGCTAACCCCTATCCGTACAGTGGCAGCTGGTATTGGATGGTCTGCCATGGGTAACATAACTAGTTCTCCTATATTAGACCCATTGCCATGTTCGTCTTTATGACATCACAGAAGCGTTGTCCACGAGTCATGGAATGTTCCGCAAGAACGGTCAGTGCGAGGCAAGCAGAGATAGAGAGGAGAGCTGAACACTAACCCAGAGCGACTTGTAAATCACTTTTTACTTGTTTTGTTTATTTTTTTTACTTTTATTTCTTTTTTTTGGGAGTGTTTTCTACCATCCGCACACACTTTTGTGTGTGTGGAGGGGAAGGCAGCCTAATGGCTGCACCCGTAGCTGGAGGAAAGTTCCAACCACGGAGACGTCTCCCACATGCCAGGACATCCCTATACAGTCAGAGGCCTGAACACCACCAAAGGCCAACTGGCTTCACGGGGTATGTGATGGCAGTGCTTTATTATATCGTGTCAATTATTAAATGCCTGTTCAAAACACCAGAAAAGGCAAAGGACCGATATTCCAGACTGAAAAGTCCACCACCATATCCTACAATGCCCGAAATAGGCCGATTCGTACAACCTGCAGCAAACATCAGCGCAGAGCCAGAGGGTATGAAGGAACGCCTGATACTCACCAGAACAGTAGATGAGGAAGAGACAACAGCCACATTGCCCAGGAGCCCATCCCCATGCACCTGGATGGAGCTAACTCCCTCTCAAGCACGTATACTCCTCAGTATGCCTTACGACCATCAACCGCGTATTAAGGTGACTGCTAAACAAGGCTACAATCCTACACCACACCTGCCAGTCAGCTATACCACTGGAAAGATCATGCAAGTAATGCTGATGAGCCCACAGGATGTACAACGTGCCTACAAGAGAGATTTGGGTTTCCTTCCAAGTCCTAGGAAGATCATTCTCCCGAGAAGAGAATTCCGCGGCACTTTGATTTAGCCGGCGGAAAATGTAGTGGCGAGTTGCTTGCAGCAAGCACATACCATCTTCTGCACAGCTGCTTCTTAGACAGATTTTCCGGTTTTGACTATGGCTTGATCAATGGATCATGTTTCTATACTGCCGCCTGCCCTGACCTCTGCTTGTTTAAAGTTATGCATCTACACTGCCGCCTGCCCTGACCTTTGCTTGCTCAATGGATTATGTTTTTGAACTGCCGCCTGCCTGACCTCTGCTTGCTCAATGGATTGTTTCTGCACTGCCGCCTGCCTTGACCTCTGCTTGCTCAGTGGATTATGTTTTTGAACTGCCGCCTGCCCTGACCTCTGCTTGCTCAATGGATTATGTTTTTGAACTGACGCCTGCCCTGACCTCTGCTTGCTCAATGGATTATGTTTCTGCACTGCCGCCTGCCTGACCTCTGCTTGCTCAATGGATTATGTTTTTGAACTGCCGCCTGCCCTGACCTCAGCTTGCTCAATGGATTATGTTTCTGCACTGCCGCCTGCCCTGACCTCAGCTTGCTCAATGGATTATGCTTCTGCACTGCCGCCTGCCCTGACCTCTGCTTGTTTCCGGTTATTAATCTGTGATACTAATAAAAATGTATATTATTCTGCACTATATGGACTGTGGGTCGTTTTTTTTCTTTGGTTTTATGGTTGTTTCCGGTTATGTTTTTGCACTGCTGCCTGCCCTGACCTCTGCTTGTTTCCGGTTATGTTTCTGCACTGCTGCCTGCCCTGACCTTTGCTTGTTTCTGACTACTCATTTGCCTGCTGATTTTGTACTTCTTCCTCAATGCCTGCACTTTTAAGACCCCAGTAGAGCTAATTTATATAAATCCTGCATCCTAACAATGAAGCCGGGTTATAGGGCTTCTGATCACAATGGTAGGATGATGCCTCAATGTGAAGAAGGGTAGCACCAGTTCTTCACCTAACAGTATGGAATGCTTATCTAAAAAAATGAAAAAGGAACAGTACAGTATAGACAAAGGTCCCATAAACTCAACAAGAACAAACCATTAAGAACTTTAAGCATAAACATATGAGACAACAAACCAAGTGGCTCAGAATACCACATCCGACCCAACCAGCAGTTTTGTTGAAGGTATTTTCCTCTGATCTTTCGTTAAGAGGGTACAACATCTCAAATACATTAGACTGGTGTGGGTCTCCAACCATTTAGGAACCCTCAAATCAATAGTACAGGGGTCTTGAATCAGCCACAAAATTGCTTCAGGAAGAATTGGGTGGAGCACTGGTTTCATATGTACCCTGCCGCTCATGTCAAGGTCTATGAAAATAACCAAACACAAGGCTGAGTACTCAGATCTTATAGGAACCTCCCCAATAGTGAATGGCCATCTGTATATTCATAGTTCCCCAGGTCTGTAGACAGATGCGGGTTTCACGTCCGGGACCTCTGCCTATCAGACATTTATAGAATATTTTATGGATAACACATAAATGTATGGGAAAACTCCTCTTGTAAATAGTGCGCCTCAAGTTTCTTCTGCTGTTTGCAGTGGAATGTAGTCATCATAGCTAATATGAGGGAAGGATTCCTGAGAGGGGGTATACATCTACTATATCCATATTCTGTGGATATCTACCCTAATAAAGCTTATGGACGGTGAGTGCAGTGATGAGACCGACCCTTTATCAACATGTTCTGTCCCACAAACTAATGTAGTACACTGCACTGACCGCCGATAGACTTTATTCTCCAAAGACAATTTAAGTTTGTTATATGTATTAAAATACTTTTTTTCCCAGAATTATCTAAGAATTATCGACAAGGAAAATGGACTCAAGATAAAGCTTAGAAACATATATTTCTTTACAGCTCCTGATATAGGTATTGCGGTCTTTAAAAACAGTAGTCCCCAACTTCTGCCTCCTCAGCAAGTTATCCCCTAGCCATTGGTAGATCATAACTTGCTGATTACGGGTGTTTCACTGCCAGGACACCCACCAATCCTAAGAACAGGGTGTCTGGAACAAGCGGCTGTTAAGAATGCGCAACAACACTTCTTTCATTATGGGACAATGATGGGGCTGATATGCTGATGATGGACTATGATGGGGCTGATGTGCTGATGATGGACTATGATGGGGCTGATGTGCTGATGATGGACTATGATGGGGTTGATGTGCTGATGATGGACTATGATGGGGCTGATGTGCTGATGATGAACTATGATTGGGATGATGAAGTCTGCAATAACAGAGCATAGCAGTACAACCCCTTAGCCTGGAGTGCCCTAACAAATAGCTGGGGAGGGTCCGAGCTCACAGTCAGACCTTAGAAGAAGAGTTAATAGTTTTGTTTCTTCTGTCTTAAAGGACAAAAAAGGCTTACAGTATATACTCGCGTATAAGTCGAGATTTTCAGCCCATTTTTTGGGGCTGAAAGTCCCCCTCTCGGCTTATACGCGAGTCATATACCGGGGGTCGGCCAGGGAGGGGGAGCGGGGGGTGTCGGAGATCATACTCACCTCTCCTGGCATGTTTCTGCAGCCCCCCGTGCTTATTCCATCTTCTCGGCGCTGTTCTTCCTGCTTTCAGCGGTCACGTGGTACGCTCATTACCCTCATTAATATGCACATATGTAATGAGCGGCACCACGTGACCGCAGAAAGCAGGAAGAACAGCACTGAGAAGATGGAACAAGCACGGGGGGCTGCAGAGACATGCCAGGAGAGGTGAGTATAACGGGGGGAGCCATATTCACCTGTGCCCCATTCCACCGCTGCGCATCGCTCTGCTGTCTTGCTTCCTCTGGCAGTGACGTTAAGGTCAGAGGGTGCCATGACGTAGTTAGCAGGCGCCCTCTGCCTGAACAGTCACTGCAGAGCCAGCAACGCTGAGGAGCAGCAGCTGCAGCAGTGACAAGGTGAGTATATAGTTTTTTTTTTCATTTTTTTAATTGAGGCTGCGGCAGCAGCATTGTAAGGGGCCACTAATCACTGTGCAGCAATACAAGGGGCCACTCATCACTGTGCAGCATTATAAGGGGCCACTCATCACTGTGCAGCATTATAAGGGGCCACTCATCACTGTGCAGCATTATAAGGGGCCACTCATCACTGTGCAGCATTATAAGGGGCCACTCATCACCTTGCAGCATTATAAGGGGCCACTCATCACCGTGCAGCATAATAAGGGGCCACTAATCACCGTGCAGCATAATAAGGAGCCACTAATCACTGCAGCATTTCAAGGGGCCACTAATCACTGTGCAGCATTATAAGGGGCCACTCATCACTGTGCAGCATTACAAGGGGCCACTCATCACTGTGCAGCATTACAAGGGGCCACTAATAACTGTGCAGCATTACAAGGGGCCACTAATCACTGTGCAGCATTACAAGGGGCCACTAATCACTGTGCAGCATTACAAGGGGCCACTAATCACTGTGCAGCATTATATGGGGCCAGTAATCACTGTGCAGCATTATATGGGGCCAGTAATCACTGTGCAGCATTATATGGGGCCACTCATCACTGTGCTGCATTATAAGAGGCCACTCATTACTGTGCAGCATTATAAGGGGGCCTCTCATTACTGTGCAGCATTATACGGGGCCACTAATCACTGTGCAGCATTACAAAGGGCCACTAATCACCGTGCAGCATAAGGGGCCACTAATCACTGCAGCATTTCAAGGGGCCACTAATCACTGTGCAGCATTATAAGTGGCCACTAATCACCGTGCAGCATTGTAAGGGGCCACTAATCAATGTGCAGCATTATAAGGGGCCACTAATCACTGTGCAGCATTATAAGGGGCCACTAATCACTGTGCAGCATTATAAGGGACCACTAATCACTGTGCAGCATTATAAGGGGCCACTAATCATTGTGCAGCATTATAAGGGGCCACTCTCCATGCAGCATTATAAGGGGCCACCAATCACTGTGAAGCATTATATGGGGCATATGTTATTATGGACCATGTAATAGGGCTACCATTATTCACTGTGCAGCATTATTAGGCATATTTTTGTATGGAGCATCTTATGGAACCCATCATGAACTTTATGGAGCATTATATGGGGCCATCATGAACTTTATGGAGCATCTTATGGGGCCCATTTTATTTTTGAAATTTACCAGTAGCTTCGGCATTTTCCACCCTAGGTTTATAGGCGAGTCAATAAGTTTTCCCAGTTTTTTGTGACAAAATTAGGGTGGTCGGCTTATACATGGGTCGGCTTATACGCGAGTATATACGGACTTCTAAAGAAAATTGCCCCCAAGTTATTTTGAGCGACCCCGCCTGCTGTACCATCCTTGTGATTTACGAGAACGTTTCTCACTTCCTGCTAGGACAGCGGAAACCCAAGGAGTAAAGAGAGAAGGTCCTTATGGCTGCATGGAGTAATGCTGGAAATCTCTAAGTCTGCGGGGACAACAGAGACTTTAGAAGAAGGCAAACCAAGGTTTAGTGCTAGCACTAGTGTGAGAGAAGGTTTATACTACAGGAGAGAAGTGCTGTAACAGGAAAGAACCTAACAAATAAAAAAGATTGTAGACAAACCAGATTTTGCTATCTATTCATGTCATTGCCTTCCATATTACAGAGAAATTTCCCTAAATCCGGTATCTGATAATCCACAATGATGTATATTCAGGGTCGAACTGGGGTGTCTGGGGCCCACCAGGGGAATGGACTCTAGGGCCCCATCCTACAGCTATATGCTAATATCTGTCAGTCGTTATCCCCATTATAGTGGAGCATCGGCTGTAAAACACAGGCGGCTCCTGCACATCTACTGTGCACCCCCATAACTGGGATGTATAATTACGGTAGTTTACATTAATGTGGTTCTTTGGTTAAAACAATTTATCACCGATCCATGGGCTCTATAGGATAGCTGATCGCATACGTCCGACCATTAGAAACTGCACCGACCGGAAGAATGAGAAAGTTTTATCGTTGATAGGACACTTATCCCCATTTTAAAATGGAGCAGCAGGTTAGATATCTGACCGAAGCTTCATTCATTCTCTTTGGAGCTTCTATAAAAATACAAGTGCAGCCACTGAGGGAATGAATGGATCAGTTGTCAAGTCGGACATGCCACTCCAGTCTAATGGGGATAAAAAGTTCCACATTTTGCTGAATGGGTCCAAGTAGTTAGACCCCCCCAATCAATACGTTATCACTTGTCCTGTGAATAGGAGATTACGTTTTTCCACAGGAAACCCCTGTAAGTGCATCTCTGCCGCTGTTTACAAAGTATTTAATCTCTAATGGAAATAAAGAATATTCTCCTAATTAATATCAGAGAAGACTAATGACCGTCAAACACAACACAATCCACTGTACCAAGACCAATAATACCACATACAGGGGAGAAATACCACCACACCATGACCAGACCACATAGTACCCGCATCATATCACATAAAAGGCACAAATACAACCACACCATGACCAGACCACATATTACCACCACATAGTGACCGAATAATATGACATATTACCAGCATATAGGGACCAAATAATAATTCATACACGGAGAAATACTTCCACACTGTGAACAGTCCACAAATTACCACCACTTATTGATGGAATACTACAGTACTGATTATGAATACAAACCACAATAATAACAACACTGTTATTACCACCAGTGACATTATACACAGTACCTCTGTATATAGTGTCAGTGTACAGGTAATACAGTGATTACCAGTGACATTATACACAGGAGCTCAGTGATCACTGGCAACATTATTGTCAAGGTTTGCTCAGCTTGTGGGATTAGGTAGTTCAGAGGTTAATGTGGATGGCCTCACTCTGAGATTCTGGGAGGCTTTTTAAAGCCTCATTGTGGGCTCATTCCTCATCGTTTATACTCAGACCCTTGGCCGAGTGTGTGTGACCCTGGTGTGCTTTGTGACTGTAATACTTTATGCTTGTTTGGTTTTGATCTGGTTCTGTCCCTGTTACGAGTTCTGCCTGTCCCTCTTGTACTGCGTTGCTATCTCTGTGTATGACTCATTGCCTATGACCTGACTATTCTCTGATTGCCCCTCTTGTACTGTGCAGCTATCTCCATGTATGACTCATTGCTTACGTTCTGACTACTCTCTGCTCGCCCCTCTGGTATCGCGCCGCCCTCTCCATGTATGACCGCCCATTTGTCTGACCTGAGTTCCCCTCGCCTCTACTCCAGGATTCCTGTAGTAGAGTCCTACAATCATCTTCAGAAGTGGGACACTAAGCCCCGCCCCCTGTGGTCACATGATCGTAGGTCCTTGTACTTCTTACTACCTTCAGCATCGCAGGTCCCGTCTGCCTCAACTTTCCCTGCAGTATCGGACCCCGGGCCCTCCCGCAGTAGGGGTGAGTCACGCTGCTCAGCCGTGGCAGTTCGCCGACGCTGACAGGATCCTGATATTTATACACAGAAGATCTGCATACAGTGTCAGTGTAATACAGTGACCACCAGTGAAATTATACACAGGAGCTTTTGGAAGTGCATTGAGCAGCAGGGTGGTTTGCTGGTGAAGGGAAAAAAAATCTCTTTAAATCTTCTGCCTGAGCGAGTGTAAACGAGCTGAGTGTGACCTGAGCGTAAGTGCGAACGGTGGTAAGTGTGTGACTTGTGATTCAGTGACTTTGGATTCAGGGAGTTTGCAAAGGAGGTATTACTGAATTGCTGTTATATTTTATTAATACTTTTTATTTATTTTTACTTATCTTTTCTGTCTGGTGCAATCCCCATTAGGAATGTGCTCCACTATTGCCAATGCCATCCAGTGTACGTCTTGCCGCATGTACGCAATCCTTGACCAGCCAGTCGAGGGTGCATACTGCTGTGCGAGATGTGAGCACATTGTGCATTTGGAAGCCCAGATACTGGATTTAAATGTGCAGCTGGCAACACTGAGATCAATAGACAATATGGAAAGGAGACTTCTACTCACTGAGCAGACGCTCAATGAGATAGATGAGGGGGGGATGCTAGGTTGGAGCTGCAGGACAGTGAAGCAGTAAGATGGGTGACAGTTAGAAGGTGGGGTAGACAGAAGAGTGCCAGGGAGGCTAGTCCTGATCTGGCACAACCCAATAAGTTTGCCAAGTTGGCAGATGAGGGGAGTGTCAGTGCAGGGGTAGCACTGCTGCAGCAAGGCATGGCCTCTGAAAGCCAGAGGAGTATATGCTCCAGTAAGGGGAGAAATAGGAGAGCAGGGCAGGCCAGACAGGTGCTGGTAGTGGGGGACTCAATTATTAGGGGAACAGATAGGGCAATCTGTCACAAAGAAAGGGATCGTCGAACGGTGTGCTGCCTATCTGGCGCGCAAGTCTGACACATCGCTGACCGGGTTGACAGATTACTGGGAGGGGCTGGTGAGGATCCAGCGGTCATGGTGCACATTGGTACAAATGACACAGAGGTAGGTGGAAGGTCCTTAAAGATGATTTCAGGGAATTAGGCTGCAATCTTAAGGCAAGGACCTCCAAGGTGGTATTTTTGGAAATATTTCCTGTACCACGTGCCACGCCAGAGAGGAGATTAGGGAAGTTAATAAGTGGTTCAAGAATTAGTGTAGGAAGGAGGGGTTTGGGTTCCTGGAGAACTGGGCCGACTTCTCAGTTGGCTACAGGTTCTACGCTAGGGACGGGCTGCACCTCAATGGGGAGGGTGCAGCTGTGCTGGGGAAAAAAATGGCTAGAAGGGTGGAGGAGTGTTTAAATTTGGAACTAGGGGAGGGTATTCATTTTATAAGAGGGGAAGACTGTGTAGATAGAGACCTGGGCACAAATAATGAAATTGGGGGTGGTAGTGGCATGGGGGGTGAGGTTAGAACAGTTAATAATTTAAGAAATAGAGGTACAGACATACATAAAGTGCATGTATACAAATGCCAGAAGCCTCGCCAACAAAATGGAGGACTTAGAATTAATTTTGTTGGAAGATAAGGTATATTGCACCCCCTCATAGGGTATAAGGCTGCCCCCTCATAGGGTATAATGCTTCTCCCCCCTCATAGGGTATAATGCACCCCCTCATAGGGTATAATGCTGCCCCCTCATAGGGTATAACACTAGATAGATAGATAGATAGATATGTGATAATTAGATGTATAGATAGATAATAGATAGATAGATCTATGGATAGACAGATAGATATAAAGATATAAAGATAATAGATAGTGAAAGATATAGGTAGCTATAGAGATAGATAGACCTAGATAGATATAGATAGATAAATAGATAGATAGGGGATAAATAGATATATGGATAGATAGATAGAAAGATAGATAGATAGATAGATATAAAGATAATAGATAGTGATAGCTATAGATAGGTATATAGATAGATAGATAGGGGATAAATAGATAGATCTATGGATAGATGATATATAGATGGATAGATATAAAGATAATAGATAGAGATAGATATAGATAGGTATAGAGATAGATGGATATAGACTATTTATATCTATCTATATCTACCTCTATATCTATCTATCTATCTATATCTATCTCTATATCTAAGATAGAGACAGATAGATATAGAGATAGAGATATAGATATACAGATAGAAATAGATAGATATAGAGATATATAGATATAGAGACAGATAGATATAGAGATAGATATAGATAGATATAGAGATATATAAAAAACAAACCACAATACTCACCTCTCCTCCTGCTCCCACGCTGATGACGGCTTCAGTGTCAGCAGCTGACCCGTCTGCCAGACACACAGCGGGTGCGCGATGAAGTGACGTCATCGCGCATCGGCTGTGAGTCAGGAGCAGAGGGGACTGATGGGAGAGAGATGCTCTCTCTTCCACTGAAATTGAGCGCGGCGCCGGCTGCCTAGGTTGGGGAGCGGGGCCCCGGGGTGAGTGAAGGCCGAGAGTGAATGAATATTCATTTCTCTTTAGTAGTGGGGACAGTGGCTCCTGCCTCCTGACACCCGCTGCTGCTCCGCTGGCAGGGCCCCCATAGCAGCTGTGTGGCACTGGCTGGGGGCCCCTGGAGCAGTGGGGGCCCTAGGCAACTGCTGTCCCTGTATACCAGTA
Organism: Dendrobates tinctorius; assembly: GCF_039654945.1. Lineage (NCBI taxonomy): Eukaryota > Metazoa > Chordata > Amphibia > Anura > Dendrobatidae > Dendrobates > Dendrobates tinctorius. The sequence continues at coordinate 1,555,311 of NW_027361791.1, read as the reverse complement.
GAGGTGCCAGGGCCCACCAGATGCCAGGGCCCACCGGAGAATCAGTCCGACGCTACCTGTCTGTATATATAATGTCAGTGTACAAGTAATAGAATGATCACTGGAGACATACACAGGAGTTCTGTATATAGTGTATAGTGTACAGGTAATACAGTGACTCACCAGTAACATTATACACAGGAGCTCTGCATATAGTCAGCGTACAGGTAATACAAGGATCACCAGTGACATTATACACAGGAGCTCTGTATATACTATATAATGTAAGTGTCCAGGTAAATCACTGACTTACCAGTGACCTCTGTATTTGTAGCGATTCATCTTCGCTTTTCTTCCTCTTCCAGCCAGGACACGTTTGCTGCAGAAAATAACACACTATACTTGATCACTTCTAGACCACATTCCCCACTTTCCCCCCCGACTTCTACACTTTATGTGTAAAGGTCAGCCAGGGCAGTAGTCGTGGCTGAGTATTTCGGGTTCGGGCATTGTATACCCTGACCTCCCTCTACAGGAAAACGGTACCTCTTCTCTTGCATGGTACGGTGAATACTCACCGTGCCGTCAGCGTCCCCTTTGCTACGCCGACTTGATGCTGATCCTTGATCCCAATGAATAGAGACACAGTCCAGGGCAACTCGTAACTGAGCAAATTTATTTTCTTCAGGACACAGCACATCCACATAGTTTCCAGCATTTTCATCACAGTAAAGACAGCACATTACTTCATCTTTCCCTTCACTGTTCCTTGCAGTGTTTCCGTTTGACGAAGCGTCTCAGATGGCTCCTCAGTGTCCTCCCTGTATAGCGTCACCACGGTGAAGCGCTCTCCAGCATGTTTCGCCCCGGACATCAGAGATTCAGCCCACGTAGCTTTCCACCACATTCTGGAGTGACCTGCCCGTACCCTTTTACGGTAACCTTCAATCTTCCTCTGTTTACTTACACTCTTTTCCACTTTATTGCTGATTCTGCAGTACCGTGTTCTTCTCTAGATGGCTGGGCATCAGCTTTAACATCACGGGGTAGTTAGGCAGCTCAGGCATATAGCCCACCCGAGCACAAAGGGGTCAGGCCTCTGACTGCCTGAAACTGGAAGACCATCCTGGCTTATTCTCCAGCTATCCCCTCCTACAGTTAACTCCTATATGTCCTACAGCTACATCTACTGTGCAATGAGCTCAGTGCCCCATCTAGTGACCATAGCCCAGACTGCACTGTCCCTACCAAGTACAAGGTGCAGAAACATAGCTTATGCTATATAAATAATACAGCAACATGAAATATACGATAATGCGCAACAATGGTATAACATATATATAAATATATATACAAGTACAACAGCAACATGGGGGTTTAAAGGGGTAAGACTCTCAACCCCTTACACATGTCTACATATTGATATTAGTCATGTATTATACTACAGCACAGGCACCATTTTGATGAATGCAAACCTTTTTTTTGTAACCCCACAAACACCCGGAGCACCAGAATCTCAATAACTGAAATTTACAAATACAGATTACACAACAACCACAAGATGCATTTCATCACCCAGGTCACCTCATTTTAATCAGTATAACAGCGTAGACCTGACACTGTCTGTACTTTACTGTTCACAATCCTGCTGACAGGATCCCTTTAAATCTAAATTTTAATAAGTTTGTTCTTTTCTGCGCTAAACGTCCCCCAAACCCTGAGGACGGCGAGTATACCTTGGTTGTGTTTTGCTGTATGTGTATACAAAAGTAAAAGAAGAGCACCTATCAGGGGCTCAGAAAAGCTGGGTGGCATGTGTGCTAGTGTGTGACCCAGCGCAGGTGTCTCACTGGCCTATCAAAACAGTGACCGATAGCAGCAAACAGTGTGATGTGGATGTGAGAACTGTCTGCGGGGTGCGCTTAGGTGAGTGGACAAAAGAATATGGGAGGTTCACCTTTATAGTAACATCCCAGGGCAGGTGTGTCGTGAGCAAGTGGTGTTCAAGAAATATTGGTGGCAGTGGTTGTGACTTATCCTGACACACAATGTACAGGGAAATGGGAAAATTGTGAAAAAAAACGCAATTCTGACCTTAATTATGTTTACGGCGTACATTATGTGGTAAAAATGACCATGTAATATGATTCTCCTCATCAGTATGATTACAGAGATACTAAACGTGCCCAGATTTTTAAATTATTTTAGTGGTAGAAAAAAAATCAAGACTTTGAAATAAAAAATATGTTGGAGTTTGTGTTGCCATTTTCCGAGACCCGTAGTTTTACTTTTTCGTTCAATAGAGCTATGAGAGGGATTATTTTTTCATAAGGCGAGACGTTATTATGGATATTACTTTGGGATACATATGACATTTTAGTTGCTTGTTACGTATTTTAAGTGGTATTGCAGCGACCAAAAAATACCGCAATGTTGGCGTTTTTAAATTTTTTGTGTTTACCAATTGGGTTAATTATTTTTATATTTTGATAGCTCGGACTTTGCTGGATGTGGCGATATCACTTGACATTTTTTTTTATGTTCATTTTCAATGGAGGAAAATTGAACTTTTATGAGTTTTTTTTCAGATTTGTTTAAATCTTTTTTTGTTGTTTTACTTTTCTTTTCACTTCATTTATCGCTCCCTAAGGCCCCTTTCACACTTCAGTTTTTTGCAATCAGTCACAATCCGTCAGGTTTTGACAAAAACGGATCCTCAATTTTTTTTGGAGGATCCGTTTTTTCCCCATTGACTTGCATTAATGGCGGATTGTGACGGATGGCTGTCCGTTTCATCCGTTTTTTTTTTGAGGATCCGCCAAAAGTTGCTGTCCGTCACCATCCTCAAAGATTTCAAAACGGAGCTTGCAACAAAACTCTCTCTCTCTCTCCTTCCCGACCAGCATTTCCTTTAAATTTCCTCATTTTCAGGATCCTGTGCCATCCGTTCACATCAGTTCAGAACGGATCCGCTTGTCTGCCTTTTTGGCGGATTTGAACTGATGCAAAAAACTGAAGTGTGAAAGAGGCCTAAGCTGTACTACATACAGGGGCTAATGGTGCAGCAGAAGTGTGAACTTTTTGATGCTTTTGTTTAATATTTTCCACTATATTATATGGAGAGCATAAAAAACGCATGCAAAATTCCAATGAAGTCTCCAATTGTGGAACTGAAGCATTCCTCTACTAAAAAAAATGCATTCGAAAAAACTGCCACAAAAAAATACAATAAAAAGTTTTGATTGCTTTAGTGCGAATACCTATGGAAACAATGCAGCACTTCTGCACGTGTGAACATGGCCCAGGAGAGACTCTGGACAATTTGTACGTTCTACACCAGGTTCACACTTGGGGTTATTTATTTTTTTATCACTACTTAGAATTACAGACAAATTAAAAAAAGTGATCTGAGCCAATTATATGGAAAAAATACAATATTATTTAACATTTATTCTGAAGCTATATGAAATAATTCCGACTACAGCAATGGTCTGTGCCCATCACGGGTGATCCGTGTTACCGGGAAGAGAGGAGGAGACATTCCTACAAGGAGCTGACAATAGATACATCACATTATCTCACATATGAGGATACAGAATTATACAGGTTTGAAAATATCAAATAGAAAGATTTGCCTGTAAACAGGTAAAAAAGCAAAAACAGTAAATAAAGCAATGACTTGCGCTATTGTACCGGTAAGTTTTTATACATCTCATCCCAATCCAGCTAACCCCTATCCGTACAGTGGCAGCTGGTATTGGATGGTCTGCCATGGGTAACATAACTAGTTCTCCTATATTAGACCCATTGCCATGTTCGTCTTTATGACATCACAGAAGCGTTGTCCACGAGTCATGGAATGTTCCGCATGAACGGTCAGTGCGAGGCAAGCAGAGATAGAGAGGAGAGCTGAACACTAACCCAGAGCGACTTGTAAATCACTTTTTACTTGTTTTGTTTATTTTTTTTACTTTTATTTCTTTTTTTTGGGAGTGTTTTCTACCATCCGCACACACTTTTGTGTGTGTGGAGGGGAAGGCAGCCTAATGGCTGCACCCGTAGCTGGAGGAAAGTTCCAACCACGGAGACGTCTCCCACATGCCAGGACATCCCTATACAGTCAGAGGCCTGAACACCACCAAAGGCCAACTGGCTTCACGGGGTATGTGATGGCAGTGCTTTATTATATCGTGTCAATTATTAAATGCCTGTTCAAAACACCAGAAAAGGCAAAGGACCGATATTCCAGACTGAAAAGTCCACCACCATATCCTACAATGCCCGAAATAGGCCGATTCGTACAACCTGCAGCAAACATCAGCGCAGAGCCAGAGGGTATGAAGGAACGCCTGATACTCACCAGAACAGTAGATGAGGAAGAGACAACAGCCACATTGCCCAGGAGCCCATCCCCATGCACCTGGATGGAGCTAACTCCCTCTCAAGCACGTATACTCCTCAGTATGCCTTACGACCATCAACCGCGTATTAAGGTGACTGCTAAACAAGGCTACAATCCTACACCACACCTGCCAGTCAGCTATACCACTGGAAAGATCATGCAAGTAATGCTGATGAGCCCACAGGATGTACAACGTGCCTACAAGAGAGATTTGGGTTTCCTTCCAAGTCCTAGGAAGATCATTCTCCCGAGAAGAGAATTCCGCGGCACTTTGATTTAGCCGGCGGAAAATGTAGTGGCGAGTTGCTTGCAGCAAGCACATACCATCTTCTGCACAGCTGCTTCTTAGACAGATTTTCCGGTTTTGACTATGGCTTGATCAATGGATCATGTTTCTATACTGCCGCCTGCCCTGACCTCTGCTTGTTTAAAGTTATGCATCTACACTGCCGCCTGCCCTGACCTTTGCTTGCTCAATGGATTATGTTTTTGAACTGCCGCCTGCCTGACCTCTGCTTGCTCAATGGATTGTTTCTGCACTGCCGCCTGCCTTCACCTCTGCTTGCTCAATGGATTATGTTTTTGAACTGCCGCCTACCCTGACCTCTGCTTGCTCAATGGATTATGTTTCTGCACTGCCGCCTGCCTTGACCTCTGCTTGCTCAGTGGATTATGTTTTTGAACTGCCGCCTGCCCTGACCTCTGCTTGCTCAATGGATTATGTTTTTGAACTGACGCCTGCCCTGACCTCTGCTTGCTCAATGGATTATGTTTCTGCACTGCCGCCTGCCTGACCTCTGCTTGCTCAATGGATTATGTTTTTGAACTGCCGCCTGCCCTGACCTCAGCTTGCTCAATGGATTATGTTTCTGCACTGCCGCCTGCCCTGACCTCTGCTTGTTTCCGGTTATTAATCTGTGATACTAATAAAAATGTATATTATTCTGCACTATATGGACTGTGGGTCGTTTTTTTTCTTTGGTTTTATGGTTGTTTCCGGTTATGTTTTTGCACTGCTGCCTGCCCTGACCTCTGCTTGTTTCCGGTTATGTTTCTGCACTGCTGCCTGCCCTGACCTTTGCTTGTTTCTGACTACTCATTTGCCTGCTGATTTTGTACTTCTTCCTCAATGCCTGCACTTTTAAGACCCCAGTAGAGCTAATTTATATAAATCCTGCATCCTAACAATGAAGCCGGGTTATAGGGCTTCTGATCACAATGGTAGGATGATGCCTCAATGTGAAGAAGGGTAGCACCAGTTCTTCACCTAACAGTATGGAATGCTTATCTAAAAAAATGAAAAAGGAACAGTACAGTATAGACAAAGGTCCCATAAACTCAACAAGAACAAACCATTAAGAACTTTAAGCATAAACATGTGAGACAACAAACCAAGTGGCTCAGAATACCACATCCGACCCAACCAGCAGTTTTGTTGAAGGTATTTTCCTCTGATCTTTCGTTAAGAGGGTACAACATCTCAAATACATTAGACTGGTGTGGGTCTCCAACCATTTAGGAACCCTCAAATCAATAGTACAGGGGTCTTGAATCAGCCACAAAATTGCTTCAGGAAGAATTGGGTGGAGCACTGGTTTCATATGTACCCTGCCGCTCATGTCAAGGTCTATGAAAATAACCAAACACAAGGCTGAGTACTCAGATCTTATAGGAACCTCCCCAATAGTGAATGGCCATCTGTACATTCATAGTTCCCCAGGTCTGTAGACAGATGCGGGTTTCACGTCCGGGACCTCTGCCTATCAGACATTTATAGAATATTTTATGGATAACACATAAATGTATGGGAAAACTCCTCTTGTAAATAGTGCGCCTCAAGTTTCTTCTGCTGTTTGCAGTGGAATGTAGTCATCATAGCTAATATGAGGGAAGGATTCCTGAGAGGGGGTATACATCTACTATATCCATATTCTGTGGATATCTACCCTAATAAAGCTTATGGACGGTGAGTGCAGTGATGAGACCGACCCTTTATCAACATGTTCTGTCCCACAAACTAATGTAGTACACTGCACTGACCGCCGATAGACTTTATTCTCCAAAGACAATTTAAGTTTGTTATATGTATTAAAATACTTTTTTTCCCAGAATTATCTAAGAATTATCGACAAGGAAAATGGACTCAAGATAAAGCTTAGAAACATATATTTCTTTACAGCTCCTGATATAGGTATTGCGGTCTTTAAAAACAGTAGTCCCCAACTTCTGCCTCCTCAGCAAGTTATCCCCTAGCCATTGGTAGATCATAACTTGCTGATTACGGGTGTTTCACTGCCAGGACCCCCACCAATCCTAAGAACAGGGTGTCTGGAACAAGCGGCTGTTAAGAATGCGCAACAACACTTCTTTCATTATGGGACAATGATGGGGCTGATATGCTGATGATGGACTATGATGGGGCTGATGTGCTGATGATGGACTATGATGGGGCTGATGTGCTGATGATGGACTATGATGGGGTTGATGTGCTGATGATGGACTATGATGGGGCTGATGTGCTGATGATGAACTATGATTGGGATGATGAAGTCTGCAATAACAGAGCATAGCAGTACAACCCCTTAGCCTGGAGTGCCCTAACAAATAGCTGGGGAGGGTCCGAGCTCACAGTCAGACCTTAGAAGAAGAGTTAATAGTTTTGTTTCTTCTGTCTTAAAGGACAAAAAAGGCTTACAGTATATACTCGCGTATAAGTCGAGATTTTCAGCCCATTTTTTGGGGCTGAAAGTCCCCCTCTCGGCTTATACGCGAGTCATATACCGGGGGTCGGCCAGGGAGGGGGAGCGGGGGGGGGTGTCGGAGATCATACTCACCTCTCCTGGCATGTTTCTGCAGCCCCCCGTGCTTATTCCATCTTCTCGGCGCTGTTCTTCCTGCTTTCAGCGGTCACGTGGTACGCTCATTACCCTCATTAATATGCACATATGTAATGAGCGGCACCACGTGACCGCAGAAAGCAGGAAGAACAGCACTGAGAAGATGGAACAAGCACGGGGGGGCTGCAGAGACATGCCAGGAGAGGTGAGTATAACGGGGGGAGCCATATTCACCTGTGCCCCATTCCACCGCTGCGCATCGCTCTGCTGTCTTGCTTCCTCTGGCAGTGACGTTAAGGTCAGAGGGTGCCATGACGTAGTTAGCAGGCGCCCTCTGCATGAACAGTCACTGCAGAGCCAGCAACGCTGAGGAGCAGCAGCTGCAGCAGTGACAAGGTGAGTATATAGTTTTTTTTTTCATTTTTTTAATTGAGGCTGCGGCAGCAGCATTGTAAGGGGCCACTAATCACTGTGCAGCAATACAAGGGGCCACTCATCACTGTTCAGCATTATAAGGGGCCACTCATCACTGTGCAGCATTATAAGGGGCCACTCATCACTGTGCAGCATTATAAGGGGCCACTCATCACCTTGCAGCATTATAAGGGGCCACTCATCACCGTGCAGCATAATAAGGGGCCACTAATCACCGTGCAGCATAATAAGGAGCCACTAATCACTGCAGCATTTCAAGGGGCCACTAATCACTGTGCAGCATTATAAGGGGCCACTCATCACTGTGCAGCATTACAAGGGGCCACTCATCACTGTGCAGCATTACAAGGGGCCACTAATAACTGTGCAGCATTACAAGGGGCCACTAATCACTGTGCAGCATTACAAGGGGCCACTAATCACTGTGCAGCATTACAAGGGGCCACTAATCACTGTGCAGCATTATATGGGGCCAGTAATCACTGTGCAGCATTATATGGGGCCAGTAATCACTGTGCAGCATTATATGGGGCCACTCATCACTGTGCTGCATTATAAGAGGCCACTCATTACTGTGCAGCATTATAAGGGGGCCTCTCATTACTGTGCAGCATTATACGGGGCCACTAATCACTGTGCAGCATTACAAAGGGCCACTAATCACCGTGCAGCATAAGGGGCCACTAATCACTGCAGCATTTCAAGGGGCCACTAATCACTGTGCAGCATTATAAGTGGCCACTAATCACCGTGCAGCATTGTAAGGGGCCACTAATCAATGTGCAGCATTATAAGGGGCCACTAATCACTGTGCAGCATTATAAGGGGCCACTAATCACTGTGCAGCATTATAAGGGGCCAGTAATCACTGTGCAGCATTATAAGGGGCCACTAATCATTGTGCAGCATTATAAGGGGCCACTCTCCATGCAGCATTATAAGGGGCCACCAATCACTGTGAAGCATTATATGGGGCATATGTTATTATGGACCATGTAATAGGGCTACCATTATTCACTGTGCAGCATTATTAGGCATATTTTTGTATGGAGCATCTTATGGAACCCATCATGAACTTTATGGAGCATTATATGGGGCCATCATGAACTTTATGGAGCATCTTATGGGGCCCATTTTATTTTTGAAATTTACCAGTAGCTTCGGCATTTTCCACCCTAGGTTTATAGGCGAGTCAATAAGTTTTCCCAGTTTTTTGTGACAAAATTAGGGTGGTCGGCTTATACATGGGTCGGCTTATACGCGAGTATATACGGACTTCTAAAGAAAATTGCCCCCAAGTTATTTTGAGCGACCCCGCCTGCTGTACCATCCTTGTGATTTACGAGAACGTTTCTCACTTCCTGCTAGGACAGCGGAAACCCAAGGAGTAAAGAGAGAAGGTCCTTATGGCTGCATGGAGTAATGCTGGAAATCTCTAAGTCTGCGGGGACAACAGAGACTTTAGAAGAAGGCAAACCAAGGTTTAGTGCTAGCACTAGTGTGAGAGAAGGTTTATACTACAGGAGAGAAGTGCTGTAACAGGAAAGAACCTAACAAATAAAAAAGATTGTAGACAAACCAGATTTTGCTATCTATTCATGTCATTGCCTTCCATATTACAGAGAAATTTCCCTAAATCCGGTATCTGATAATCCACAATGATGTATATTCAGGGTCGAACTGGGGTGTCTGGGGCCCACCAGGGGAATGGACTCTAGGGCCCCATCCTACAGCTATATGCTAATATCTGTCAGTCGTTATCCCCATTATAGTGGAGCATCGGCTGTAAAACACAGGCGGCTCCTGCACATCTACTGTGCACCCCCATAACTGGGATGTATAATTACGGTAGTTTACATTAATGTGGTTCTTTGGTTAAAACAATTTATCACCGATCCATGGGCTCTATAGGATAGCTGATCGCATACGTCCGACCATTAGAAACTGCACCGACCGGAAGAATGAGAAAGTTTTATCGTTGATAGGACACTTATCCCCATTTTAAAATGGAGCAGCAGGTTAGATATCTGACCGAAGCTTCATTCATTCTCTTTGGAGCTTCTATAAAAATACAAGTGCAGCCACTGAGGGAATGAATGGATCAGTTGTCAAGTCGGACATGCCACTCCAGTCTAATGGGGATAAAAAGTTCCACATTTTGCTGAATGGGTCCAAGTAGTTAGACCCCCCCAATCAATACGTTATCACTTGTCCTGTGAATAGGAGATTACGTTTTTCCACAGGAAACCCCTGTAAGTGCATCTCTGCCGCTGTTTACAAAGTATTTAATCTCTAATGGAAATAAAGAATATTCTCCTAATTAATATCAGAGAAGACTAATGACCGTCAAACACAACACAATCCACTGTACCAAGACCAATAATACCACATACAGGGGAGAAATACCACCACACCATGACCAGACCACATAGTACCCGCATCATATCACATAAAAGGCACAAATACAACCACACCATGACCAGACCACATATTACCACCACATAGTGACCGAATAATATGACATATTACCAGCATATAGGGACCAAATAATAATTCATACACGGAGAAATACTTCCACACTGTGAACAGTCCACAAATTACCACCACTTATTGATGGAATACTACAGTACTGATTATGAATACAAACCACAATAATAACAACACTGTTATTACCACCAGTGACATTATACACAGTACCTCTGTATATAGTGTCAGTGTACAGGTAATACAGTGATTACCAGTGACATTATACACAGGAGCTCAGTGATCACTGGCAACATTATTGTCAAGGTTTGCTCAGCTTGTGGGATTAGGTAGTTCAGAGGTTAATGTGGATGGCCTCACTCTGAGATTCTGGGAGGCTTTTTAAAGCCTCATTGTGGGCTCATTCCTCATCGTTTATACTCAGACCCTTGGCCGAGTGTGTGTGACCCTGGTGTGCTTTGTGACTGTAATACTTTATGCTTGTTTGGTTTTGATCTGGTTCTGTCCCTGTTACGAGTTCTGCCTGTCCCTCTTGTACTGCGTTGCTATCTCTGTGTATGACTCATTGCCTATGACCTGACTATTCTCTGATTGCCCCTCTTGTACTGTGCAGCTATCTCCATGTATGACTCATTGCTTACGTTCTGACTACTCTCTGCTCGCCCCTCTGGTATCGCGCCGCCCTCTCCATGTATGACCGCCCATTTGTCTGACCTGAGTTCCCCTCGCCTCTACTCCAGGATTCCTGTAGTAGAGTCCTACAATCATCTTCAGAAGTGGGACACTAAGCCCCGCCCCCTGTGGTCACATGATCGTAGGTCCTTGTACTTCTTACTACCTTCAGCATCGCAGGTCCCGTCTGCCTCAACTTTCCCTGCAGTATCGGACCCCGGGCCCTCCCGCAGTAGGGGTGAGTCACGCTGCTCAGCCGTGGCAGTTCGCCGACGCTGACAGGATCCTGATATTTATACACAGAAGATCTGCATACAGTGTCAGTGTAATACAGTGACCACCAGTGAAATTATACACAGGAGCTTTTGGAAGTGCATTGAGCAGCAGGGTGGTTTGCTGGTGAAGGGAAAAAAAATCTCTTTAAATCTTCTGCCTGAGCGAGTGTAAACGAGCTGAGTGTGACCTGAGCGTAAGTGCGAACGGTGGTAAGTGTGTGACTTGTGATTCAGTGACTTTGGATTCAGGGAGTTTGCAAAGGAGGTATTACTGAATTGCTGTTATATTTTATTAATACTTTTTATTTATTTTTACTTATCTTTTCTGTCTGGTGCAATCCCCATTAGGAATGTGCTCCACTATTGCCAATGCCATCCAGTGTACGTCTTGCCGCATGTACGCAATCCTTGACCAGCCAGTCGAGGGTGCATACTGCTGTGCGAGATGTGAGCACATTGTGCATTTGGAAGCCCAGATACTGGATTTAAATGTGCAGCTGGCAACACTGAGATCAATAGACAATATGGAAAGGAGACTTCTACTCACTGAGCAGACGCTCAATGAGATAGATGAGGGGGGGATGCTAGGTTGGAGCTGCAGGACAGTGAAGCAGTAAGATGGGTGACAGTTAGAAGGTGGGGTAGACAGAAGAGTGCCAGGGAGGCTAGTCCTGATCTGGCACAACCCAATAAGTTTGCCAAGTTGGCAGATGAGGGGAGTGTCAGTGCAGGGGTAGCACTGCTGCAGCAAGGCATGTCCTCTGAAAGCCAGAGGAGTATATGCTCCAGTAAGGGGAGAAATAGGAGAGCAGGGCAGGCCAGACAGGTGCTGGTAGTGGGGGACTCAATTATTAGGGGAACAGATAGGGCAATCTGTCACAAAGAAAGGGATCGTCGAACGGTGTGCTGCCTATCTGGCGCGCAAGTCTGACACATCGCTGACCGGGTTGACAGATTACTGGGTGGGGCTGGTGAGGATCCAGCGGTCATGGTGCACATTGGTACAAATGACACAGAGGTAGGTGGAAGGTCCTTAAAGATGATTTCAGGGAATTAGGCTGCAATCTTAAGGCAAGGACCTCCAAGGTGGTATTTTTGGAAATATTTCCTGTACCACGTGCCACGCCAGAGAGGAGATTAGGGAAGTTAATAAGTGGTTCAAGAATTAGTGTAGGAAGGAGGGGTTTGGGTTCCTGGAGAACTGGGCCGACTTCTCAGTTGGCTACAGGTTCTACGCTAGGGACGGGCTGCACCTCAATGGGGAGGGTGCAGCTGTGCTGGGGAAAAAAATGGCTAGAAGGGTGGAGGAGTGTTTAAATTTGGAACTAGGGGAGGGTATTCATTTTATAAGAGGGGAAGACTGTGTAGATAGAGACCTGGGCACAAATAATGAAATTGGGGGTGGTAGTGGCATGGGGGGTGAGGTTAGAACAGTTAATAATTTAAGAAATAGAGGTACAGACATACATAAAGTGCATGTATACAAATGCCAGAAGCCTCGCCAACAAAATGGAGGACTTAGAATTAATTTTGTTGGAAGATAACGTATATTGCACCCCCTCATAGGGTATAAGGCTGCCCCCTCATAGGGTATAATGCTTCTCCCCCCTCATAGGGTATAATGCACCCCCTCAAAGGGTATAATGCTGCCCCCTCATAGGGTATAACACTAGATAGATAGATAGATAGATAGATATGTGATAATTAGATGTATAGATAGATAATAGATAGATAGATCTATGGATAGACAGATAGATATAAAGATATAAAGATAATAGATAGTGAAAGATATAGGTAGCTATAGAGATAGATAGACCTAGATAGATATAGATAGATAAATAGATAGATAGGGGATAAATAGATATATGGATAGATAGAAAGATAGATAGATAGATAGATATAAAGATAATAGATAGTGATAGCTATAGATAGGTATATAGATAGATAGATAGGGGATAAATAGATAGATCTATGGATAGATGATATATAGATGGATAGATATAAAGATAATAGATAGAGATAGATATAGATAGGTATAGAGATAGATGGATATAGACTATTTATATCTATCTATATCTACCTCTATATCTATCTATCTATCTATATCTATCTCTATATCTAAGATAGAGACAGATAGATATAGAGATAGAGATATAGATATACAGATAGAAATAGATAGATATAGAGATATATAGATATAGAGACAGATAGATATAGAGATAGATATAGATAGATATAAAGATATATAAAAAACAAACCACAATACTCACCTCTCCTCCTGCTCCCACGCTGATGACGGCTTCAGTGTCAGCAGCTGACCCGTCTGCCAGACACACAGCGGGTGCGCGATGAAGTGACGTCATCGCGCATCGGCTGTGAGTCAGGAGCAGAGGGGACTGATGGGAGAGAGATGCTCTCTCTTCCACTGCAATTGAGCGCGGCGCCGGCTGCCTAGGTTGGGGAGCGGGGCCCCGGGGTGAGTGAAGGCCGAGAGTGAATGAATATTCATTTCTCTTTAGTAGTGGGGACAGTGGCTCCTGCCTCCTGACACCCGCTGCTGCTCCGCTGGCAGGGCCCCCATAGCAGCTGTGTGGCACTGGCTGGGGGCCCCTGGAGCAGTGGGGGCCCTAGGCAACTGCTGTCCCTGTATACCAGTAGAGGTGCCAGGGCCCACCAGATGCCAGGGCCCACCGGAGAATCAGTCCGACGCTACCTGTCTGTATATATAATGTCAGTGTACAAGTAATAGAATGATCACTGGAGACATACACAGGAGTTCTGTATATAGTGTATAGTGTACAGGTAATACAGTGACTCACCAGTAACATTATACACAGGAGCTCTGCATATAGTCAGCGTACAGGTAATACAAGGATCACCAGTGACATTATACACAGGAGCTCTGTATATACTATATAATGTAAGTGTCCAGGTAAATCACTGACTTACCAGTGACCTCTGTATTTGTAGCGATTCATCTTCGCTTTTCTTCCTCTTCCAGCCAGGACACGTTTGCTGCAGAAAATAACACACTATACTTGATCACTTCTAGACCACATTCCCCACTTTCCCCCCCGACTTCTACACTTTATGTGTAAAGGTCAGCCAGGGCAGTAGTCGTGGCTGAGTATTTCGGGTTCGGGCATTGTATACCCTGACCTCCCTCTACAGGAAAACGGTACCTCTTCTCTTGCATGGTACGGTGAATACTCACCGTGCCGTCAGCGTCCCCTTTGCTACGCCGACTTGATGCTGATCCTTGATCCCAATGAATAGAGACACAGTCCAGGGCAACTCTTAACTGAGCAAATTTATTTTCTTCAGGACACAGCACATCCACATAGTTTCCAGCATTTTCATCACAGTAAAGACAGCACATTACTTCATCTTTCCCTTCACTGTTCCTTGCAGTGTTTCCGTTTGACGAAGCGTCTCAGATGGCTCCTCAGTGTCCTCCCTGTATAGCGTCACCACGGTGAAGCGCTCTCCAGCATGTTTCGCCCCGGACATCAGAGATTCAGCCCACGTAGCTTTCCACCACATTCTGGAGTGACCTGCCCGTACCCTTTTACGGTAACCTTCAATCTTCCTCTGTTTACTTACACTCTTTTCCACTTTATTGCTGATTCTGCAGTACCGTGTTCTTCTCTAGATGGCTGGGCATCAGCTTTAACATCACGGGGTAGTTAGGCAGCTCAGGCATATAGCCCACCCGAGCACAAAGGGGTCAGGCCTCTGACTGCCTGAAACTGGAAGACCATCCTGGCTTATTCTCCAGCTATCCCCTCCTACAGTTAACTCCTATATGTCCTACAGCTACATCTACTGTGCAATGAGCTCAGTGCCCCATCTAGTGACCATAGCCCAGACTGCACTGTCCCTACCAAGTACAAGGTGCAGAAACATAGCTTATGCTATATAAATAATACAGCAACATGAAATATACGATAATGCGCAACAATGGTATAACATATATATAAATATATATACAAGTACAACAGCAACATGGGGGTTTAAAGGGGTAAGACTCTCAACCCCTTACACATGTCTACATATTGATATTAGTCATGTATTATACTACAGCACAGGCACCATTTTGATGAATGCAAACCTTTTTTTTGTAACCCCACAAACACCCGGAGCACCAGAATCTCAATAACTGAAATTTACAAATACAGATTACACAACAACCACAAGATGCATTTCATCACCCAGGTCACCTCATTTTAATCAGTATAACAGCGTAGACCTGACACTGTCTGTACTTTACTGTTCACAATCCTGCTGACAGGATCCCTTTAAATCTAAATTTTAATAAGTTTGTTCTTTTCTGCGCTAAACGTCCCCCAAACCCTGAGGACGGCGAGTATACCTTGGTTGTGTTTTGCTGTATGTGTATACAAAAGTACAAGAAGAGCACCTATCAGGGGCTCAGAAAAGCTGGGTGGCATGTGTGCTAGTGTGTGACCCAGCGCAGGTGTCTCACTGGCCTATCAAAACAGTGACCGATAGCAGCAAACAGTGTGATGTGGATGTGAGAACTGTCTGCGGGGTGCGCTTAGGTGAGTGGACAAAAGAATATGGGAGGTTCACCTTTATAGTAACATCCCAGGGCAGGTGTGTCGTGAGCAAGTGGTGTTCAAGAAATATTGGTGGCAGTGGTTGTGACTTATCCTGACACACAATGTACAGGGAAATGGGAAAATTGTGAAAAAAAACGCAATTCTGACCTTAATTATGTTTACGGCGTACATTATGTGGTAAAAATGACCATGTAATATGATTCTCCTCATCAGTATGATTACAGAGATACTAAACGTGCCCAGATTTTTAAATTATTTTAGTGGTAGAAAAAAAATCAAGACTTTGAAATAAAAAATATGTTGGAGTTTGTGTTGCCATTTTCCGAGACCCGTAGTTTTACTTTTTCGTTCAATAGAGCTATGAGAGGGATTATTTTTTCATAAGGCGAGACGTTATTATGGATATTACTTTGGGATACATATGACATTTTAGTTGCTTGTTACGTATTTTAAGTGGTATTGCAGCGACCAAAAAATACCGCAATGTTGGCGTTTTTAAATTTTTTGTGTTTACCAATTGGGTTAATTATTTTTATATTTTGATAGCTCGGACTTTGCTGGATGTGGCGATATCACTTGACATTTTTTTTTATGTTCATTTTCAATGGAGGAAAATTGAACTTTTATGAGTTTTTTTTCAGATTTGTTTAAATCTTTTTTTGTTGTTTTACTTTTCTTTTCACTTCATTTATCGCTCCCTAAGGCCCCTTTCACACTTCAGTTTTTTGCAATCAGTCACAATCCGTCAGGTTTTGACAAAAACGGATCCTCAATTTTTTTTGGAGGATCCGTTTTTTCCCCATTGACTTGCATTAATGGCGGATTGTGACGGATGGCTGTCCGTTTCAGCCGTTTTTTTTTTGAGGATCCGCCAAAAGTTGCTGTCCGTCACCATCCTCAAAGATTTCAAAACGGAGCTTGCAACAAAACTCTCTCTCTCTCTCCTTCCCGACCAGCGTTTCCTTTAAATTTCCTCATTTTCAGGATCCTGTGCCATCCGTTCACATCAGTTCAGAACGGATCCGCTTGTCTGCCTTTTTGGCGGATTTGAACTGATGCAAAAAACTGAAGTGTGAAAGAGGCCTAAGCTGTACTACATACAGGGGCTAATGGTGCAGCAGAAGTGTGAACTTTTTGATGCTTTTGTTTAATATTTTCCACTATATTATATGGAGAGCATAAAAAACGCATGCAAAATTCCAATGAAGTCTCCAATTGTGGAACTGAAGCATTCCTCTACTAAAAAAAATGCATTCGAAAAAACTGCCACAAAAAAATACAATAAAAAGTTTTGATTGCTTTAGTGCGAATACCTATGGAAACAATGCAGCACTTCTGCACGTGTGAACATGGCCCAGGAGAGACTCTGGACAATTTGTACGTTCTACACCAGGTTCACACTTGGGGTTATTTATTTTTTTATCACTACTTAGAATTACAGACAAATTAAAAAAAGTGATCTGAGCCAATTATATGGAAAAAATACAATATTATTTAACATTTATTCTGAAGCTATATGAAATAATTCCGACTACAGCAATGGTCTGTGCCCATCACGGGTGATCCGTGTTACCGGGAAGAGAGGAGGAGACATTCCTACAAGGAGCTGACAATAGATACATCACATTATCTCACATATGAGGATACAGAATTATACAGGTTTGAAAATATCAAATAGAAAGATTTGCCTGTAAACAGGTAAAAAAGCAAAAACAGTAAATAAAGCAATGACTTGCGCTATTGTACCGGTAAGTTTTTATACATCTCATCCCAATCCAGCTAACCCCTATCCGTACAGTGGCAGCTGGTATTGGATGGTCTGCCATGGGTAACATAACTAGTTCTCCTATATTAGACCCATTGCCATGTTCGTCTTTATGACATCACAGAAGCGTTGTCCACGAGTCATGGAATGTTCCGCAAGAACGGTCAGTGCGAGGCAAGCAGAGATAGAGAGGAGAGCTGAACACTAACCCAGAGCGACTTGTAAATCACTTTTTACTTGTTTTGTTTATTTTTTTTACTTTTATTTCTTTTTTTTGGGAGTGTTTTCTACCATCCGCACACACTTTTGTGTGTGTGGAGGGGAAGGCAGCCTAATGGCTGCACCCGTAGCTGGAGGAAAGTTCCAACCACGGAGACGTCTCCCACATGCCAGGACATCCCTATACAGTCAGAGGCCTGAACACCACCAAAGGCCAACTGGCTTCACGGGGTATGTGATGGCAGTGCTTTATTATATCGTGTCAATTATTAAATGCCTGTTCAAAACACCAGAAAAGGCAAAGGACCGATATTCCAGACTGAAAAGTCCACCACCATATCCTACAATGCCCGAAATAGGCCGATTCGTACAACCTGCAGCAAACATCAGCGCAGAGCCAGAGGGTATGAAGGAACGCCTGATACTCACCAGAACAGTAGATGAGGAAGAGACAACAGCCACATTGCCCAGGAGCCCATCCCCATGCACCTGGATGGAGCTAACTCCCTCTCAAGCACGTATACTCCTCAGTATGCCTTACGACCATCAACCGCGTATTAAGGTGACTGCTAAACAAGGCTACAATCCTACACCACACCTGCCAGTCAGCTATACCACTGGAAAGATCATGCAAGTAATGCTGATGAGCCCACAGGATGTACAATGTGCCTACAAGAGAGATTTGGGTTTCCTTCCAAGTCCTAGGAAGATCATTCTCCCGAGAAGAGAATTCCGCGGCACTTTGATTTAGCCGGCGGAAAATGTAGTGGCGAGTTGCTTGCAGCAAGCACATACCATCTTCTGCACAGCTGCTTCTTAGACAGATTTTCCGGTTTTGACTATGGCTTGATCAATGGATCATGTTTCTATACTGCCGCCTGCCCTGACCTCTGCTTGTTTGAAGTTATGCATCTACACTGCCGCCTGCCCTGACCTTTGCTTGCTCAATGGATTATGTTTTTGAACTGCCGCCTGCCTGACCTCTGCTTGCTCAATGGATTGTTTCTGCACTGCCGCCTGCCTTCACCTCTGCTTGCTCAATGGATTATGTTTTTGAACTGCCGCCTACCCTGACCTCTGCTTGCTCAATGGATTATGTTTCTGCACTGCCGCCTGCCTTGACCTCTGCTTGCTCAGTGGATTATGTTTTTGAACTGCCGCCTGCCCTGACCTCTGCTTGCTCAATGGATTATGTTTTTGAACTGACGCCTGCCCTGACCTCTGCTTGCTCAATGGATTATGTTTCTGCACTGCCGCCTGCCTGACCTCTGCTTGCTCAATGGATTATGTTTTTGAACTGCCGCCTGCCCTGACCTCAGCTTGCTCAATGGATTATGTTTCTGCACTGCCGCCTGCCCTGACCTCAGCTTGCTCAATGGATTATGCTTCTGCACTGCCGCCTGCCCTGACCTCTGCTTGTTTCCGGTTATTAATCTGTGATACTAATAAAAATGTATATTATTCTGCACTATATGGACTGTGGGTCGTTTTTTTTCTTTGGTTTTATGGTTGTTTCCGGTTATGTTTTTGCACTGCTGCCTGCCCTGACCTCTGCTTGTTTCCGGTTATGTTTCTGCACTGCTGCCTGCCCTGACCTTTGCTTGTTTCTGACTACTCATTTGCCTGCTGATTTTGTACTTCTTCCTCAATGCCTGCACTTTTAAGACCCCAGTAGAGCTAATTTATATAAATCCTGCATCCTAACAATGAAGCCGGGTTATAGGGCTTCTGATCACAATGGTAGGATGATGCCTCAATGTGAAGAAGGGTAGCACCAGTTCTTCACCTAACAGTATGGAATGCTTATCTAAAAAAATGAAAAAGGAACAGTACAGTATAGACAAAGGTCCCATAAACTCAACAAGAACAAACCATTAAGAACTTTAAGCATAAACATGTGAGACAACAAACCAAGTGGCTCAGAATACCACATCCGACCCAACCAGCAGTTTTGTTGAAGGTATTTTCCTCTGATCTTTCGTTAAGAGGGTACAACATCTCAAATACATTAGACTGGTGTGGGTCTCCAACCATTTAGGAACCCTCAAATCAATAGTACAGGGGTCTTGAATCAGCCACAAAATTGCTTCAGGAAGAATTGGGTGGAGCACTGGTTTCATATGTACCCTGCCGCTCATGTCAAGGTCTATGAAAATAACCAAACACAAGGCTGAGTACTCAGATCTTATAGGAACCTCCCCAATAGTGAATGGCCATCTGTACATTCATAGTTCCCCAGGTCTGTAGACAGATGCGGGTTTCACGTCCGGGACCTCTGCCTATCAGACATTTATAGAATATTTTATGGATAACACATAAATGTATGGGAAAACTCCTCTTGTAAATAGTGCGCCTCAAGTTTCTTCTGCTGTTTGCAGTGGAATGTAGTCATCATAGCTAATATGAGGGAAGGATTCCTGAGAGGGGGTATACATCTACTATATCCATATTCTGTGGATATCTACCCTAATAAAGCTTATGGACGGTGAGTGCAGTGATGAGACCGACCCTTTATCAACATGTTCTGTCCCACAAACTAATGTAGTACACTGCACTGACCGCCGATAGACTTTATTCTCCAAAGACAATTTAAGTTTGTTATATGTATTAAAATACTTTTTTTCCCAGAATTATCTAAGAATTATCGACAAGGAAAATGGACTCAAGATAAAGCTTAGAAACATATATTTCTTTACAGCTCCTGATATAGGTATTGCAGTCTTTAAAAACAGTAGTCCCCAACTTCTGCCTCCTCAGCAAGTTATCCCCTAGCCATTGGTAGATCATAACTTGCTGATTACGGGTGTTTCACTGCCAGGACCCCCACCAATCCTAAGAACAGGGTGTCTGGAACAAGCGGCTGTTAAGAATGCGCAACAACACTTCTTTCATTATGGGACAATGATGGGGCTGATATGCTGATGATGGACTATGATGGGGCTGATGTGCTGATGATGGACTATGATGGGGCTGATGTGCTGATGATGGACTATGATGGGGTTGATGTGCTGATGATGGACTATGATGGGGCTGATGTGCTGATGATGAACTATGATTGGGATGATGAAGTCTGCAATAACAGAGCATAGCAGTACAACCCCTTAGCCTGGAGTGCCCTAACAAATAGCTGGGGAGGGTCCGAGCTCACAGTCAGACCTTAGAAGAAGAGTTAATAGTTTTGTTTCTTCTGTCTTAAAGGACAAAAAAGGCTTACAGTATATACTCGCGTATAAGTCGAGATTTTCAGCCCATTTTTTGGGGCTGAAAGTCCCCCTCTCGGCTTATACGCGAGTCATATACCGGGGGTCGGCCAGGGAGGGGGAGCGGGGGGGGGTGTCGGAGATCATACTCACCTCTCCTGGCATGTTTCTGCAGCCCCCCGTGCTTATTCCATCTTCTCGGCGCTGTTCTTCCTGCTTTCAGCGGTCACGTGGTACGCTCATTACCCTCATTAATATGCAGATATGTAATGAGCGGCACCACGTGACCGCAGAAAGCAGGAAGAACAGCACTGAGAAGATGGAACAAGCACGGGGGGCTGCAGAGACATGCCAGGAGAGGTGAGTATAACGGGGGGAGCCATATTCACCTGTGCCCCATTCCACCGCTGCGCATCGCTCTGCTGTCTTGCTTCCTCTGGCAGTGACGTTAAGGTCAGAGGGTGCCATGACGTAGTTAGCAGGCGCCCTCTGCCTGAACAGTCACTGCAGAGCCAGCAACGCTGAGGAGCAGCAGCTGCAGCAGTGACAAGGTGAGTATATAGTTTTTTTTTTCATTTTTTTAATTGAGGCTGCGGCAGCAGCATTGTAAGGGGCCACTAATCACTGTGCAGCAATACAAGGGGCCACTCATCACTGTGCAGCATTATAAGGGGCCACTCATCACTGTGCAGCATTATAAGGGGCCACTCATCACTGTGCAGCATTATAAGGGGCCACTCATCACTGTGCAGCATTATAAGGGGCCACTCATCACCTTGCAGCATTATAAGGGGCCACTCATCACCGTGCAGCATAATAAGGGGCCACTAATCACCGTGCAGCATAATAAGGAGCCACTAATCACTGCAGCATTTCAAGGGGCCACTAATCACTGTGCAGCATTATAAGGGGCCACTCATCACTGTGCAGCATTACAAGGGGCCACTCATCACTGTGCAGCATTACAAGGGGCCACTAATAACTGTGCAGCATTACAAGGGGCCACTAATCACTGTGCAGCATTACAAGGGGCCACTAATCACTGTGCAGCATTACAAGGGGCCACTAATCACTGTGCAGCATTATATGGGGCCAGTAATCACTGTGCAGCATTATATAGGGCCAGTAATCACTGTGCAGCATTATATGGGGCCACTCATCACTGTGCTGCATTATAAGAGGCCACTCATCACTGTGCAGCATTATAAGGGGGCCTCTCATCACTGTGCAGCATTATACGGGGCCACTAATCACTGTGCAGCATTACAAAGGGCCACTAATCACCGTGCAGCATAAGGGGCCACTAATCACTGCATTTCAAGGGGCCACTAATCACTGTGCAGCATTATAAGTGGCCACTAATCACCGTGCAGCATTGTAAGGGGCCACTAATCAATGTGCAGCATTATAAGGGGCCACTAATCACTGTGCAGCATTATAAGGGGCCACTAATCACTGTGCAGCATTATAAGGGGCCACTAATCATTGTGCAGCATTATAAGGGTCCACTCTCCATGCAGCATTATAAGGGGCCACCAATCACTGTGCAGCATTATATGGGGCATATGTTATTATGGACCATGTTATAGGGCTACCATTATTCACTGTGCAGCATTATTAGGCATATTTTTGTATGGAGCATCTTATGGAACCCATCATGAACTTTATGGAGCATTATATGGGGCCATCATGAACTTTATGGAGCATCTTATGGGGCCCATTTTATTTTTGAAATTTACCAGTAGCTTCGGCATTTTCCACCCTAGGTTTATAGGCGAGTCAATAAGTTTTCCCAGTTTTTTGTGACAAAATTAGGGTGGTCGGCTTATACATGGGTCGGCTTATACACGAGTATATACGGACTTCTAAAGAAAATTGCCCCCAAGTTATTTTGAGCGACCCCGCCTGCTGTACCATCCTTGTGATTTACGAGAACGTTTCTCACTTCCTGCTAGGACAGCGGAAACCCAAGGAGTAAAGAGAGAAGGTCCTTATGGCTGCATGGAGTAATGCTGGAAATCTCTAAGTCTGCGGGGACAACAGAGACTTTAGAAGAAGGCAAACCAAGGTTTAGTGCTAGCACTAGTGTGAGAGAAGGTTTATACTACAGGACAGAAGTGCTGTAACAGGAAAGAACCTAACAAATAAAAAAGATTGTAGACAAACCAGATTTTGCTATCTATTCATGTCATTGCCTTCCATATTACAGAGAAATTTCCCTAAATCCGGTATCTGATAATCCACAATGATGTATATTCAGGGTCGAACTGGGGTGTCTGGGGCCCACCAGGGGAATGGACTCTAGGGCCCCATCCTACAGCTATATGCTAATATCTGTCAGTCGTTATCCCCATTATAGTGGAGCATCGGCTGTAAAACACAGGCGGCTCCTGTACATCTACTGTGCATCCCCATAACTGGGATGTATAATTACGGTAGTTTACATTAATGTGGTTCTTTGGTTAAAACAATTTATCACCGATCCATGGGCTCTATAGGATAGCTGATCGCATACGTCCGACCATTAGAAACTGCACCGACCGGAAGAATGAGAAAGTTTTATCGTTGATAGGACACTTATCCCCATTTTAAAATGGAGCAGCAGGTTAGATATCTGACCGAAGCTTCATTCATTCTCTTTGGAGCTTCTATAAAAATACAAGTGCAGCCACTGAGGGAATGAATGGATCAGTGGTCAAGTCGGACATGCCACTCCAGTCTAATGGGGATAAAAAGTTCCACATTTTGCTGAATGGGTCCAAGTAGTTAGACCCCCCCAATCAATACGTTATCACTTGTCCTGTGAATAGGAGATTACGTTTTTCCACAGGAAACCCCTGTAAGTGCATCTCTGCCGCTGTTTACAAAGTATTTAATCTCTAATGGAAATAAAGAATATTCTCCTAATTAATATCAGAGAAGACTAATGACCGTCAAACACAACACAATCCACTGTACCAAGACCAATAATACCACATACAGGGGAGAAATACCACCACACCATGACCAGACCACATAGTACCCGCATCATATCACATAAAAGGCACAAATACAACCACACCATGACCAGACCACATATTACCACCACATAGTGACCGAATAATATGACATATTACCAGCATATAGGGACCAAATAATAATTCATACACGGAGAAATACTTCCACACTGTGAACAGTCCACAAATTACCACCACTTATTGATGGAATACTACAGTACTGATTATGAATACAAACCACAATAATAACAACACTGTTATTACCACCAGTGACATTATACACAGTACCTCTGTATATAGTGTCAGTGTACAGGTAATATAGTGATTACCAGTGACATTATACACAGGAGCTCAGTGATCACTGGCAACATTATTGTCAAGGTTTGCTCAGCTTGTGGGATTAGGTAGTTCAGAGGTTAATGTGGATGGCCTCACTCTGAGATTCTGGGAGGCTTTTTAAAGCCTCATTGTGGGCTCATTCCTCATCGTTTATACTCAGACCCTTGGCCGAGTGTGTGTGACCCTGGTGTGCTTTGTGACTGTAATACTTTATGCTTGTTTGGTTTTGATCTGGTTCTGTCCCTGTTACGAGTTCTGCCTGTCCCTCTTGTACTGCGTTGCTATCTCTGTGTATGACTCATTGCCTATGACCTGACTATTCTCTGATTGCCCCTCTTGTACTGTGCAGCTATCTCCATGTATGACTCATTGCTTACGTTCTGACTACTCTCTGCTCGCCCCTCTGGTATCGCGCCGCCCTCTCCATGTATGACCGCCCGTTTGTCTGACCTGAGTTCCCCTCGCCTCTACTCCAGGATTCCTGTAGTAGAGTCCTACAATCATCTTCAGAAGTGGGACACTAAGCCCCGCCCCCTGTGGGCACATGATCGTAGGTCCTTGTACTTCTTACTACCTTCAGCATCGCAGGTCCCGTCTGCCTCAACTTTCCCTGCAGTATCGGACCCCGGGCCCTCCCGCAGTAGGGGTGAGTCACGCTGCTCAGCCATGGCAGTTCGCCGACGCTGACAGGATCCTGATATTTATACACAGAAGATCTGCATACAGTGTCAGTGTAATACAGTGACCACCAGTGAAATTATACACAGGAGCTTTTGGAAGTGCATTGAGCAGCAGGGTGGTTTGCTGGTGAAGGGAAAAAAAATCTCTTTAAATCTTCTGCCTGAGCGAGTGTAAGCGAGCTGAGTGTGACCTGAGCGTCAGTGCGAACGGTGGTAAGTGTGTGACTTGTGATTCAGTGACTTTGGATTCAGGGAGTTTGCAAAGGAGGTATTACTGAATTGCTGTTATATTTTATTAATACTTTTTATTTATTTTTACTTAGCTTTTCTGTCTGGTGCAATCCCCATTAGGAATGTGCTCCACTATTGCCAATGCCATCCAGTGTACGTCTTGACGCATGTACGCAATCCTTGACCAGCCAGTCGAGGGTGCATACTGCTGTGCGAGATGTGAGCACATTGTGCATTTGGAAGCCCAGATACTGGATTTAAATGTGCAGCTGGCAACACTGAGATCAATAGACAATATGGAAAGGAGACTTCTACTCACTGAGCAGACGCTCAATGAGATAGATGAGGGGGGGATGCTAGGTTGGAGCTGCAGGACAGTGAAGCAGTAAGATGGGTGACAGTTAGAAGGTGGGGTAGACAGAAGAGTGCCAGGGAGGCTAGTCCTGATCTGGCACAACCCAATAAGTTTGCCAAGTTGGCAGATGAGGGGAGTGTCAGTGCAGGGGTAGCACTGCTGCAGCAAGGCATGTCCTCTGAAAGCCAGAGGAGTATATGCTCCAGTAAGGGGAGAAATAGGAGAGCAGGGCAGGCCAGACAGGTGCTGGTAGTGGGGGACTCAATTATTAGGGGAACAGATAGGGCAATCTGTCACAAAGAAAGGGATCGTCGAACGGTGTGCTGCCTATCTGGCGCGCAAGTCTGACACATCGCTGACCGGGTTGACAGATTACTGGGAGGGGCTGGTGAGGATCCAGCGGTCATGGTGCACATTGGTACAAATGACACAGAGGTAGGTGGAAGGTCCTTAAAGATGATTTCAGGGAATTAGGCTGCAATCTTAAGGCAAGGACTTCCAAGGTGGTATTTTTGGAAATATTTCCTGTACCACGTGCCACGCCAGAGAGGAGATTAGGGAAGTTAATAAGTGGTTCAAGAATTAGTGTAGGAAGGAGGGGTTTGGGTTCCTGGAGAACTGGGCCGACTTCTCAGTTGGCTACAGGTTCTACGCTAGGGACGGGCTGCACCTCAATGGGGAGGGTGCAGCTGTGCTGGGGAAAAAAATGGCTAGAAGGGTGGAGGAGTGTTTAAACTTGGAACTAGGGGAGGGTATTCATTTTATAAGAGGGGAAGACTGTGTAGATAGAGACCTGGGCACAAATAATGAAATTGGAGGTGGTAGTGGCATGGGGGGTGAGGTTAGAACAGTTAATAATTTAAGAAATAGAGGTACAGACATACATAAAGTGCATGTATACAAATGCCAGAAGCCTCGCCAACAAAATGGAGGACTTAGAATTAATTTTGTTGGAAGATAAGGTATATTGCACCCCCTCATAGGGTATAAGGCTGCCCCCTCATAGGGTATAATGCTTCTCCCCCCTCATAGGGTATAATGCACCCCCTCATAGGGTATAATGCTGCCCCCTCATAGGGTATAACACTAGATAGATAGATAGATATGTGATAATTAGATGTATAGATAGATAATAGATAGATAGATCTATGGATAGACAGATAGAAATAAAGATATAAAGATAATAGATAGTGAAAGATATAGGTAGCTATAGAGATAGATAGATAGACCTAGATAGATATAGATAGATAAATAGATAGATAGGGGATAAATAGATATATGGATAGATAGATAGATATAAAGATAATAGATAGTGATAGCTATAGATAGGTATATAGATAGATAGATAGGGGATAAATAGATAGATCTATGGATACATGATATATAGATGGATAGATATAAAGATAATAGATAGAGATAGATATAGATAGGTATAGAGATAGATGGATATAGACTATTTATATCTATCTATATCTACCTCTATATCTATCTATCTATCTATCTATCTATATCTATCTCTATATCTAAGATAGAGACAGATAGATATAGAGATATAGATATACAGATAGAAATAGATAGATATAGAGATATATAGATATAGAGACAGATAGATATAGAGATAGATATAGATAGATATAGAGATATATAAAAAACAAACCACAATACTCACCTCTCCTCCTGCTCCCACGCTGATGACGGCTTCAGTGTCAGCAGCTGACCCGTCTGCCAGACACACAGCGGGTGCGCGATGAAGTGACGTCATCGCGCATCGGCTGTGAGTCAGGAGCAGAGGGGACTGATGGGAGAGAGATGCTCTCTATTCCACTGAAATTGAGCGCAGCGCCGGCTGCCTAGGTTGGGGAGCGGGGCCCCAGGGTGAGTGGAGGCCGAGAGTGAATGAATATTCATTTCTCTTTAGTAGTGGGGACAGTGGCTCCTGCCTCCTGACACCCGCTGCTGCTCCGCTGGCAGGGCCCCCATAGCAGCTGTGTGGCACTGGCTGGGGGCCCCTGGAGCAGTGGGGGCCCTAGGCAACTGCTGTCCCTGTATACCAGTAGAGGTGCCAGGGCCCACCAGATGCCAGGGCCCACCGGAGAATCAGTCCGACGCTACCTGTCTGTATATATAATGTCAGTGTACAAGTAATAGAATGATCACTGGAGACATACACAGGAGTTCTGTATATAGTGTATAGTGTACAGGTAATACAGTGACTCACCAGTAACATTATACACAGGAGCTCTGCATATAGTCAGCGTACAGGTAATACAAGGATCACCAGTGACATTATACACAGGAGCTCTGTATATACTATATAATGTAAGTGTCCAGGTAAATCACTGACTTACCAGTGACCTCTGTATTTGTAGCGATTCATCTTCGCTTTTCTTCCTCTTCCAGCCAGGACACGTTTGCTGCAGAAAATAACACACTATACTTGATCACTTCTAGACCACATTCCCCACTTTCCCCCCCGACTTCTACACTTTATGTGTAAAGGTCAGCCAGGGCAGTAGTCGTGGCTGAGTATTTCGGGTTCGGGCATTGTATACCCTGACCTCCCTCTACAGGAAAACGGTACCTCTTCTCTTGCATGGTACGGTGAATACTCACCGTGCCGTCAGCGTCCCCTTTGCTACGCCGACTTGATGCTGATCCTTGATCCCAATGAATAGAGACACAGTCCAGGGCAACTCTTAACTGAGCAAATTTATTTTCTTCAGGACACAGCACATCCACATAGTTTCCAGCATTTTCATCACAGTAAAGACAGCACATTACTTCATCTTTCCCTTCACTGTTCCTTGCAGTGTTTCCGTTTGACGAAGCGTCTCAGATGGCTCCTCAGTGTCCTCCCTGTATAGCGTCACCATGGTGAAGCGCTCTCCAGCATGTTTCGCCCCGGACATCAGAGATTCAGCCCACGTAGCTTTCCACCACATTCTGGAGTGACCTGCCCGTACCCTTTTACGGTAACCTTCAATCTTCCTCTGTTTACTTACACTCTTTTCCACTTTATTGCTGATTCTGCAGTACCGTGTTCTTCTCTAGATGGCTGGGCATCAGCTTTAACATCACGGGGTAGTTAGGCAGCTCAGGCATATAGCCCACCCGAGCACAAAGGGGTCAGGCCTCTGACTGCCTGAAACTGGAAGACCATCCTGGCTTATTCTCCAGCTATCCCCTCCTACAGTTAACTCCTATATGTCCTACAGCTACATCTACTGTGCAATGAGCTCAGTGCCCCATCTAGTGACCATAGCCCAGACTGCACTGTCCCTACCAAGTACAAGGTGCAGAAACATAGCTTATGCTATATAAATAATACAGCAACATAAAATATACGATAATGCGCAACAATGGTATAACATATATATAAATATATATACAAGTACAACAGCAACATGGGGGTTTAAAGGGGTAAGACTCTCAACCCCTTACACATGTCTACATATTGATATTAGTCATGTATTATACTACAGCACAGGCACCATTTTGATGAATGCAAACCTTTTTTTTGTAACCCCACAAACACCCGGAGCACCAGAATCTCAATAACTGAAATTTACAAATACAGATTACACAACAACCACAAGATGCATTTCATCACCCAGGTCACCTCATTTTAATCAGTATAACAGCGTAGACCTGACACTGTCTGTACTTTACTGTTCACAATCCTGCTGACAGGATCCCTTTAAATCTAAATTTTAATAAGTTTGTTCTTTTCTGCGCTAAACGTCTCCCAAACCCTGAGGACGGCGAGTATACCTTGGTTGTGTTTTGCTGTATGTGTATACAAAAGTAAAAGAAGAGCACCTATCAGGGGCTCAGAAAAGCTGGGTGGCATGTGTGCTAGTGTGTGACCCAGCGCAGGTGTCTCACTGGCCTATCAAAACAGTGACCGATAGCAGCAAACAGTGTGATGTGGATGTGAGAACTGTCTGCGGGGTGCGCTTAGGTGAGTGGACAAAAGAATATGGGAGGTTCACCTTTATAGTAACATCCCAGGGCAGGTGTGTCGTGAGCAAGTGGTGTTCAAGAAATATTGGTGGCAGTGGTTGTGACTTATCCTGACACACAATGTACAGGGAAATGGGAAAATTGTGAAAAAAAACGCAATTCTGACCTTAATTATGTTTACAGCGTACATTATGTGGTAAAAATGACCATGTAATATGATTCTCCTCATCAGTATGATTACAGAGATACTAAACGTGCCCAGATTTTTAAATTATTTTAGTGGTAGAAAAAAAATCAAGACTTTGAAATAAAAAATATGTTGGAGTTTGTGTTGCCATTTTCTGAGACCCGTAGTTTTACTTTTTCGTTCAATAGAGCTATGAGAGGGATTATTTTTTCATAAGGCGAGACGTTATTATGGATATTACTTTGGGATAGATATGACATTTTAGTTGCTTGTTACGTATTTTAAGTGGTATTGCAGCGACCAAAAAATACCGCAATGTTGGCGTTTTTAAATTTTTTGTGTTTACCAATTGGGTTAATTATTTTTATATTTTGATAGCTCGGACTTTGCTGGATGTGGCGATATCACTTGACATTTTTTTTTATGTTCATTTTCAATGGAGGAAAATTGAACTTTTATGAGTTTTTTTTTCAGATTTGTTTAAATCTTTTTTTGTTGTTTTACTTTTCTTTTCACTTCATTTATCGCTCCCTAAGGCCCCTTTCACACTTCAGTTTTTTGCAATCAGTCACAATCCGTCAGGTTTTGACAAAAACGGATCCTCAGTTTTTTTTTGAGGATCCGTTTTTTCCCCATTGACTTGCATTAATGGCGGATTGTGACGGATGGCTGTCCGTTTCATCAGTTTTTTTTTTGAGGATCCGCCAAAAGTTGCTGTCCGTCACCATCCTCAAAGATTTCAAAACGGAGCTTGCAACAAAACTCTCTCTCTCTCTCTCTCCTTCCCGACCAGCGTTTCCTTTAAATTTCCTCATTTTCAGGATCCTGTGCCATCCGTTCACATCAGTTCAGAACGGATCCGCTTGTCTGCCTTTTTGGCGGATTTGAACTGATGCAAAAAACTGAAGTGTGAAAGAGGCCTAAGCTGTACTACATACAGGGGCTAATGGTGCAGCAGAAGTGTGAACTTTTTGATGCTTTTGTTTAATATTTTCCACTATAGTATATGGAGAGCATAAAAAACGCATGCAAAATTCCAATGAAGTCTCCAATTGTGGAACTGAAGCATTCCTCTACTAAAAAAAATGCATTCGAAAAAACTGCCACAAAAAAATACAATAAAAAGTTTTGATTGCTTTAGTGCGAATACCTATGGAAACAATGCAGCACTTCTGCACGTGTGAACATGGCCCAGGAGAGACTCTGGACAATTTGTACGTTCTACACCAGGTTCACACTTGGGGTTATTTATTTTTTTATCACTACTTAGAATTACAGACAAATTAAAAAAAGTGATCTGAGCCAATTATATGGAAAAAATACAATATTATTTAACATTTATTCTGAAGCTATATGAAATAATTCTGACTACAGCAATGGTCTGTGCCCATCACGGGTGATCCGTGTTACCGGGAAGAGAGGAGGAGACATTCCTACAAGGAGCTGACAATAGATACATCACATTATCTCACATATGAGGATACAGAATTATACAGGTTTGAAAATATCAAATAGAAAGATTTGCCTGTAAACAGGTAAAAAAGCAAAAACAGTAAATAAAGCAATGACTTGCGCTATTGTACCGGTAAGTTTTTATACATCTCATCCCAATCCAGCTAACCCCTATCCGTACAGTGGCAGCTGGTATTGGATGGTCTGCCATGGGTAACATAACTAGTTCTCCTATATTAGACCCATTGCCATGTTCGTCTTTATGACATCACAGAAGCGTTGTCCACGAGTCATGGAATGTTCCGCAAGAACGGTCAGTGCGAGGCAAGCAGAGATAGAGAGGAGAGCTGAACACTAACCCAGAGCGACTTGTAAATCACTTTTTACTTGTTTTGTTTATTTTTTTTACTTTTATTTCTTTTTTTTGGGAGTGTTTTCTACCATCCGCACACACTTTTGTGTGTGTGGAGGGGAAGGCAGCCTAATGGCTGCACCCGTAGCTGGAGGAAAGTTCCAACCACGGAGACGTCTCCCACATGCCAGG
Source organism: Dendrobates tinctorius (assembly GCF_039654945.1). NCBI lineage: Eukaryota > Metazoa > Chordata > Amphibia > Anura > Dendrobatidae > Dendrobates > Dendrobates tinctorius. The sequence goes on along the minus strand of NW_027361791.1, from coordinate 1,523,713 downwards.
ACATCCCTATACAGTCAGAGGCCTGAACACCACCAAAGGCCAACTGGCTTCACGGGGTATGTGATGGCAGTGCTTTATTATATCGTGTCAATTATTAAATGCCTGTTCAAAACACCAGAAAAGGCAAAGGACCGATATTCCAGACTGAAAAGTCCACCACCATATCCTACAATGCCCGAAATAGGCCGATTCGTACAACCTGCAGCAAACATCAGCGCAGAGCCAGAGGGTATGAAGGAACGCCTGATACTCACCAGAACAGTAGATGAGGAAGAGACAACAGCCACATTGCCCAGGAGCCCATCCCCATGCACCTGGATGGAGCTAACTCCCTCTCAAGCACGTATACTCCTCAGTATGCCTTACGACCATCAACCGCGTATTAAGGTGACTGCTAAACAAGGCTACAATCCTACACCACACCTGCCAGTCAGCTATACCACTGGAAAGATCATGCAAGTAATGCTGATGAGCCCACAGGATGTACAACGTGCCTACAAGAGAGATTTGGGTTTCCTTCCAAGTCCTAGGAAGATCATTCTCCCGAGAAGAGAATTCCGCGGCACTTTGATTTAGCCGGCGGAAAATGTAGTGGCGAGTTGCTTGCAGCAAGCACATACCATCTTCTGCACAGCTGCTTCTTAGACAGATTTTCCGGTTTTGACTATGGCTTGATCAATGGATCATGTTTCTATACTGCCGCCTGCCCTGACCTCTGCTTGTTTAAAGTTATGCATCTACACTGCCGCCTGCCCTGACCTTTGCTTGCTCAATGGATTATGTTTTTGAACTGCCGCCTGCCTGACCTCTGCTTGCTCAATGGATTGTTTCTGCACTGCCGCCTGCCTTGACCTCTGCTTGCTCAGTGGATTATGTTTTTGAACTGCCGCCTGCCCTGACCTCTGCTTGCTCAATGGATTATGTTTTTGAACTGACGCCTGCCCTGACCTCTGCTTGCTCAATGGATTATGTTTCTGCACTGCCGCCTGCCTGACCTCTGCTTGCTCAATGGATTATGTTTTTGAACTGCCGCCTGCCCTGACCTCAGCTTGCTCAATGGATTATGTTTCTGCACTGCCGCCTGCCCTGACCTCAGCTTGCTCAATGGATTATGCTTCTGCACTGCCGCCTGCCCTGACCTCTGCTTGTTTCCGGTTATTAATCTGTGATACTAATAAAAATGTATATTATTCTGCACTATATGGACTGTGGGTCGTTTTTTTTCTTTGGTTTTATGGTTGTTTCCGGTTATGTTTTTGCACTGCTGCCTGCCCTGACCTCTGCTTGTTTCCGGTTATGTTTCTGCACTGCTGCCTGCCCTGACCTTTGCTTGTTTCTGACTACTCATTTGCCTGTTGATTTTGTACTTCTTCCTCAATGCCTGCACTTTTAAGACCCCAGTAGAGCTAATTTATATAAATCCTGCATCCTAACAATGAAGCCGGGTTATAGGGCTTCTGATCACAATGGTAGGATGATGCCTCAATGTGAAGAAGGGTAGCACCAGTTCTTCACCTAACAGTATGGAATGCTTATCTAAAAAAGTGAAAAAGGAACAGTACAGTATAGACAAAGGTCCCATAAACTCAACAAGAACAAACCATTAAGAACTTTAAGCATAAACATATGAGACAACAAACCAAGTGGCTCAGAATACCACATCCGACCCAACCAGCAGTTTTGTTGAAGGTATTTTCCTCTGATCTTTCGTTAAGAGGGTACAACATCTCAAATACATTAGACTGGTGTGGGTCTCCAACCATTTAGGAACCCTCAAATCAATAGTACAGGGGTCTTGAATCAGCCACAAAATTGCTTCAGGAAGAATTGGGTGGAGCACTGGTTTCATATGTACCCTGCCGCTCATGTCAAGGTCTATGAAAATAACCAAACACAAGGCTGAGTACTCAGATCTTATAGGAACCTCCCCAATAGTGAATGGCCATCTGTATATTCATAGTTCCCCAGGTCTGTAGACAGATGCGGGTTTCACGTCCGGGACCTCTGCCTATCAGACATTTATAGAATATTTTATGGATAACACATAAATGTATGGGAAAACTCCTCTTGTAAATAGTGCGCCTCAAGTTTCTTCTGCTGTTTGCAGTGGAATGTAGTCATCATAGCTAATATGAGGGAAGGATTCCTGAGAGGGGGTATACATCTACTATATCCATATTCTGTGGATATCTACCCTAATAAAGCTTATGGACGGTGAGTGCAGTGATGAGACCGACCCTTTATCAACATGTTCTGTCCCACAAACTAATGTAGTACACTGCACTGACCGCCGATAGACTTTATTCTCCAAAGACAATTTAAGTTTGTTATATGTATTAAAATACTTTTTTTCCCAGAATTATCTAAGAATTATCGACAAGGAAAATGGACTCAAGATAAAGCTTAGAAACATATATTTCTTTACAGCTCCTGATATAGGTATTGCGGTCTTTAAAAACAGTAGTCCCCAACTTCTGCCTCCTCAGCAAGTTATCCCCTAGCCATTGGTAGATCATAACTTGCTGATTACGGGTGTTTCACTGCCAGGACCCCCACCAATCCTAAGAACAGGGTGTCTGGAACAAGCGGCTGTTAAGAATGCGCAACAACACTTCTTTCATTATGGGACAATGATGGGGCTGATATGCTGATGATGGACTATGATGGGGCTGATGTGCTGATGATGGACTATGATGGGGCTGATGTGCTGATGATGGACTATGATGGGGTTGATGTGCTGATGATGGACTATGATGGGGCTGATGTGCTGATGATGAACTATGATTGGGATGATGAAGTCTGCAATAACAGAGCATAGCAGTACAACCCCTTAGCCTGGAGTGCCCTAACAAATAGCTGGGGAGGGTCCGAGCTCACAGTCAGACCTTAGAAGAAGAGTTAATAGTTTTGTTTCTTCTGTCTTAAAGGACAAAAAAGGCTTACAGTATATACTCGCGTATAAGTCGAGATTTTCAGCCCATTTTTTGGGGCTGAAAGTCCCCCTCTCGGCTTATACGCGAGTCATATACCGGGGGTCGGCCAGGGAGGGGGAGCGGGGGGTGTCGGAGATCATACTCACCTCTCCTGGCATGTTTCTGCAGCCCCCCGTGCTTATTCCATCTTCTCGGCGCTGTTCTTCCTGCTTTCAGCGGTCACGTGGTACGCTCATTACCCTCATTAATATGCACATATGTAATGAGCGGCACCACGTGACCGCAGAAAGCAGGAAGAACAGCACTGAGAAGATGGAACAAGCACGGGGGGCTGCAGAGACATGCCAGGAGAGGTGAGTATAACGGGGGGAGCCATATTCACCTGTGCCCCATTCCACCGCTGCGCATCGCTCTGCTGTCTTGCTTCCTCTGGCAGTGACGTTAAGGTCAGAGGGTGCCATGACGTAGTTAGCAGGCGCCCTCTGCCTGAACAGTCACTGCAGAGCCAGCAACGCTGAGGAGCAGCAGCTGCAGCAGTGACAAGGTGAGTATATAGTTTTTTTTTTCATTTTTTTAATTGAGGCTGCGGCAGCAGCATTGTAAGGGGCCACTAATCACTGTGCAGCAATACAAGGGGCCACTCATCACTGTGCAGCATTATAAGGGGCCACTCATCACTGTGCAGCATTATAAGGGGCCACTCATCACTGTGCAGCATTATAAGGGGCCACTCATCACTGTGCAGCATTATAAGGGGCCACTCATCACCTTGCAGCATTATAAGGGGCCACTCATCACCGTGCAGCATAATAAGGGGCCACTAATCACCGTGCAGCATAATAAGGAGCCACTAATCACTGCAGCATTTCAAGGGGCCACTAATCACTGTGCAGCATTATAAGGGGCCACTCATCACTGTGCAGCATTACAAGGGGCCACTCATCACTGTGCAGCATTACAAGGGGCCACTAATAACTGTGCAGCATTACAAGGGGCCACTAATCACTGTGCAGCATTACAAGGGGCCACTAATCACTGTGCAGCATTACAAGGGGCCACTAATCACTGTGCAGCATTATATGGGGCCAGTAATCACTGTGCAGCATTATATGGGGCCAGTAATCACTGTGCAGCATTATATGGGGCCACTCATCACTGTGCTGCATTATAAGAGGCCACTCATTACTGTGCAGCATTATAAGGGGGCCTCTCATTACTGTGCAGCATTATACGGGGCCACTAATCACTGTGCAGCATTACAAAGGGCCACTAATCACCGTGCAGCATAAGGGGCCACTAATCACTGCAGCATTTCAAGGGGCCACTAATCACTGTGCAGCATTATAAGTGGCCACTAATCACCGTGCAGCATTGTAAGGGGCCACTAATCAATGTGCAGCATTATAAGGGGCCACTAATCACTGTGCAGCATTATAAGGGGCCACTAATCACTGTGCAGCATTATAAGGGACCACTAATCACTGTGCAGCATTATAAGGGGCCACTAATCATTGTGCAGCATTATAAGGGGCCACTCTCCATGCAGCATTATAAGGGGCCACCAATCACTGTGAAGCATTATATGGGGCATATGTTATTATGGACCATGTAATAGGGCTACCATTATTCACTGTGCAGCATTATTAGGCATATTTTTGTATGGAGCATCTTATGGAACCCATCATGAACTTTATGGAGCATTATATGGGGCCATCATGAACTTTATGGAGCATCTTATGGGGCCCATTTTATTTTTGAAATTTACCAGTAGCTTCGGCATTTTCCACCCTAGGTTTATAGGCGAGTCAATAAGTTTTCCCAGTTTTTTGTGACAAAATTAGGGTGGTCGGCTTATACATGGGTCGGCTTATACGCGAGTATATACGGACTTCTAAAGAAAATTGCCCCCAAGTTATTTTGAGCGACCCCGCCTGCTGTACCATCCTTGTGATTTACGAGAACGTTTCTCACTTCCTGCTAGGACAGCGGAAACCCAAGGAGTAAAGAGAGAAGGTCCTTATGGCTGCATGGAGTAATGCTGGAAATCTCTAAGTCTGCGGGGACAACAGAGACTTTAGAAGAAGGCAAACCAAGGTTTAGTGCTAGCACTAGTGTGAGAGAAGGTTTATACTACAGGAGAGAAGTGCTGTAACAGGAAAGAACCTAACAAATAAAAAAGATTGTAGACAAACCAGATTTTGCTATCTATTCATGTCATTGCCTTCCATATTACAGAGAAATTTCCCTAAATCCGGTATCTGATAATCCACAATGATGTATATTCAGGGTCGAACTGGGGTGTCTGGGGCCCACCAGGGGAATGGACTCTAGGGCCCCATCCTACAGCTATATGCTAATATCTGTCAGTCGTTATCCCCATTATAGTGGAGCATCGGCTGTAAAACACAGGCGGCTCCTGCACATCTACTGTGCACCCCCATAACTGGGATGTATAATTACGGTAGTTTACATTAATGTGGTTCTTTGGTTAAAACAATTTATCACCGATCCATGGGCTCTATAGGATAGCTGATCGCATACGTCCGACCATTAGAAACTGCACCGACCGGAAGAATGAGAAAGTTTTATCGTTGATAGGACACTTATCCCCATTTTAAAATGGAGCAGCAGGTTAGATATCTGACCGAAGCTTCATTCATTCTCTTTGGAGCTTCTATAAAAATACAAGTGCAGCCACTGAGGGAATGAATGGATCAGTTGTCAAGTCGGACATGCCACTCCAGTCTAATGGGGATAAAAAGTTCCACATTTTGCTGAATGGGTCCAAGTAGTTAGACCCCCCCAATCAATACGTTATCACTTGTCCTGTGAATAGGAGATTACGTTTTTCCACAGGAAACCCCTGTAAGTGCATCTCTGCCGCTGTTTACAAAGTATTTAATCTCTAATGGAAATAAAGAATATTCTCCTAATTAATATCAGAGAAGACTAATGACCGTCAAACACAACACAATCCACTGTACCAAGACCAATAATACCACATACAGGGGAGAAATACCACCACACCATGACCAGACCACATAGTACCCGCATCATATCACATAAAAGGCACAAATACAACCACACCATGACCAGACCACATATTACCACCACATAGTGACCGAATAATATGACATATTACCAGCATATAGGGACCAAATAATAATTCATACACGGAGAAATACTTCCACACTGTGAACAGTCCACAAATTACCACCACTTATTGATGGAATACTACAGTACTGATTATGAATACAAACCACAATAATAACAACACTGTTATTACCACCAGTGACATTATACACAGTACCTCTGTATATAGTGTCAGTGTACAGGTAATACAGTGATTACCAGTGACATTATACACAGGAGCTCAGTGATCACTGGCAACATTATTGTCAAGGTTTGCTCAGCTTGTGGGATTAGGTAGTTCAGAGGTTAATGTGGATGGCCTCACTCTGAGATTCTGGGAGGCTTTTTAAAGCCTCATTGTGGGCTCATTCCTCATCGTTTATACTCAGACCCTTGGCCGAGTGTGTGTGACCCTGGTGTGCTTTGTGACTGTAATACTTTATGCTTGTTTGGTTTTGATCTGGTTCTGTCCCTGTTACGAGTTCTGCCTGTCCCTCTTGTACTGCGTTGCTATCTCTGTGTATGACTCATTGCCTATGACCTGACTATTCTCTGATTGCCCCTCTTGTACTGTGCAGCTATCTCCATGTATGACTCATTGCTTACGTTCTGACTACTCTCTGCTCGCCCCTCTGGTATCGCGCCGCCCTCTCCATGTATGACCGCCCATTTGTCTGACCTGAGTTCCCCTCGCCTCTACTCCAGGATTCCTGTAGTAGAGTCCTACAATCATCTTCAGAAGTGGGACACTAAGCCCCGCCCCCTGTGGTCACATGATCGTAGGTCCTTGTACTTCTTACTACCTTCAGCATCGCAGGTCCCGTCTGCCTCAACTTTCCCTGCAGTATCGGACCCCGGGCCCTCCCGCAGTAGGGGTGAGTCACGCTGCTCAGCCGTGGCAGTTCGCCGACGCTGACAGGATCCTGATATTTATACACAGAAGATCTGCATACAGTGTCAGTGTAATACAGTGACCACCAGTGAAATTATACACAGGAGCTTTTGGAAGTGCATTGAGCAGCAGGGTGGTTTGCTGGTGAAGGGAAAAAAAATCTCTTTAAATCTTCTGCCTGAGCGAGTGTAAACGAGCTGAGTGTGACCTGAGCGTAAGTGCGAACGGTGGTAAGTGTGTGACTTGTGATTCAGTGACTTTGGATTCAGGGAGTTTGCAAAGGAGGTATTACTGAATTGCTGTTATATTTTATTAATACTTTTTATTTATTTTTACTTATCTTTTCTGTCTGGTGCAATCCCCATTAGGAATGTGCTCCACTATTGCCAATGCCATCCAGTGTACGTCTTGCCGCATGTACGCAATCCTTGACCAGCCAGTCGAGGGTGCATACTGCTGTGCGAGATGTGAGCACATTGTGCATTTGGAAGCCCAGATACTGGATTTAAATGTGCAGCTGGCAACACTGAGATCAATAGACAATATGGAAAGGAGACTTCTACTCACTGAGCAGACGCTCAATGAGATAGATGAGGGGGGGATGCTAGGTTGGAGCTGCAGGACAGTGAAGCAGTAAGATGGGTGACAGTTAGAAGGTGGGGTAGACAGAAGAGTGCCAGGGAGGCTAGTCCTGATCTGGCACAACCCAATAAGTTTGCCAAGTTGGCAGATGAGGGGAGTGTCAGTGCAGGGGTAGCACTGCTGCAGCAAGGCATGGCCTCTGAAAGCCAGAGGAGTATATGCTCCAGTAAGGGGAGAAATAGGAGAGCAGGGCAGGCCAGACAGGTGCTGGTAGTGGGGGACTCAATTATTAGGGGAACAGATAGGGCAATCTGTCACAAAGAAAGGGATCGTCGAACGGTGTGCTGCCTATCTGGCGCGCAAGTCTGACACATCGCTGACCGGGTTGACAGATTACTGGGAGGGGCTGGTGAGGATCCAGCGGTCATGGTGCACATTGGTACAAATGACACAGAGGTAGGTGGAAGGTCCTTAAAGATGATTTCAGGGAATTAGGCTGCAATCTTAAGGCAAGGACCTCCAAGGTGGTATTTTTGGAAATATTTCCTGTACCACGTGCCACGCCAGAGAGGAGATTAGGGAAGTTAATAAGTGGTTCAAGAATTAGTGTAGGAAGGAGGGGTTTGGGTTCCTGGAGAACTGGGCCGACTTCTCAGTTGGCTACAGGTTCTACGCTAGGGACGGGCTGCACCTCAATGGGGAGGGTGCAGCTGTGCTGGGGAAAAAAATGGCTAGAAGGGTGGAGGAGTGTTTAAATTTGGAACTAGGGGAGGGTATTCATTTTATAAGAGGGGAAGACTGTGTAGATAGAGACCTGGGCACAAATAATGAAATTGGGGGTGGTAGTGGCATGGGGGGTGAGGTTAGAACAGTTAATAATTTAAGAAATAGAGGTACAGACATACATAAAGTGCATGTATACAAATGCCAGAAGCCTCGCCAACAAAATGGAGGACTTAGAATTAATTTTGTTGGAAGATAAGGTATATTGCACCCCCTCATAGGGTATAAGGCTGCCCCCTCATAGGGTATAATGCTTCTCCCCCCTCATAGGGTATAATGCACCCCCTCATAGGGTATAATGCTGCCCCCTCATAGGGTATAACACTAGATAGATAGATAGATAGATATGTGATAATTAGATGTATAGATAGATAATAGATAGATAGATCTATGGATAGACAGATAGATATAAAGATATAAAGATAATAGATAGTGAAAGATATAGGTAGCTATAGAGATAGATAGACCTAGATAGATATAGATAGATAAATAGATAGATAGGGGATAAATAGATATATGGATAGATAGATAGAAAGATAGATAGATAGATAGATATAAAGATAATAGATAGTGATAGCTATAGATAGGTATATAGATAGATAGATAGGGGATAAATAGATAGATCTATGGATAGATGATATATAGATGGATAGATATAAAGATAATAGATAGAGATAGATATAGATAGGTATAGAGATAGATGGATATAGACTATTTATATCTATCTATATCTACCTCTATATCTATCTATCTATCTATATCTATCTCTATATCTAAGATAGAGACAGATAGATATAGAGATAGAGATATAGATATACAGATAGAAATAGATAGATATAGAGATATATAGATATAGAGACAGATAGATATAGAGATAGATATAGATAGATATAGAGATATATAAAAAACAAACCACAATACTCACCTCTCCTCCTGCTCCCACGCTGATGACGGCTTCAGTGTCAGCAGCTGACCCGTCTGCCAGACACACAGCGGGTGCGCGATGAAGTGACGTCATCGCGCATCGGCTGTGAGTCAGGAGCAGAGGGGACTGATGGGAGAGAGATGCTCTCTCTTCCACTGAAATTGAGCGCGGCGCCGGCTGCCTAGGTTGGGGAGCGGGGCCCCGGGGTGAGTGAAGGCCGAGAGTGAATGAATATTCATTTCTCTTTAGTAGTGGGGACAGTGGCTCCTGCCTCCTGACACCCGCTGCTGCTCCGCTGGCAGGGCCCCCATAGCAGCTGTGTGGCACTGGCTGGGGGCCCCTGGAGCAGTGGGGGCCCTAGGCAACTGCTGTCCCTGTATACCAGTAGAGGTGCCAGGGCCCACCAGATGCCAGGGCCCACCGGAGAATCAGTCCGACGCTACCTGTCTGTATATATAATGTCAGTGTACAAGTAATAGAATGATCACTGGAGACATACACAGGAGTTCTGTATATAGTGTATAGTGTACAGGTAATACAGTGACTCACCAGTAACATTATACACAGGAGCTCTGCATATAGTCAGCGTACAGGTAATACAAGGATCACCAGTGACATTATACACAGGAGCTCTGTATATACTATATAATGTAAGTGTCCAGGTAAATCACTGACTTACCAGTGACCTCTGTATTTGTAGCGATTCATCTTCGCTTTTCTTCCTCTTCCAGCCAGGACACGTTTGCTGCAGAAAATAACACACTATACTTGATCACTTCTAGACCACATTCCCCACTTTCCCCCCCGACTTCTACACTTTATGTGTAAAGGTCAGCCAGGGCAGTAGTCGTGGCTGAGTATTTCGGGTTCGGGCATTGTATACCCTGACCTCCCTCTACAGGAAAACGGTACCTCTTCTCTTGCATGGTACGGTGAATACTCACCGTGCCGTCAGCGTCCCCTTTGCTACGCCGACTTGATGCTGATCCTTGATCCCAATGAATAGAGACACAGTCCAGGGCAACTCGTAACTGAGCAAATTTATTTTCTTCAGGACACAGCACATCCACATAGTTTCCAGCATTTTCATCACAGTAAAGACAGCACATTACTTCATCTTTCCCTTCACTGTTCCTTGCAGTGTTTCCGTTTGACGAAGCGTCTCAGATGGCTCCTCAGTGTCCTCCCTGTATAGCGTCACCACGGTGAAGCGCTCTCCAGCATGTTTCGCCCCGGACATCAGAGATTCAGCCCACGTAGCTTTCCACCACATTCTGGAGTGACCTGCCCGTACCCTTTTACGGTAACCTTCAATCTTCCTCTGTTTACTTACACTCTTTTCCACTTTATTGCTGATTCTGCAGTACCGTGTTCTTCTCTAGATGGCTGGGCATCAGCTTTAACATCACGGGGTAGTTAGGCAGCTCAGGCATATAGCCCACCCGAGCACAAAGGGGTCAGGCCTCTGACTGCCTGAAACTGGAAGACCATCCTGGCTTATTCTCCAGCTATCCCCTCCTACAGTTAACTCCTATATGTCCTACAGCTACATCTACTGTGCAATGAGCTCAGTGCCCCATCTAGTGACCATAGCCCAGACTGCACTGTCCCTACCAAGTACAAGGTGCAGAAACATAGCTTATGCTATATAAATAATACAGCAACATGAAATATACGATAATGCGCAACAATGGTATAACATATATATAAATATATATACAAGTACAACAGCAACATGGGGGTTTAAAGGGGTAAGACTCTCAACCCCTTACACATGTCTACATATTGATATTAGTCATGTATTATACTACAGCACAGGCACCATTTTGATGAATGCAAACCTTTTTTTTGTAACCCCACAAACACCCGGAGCACCAGAATCTCAATAACTGAAATTTACAAATACAGATTACACAACAACCACAAGATGCATTTCATCACCCAGGTCACCTCATTTTAATCAGTATAACAGCGTAGACCTGACACTGTCTGTACTTTACTGTTCACAATCCTGCTGACAGGATCCCTTTAAATCTAAATTTTAATAAGTTTGTTCTTTTCTGCGCTAAACGTCCCCCAAACCCTGAGGACGGCGAGTATACCTTGGTTGTGTTTTGCTGTATGTGTATACAAAAGTAAAAGAAGAGCACCTATCAGGGGCTCAGAAAAGCTGGGTGGCATGTGTGCTAGTGTGTGACCCAGCGCAGGTGTCTCACTGGCCTATCAAAACAGTGACCGATAGCAGCAAACAGTGTGATGTGGATGTGAGAACTGTCTGCGGGGTGCGCTTAGGTGAGTGGACAAAAGAATATGGGAGGTTCACCTTTATAGTAACATCCCAGGGCAGGTGTGTCGTGAGCAAGTGGTGTTCAAGAAATATTGGTGGCAGTGGTTGTGACTTATCCTGACACACAATGTACAGGGAAATGGGAAAATTGTGAAAAAAAACGCAATTCTGACCTTAATTATGTTTACGGCGTACATTATGTGGTAAAAATGACCATGTAATATGATTCTCCTCATCAGTATGATTACAGAGATACTAAACGTGCCCAGATTTTTAAATTATTTTAGTGGTAGAAAAAAAATCAAGACTTTGAAATAAAAAATATGTTGGAGTTTGTGTTGCCATTTTCCGAGACCCGTAGTTTTACTTTTTCGTTCAATAGAGCTATGAGAGGGATTATTTTTTCATAAGGCGAGACGTTATTATGGATATTACTTTGGGATACATATGACATTTTAGTTGCTTGTTACGTATTTTAAGTGGTATTGCAGCGACCAAAAAATACCGCAATGTTGGCGTTTTTAAATTTTTTGTGTTTACCAATTGGGTTAATTATTTTTATATTTTGATAGCTCGGACTTTGCTGGATGTGGCGATATCACTTGACATTTTTTTTTATGTTCATTTTCAATGGAGGAAAATTGAACTTTTATGAGTTTTTTTTCAGATTTGTTTAAATCTTTTTTTGTTGTTTTACTTTTCTTTTCACTTCATTTATCGCTCCCTAAGGCCCCTTTCACACTTCAGTTTTTTGCAATCAGTCACAATCCGTCAGGTTTTGACAAAAACGGATCCTCAATTTTTTTTGGAGGATCCGTTTTTTCCCCATTGACTTGCATTAATGGCGGATTGTGACGGATGGCTGTCCGTTTCATCCGTTTTTTTTTTGAGGATCCGCCAAAAGTTGCTGTCCGTCACCATCCTCAAAGATTTCAAAACGGAGCTTGCAACAAAACTCTCTCTCTCTCTCCTTCCCGACCAGCGTTTCCTTTAAATTTCCTCATTTTCAGGATCCTGTGCCATCCGTTCACATCAGTTCAGAACGGATCCGCTTGTCTGCCTTTTTGGCGGATTTGAACTGATGCAAAAAACTGAAGTGTGAAAGAGGCCTAAGCTGTACTACATACAGGGGCTAATGGTGCAGCAGAAGTGTGAACTTTTTGATGCTTTTGTTTAATATTTTCCACTATATTATATGGAGAGCATAAAAAACGCATGCAAAATTCCAATGAAGTCTCCAATTGTGGAACTGAAGCATTCCTCTACTAAAAAAAATGCATTCGAAAAAACTGCCACAAAAAAATACAATAAAAAGTTTTGATTGCTTTAGTGCGAATACCTATGGAAACAATGCAGCACTTCTGCACGTGTGAACATGGCCCAGGAGAGACTCTGGACAATTTGTACGTTCTACACCAGGTTCACACTTGGGGTTATTTATTTTTTTATCACTACTTAGAATTACAGACAAATTAAAAAAAGTGATCTGAGCCAATTATATGGAAAAAATACAATATTATTTAACATTTATTCTGAAGCTATATGAAATAATTCCGACTACAGCAATGGTCTGTGCCCATCACGGGTGATCCGTGTTACCGGGAAGAGAGGAGGAGACATTCCTACAAGGAGCTGACAATAGATACATCACATTATCTCACATATGAGGATACAGAATTATACAGGTTTGAAAATATCAAATAGAAAGATTTGCCTGTAAACAGGTAAAAAAGCAAAAACAGTAAATAAAGCAATGACTTGCGCTATTGTACCGGTAAGTTTTTATACATCTCATCCCAATCCAGCTAACCCCTATCCGTACAGTGGCAGCTGGTATTGGATGGTCTGCCATGGGTAACATAACTAGTTCTCCTATATTAGACCCATTGCCATGTTCGTCTTTATGACATCACAGAAGCGTTGTCCACGAGTCATGGAATGTTCCGCATGAACGGTCAGTGCGAGGCAAGCAGAGATAGAGAGGAGAGCTGAACACTAACCCAGAGCGACTTGTAAATCACTTTTTACTTGTTTTGTTTATTTTTTTTACTTTTATTTCTTTTTTTTGGGAGTGTTTTCTACCATCCGCACACACTTTTGTGTGTGTGGAGGGGAAGGCAGCCTAATGGCTGCACCCGTAGCTGGAGGAAAGTTCCAACCACGGAGACGTCTCCCACATGCCAGGACATCCCTATACAGTCAGAGGCCTGAACACCACCAAAGGCCAACTGGCTTCACGGGGTATGTGATGGCAGTGCTTTATTATATCGTGTCAATTATTAAATGCCTGTTCAAAACACCAGAAAAGGCAAAGGACCGATATTCCAGACTGAAAAGTCCACCACCATATCCTACAATGCCCGAAATAGGCCGATTCGTACAACCTGCAGCAAACATCAGCGCAGAGCCAGAGGGTATGAAGGAACGCCTGATACTCACCAGAACAGTAGATGAGGAAGAGACAACAGCCACATTGCCCAGGAGCCCATCCCCATGCACCTGGATGGAGCTAACTCCCTCTCAAGCACGTATACTCCTCAGTATGCCTTACGACCATCAACCGCGTATTAAGGTGACTGCTAAACAAGGCTACAATCCTACACCACACCTGCCAGTCAGCTATACCACTGGAAAGATCATGCAAGTAATGCTGATGAGCCCACAGGATGTACAACGTGCCTACAAGAGAGATTTGGGTTTCCTTCCAAGTCCTAGGAAGATCATTCTCCCGAGAAGAGAATTCCGCGGCACTTTGATTTAGCCGGCGGAAAATGTAGTGGCGAGTTGCTTGCAGCAAGCACATACCATCTTCTGCACAGCTGCTTCTTAGACAGATTTTCCGGTTTTGACTATGGCTTGATCAATGGATCATGTTTCTATACTGCCGCCTGCCCTGACCTCTGCTTGTTTAAAGTTATGCATCTACACTGCCGCCTGCCCTGACCTTTGCTTGCTCAATGGATTATGTTTTTGAACTGCCGCCTGCCTGACCTCTGCTTGCTCAATGGATTGTTTCTGCACTGCCGCCTGCCTTCACCTCTGCTTGCTCAATGGATTATGTTTTTGAACTGCCGCCTACCCTGACCTCTGCTTGCTCAATGGATTATGTTTCTGCACTGCCGCCTGCCTTGACCTCTGCTTGCTCAGTGGATTATGTTTTTGAACTGCCGCCTGCCCTGACCTCTGCTTGCTCAATGGATTATGTTTTTGAACTGACGCCTGCCCTGACCTCTGCTTGCTCAATGGATTATGTTTCTGCACTGCCGCCTGCCTGACCTCTGCTTGCTCAATGGATTATGTTTTTGAACTGCCGCCTGCCCTGACCTCAGCTTGCTCAATGGATTATGTTTCTGCACTGCCGCCTGCCCTGACCTCAGCTTGCTCAATGGATTATGCTTCTGCACTGCCGCCTGCCCTGACCTCTGCTTGTTTCCGGTTATTAATCTGTGATACTAATAAAAATGTATATTATTCTGCACTATATGGACTGTGGGTCGTTTTTTTTCTTTGGTTTTATGGTTGTTTCCGGTTATGTTTTTGCACTGCTGCCTGCCCTGACCTCTGCTTGTTTCCGGTTATGTTTCTGCACTGCTGCCTGCCCTGACCTTTGCTTGTTTCTGACTACTCATTTGCCTGCTGATTTTGTACTTCTTCCTCAATGCCTGCACTTTTAAGACCCCAGTAGAGCTAATTTATATAAATCCTGCATCCTAACAATGAAGCCGGGTTATAGGGCTTCTGATCACAATGGTAGGATGATGCCTCAATGTGAAGAAGGGTAGCACCAGTTCTTCACCTAACAGTATGGAATGCTTATCTAAAAAAATGAAAAAGGAACAGTACAGTATAGACAAAGGTCCCATAAACTCAACAAGAACAAACCATTAAGAACTTTAAGCATAAACATGTGAGACAACAAACCAAGTGGCTCAGAATACCACATCCGACCCAACCAGCAGTTTTGTTGAAGGTATTTTCCTCTGATCTTTCGTTAAGAGGGTACAACATCTCAAATACATTAGACTGGTGTGGGTCTCCAACCATTTAGGAACCCTCAAATCAATAGTACAGGGGTCTTGAATCAGCCACAAAATTGCTTCAGGAAGAATTGGGTGGAGCACTGGTTTCATATGTACCCTGCCGCTCATGTCAAGGTCTATGAAAATAACCAAACACAAGGCTGAGTACTCAGATCTTATAGGAACCTCCCCAATAGTGAATGGCCATCTGTACATTCATAGTTCCCCAGGTCTGTAGACAGATGCGGGTTTCACGTCCGGGACCTCTGCCTATCAGACATTTATAGAATATTTTATGGATAACACATAAATGTATGGGAAAACTCCTCTTGTAAATAGTGCGCCTCAAGTTTCTTCTGCTGTTTGCAGTGGAATGTAGTCATCATAGCTAATATGAGGGAAGGATTCCTGAGAGGGGGTATACATCTACTATATCCATATTCTGTGGATATCTACCCTAATAAAGCTTATGGACGGTGAGTGCAGTGATGAGACCGACCCTTTATCAACATGTTCTGTCCCACAAACTAATGTAGTACACTGCACTGACCGCCGATAGACTTTATTCTCCAAAGACAATTTAAGTTTGTTATATGTATTAAAATACTTTTTTTCCCAGAATTATCTAAGAATTATCGACAAGGAAAATGGACTCAAGATAAAGCTTAGAAACATATATTTCTTTACAGCTCCTGATATAGGTATTGCGGTCTTTAAAAACAGTAGTCCCCAACTTCTGCCTCCTCAGCAAGTTATCCCCTAGCCATTGGTAGATCATAACTTGCTGATTACGGGTGTTTCACTGCCAGGACCCCCACCAATCCTAACAGGGTGTCTGGAACAAGCGGCTGTTAAGAATGCGCAACAACACTTCTTTCATTATGGGACAATGATGGGGCTGATATGCTGATGATGGACTATGATGGGGCTGATGTGCTGATGATGGACTATGATGGGGCTGATGTGCTGATGATGGACTATGATGGGGTTGATGTGCTGATGATGGACTATGATGGGGCTGATGTGCTGATGATGAACTATGATTGGGATGATGAAGTCTGCAATAACAGAGCATAGCAGTACAACCCCTTAGCCTGGAGTGCCCTAACAAATAGCTGGGGAGGGTCCGAGCTCACAGTCAGACCTTAGAAGAAGAGTTAATAGTTTTGTTTCTTCTGTCTTAAAGGACAAAAAAGGCTTACAGTATATACTCGCGTATAAGTCGAGATTTTCAGCCCATTTTTTGGGGCTGAAAGTCCCCCTCTCGGCTTATACGCGAGTCATATACCGGGGGTCGGCCAGGGAGGGGGAGCGGGGGGGGGTGTCGGAGATCATACTCACCTCTCCTGGCATGTTTCTGCAGCCCCCCGTGCTTATTCCATCTTCTCGGCGCTGTTCTTCCTGCTTTCAGCGGTCACGTGGTACGCTCATTACCCTCATTAATATGCACATATGTAATGAGCGGCACCACGTGACCGCAGAAAGCAGGAAGAACAGCACTGAGAAGATGGAACAAGCACGGGGGGGCTGCAGAGACATGCCAGGAGAGGTGAGTATAACGGGGGGAGCCATATTCACCTGTGCCCCATTCCACCGCTGCGCATCGCTCTGCTGTCTTGCTTCCTCTGGCAGTGACGTTAAGGTCAGAGGGTGCCATGACGTAGTTAGCAGGCGCCCTCTGCATGAACAGTCACTGCAGAGCCAGCAACGCTGAGGAGCAGCAGCTGCAGCAGTGACAAGGTGAGTATATAGTTTTTTTTTTCATTTTTTTAATTGAGGCTGCGGCAGCAGCATTGTAAGGGGCCACTAATCACTGTGCAGCAATACAAGGGGCCACTCATCACTGTTCAGCATTATAAGGGGCCACTCATCACTGTGCAGCATTATAAGGGGCCACTCATCACTGTGCAGCATTATAAGGGGCCACTCATCACTGTGCAGCATTATAAGGGGCCACTCATCACCTTGCAGCATTATAAGGGGCCACTCATCACCGTGCAGCATAATAAGGGGCCACTAATCACCGTGCAGCATAATAAGGAGCCACTAATCACTGCAGCATTTCAAGGGGCCACTAATCACTGTGCAGCATTATAAGGGGCCACTCATCACTGTGCAGCATTACAAGGGGCCACTCATCACTGTGCAGCATTACAAGGGGCCACTAATAACTGTGCAGCATTACAAGGGGCCACTAATCACTGTGCAGCATTACAAGGGGCCACTAATCACTGTGCAGCATTACAAGGGGCCACTAATCACTGTGCAGCATTATATGGGGCCAGTAATCACTGTGCAGCATTATATGGGGCCAGTAATCACTGTGCAGCATTATATGGGGCCACTCATCACTGTGCTGCATTATAAGAGGCCACTCATTACTGTGCAGCATTATAAGGGGGCCTCTCATTACTGTGCAGCATTATACGGGGCCACTAATCACTGTGCAGCATTACAAAGGGCCACTAATCACCGTGCAGCATAAGGGGCCACTAATCACTGCAGCATTTCAAGGGGCCACTAATCACTGTGCAGCATTATAAGTGGCCACTAATCACCGTGCAGCATTGTAAGGGGCCACTAATCAATGTGCAGCATTATAAGGGGCCACTAATCACTGTGCAGCATTATAAGGGGCCACTAATCACTGTGCAGCATTATAAGGGGCCAGTAATCACTGTGCAGCATTATAAGGGGCCACTAATCATTGTGCAGCATTATAAGGGGCCACTCTCCATGCAGCATTATAAGGGGCCACCAATCACTGTGAAGCATTATATGGGGCATATGTTATTATGGACCATGTAATAGGGCTACCATTATTCACTGTGCAGCATTATTAGGCATATTTTTGTATGGAGCATCTTATGGAACCCATCATGAACTTTATGGAGCATTATATGGGGCCATCATGAACTTTATGGAGCATCTTATGGGGCCCATTTTATTTTTGAAATTTACCAGTAGCTTCGGCATTTTCCACCCTAGGTTTATAGGCGAGTCAATAAGTTTTCCCAGTTTTTTGTGACAAAATTAGGGTGGTCGGCTTATACATGGGTCGGCTTATACGCGAGTATATACGGACTTCTAAAGAAAATTGCCCCCAAGTTATTTTGAGCGACCCCGCCTGCTGTACCATCCTTGTGATTTACGAGAACGTTTCTCACTTCCTGCTAGGACAGCGGAAACCCAAGGAGTAAAGAGAGAAGGTCCTTATGGCTGCATGGAGTAATGCTGGAAATCTCTAAGTCTGCGGGGACAACAGAGACTTTAGAAGAAGGCAAACCAAGGTTTAGTGCTAGCACTAGTGTGAGAGAAGGTTTATACTACAGGAGAGAAGTGCTGTAACAGGAAAGAACCTAACAAATAAAAAAGATTGTAGACAAACCAGATTTTGCTATCTATTCATGTCATTGCCTTCCATATTACAGAGAAATTTCCCTAAATCCGGTATCTGATAATCCACAATGATGTATATTCAGGGTCGAACTGGGGTGTCTGGGGCCCACCAGGGGAATGGACTCTAGGGCCCCATCCTACAGCTATATGCTAATATCTGTCAGTCGTTATCCCCATTATAGTGGAGCATCGGCTGTAAAACACAGGCGGCTCCTGCACATCTACTGTGCACCCCCATAACTGGGATGTATAATTACGGTAGTTTACATTAATGTGGTTCTTTGGTTAAAACAATTTATCACCGATCCATGGGCTCTATAGGATAGCTGATCGCATACGTCCGACCATTAGAAACTGCACCGACCGGAAGAATGAGAAAGTTTTATCGTTGATAGGACACTTATCCCCATTTTAAAATGGAGCAGCAGGTTAGATATCTGACCGAAGCTTCATTCATTCTCTTTGGAGCTTCTATAAAAATACAAGTGCAGCCACTGAGGGAATGAATGGATCAGTTGTCAAGTCGGACATGCCACTCCAGTCTAATGGGGATAAAAAGTTCCACATTTTGCTGAATGGGTCCAAGTAGTTAGACCCCCCCAATCAATACGTTATCACTTGTCCTGTGAATAGGAGATTACGTTTTTCCACAGGAAACCCCTGTAAGTGCATCTCTGCCGCTGTTTACAAAGTATTTAATCTCTAATGGAAATAAAGAATATTCTCCTAATTAATATCAGAGAAGACTAATGACCGTCAAACACAACACAATCCACTGTACCAAGACCAATAATACCACATACAGGGGAGAAATACCACCACACCATGACCAGACCACATAGTACCCGCATCATATCACATAAAAGGCACAAATACAACCACACCATGACCAGACCACATATTACCACCACATAGTGACCGAATAATATGACATATTACCAGCATATAGGGACCAAATAATAATTCATACACGGAGAAATACTTCCACACTGTGAACAGTCCACAAATTACCACCACTTATTGATGGAATACTACAGTACTGATTATGAATACAAACCACAATAATAACAACACTGTTATTACCACCAGTGACATTATACACAGTACCTCTGTATATAGTGTCAGTGTACAGGTAATACAGTGATTACCAGTGACATTATACACAGGAGCTCAGTGATCACTGGCAACATTATTGTCAAGGTTTGCTCAGCTTGTGGGATTAGGTAGTTCAGAGGTTAATGTGGATGGCCTCACTCTGAGATTCTGGGAGGCTTTTTAAAGCCTCATTGTGGGCTCATTCCTCATCGTTTATACTCAGACCCTTGGCCGAGTGTGTGTGACCCTGGTGTGCTTTGTGACTGTAATACTTTATGCTTGTTTGGTTTTGATCTGGTTCTGTCCCTGTTACGAGTTCTGCCTGTCCCTCTTGTACTGCGTTGCTATCTCTGTGTATGACTCATTGCCTATGACCTGACTATTCTCTGATTGCCCCTCTTGTACTGTGCAGCTATCTCCATGTATGACTCATTGCTTACGTTCTGACTACTCTCTGCTCGCCCCTCTGGTATCGCGCCGCCCTCTCCATGTATGACCGCCCATTTGTCTGACCTGAGTTCCCCTCGCCTCTACTCCAGGATTCCTGTAGTAGAGTCCTACAATCATCTTCAGAAGTGGGACACTAAGCCCCGCCCCCTGTGGTCACATGATCGTAGGTCCTTGTACTTCTTACTACCTTCAGCATCGCAGGTCCCGTCTGCCTCAACTTTCCCTGCAGTATCGGACCCCGGGCCCTCCCGCAGTAGGGGTGAGTCACGCTGCTCAGCCGTGGCAGTTCGCCGACGCTGACAGGATCCTGATATTTATACACAGAAGATCTGCATACAGTGTCAGTGTAATACAGTGACCACCAGTGAAATTATACACAGGAGCTTTTGGAAGTGCATTGAGCAGCAGGGTGGTTTGCTGGTGAAGGGAAAAAAAATCTCTTTAAATCTTCTGCCTGAGCGAGTGTAAACGAGCTGAGTGTGACCTGAGCGTAAGTGCGAACGGTGGTAAGTGTGTGACTTGTGATTCAGTGACTTTGGATTCAGGGAGTTTGCAAAGGAGGTATTACTGAATTGCTGTTATATTTTATTAATACTTTTTATTTATTTTTACTTATCTTTTCTGTCTGGTGCAATCCCCATTAGGAATGTGCTCCACTATTGCCAATGCCATCCAGTGTACGTCTTGCCGCATGTACGCAATCCTTGACCAGCCAGTCGAGGGTGCATACTGCTGTGCGAGATGTGAGCACATTGTGCATTTGGAAGCCCAGATACTGGATTTAAATGTGCAGCTGGCAACACTGAGATCAATAGACAATATGGAAAGGAGACTTCTACTCACTGAGCAGACGCTCAATGAGATAGATGAGGGGGGGATGCTAGGTTGGAGCTGCAGGACAGTGAAGCAGTAAGATGGGTGACAGTTAGAAGGTGGGGTAGACAGAAGAGTGCCAGGGAGGCTAGTCCTGATCTGGCACAACCCAATAAGTTTGCCAAGTTGGCAGATGAGGGGAGTGTCAGTGCAGGGGTAGCACTGCTGCAGCAAGGCATGTCCTCTGAAAGCCAGAGGAGTATATGCTCCAGTAAGGGGAGAAATAGGAGAGCAGGGCAGGCCAGACAGGTGCTGGTAGTGGGGGACTCAATTATTAGGGGAACAGATAGGGCAATCTGTCACAAAGAAAGGGATCGTCGAACGGTGTGCTGCCTATCTGGCGCGCAAGTCTGACACATCGCTGACCGGGTTGACAGATTACTGGGTGGGGCTGGTGAGGATCCAGCGGTCATGGTGCACATTGGTACAAATGACACAGAGGTAGGTGGAAGGTCCTTAAAGATGATTTCAGGGAATTAGGCTGCAATCTTAAGGCAAGGACCTCCAAGGTGGTATTTTTGGAAATATTTCCTGTACCACGTGCCACGCCAGAGAGGAGATTAGGGAAGTTAATAAGTGGTTCAAGAATTAGTGTAGGAAGGAGGGGTTTGGGTTCCTGGAGAACTGGGCCGACTTCTCAGTTGGCTACAGGTTCTACGCTAGGGACGGGCTGCACCTCAATGGGGAGGGTGCAGCTGTGCTGGGGAAAAAAATGGCTAGAAGGGTGGAGGAGTGTTTAAATTTGGAACTAGGGGAGGGTATTCATTTTATAAGAGGGGAAGACTGTGTAGATAGAGACCTGGGCACAAATAATGAAATTGGGGGTGGTAGTGGCATGGGGGGTGAGGTTAGAACAGTTAATAATTTAAGAAATAGAGGTACAGACATACATAAAGTGCATGTATACAAATGCCAGAAGCCTCGCCAACAAAATGGAGGACTTAGAATTAATTTTGTTGGAAGATAACGTATATTGCACCCCCTCATAGGGTATAAGGCTGCCCCCTCATAGGGTATAATGCTTCTCCCCCCTCATAGGGTATAATGCACCCCCTCAAAGGGTATAATGCTGCCCCCTCATAGGGTATAACACTAGATAGATAGATAGATAGATAGATATGTGATAATTAGATGTATAGATAGATAATAGATAGATAGATCTATGGATAGACAGATAGATATAAAGATATAAAGATAATAGATAGTGAAAGATATAGGTAGCTATAGAGATAGATAGACCTAGATAGATATAGATAGATAAATAGATAGATAGGGGATAAATAGATATATGGATAGATAGAAAGATAGATAGATAGATAGATATAAAGATAATAGATAGTGATAGCTATAGATAGGTATATAGATAGATAGATAGGGGATAAATAGATAGATCTATGGATAGATGATATATAGATGGATAGATATAAAGATAATAGATAGAGATAGATATAGATAGGTATAGAGATAGATGGATATAGACTATTTATATCTATCTATATCTACCTCTATATCTATCTATCTATCTATATCTATCTCTATATCTAAGATAGAGACAGATAGATATAGAGATAGAGATATAGATATACAGATAGAAATAGATAGATATAGAGATATATAGATATAGAGACAGATAGATATAGAGATAGATATAGATAGATATAGAGATATATAAAAAACAAACCACAATACTCACCTCTCCTCCTGCTCCCACGCTGATGACGGCTTCAGTGTCAGCAGCTGACCCGTCTGCCAGACACACAGCGGGTGCGCGATGAAGTGACGTCATCGCGCATCGGCTGTGAGTCAGGAGCAGAGGGGACTGATGGGAGAGAGATGCTCTCTCTTCCACTGCAATTGAGCGCGGCGCCGGCTGCCTAGGTTGGGGAGCGGGGCCCCGGGGTGAGTGAAGGCCGAGAGTGAATGAATATTCATTTCTCTTTAGTAGTGGGGACAGTGGCTCCTGCCTCCTGACACCCGCTGCTGCTCCGCTGGCAGGGCCCCCATAGCAGCTGTGTGGCACTGGCTGGGGGCCCCTGGAGCAGTGGGGGCCCTAGGCAACTGCTGTCCCTGTATACCAGTAGAGGTGCCAGGGCCCACCAGATGCCAGGGCCCACCGGAGAATCAGTCCGACGCTACCTGTCTGTATATATAATGTCAGTGTACAAGTAATAGAATGATCACTGGAGACATACACAGGAGTTCTGTATATAGTGTATAGTGTACAGGTAATACAGTGACTCACCAGTAACATTATACACAGGAGCTCTGCATATAGTCAGCGTACAGGTAATACAAGGATCACCAGTGACATTATACACAGGAGCTCTGTATATACTATATAATGTAAGTGTCCAGGTAAATCACTGACTTACCAGTGACCTCTGTATTTGTAGCGATTCATCTTCGCTTTTCTTCCTCTTCCAGCCAGGACACGTTTGCTGCAGAAAATAACACACTATACTTGATCACTTCTAGACCACATTCCCCACTTTCCCCCCCGACTTCTACACTTTATGTGTAAAGGTCAGCCAGGGCAGTAGTCGTGGCTGAGTATTTCGGGTTCGGGCATTGTATACCCTGACCTCCCTCTACAGGAAAACGGTACCTCTTCTCTTGCATGGTACGGTGAATACTCACCGTGCCGTCAGCGTCCCCTTTGCTACGCCGACTTGATGCTGATCCTTGATCCCAATGAATAGAGACACAGTCCAGGGCAACTCTTAACTGAGCAAATTTATTTTCTTCAGGACACAGCACATCCACATAGTTTCCAGCATTTTCATCACAGTAAAGACAGCACATTACTTCATCTTTCCCTTCACTGTTCCTTGCAGTGTTTCCGTTTGACGAAGCGTCTCAGATGGCTCCTCAGTGTCCTCCCTGTATAGCGTCACCACGGTGAAGCGCTCTCCAGCATGTTTCGCCCCGGACATCAGAGATTCAGCCCACGTAGCTTTCCACCACATTCTGGAGTGACCTGCCCGTACCCTTTTACGGTAACCTTCAATCTTCCTCTGTTTACTTACACTCTTTTCCACTTTATTGCTGATTCTGCAGTACCGTGTTCTTCTCTAGATGGCTGGGCATCAGCTTTAACATCACGGGGTAGTTAGGCAGCTCAGGCATATAGCCCACCCGAGCACAAAGGGGTCAGGCCTCTGACTGCCTGAAACTGGAAGACCATCCTGGCTTATTCTCCAGCTATCCCCTCCTACAGTTAACTCCTATATGTCCTACAGCTACATCTACTGTGCAATGAGCTCAGTGCCCCATCTAGTGACCATAGCCCAGACTGCACTGTCCCTACCAAGTACAAGGTGCAGAAACATAGCTTATGCTATATAAATAATACAGCAACATGAAATATACGATAATGCGCAACAATGGTATAACATATATATAAATATATATACAAGTACAACAGCAACATGGGGGTTTAAAGGGGTAAGACTCTCAACCCCTTACACATGTCTACATATTGATATTAGTCATGTATTATACTACAGCACAGGCACCATTTTGATGAATGCAAACCTTTTTTTTGTAACCCCACAAACACCCGGAGCACCAGAATCTCAATAACTGAAATTTACAAATACAGATTACACAACAACCACAAGATGCATTTCATCACCCAGGTCACCTCATTTTAATCAGTATAACAGCGTAGACCTGACACTGTCTGTACTTTACTGTTCACAATCCTGCTGACAGGATCCCTTTAAATCTAAATTTTAATAAGTTTGTTCTTTTCTGCGCTAAACGTCCCCCAAACCCTGAGGACGGCGAGTATACCTTGGTTGTGTTTTGCTGTATGTGTATACAAAAGTACAAGAAGAGCACCTATCAGGGGCTCAGAAAAGCTGGGTGGCATGTGTGCTAGTGTGTGACCCAGCGCAGGTGTCTCACTGGCCTATCAAAACAGTGACCGATAGCAGCAAACAGTGTGATGTGGATGTGAGAACTGTCTGCGGGGTGCGCTTAGGTGAGTGGACAAAAGAATATGGGAGGTTCACCTTTATAGTAACATCCCAGGGCAGGTGTGTCGTGAGCAAGTGGTGTTCAAGAAATATTGGTGGCAGTGGTTGTGACTTATCCTGACACACAATGTACAGGGAAATGGGAAAATTGTGAAAAAAAACGCAATTCTGACCTTAATTATGTTTACGGCGTACATTATGTGGTAAAAATGACCATGTAATATGATTCTCCTCATCAGTATGATTACAGAGATACTAAACGTGCCCAGATTTTTAAATTATTTTAGTGGTAGAAAAAAAATCAAGACTTTGAAATAAAAAATATGTTGGAGTTTGTGTTGCCATTTTCCGAGACCCGTAGTTTTACTTTTTCGTTCAATAGAGCTATGAGAGGGATTATTTTTTCATAAGGCGAGACGTTATTATGGATATTACTTTGGGATACATATGACATTTTAGTTGCTTGTTACGTATTTTAAGTGGTATTGCAGCGACCAAAAAATACCGCAATGTTGGCGTTTTTAAATTTTTTGTGTTTACCAATTGGGTTAATTATTTTTATATTTTGATAGCTCGGACTTTGCTGGATGTGGCGATATCACTTGACATTTTTTTTTATGTTCATTTTCAATGGAGGAAAATTGAACTTTTATGAGTTTTTTTTCAGATTTGTTTAAATCTTTTTTTGTTGTTTTACTTTTCTTTTCACTTCATTTATCGCTCCCTAAGGCCCCTTTCACACTTCAGTTTTTTGCAATCAGTCACAATCCGTCAGGTTTTGACAAAAACGGATCCTCAATTTTTTTTGGAGGATCCGTTTTTTCCCCATTGACTTGCATTAATGGCGGATTGTGACGGATGGCTGTCCGTTTCAGCCGTTTTTTTTTTGAGGATCCGCCAAAAGTTGCTGTCCGTCACCATCCTCAAAGATTTCAAAACGGAGCTTGCAACAAAACTCTCTCTCTCTCTCCTTCCCGACCAGCGTTTCCTTTAAATTTCCTCATTTTCAGGATCCTGTGCCATCCGTTCACATCAGTTCAGAACGGATCCGCTTGTCTGCCTTTTTGGCGGATTTGAACTGATGCAAAAAACTGAAGTGTGAAAGAGGCCTAAGCTGTACTACATACAGGGGCTAATGGTGCAGCAGAAGTGTGAACTTTTTGATGCTTTTGTTTAATATTTTCCACTATATTATATGGAGAGCATAAAAAACGCATGCAAAATTCCAATGAAGTCTCCAATTGTGGAACTGAAGCATTCCTCTACTAAAAAAAATGCATTCGAAAAAACTGCCACAAAAAAATACAATAAAAAGTTTTGATTGCTTTAGTGCGAATACCTATGGAAACAATGCAGCACTTCTGCACGTGTGAACATGGCCCAGGAGAGACTCTGGACAATTTGTACGTTCTACACCAGGTTCACACTTGGGGTTATTTATTTTTTTATCACTACTTAGAATTACAGACAAATTAAAAAAAGTGATCTGAGCCAATTATATGGAAAAAATACAATATTATTTAACATTTATTCTGAAGCTATATGAAATAATTCCGACTACAGCAATGGTCTGTGCCCATCACGGGTGATCCGTGTTACCGGGAAGAGAGGAGGAGACATTCCTACAAGGAGCTGACAATAGATACATCACATTATCTCACATATGAGGATACAGAATTATACAGGTTTGAAAATATCAAATAGAAAGATTTGCCTGTAAACAGGTAAAAAAGCAAAAACAGTAAATAAAGCAATGACTTGCGCTATTGTACCGGTAAGTTTTTATACATCTCATCCCAATCCAGCTAACCCCTATCCGTACAGTGGCAGCTGGTATTGGATGGTCTGCCATGGGTAACATAACTAGTTCTCCTATATTAGACCCATTGCCATGTTCGTCTTTATGACATCACAGAAGCGTTGTCCACGAGTCATGGAATGTTCCGCAAGAACGGTCAGTGCGAGGCAAGCAGAGATAGAGAGGAGAGCTGAACACTAACCCAGAGCGACTTGTAAATCACTTTTTACTTGTTTTGTTTATTTTTTTTACTTTTATTTCTTTTTTTTGGGAGTGTTTTCTACCATCCGCACACACTTTTGTGTGTGTGGAGGGGAAGGCAGCCTAATGGCTGCACCCGTAGCTGGAGGAAAGTTCCAACCACGGAGACGTCTCCCACATGCCAGGACATCCCTATACAGTCAGAGGCCTGAACACCACCAAAGGCCAACTGGCTTCACGGGGTATGTGATGGCAGTGCTTTATTATATCGTGTCAATTATTAAATGCCTGTTCAAAACACCAGAAAAGGCAAAGGACCGATATTCCAGACTGAAAAGTCCACCACCATATCCTACAATGCCCGAAATAGGCCGATTCGTACAACCTGCAGCAAACATCAGCGCAGAGCCAGAGGGTATGAAGGAACGCCTGATACTCACCAGAACAGTAGATGAGGAAGAGACAACAGCCACATTGCCCAGGAGCCCATCCCCATGCACCTGGATGGAGCTAACTCCCTCTCAAGCACGTATACTCCTCAGTATGCCTTACGACCATCAACCGCGTATTAAGGTGACTGCTAAACAAGGCTACAATCCTACACCACACCTGCCAGTCAGCTATACCACTGGAAAGATCATGCAAGTAATGCTGATGAGCCCACAGGATGTACAACGTGCCTACAAGAGAGATTTGGGTTTCCTTCCAAGTCCTAGGAAGATCATTCTCCCGAGAAGAGAATTCCGCGGCACTTTGATTTAGCCGGCGGAAAATGTAGTGGCGAGTTGCTTGCAGCAAGCACATACCATCTTCTGCACAGCTGCTTCTTAGACAGATTTTCCGGTTTTGACTATGGCTTGATCAATGGATCATGTTTCTATACTGCCGCCTGCCCTGACCTCTGCTTGTTTAAAGTTATGCATCTACACTGCCGCCTGCCCTGACCTTTGCTTGCTCAATGGATTATGTTTTTGAACTGCCGCCTGCCTGACCTCTGCTTGCTCAATGGATTGTTTCTGCACTGCCGCCTGCCTTCACCTCTGCTTGCTCAATGGATTATGTTTTTGAACTGCCGCCTACCCTGACCTCTGCTTGCTCAATGGATTATGTTTCTGCACTGCCGCCTGCCTTGACCTCTGCTTGCTCAGTGGATTATGTTTTTGAACTGCCGCCTGCCCTGACCTCTGCTTGCTCAATGGATTATGTTTTTGAACTGACGCCTGCCCTGACCTCTGCTTGCTCAATGGATTATGTTTCTGCACTGCCGCCTGCCTGACCTCTGCTTGCTCAATGGATTATGTTTTTGAACTGCCGCCTGCCCTGACCTCAGCTTGCTCAATGGATTATGTTTCTGCACTGCCGCCTGCCCTGACCTCAGCTTGCTCAATGGATTATGCTTCTGCACTGCCGCCTGCCCTGACCTCTGCTTGTTTCCGGTTATTAATCTGTGATACTAATAAAAATGTATATTATTCTGCACTATATGGACTGTGGGTCGTTTTTTTTCTTTGGTTTTATGGTTGTTTCCGGTTATGTTTTTGCACTGCTGCCTGCCCTGACCTCTGCTTGTTTCCGGTTATGTTTCTGCACTGCTGCCTGCCCTGACCTTTGCTTGTTTCTGACTACTCATTTGCCTGCTGATTTTGTACTTCTTCCTCAATGCCTGCACTTTTAAGACCCCAGTAGAGCTAATTTATATAAATCCTGCATCCTAACAATGAAGCCGGGTTATAGGGCTTCTGATCACAATGGTAGGATGATGCCTCAATGTGAAGAAGGGTAGCACCAGTTCTTCACCTAACAGTATGGAATGCTTATCTAAAAAAATGAAAAAGGAACAGTACAGTATAGACAAAGGTCCCATAAACTCAACAAGAACAAACCATTAAGAACTTTAAGCATAAACATGTGAGACAACAAACCAAGTGGCTCAGAATACCACATCCGACCCAACCAGCAGTTTTGTTGAAGGTATTTTCCTCTGATCTTTCGTTAAGAGGGTACAACATCTCAAATACATTAGACTGGTGTGGGTCTCCAACCATTTAGGAACCCTCAAATCAATAGTACAGGGGTCTTGAATCAGCCACAAAATTGCTTCAGGAAGAATTGGGTGGAGCACTGGTTTCATATGTACCCTGCCGCTCATGTCAAGGTCTATGAAAATAACCAAACACAAGGCTGAGTACTCAGATCTTATAGGAACCTCCCCAATAGTGAATGGCCATCTGTACATTCATAGTTCCCCAGGTCTGTAGACAGATGCGGGTTTCACGTCCGGGACCTCTGCCTATCAGACATTTATAGAATATTTTATGGATAACACATAAATGTATGGGAAAACTCCTCTTGTAAATAGTGCGCCTCAAGTTTCTTCTGCTGTTTGCAGTGGAATGTAGTCATCATAGCTAATATGAGGGAAGGATTCCTGAGAGGGGGTATACATCTACTATATCCATATTCTGTGGATATCTACCCTAATAAAGCTTATGGACGGTGAGTGCAGTGATGAGACCGACCCTTTATCAACATGTTCTGTCCCACAAACTAATGTAGTACACTGCACTGACCGCCGATAGACTTTATTCTCCAAAGACAATTTAAGTTTGTTATATGTATTAAAATACTTTTTTTCCCAGAATTATCTAAGAATTATCGACAAGGAAAATGGACTCAAGATAAAGCTTAGAAACATATATTTCTTTACAGCTCCTGATATAGGTATTGCAGTCTTTAAAAACAGTAGTCCCCAACTTCTGCCTCCTCAGCAAGTTATCCCCTAGCCATTGGTAGATCATAACTTGCTGATTACGGGTGTTTCACTGCCAGGACCCCCACCAATCCTAAGAACAGGGTGTCTGGAACAAGCGGCTGTTAAGAATGCGCAACAACACTTCTTTCATTATGGGACAATGATGGGGCTGATATGCTGATGATGGACTATGATGGGGCTGATGTGCTGATGATGGACTATGATGGGGCTGATGTGCTGATGATGGACTATGATGGGGTTGATGTGCTGATGATGGACTATGATGGGGCTGATGTGCTGATGATGAACTATGATTGGGATGATGAAGTCTGCAATAACAGAGCATAGCAGTACAACCCCTTAGCCTGGAGTGCCCTAACAAATAGCTGGGGAGGGTCCGAGCTCACAGTCAGACCTTAGAAGAAGAGTTAATAGTTTTGTTTCTTCTGTCTTAAAGGACAAAAAAGGCTTACAGTATATACTCGCGTATAAGTCGAGATTTTCAGCCCATTTTTTGGGGCTGAAAGTCCCCCTCTCGGCTTATACGCGAGTCATATACCGGGGGTCGGCCAGGGAGGGGGAGCGGGGGGGGGTGTCGGAGATCATACTCACCTCTCCTGGCATGTTTCTGCAGCCCCCCGTGCTTATTCCATCTTCTCGGCGCTGTTCTTCCTGCTTTCAGCGGTCACGTGGTACGCTCATTACCCTCATTAATATGCAGATATGTAATGAGCGGCACCACGTGACCGCAGAAAGCAGGAAGAACAGCACTGAGAAGATGGAACAAGCACGGGGGGCTGCAGAGACATGCCAGGAGAGGTGAGTATAACGGGGGGAGCCATATTCACCTGTGCCCCATTCCACCGCTGCGCATCGCTCTGCTGTCTTGCTTCCTCTGGCAGTGACGTTAAGGTCAGAGGGTGCCATGACGTAGTTAGCAGGCGCCCTCTGCCTGAACAGTCACTGCAGAGCCAGCAACGCTGAGGAGCAGCAGCTGCAGCAGTGACAAGGTGAGTATATAGTTTTTTTTTTCATTTTTTTAATTGAGGCTGCGGCAGCAGCATTGTAAGGGGCCACTAATCACTGTGCAGCAATACAAGGGGCCACTCATCACTGTGCAGCATTATAAGGGGCCACTCATCACTGTGCAGCATTATAAGGGGCCACTCATCACTGTGCAGCATTATAAGGGGCCACTCATCACTGTGCAGCATTATAAGGGGCCACTCATCACCTTGCAGCATTATAAGGGGCCACTCATCACCGTGCAGCATAATAAGGGGCCACTAATCACCGTGCAGCATAATAAGGAGCCACTAATCACTGCAGCATTTCAAGGGGCCACTAATCACTGTGCAGCATTATAAGGGGCCACTCATCACTGTGCAGCATTACAAGGGGCCACTCATCACTGTGCAGCATTACAAGGGGCCACTAATAACTGTGCAGCATTACAAGGGGCCACTAATCACTGTGCAGCATTACAAGGGGCCACTAATCACTGTGCAGCATTACAAGGGGCCACTAATCACTGTGCAGCATTATATGGGGCCAGTAATCACTGTGCAGCATTATATAGGGCCAGTAATCACTGTGCAGCATTATATGGGGCCACTCATCACTGTGCTGCATTATAAGAGGCCACTCATCACTGTGCAGCATTATAAGGGGGCCTCTCATCACTGTGCAGCATTATACGGGGCCACTAATCACTGTGCAGCATTACAAAGGGCCACTAATCACCGTGCAGCATAAGGGGCCACTAATCACTGCATTTCAAGGGGCCACTAAT
This sequence comes from Dendrobates tinctorius, assembly GCF_039654945.1. Classification (NCBI taxonomy): domain Eukaryota; kingdom Metazoa; phylum Chordata; class Amphibia; order Anura; family Dendrobatidae; genus Dendrobates; species Dendrobates tinctorius. The sequence goes on along the minus strand of NW_027361791.1, from coordinate 1,491,820 downwards.
CACTGTGCAGCATTATAAGTGGCCACTAATCACCGTGCAGCATTGTAAGGGGCCACTAATCAATGTGCAGCATTATAAGGGGCCACTAATCACTGTGCAGCATTATAAGGGGCCACTAATCACTGTGCAGCATTATAAGGGGCCACTAATCATTGTGCAGCATTATAAGGGTCCACTCTCCATGCAGCATTATAAGGGGCCACCAATCACTGTGCAGCATTATATGGGGCATATGTTATTATGGACCATCTTATAGGGCTACCATTATTCACTGTGCAGCATTATTAGGCATATTTTTGTATGGAGCATCTTATGGAACCCATCATGAACTTTATGGAGCATTATATGGGGCCATCATGAACTTTATGGAGCATCTTATGGGGCCCATTTTATTTTTGAAATTTACCAGTAGCTTCGGCATTTTCCACCCTAGGTTTATAGGCGAGTCAATAAGTTTTCCCAGTTTTTTGTGACAAAATTAGGGTGGTCGGCTTATACATGGGTCGGCTTATACACGAGTATATACGGACTTCTAAAGAAAATTGCCCCCAAGTTATTTTGAGCGACCCCGCCTGCTGTACCATCCTTGTGATTTACGAGAACGTTTCTCACTTCCTGCTAGGACAGCGGAAACCCAAGGAGTAAAGAGAGAAGGTCCTTATGGCTGCATGGAGTAATGCTGGAAATCTCTAAGTCTGCGGGGACAACAGAGACTTTAGAAGAAGGCAAACCAAGGTTTAGTGCTAGCACTAGTGTGAGAGAAGGTTTATACTACAGGACAGAAGTGCTGTAACAGGAAAGAACCTAACAAATAAAAAAGATTGTAGACAAACCAGATTTTGCTATCTATTCATGTCATTGCCTTCCATATTACAGAGAAATTTCCCTAAATCCGGTATCTGATAATCCACAATGATGTATATTCAGGGTCGAACTGGGGTGTCTGGGGCCCACCAGGGGAATGGACTCTAGGGCCCCATCCTACAGCTATATGCTAATATCTGTCAGTCGTTATCCCCATTATAGTGGAGCATCGGCTGTAAAACACAGGCGGCTCCTGTACATCTACTGTGCATCCCCATAACTGGGATGTATAGTTACGGTAGTTTACATTAATGTGGTTCTTTGGTTAAAACAATTTATCACCGATCCATGGGCTCTATAGGATAGCTGATCGCATACGTCCGACCATTAGAAACTGCACCGACCGGAAGAATGAGAAAGTTTTATCGTTGATAGGACACTTATCCCCATTTTAAAATGGAGCAGCAGGTTAGATATCTGACCGAAGCTTCATTCATTCTCTTTGGAGCTTCTATAAAAATACAAGTGCAGCCACTGAGGGAATGAATGGATCAGTGGTCAAGTCGGACATGCCACTCCAGTCTAATGGGGATAAAAAGTTCCACATTTTGCTGAATGGGTCCAAGTAGTTAGACCCCCCCAATCAATACGTTATCACTTGTCCTGTGAATAGGAGATTACGTTTTTCCACAGGAAACCCCTGTAAGTGCATCTCTGCCGCTGTTTACAAAGTATTTAATCTCTAATGGAAATAAAGAATATTCTCCTAATTAATATCAGAGAAGACTAATGACCGTCAAACACAACACAATCCACTGTACCAAGACCAATAATACCACATACAGGGGAGAAATACCACCACACCATGACCAGACCACATAGTACCCGCATCATATCACATAAAAGGCACAAATACAACCACACCATGACCAGACCACATATTACCACCACATAGTGACCGAATAATATGACATATTACCAGCATATAGGGACCAAATAATAATTCATACACGGAGAAATACTTCCACACTGTGAATAGTCCACAAATTACCACCACTTATTGATGGAATACTACAGTACTGATTATGAATACAAACCACAATAATAACAACACTGTTATTACCACCAGTGACATTATACACAGTACCTCTGTATATAGTGTCAGTGTACAGGTAATATAGTGATTACCAGTGACATTATACACAGGAGCTCAGTGATCACTGGCAACATTATTGTCAAGGTTTGCTCAGCTTGTGGGATTAGGTAGTTCAGAGGTTAATGTGGATGGCCTCACTCTGAGATTCTGGGAGGCTTTTTAAAGCCTCATTGTGGGCTCATTCCTCATCGTTTATACTCAGACCCTTGGCCGAGTGTGTGTGACCCTGGTGTGCTTTGTGACTGTAATACTTTATGCTTGTTTGGTTTTGATCTGGTTCTGTCCCTGTTACGAGTTCTGCCTGTCCCTCTTGTACTGCGTTGCTATCTCTGTGTATGACTCATTGCCTATGACCTGACTATTCTCTGATTGCCCCTCTTGTACTGTGCAGCTATCTCCATGTATGACTCATTGCTTACGTTCTGACTACTCTCTGCTCGCCCCTCTGGTATCGCGCCGCCCTCTCCATGTATGACCGCCCGTTTGTCTGACCTGAGTTCCCCTCGCCTCTACTCCAGGATTCCTGTAGTAGAGTCCTACAATCATCTTCAGAAGTGGGACACTAAGCCCCGCCCCCTGTGGTCACATGATCGTAGGTCCTTGTACTTCTTACTACCTTCAGCATCGCAGGTCCCGTCTGCCTCAACTTTCCCTGCAGTATCGGACCCCGGGCCCTCCCGCAGTAGGGGTGAGTCACGCTGCTCAGCCATGGCAGTTCGCCGACGCTGACAGGATCCTGATATTTATACACAGAAGATCTGCATACAGTGTCAGTGTAATACAGTGACCACCAGTGAAATTATACACAGGAGCTTTTGGAAGTGCATTGAGCAGCAGGGTGGTTTGCTGGTGAAGGGAAAAAAAATCTCTTTAAATCTTCTGCCTGAGCGAGTGTAAGCGAGCTGAGTGTGACCTGAGCGTCAGTGCGAACGGTGGTAAGTGTGTGACTTGTGATTCAGTGACTTTGGATTCAGGGAGTTTGCAAAGGAGGTATTACTGAATTGCTGTTATATTTTATTAATACTTTTTATTTATTTTTACTTAGCTTTTCTGTCTGGTGCAATCCCCATTAGGAATGTGCTCCACTATTGCCAATGCCATCCAGTGTACGTCTTGACGCATGTACGCAATCCTTGACCAGCCAGTCGAGGGTGCATACTGCTGTGCGAGATGTGAGCACATTGTGCATTTGGAAGCCCAGATACTGGATTTAAATGTGCAGCTGGCAACACTGAGATCAATAGACAATATGGAAAGGAGACTTCTACTCACTGAGCAGACGCTCAATGAGATAGATGAGGGGGGGATGCTAGGTTGGAGCTGCAGGACAGTGAAGCAGTAAGATGGGTGACAGTTAGAAGGTGGGGTAGACAGAAGAGTGCCAGGGAGGCTAGTCCTGATCTGGCACAACCCAATAAGTTTGCCAAGTTGGCAGATGAGGGGAGTGTCAGTGCAGGGGTAGCACTGCTGCAGCAAGGCATGTCCTCTGAAAGCCAGAGGAGTATATGCTCCAGTAAGGGGAGAAATAGGAGAGCAGGGCAGGCCAGACAGGTGCTGGTAGTGGGGGACTCAATTATTAGGGGAACAGATAGGGCAATCTGTCACAAAGAAAGGGATCGTCGAACGGTGTGCTGCCTATCTGGCGCGCAAGTCTGACACATCGCTGACCGGGTTGACAGATTACTGGGAGGGGCTGGTGAGGATCCAGCGGTCATGGTGCACATTGGTACAAATGACACAGAGGTAGGTGGAAGGTCCTTAAAGATGATTTCAGGGAATTAGGCTGCAATCTTAAGGCAAGGACTTCCAAGGTGGTATTTTTGGAAATATTTCCTGTACCACGTGCCACGCCAGAGAGGAGATTAGGGAAGTTAATAAGTGGTTCAAGAATTAGTGTAGGAAGGAGGGGTTTGGGTTCCTGGAGAACTGGGCCGACTTCTCAGTTGGCTACAGGTTCTACGCTAGGGACGGGCTGCACCTCAATGGGGAGGGTGCAGCTGTGCTGGGGAAAAAAATGGCTAGAAGGGCGGAGGAGTGTTTAAACTTGGAACTAGGGGAGGGTATTCATTTTATAAGAGGGGAAGACTGTGTAGATAGAGACCTGGGCACAAATAATGAAATTGGGGGTGGTAGTGGCATGGGGGGTGAGGTTAGAACAGTTAATAATTTAAGAAATAGAGGTACAGACATACATAAAGTGCATGTATACAAATGCCAGAAGCCTCGCCAACAAAATGGAGGACTTAGAATTAATTTTGTTGGAAGATAAGGTATATTGCACCCCCTCATAGGGTATAAGGCTGCCCCCTCATAGGGTATAATGCTTCTCCCCCCTCATAGGGTATAATGCACCCCCTCATAGGGTATAATGCTGCCCCCTCATAGGGTATAACACTAGATAGATAGATAGATAGATATGTGATAATTAGATGTATAGATAGATAATAGATAGATAGATCTATGGATAGACAGATAGATATAAAGATATAAAGATAATAGATAGTGAAAGATATAGGTAGCTATAGAGATAGATAGACCTAGATAGATATAGATAGATAAATAGATAGATAGGGGATAAATAGATATATGGATAGATAGAAAGATAGATAGATAGATATAAAGATAATAGATAGTGATAGCTATAGATAGGTATATAGATAGATAGATAGGGGATAAATAGATAGATCTATGGATAGATGATATATAGATGGATAGATATAAAGATAATAGATAGAGATAGATATAGATAGGTATAGAGATAGATGGATATAGACTATTTATATCTATCTATATCTACCTCTATATCTATCTATCTATCTATATCTATCTCTATATCTAAGATAGAGACAGATAGATATAGAGATAGAGATATAGATATACAGATAGAAATAGATAGATATAGAGATATATAGATATAGAGACAGATAGATATAGAGATAGATATAGATATAGAGATATATAAAAAACAAACCACAATACTCACCTCTCCTCCTGCTCCCACGCTGATGACGGCTTCAGTGTCAGCAGCTGACCCGTCTGCCAGACACACAGCGGGTGCGCGATGAAGTGACGTCATCGCGCATCGGCTGTGAGTCAGGAGCAGAGGGGACTGATGGGAGAGAGATGCTCTCTCTTCCACTGCAATTGAGCGCGGCGCCGGCTGCCTAGGTTGGGGAGCGGGGCCCCGGGGTGAGTGGAGGCCGAGAGTGAATGAATATTCATTTCTCTTTAGTAGTGGGGACAGTGACTCCTGCCTCCTGACACCCGCTGCTGCTCCGCTGGCAGGGCCCCCATAGCAGCTGTGTGGCACTGGCTGGGGGCCCCTGGAGCAGTGGGGGCCCTAGGCAACTGCTGTCCCTGTATACCAGTAGAGGTGCCAGGGCCCACCAGATGCCAGGGCCCACCGGAGAATCAGTCCGACGCTACCTGTCTGTATATATAATGTCAGTGTACAAGTAATAGAATGATCACTGGAGACATACACAGGAGTTCTGTATATAGTGTATAGTGTACAGGTAATACAGTGACTCACCAGTAACATTATACACAGGAGCTCTGCATATAGTCAGCGTACAGGTAATACAAGGATCACCAGTGACATTATACACAGGAGCTCTGTATATACTATATAATGTAAGTGTCCAGGTAAATCACTGACTTACCAGTGACCTCTGTATTTGTAGCGATTCATCTTCGCTTTTCTTCCTCTTCCAGCCAGGACACGTTTGCTGCAGAAAATAACACACTATACTTGATCACTTCTAGACCACATTCCCCACTTTCCCCCCCGACTTCTACACTTTATGTGTAAAGGTCAGCCAGGGCAGTAGTCGTGGCTGAGTATTTCGGGTTCGGACATTGTATACCCTGACCTCCCTCTACAGGAAAACGGTACCTCTTCTCTTGCATGGTACGGTGAATACTCACCGTGCCGTCAGCGTCCCCTTTGCTACGCCGACTTGATGCTGATCCTTGATCCCAATGAATAGAGACACAGTCCAGGGCAACTCTTAACTGAGCAAATTTATTTACTTCAGGACACAGCACATCCACATAGTTTCCAGCATTTTCATCACAGTAAAGACAGCACATTACTTCATCTTTCCCTTCACTGTTCCTTGCAGTGTTTCCGTTTGACGAAGCGTCTCAGATGGCTCCTCAGTGTCCTCCCTGTATAGCGTCACCACGGTGAAGCGCTCTCCAGCATGTTTCGCCCCGGACATCAGAGATTCAGCCCACGTAGCTTTCCACCACATTCTGGATTGACCTGCCAGTACCCTTTTACGGTAACCTTCAATCTTCCTCTGTTTACTTACACTCTTTTCCACTTTATTGCTGGTTCTGCTGTACCGTGTTCTTCTCTAGATGGCTGGGCATCAGCTTTAACATCACGGGGTAGTTAGGCAGCTCAGGCATATAGCCCACCCGAGCACAAAGGGGTCAGGCCTCTGACTGCCTGAAACTGGAAGACCATCCTGGCTTATTCTCCAGCTATCCCCTCCTACAGTTAACTCCTATATGTCCTACAGCTACATCTACTGTGCAATGAGCTCAGTGCCCCATCTAGTGACCATAGCCCAGACTGCACTGTCCCTACCAAGTACAAGGTGCAGAAACATAGCTTATGCTATATAAATAATACAGCAACATGAAATATACGATAATGCGCAACAATGGTATAACATATATATAAATATATATACAAGTACAACAGCAACATGGGGGTTTAAAGGGGTAAGACTCTCAACCCCTTACACATGTATACATATGATATTAGTCATGTATTATACCACAGCACAGGCACCATTTTGATGAATGCAAACCTTTTTTTTGTAACCCCACAAACACCCGGAGCACCAGAATCTCAATAACTGAAATTTACAAATACAGATTACACAACAACCACAAGATGCATTTCATCACCCAGGTCACCTCATTTTAATCAGTATAACAGCGTAGACCTGACACTGTCTGTACTTTACTGTTCACAATCCTGCTGACAGGATCCCTTTAAATCTAAATTTTAATAAGTTTGTTCTTTTCTGCGCTAAACGTCCCCCAAACCCTGAGGACGGCGAGTATACCTTGGTTGTGTTTTGCTGTATGTGTATACAAAAGTACAAGAAGAGCACCTATCAGGGGCTCAGAAAAGCTGGGTGGCATGTGTGCTAGTGTGTGACCCAGCGCAGGTGTCTCACTGGCCTATCAAAACAGTGACCGATAGCAGCAAACAGTGTGATGGTGATGTGAGAACTGTCTGCGGGGTAAGCTTAGGTGAGTGGACAAAAGAATATGGGAGGTTCACCTTTATAGTAACATCCCAGGGCAGGTGTGTCGTGAGCAAGTGGTGTTCAAGAAATATTGGTGACAGTGGTTGTGACTTATCCTGACACACAATGTACAGGGAAATGGGAAAATTGTGAAAAAAAAGGCAATTCTGACCTTAATTATGTTTACGGCGTACATTATGTGGTAAAAATGACCATGTAATATGATTCTCCTCATCAGTATGATTACAGAGATACTAAACGTGCCCAGATTTTTAAATTATTTTAGTGGTAGAAAAAAATCAAGACTTTGAAATAAAAAATATGTTGGAGTTTGTGTTGCCATTTTCCGAGACCCGTAGTTTTACTTTTTCGTTCAATAGAGCTATGAGAGGGATTATTTTTTCATAAGGCGAGACGTTATTATGGATATTACTTTGGGATAGATATGACATTTTAGTTGCTTGTTACGTATTTTAAGTGGTATTGCAGCGACCAAAAAATACCGCAATGTTGGCGTTTTTAAATTTTTTGTGTTTACCAATTGGGTTAATTATTTTTATATTTTGATAGCTCGGACTTTGCTGGATGTGGCGATATCACTTGACATTTTTTTTTATGTTCATTTTCAATGGAGGAAAATTGAACTTTTATGAGTTTTTTTTTCATATTTGTTTAAATCTTTTTTTGTTGTTTTACTTTTCTTTTCACTTCATTTATCGCTCCCTAAGGCCCCTTTCACACTTCAGTTTTTTGCAATCAGTCACAATCCGTCAGGTTTTGACAAAAACGGATCCTCAATTTTTTTTTGAGGATCCGTTTTTTCCCCATTGACTTGCATTAATGGCGGATTGTGACGGATGGCTGTCCGTTTCATCCGTTTTTTTTGAGGATCCGCTAAACGTTACTCTCTCTCTCTCTCTCTCTCTCTCCTTCCCGACCAGCGTTTCCTTTAAATTTCCTCATTTTCAGGATCCTGTGCCATCCGTTCACATCAGTTCAGAACGGATCCGCTTGTCTGCCTTTTTGGCGGATTTGAACTGATGCAAAAAACTGAAGTGTGAAAGAGGCCTAAGCTGTACTACATACAGGGGCTAATGGTGCAGCAGAAGTGTGAACTTTTTGATGCTTTTGTTTAATATTTTCCACTATAGTATATGGAGAGCATAAAAAACGCATGCAAAATTCCAATGAAGTCTCCAATTGTGGAACTGAAGCATTCCTCTACTAAAAAAAATGCATTCGAAAAAACTGCCACAAAAAAATACAATAAAAAGTTTTGATTGCTTTAGTGCGAATACCTATGGAAACAATGCAGCACTTCTGCACGTGTGAACATGGCCCAGGAGAGACTCTGGACAATTTGTACGTTCTACACCAGGTTCACACTTGGGATTATTTCTTTTTTTATCACTACTTAGAATTACAGACAAATTAAAAAAAGTGATCTGAGCCAATTATATGGAAAAAATACAATATTATTTAACATTTATTCTGAAGCTATATGAAATAATTCCGACTACAGCAATGGTCTGTGCCCATCACGGGTGATCCGTGTTACCGGGAAGAGAGGAGGAGACATTCCTAGAAGGAGCTGACAATAGATACATCACATTATCTCACGTATGAGGATACAGAATTATACAGGTTTGAAAATATCAAATAGAAAGATTTGCCTGTAAACAGGTAAAAAAGCAAAAACAGTAAATAAAGCAATGACTTGCGCTATTGTACCGGTAAGTTTTTATACATCTCATCCCAATCCAGCTAACCCCTATCCGTACAGTGGCAGCTGGTATTGGATGGTCTGCCATGGGTAACATAACTAGTTCTCCTATATTAGACCCATTGCCATGTTCGTCTTTATGACATCACAGAAGCGTTGTCCACGAGTCATGGAATGTTCCGCAAGAACGGTCAGTGCGAGGCAAGCAGAGATAGAGAGGAGAGCTGAACACTAACCCAGAGCGACTTGTAAATCACTTTTTACTTGTTTTGTTTATTTTTTTTACTTTTATTTCTTTTTTTTGGGAGTGTTTTCTACCATCCGCACACACTTTTGTGTGTGTGGAGGGGAAGGCAGCCTAATGGCTGCACCCGTAGCTGGAGGAAAGTTCCAACCACGGAGACGTCTCCCACATGCCAGGACATCCCTATACAGTCAGAGGCCTGAACACCACCAAAGGCCAACTGGCTTCACGGGGTATGTGATGGCAGTGCTTTATTATATCGTGTCATTTATTAAATGCCTGTTCAAAACACCGGAAAAGGCAAAGGACCGATATTCCAGACTGAAAAGTCCACCACCATATCCTACAATGCCCGAAATAGGCCGATTCGTACAACCTGCAGCAAACATCAGCGCAGAGCCAGAGGGTATGAAGGAACGCCTGATACTCACCAGAACAGTAGATGAGGAAGAGACAACAGCCACATTGCCCAGGAGCCCATCCCCATGCACCTGGATGGAGTTAACTCCCTCTCAAGCACGTATACTCCTCAGTATGCCTTACGACCATCAACCGCGTATTAAGGTGACTGCTAAACAAGGCTACAATCCTACACCACACCTGCCAGTCAGCTATACCACTGGAAAGATCATGCAAGTAATGCTGATGAGCCCACAAGATGTACAACGTGCCTACAAGAGAGATTTGGGTTTCCTTCCAAGTCCTAGGAAGATCATTCTCCCGAGAAGAGAATTCCGCGGCACTTTGATTTAGCCGGTGGAAAATGTAGTGGCGAGCACATACCATCTTCTGCACAGCTGCTTCTCAGACAGATTTTCCGGTTTTGACTATGGCTTGATCAATGGATTATGTTTCTATACTGCCGCCTGCCCTGACCTCTGCTTGTTTAAAGTTATGCATCTACACTGCCGCCTGCCCTGACCTTTGCTTGCTCAATGGATTATGTTTTTGAACTGCCGCCTGCTTGACCTCTGCTTGCTCAATGGATTGTTTCTGCACTGTCGCCTGCCTTGACCTCTGCTTGCTCAATGGATTATGTTTTTGAACTGCCACCTGCCCTGACCTCTGCTTGCTCAATGGATTATGTTTTTGAACTGCCGCCTGCCCTGACCTCTGCTTGCTCAATGGATAATGTTTTTGAACTGCCGCCTGCCCTGACCTCTGCTTGCTCAATGGATAATGTTTTTGAACTGCCGCCTGCCCTGACCTCTGCTTGCTCAATGGATTATGTTTCTGCACTGCCGCCTGACCTCTGCTTGCTCAATGGATTATGATTTTGAACTGCCGCCTGCCCTGACCTCAGCTTGCTCAATGGATTATGTTTCTGCACTGCCGCCTGCCCTGACCTCAGCTTGCTCAATGGATTATGTTTCTGCACTGCCGCCTGCCCTGACTTCTGCTTGTTTCCGGTTATTAATCTGTGATACTAATAAAAATGTATATTATTCTGCACTATATGGACTGTGGGTCGTTTTTTTTCTTTGGTTTTATGGTTGTTTCCGGTTATGTTTTTGCACTGCTGCCTGCCCTGACCTCTGCTTGTTTCCGGTAATGTTTCTGCACTGCTGCCTGCCCTGACCTTTGCTTGTTTCTGACTACTCATTTGCCTGCTGATTTTGTACTTCTTCCTCAATGCCTGCACTGGTAAGACCCCAGTAGAGCTAATTTATATAAATCCTGCATCCTAACAATGAAGCCGGGTTATAGGGCTTCTGATCACAATGGTAGGATGATGCCTCAATGTGAAGAAGGGTAGCACCAGTTCTTCACCTAACAGTATGGAATTCTTATCTAAAAAATTGATAAAGGAACAGTACAGTATAGACAAAGGTCCCATAAACTCAACAAGTACAAACCATAAAGAACTTTAAGCATAAACATATGAGACAACAAACCAAATGGCTCAGAATACCACATCCGACCCAACCAGCAGTTTTGTTGAAGGCATTTTCCTCTGAACTTTCGTTAAGAGGGTACAACATCTCAAATACAATAGACTGGTGTGGGTCTCCAACCATTTAGGAACCCTCAAATCAATAGTACAGGGGTCTTGAATCAGCCAAAAAATTGCTTCAGGAAGAATTGGGTGGAGCACTGGTTTCATATGTACCCTGCCGCTCATGTCAAGGTCTATGAAAATAACCAAACACAAGGCTGAGTACTCAGATCTTATAGGAACCTCCCCAATAGTGAATGGCCATCTCTCCATTCATAGTTCCCCCAGGTCTGTAGACAGATGCGGGTTTCACGTCCGGGACCTCTGCCTATCAGACATTTATAGAATATTTTATGGATAACACATAAATGTTTGGGAAAACTCCTCTTCTAAATAGTGCGCCTCAAGTTTCATCTGCTGTTTGCAGTGGTATGTAGTCATCATAGCTCATATGAGGGAAGGTTTCCTGAGAGGGGAGTATCCATCTACTATATCCATATTCTGCGGATATCTACCCTAATGGACGGTGAGTGCCACTAATCACCGTGCAGTATTGTAAGGGGCCACTAATCAATGTGCAGCATTATAAGGTGCCACTAATCACTGTGCAGCATTATAAGGGGCCACTAATCACTGTGCAGCATTAAAATTGGCCACTCACCATGCAGCATTACAAGGGGCCACTAATCACTGTGCAGCATTATAAGGGGCCACTAATCACTGCGCAGCATTATAAGGGGCCACCAATCACTGTGCAGCATTACAAGGGGCCACCAATCACTGTGCAGCATTATATGGGGCATATGTTATTATGGACCATGTTATAGGGCCACCATTATTCACTGTGCAGCATTATTAGGCATATTTTTGTATGGAGCATCTTATGGAACCCATCATGAACTTTATGGAGCATTATATGGGGCCATCATAAACTTTATGGAGCATCTTATGGGGCCCATTTTTTTTTTAAATTTACCAGTAGCTTCGGCATTTTTCAACCTAGGCTTTTACGTGAGTCAATAAGTTTTCCCAGTTTTTTGTGACAAAATTAGGGGGGTCGGCTTATACATGGGTCGGCTTATACACGAGTATATACAGACTTCTAAAGAAAATTGCCCCCAAGTTATTTTGAGCGACCCCGCTTGCTGTACCATTCTTGTGATTTACGAGAACGTTTCTCACTTCCTGCTAGGACAGCGGATACCCAAGGAGTAAAGAGAGAAGGTCCTAGTCTGCAGGGACAACAGAGACTTTAGAAGAAGGCAAACCAAGGTTTAGCGCTAGCACTAGTGTGAGAGAAGGTTTATACTACAGAACAGAAGTGCTGTAACAGGAAAGAACCTAACAAATAAAAAAGATTGTAGACAAACCTGATTTTGCTATCTATTCATGTCATTGCCTTCCATATTACAGTGAAATTTCCCTAAATTCGGTATCTGATAATCCACAATGACGTATATTCAAGGTCGAACTGGGGTGTCTGGGGCCCACCAGGGGAATGGACTCTAGGGCCCCATGCTACAGCTATATGCTAATATCTGTCAGTCGTTTTCCCCATTATAGTGGAGCCTCGGCTGTAAAACACAGGCGGCTCCTGCACATCTACTGTGCACCCCCATAACTGGAATGTATAATTACGGTAGTTTACATTAATGTGGTTCTTTGGTTAAAACAATTTGTCACCGATCCATGGGCTCTATAGGATAGCTGATCGCATACGTCCGACCATTAGAAACTGCACCGACCGGAAGAATGAGAAAGTTTTATCGTTGATAGGACACTTATCCCCATTTTAAAATGGAGCAGCATGTTAGATATCTGACCGAAGCTGCATTCATTCTCTTTGGGGCTTCTATAAAAATACAAGTGCAGCCACTGAGGGAATGAATGGATCAGTGGTCAAGTCGGACATGCCACTCCAGTCTAATGGGGATAAAAAGTTCCACATTTTGCTGAATGGGTCCAAGTAGTTAGACCCCCCCAATCAATACGTTATCACTTGTCCTGTGAATAGGAGATTACGTTTTTCCACAGGAAACCCCTGTAAGTGCATCTCTGCCGCTGTTTACAAAGTATTTAATCTCTAATGGAAATAAAGAATATTCTCCTAATTAATATCAGAGAGAACTAATGACCGTCATACACAACACAATCCACTGTACCAAGACCAATAATACCACATACAGGGGAGAAATACCACCACACCATGACCAGACCACATAGTACCCGCATCATATCACATAAAAGGCACAAATACAACCACACCATGACCAGACCACATATTACCACCACATAGTGACCAAATAATATGACATATTACCAGCATATAGGGACCAAATAATAACTCATACACGGAGAAATACTTCCACACTGTGAACAGTCCACAAATTACCACCACTTATTGATGGAATACTACAATACTGATTATGAATACAAACCACAATAATAACAACACTGTTATTACCACCAGTGACATTATACACAGGAGCTCTGTATATAGTGTCAGTGTACAGGTAATACAGTGATTACCAGTGACATTATACACTGGAGCTCAGTGATCACTGGCAACATTACTGTCAAGGTTTGCTCAGCTTGTGGGATTAGGTAGTTCAGAGGTTAATGTGGATGGCCTCACTCTGAGATTCTGGGAGGCTTTTTAAAGCCTCATTGTGGGCTCATTCCTCATCGCTTATACTCAGACCCTTGGCCGAGTGTGTGTGACCCTGGTGTGCTTTGTGACTGTGATACTTTATGCTTGTTTGGTTTTGATCTGGTTCTGTCCCTGTTACGAGTTCTGCCTGTCCCTCTTGTACTGCGTTGCTATCTCTGTGTATGACTCATTGCCTATGACCTGACTATTCTGATTTCCCCTCTTGTACTGTGCAGCTATCTCCATGTATGACTCATTGCTTACGTTCTGACTACTCTCTGCTCGCCCCTGTTATCGCGCCGCCCTCTCCAAGTATGACCGCCTGTTTGTCTGACCAGAGTTCCCCTCGCTTCTACTCCAGGATTCCTGTAGTAGAGTCCTACAATCATCTCCAGCAGTGTGACACTAAGCCCCGCCCCCTGTAGTCACATGATCGTAGGTCCTTGTACTTCTTACTACCTTCAGCGTCGCAGGTCCCGTCTGCCTGAACTTTCCCTGCGGTATCGGACCCCGGGCCCTCCCTCTGTATTGGTGAGTCACCCTGCTCAGCCATGGCAGTTCGCCGGGGCTGACAGGATCCTGATATTTAACACAGAAGATCTGTATATAGTGTCAGTGTAATACAGTGACCACCAGTGACATTATACACAGGAGCTTTTGGAAGTGCATTGAGCAGCAGGGTGGTTTGCTGGTGAAGGGAAAAAATCTCTTTAAATCTTCTGCCTTAGCGAGTGTGAACGAGCTGAGTGTGACCTGAGCGTAAGTGCGAATGGTGGTGTGTGACTTGTGATTCAGTGACTTTGGATTCAGGGAGTTTGCAAAGGAGGTATTATTGAATTGCTGTTATATTTTATTAATACTTTTTATTTATTTTTACTTATCTTTCTGTCTGGTTCAATCCCCATTAGGAATGTGCTCCACTATTGCCAATGCCATCCAGTGTACGTCTTGCCGCATGTACGCAATCCTTGACCAGCCAGTCGAGGGTGCATACCGCTGTGCGAGATGTGAGCACATTGTGCATTTGGAAGCCCAGATACTGGATTTAAATATGCAGCTGACAACACTGAGCTCAATAGACAATATGGAAAGGAGACTTCTACTCACTGAGCAGACGCTCAATGAGATAGATGAGGGGGGGATGCTAGGTTGGAGCTGCAGGACAGTGAAGCAGTAAGATGGGTGAGTTAGAAGGTGGGGTAGACGGAAGAGTGCCAGGGAGGCTAGTCCTGATCTGGCACAACCCAATAAGTTTGCCAAGTTGGCAGATGAGGGGAGTGTCAGTGCAGGGGTAGCACTACTGCAGCAAGGCATGCCCTCTGAAAGCTGGAGGAGTGTCTGCTCCAGTAAGGGGAGAAATAGGAAAGCAGGGCAGGCCAGGAAGGTGCTGGTAATGGGGGACTCAATTATTAGGGGAACAGATAGGGATCGTCGAACGGTGTGCTTCCTACCTGGCGCTCGAGTCCGACACATCGCTGATCGGGTTGACAGATTACTGGGAGGGGCTGGTGAGGATCCAGCGGTCATGGTGCACATTGGCACAAATGACAAAGCTAGAGGTAGGTGGAAGGTCCTTAAAGATGATTTCAGGGAATTAGGCTGTAAGCTTAAAGCAAGATCCTCCAAGGTGGTATTTTCGGAAATACTTCCTCTACCACGTGCCACACCAGAGAGGCAACGGGAGATTAGGGAGGTTAATAAGTGGCTCAGGAATTGGTGTAGGAAGGAGGGGTTTGGGTTCCTGCAGAACTGGGCCGACTTCTCAGTTGGCTACAGGTTCTACGCTAGGGACGGGCTGCACCTCAATGGGGAGGGTGCATCTGTGCTGGGGGAAAAAATGGCTAGAAGGGTGGAGGAGTGTTTAAACTAGGAAGTGGGAGGGAAGGGTATTCATTTTATAGGAGGGGAAGACTGTGCAGATAGAGACTTGGGCACAAATAATGAAAGTGGGGGTGGCATGGAGCTGGGGTTAGAACAGTTAATAATGAAATAGAGGTACAGACATACATAAAGTGCATATATACAAATGCCAGAAGCCTCGCCAACAAAATGGAGGAATTAGAATTAATTTTGTTGGAGCATAATTATGACATGGGGATATCTGAGACATGGCTGGATGATTGCCATGACTGGGCGGTTAATTTACAGGGCTATAGTCTGTTCAGAAATGACCGTACAAATAAGCGAGGGGGGATGTCTGTTTATATGTAAAATCATCCTTAAAACACATCCTGCGTGATAATACATGTGAATCTAATGAAAATGTAGAGTCCCTGTGGGTGGATATAAGGGGAGGGGGGAAAAATAATAAATTACTGATAGGGGTTTGTTATAAGTCTCCAAAAATAATGGAAGCAATAGAGAATATCCTCATCAAGCAAATAGATGAAGCAGCGACTCAAGGAGAAGTCATTATTATGGGGGACTTCAACTACCCTGAAATACATTGGGGAACCGAAACCTGCAGTTCCAGCAAAGGTAATGGGGTTTTGAAAACTATGAGAGACAATTACCTTTCACAACTGGTTCAGGACCCAACAAGAGGGGGGGGCACTGCTAGACCTAATATTAACCAACAGGCCAGACCGCATATCAAATGTAAGGGTTGGGGGTCACTTGGGTAATAGTGATCACCAGATAATAAGTTTTCATGTATCCTTTAATAAGATGTGTCGTAGAGGGGTTACAAGGACACTAAACT
Source organism: Dendrobates tinctorius (assembly GCF_039654945.1). Classification (NCBI taxonomy): domain Eukaryota; kingdom Metazoa; phylum Chordata; class Amphibia; order Anura; family Dendrobatidae; genus Dendrobates; species Dendrobates tinctorius. The sequence continues at coordinate 1,475,336 of NW_027361791.1, read as the reverse complement.
TCAGGAAAGGAAATTTCCAATGGATGAGAGATTCTCTTGGTGCAATTAACTGGGAAAATATCCAGAGACATAAAAATACACAAAGAAAATGGGAGACGTTTATTAGCATCCTGAATAGGACCTGTGCACAATATATACCGTATGGGAATAAACATGTGAGAAATAGGAGGAGACCACTATGGTTAAATAGAGCTGTAAGGGGCGCAATAAGTGACAAAAAGAAAGAATTTAGAGAATTAAAGCAAGGAGGTAGTGATGAGGCATTAAATCAATACAGAAGACTAAATAAATTCTGTAAAACGCAAATCAAGGCAGCAAAGATTGAGCCAGGGAGACTCTTTGCCAGAGAAAGTAAAAATAATCCTAAAATATTATTTAACTACATACTGTAAATAGTAAGAAACTAAAAAATGATAGTGTTGGCCCTTTCAAAAATAGTCTGGGTGAAATGGTGGATGAGGAAAAAGCCAATATGCTAAATGACTTTTTTTCAACAGTATTTACACAAGAAAATCCCATGACAGATAACATGATCAGGGATAAAAATTCTCCATTAAATGTCACCTGCTTAACCCAGCAGGAAGTACGGCGGCGTCTAAAAATCACTAAAATTGACAAATCCCCAGGCCCGGATGGGATACACCCCCGAGTACTGCAGGAATTAAGCACAGTCATAGATAGACCATTATTTTTAATCCTTAAGGCTGTGTGCCCACGTTGCGTTTTTTTAAGCGTTTTTGATGCGTTTTTCGGGGTCAAACCGCATAAAAAACGCCTAAAAGAAGCATCCCATTCATTTTAACACATTTTGGCCTTTTCGTGCAAATGGATGCGTTTTTTACCGCTAAGGAAACGCTTAGCGGTAAAAAACGCAGCATGTTCATTAATTTCCGCTTAGGTCCGCGTTTTTGGCTATTTCCTTTAGTCCAAAAGACGCGCGGGAAAAAAACGCATCAAAAATGCGCTGCAAAAACGTGCATTTTCTGGGAAGGAGACCCGTTTCCTGAGCGTTTAAAAACGCTAATGTGGGCACATAGCCTAAAGATTCCATAATAACAGGGTCTGTACCACAGGACTGGCATATAGCAAATGTGGTGCCAATATTCAAAAAGGGGACAAAAACTGAACTTGGAAATTATAGGCCAGTGAGCTTAACCTCAACTGTGGGTAAAATCCTGGAGGGTTTTGTAAGAGATTCTATACTGGAGTATCGGAAGAATAACCTCATGACCCAATATCAACATAGATTTACATGGACCGTTCCAGTCAGACTAATCTGATAAGCTTTTATGAAGAGGTAAGTTCCGGACTGGACCAAGGAAATGCAATGGGCGTGGTGTACATGGATTTTTCAAAAGCTTTTGATAGGGTGCAACACAAAAGGTTGATACATAAAATGAGAACAATAGGGGTAGGGGAAAATATGTGTAAGTGGGTTAAGAGCTGGCTCAGGGATAGGAAACAAAGGGTGGTTATTAATGGAGCACACTCAGACTGGGTCACGGTTAGCAGTGGGGTACCACAGGGGTCGGTATTGGGCCCTCTTCTTTTTAATATATTTATTAATGACCTTGTAGGGGGCATAGAGTAGAATTTCAATATTTGCAGATGACACTAAACTCTGCAGGGTAATCAATACAGAGGAAGACAATTTTATATTACAGGAGGATTTATGTAAACTAGAAGCTTGGGCTGATAAATAGCAAATGAGCTTCAATGGGGATAAATGTAAGGTCATGTGTTGTGAATTCTCTCTCTGGCTTCCCCCTGGTCATTACTGAAGATAGTGGAGCTGGTCAGATTGAGAGTTCTCTTTCTGGGCTCCCTCTGGTGGTTACTGGAGGTAGTGGAGCTGATTTGATTGACAGAAGCTTACCACCTGATATTGAGGTAGACAATTGGAGATCTGGGGTTTCTGATTGGGAGCTGACTCCCTCTATCCCTGCTATTGATTTTTTTCCTGTACCTCCTGAGGTCTGATGTCTCCTGCTCTTTCCCTGCATGTTCAGCTAAAAGGTTAATATGCTATTCTTTTTGTATTTGATCTGGTTTTGTTTATCTCTGCTTTGTGTGGGTCAACTAGCTCCGGCTGGGGCTGTGCTGAATCACCGCCCATATGTTACTGCATGTGCCAGTTTGTTTTGTCCCCTTTTATATTGATCTCTTTTTGCTTTGCTTTCAGAATATACCGGAGTGCTGATATAGTGGGGGGGCGAAGTCATGCGACTTCAGTGTTTTTGTGCATCAGACGTGTTGGACTTTTTGCAGGGTATTTTGAGTGATTGCAGACAAAGTCTTTCCTTTCCTGTCCTGTCTAGTCAGTGTGGGCCCCATCGTTTGCTCAGTCTATTTATCTGCCTGCGTTTGTGTTTTCATCTTGTCTCACCGACAATATATGTTTGGGGGCTATCTAATCCTTTGGGGGTCTGGTCCTGGGCAGTTTAGATTTACCCTTTCTTGCTTTAGGCTTAGTTAGCTCTCCGGCTGTGCCGAGGCGTCTAGGATCATCATAGGTACGCTCCACGGCTACTGCTAGTTGTGTGGACAGGATCAGGGGTCTGCATCCGCTTAGTTACCAACCTCTTTGGTTTTCTGTGGCTTAGCCTGGCCTTCTATCCTCCTCGGTGACCCATTCATAACAGTCATGCACTTGGGTAGAACAAACAAGATGTATAATTCTGCTTAATTGTAAAACACTGGGCAAAACTGTCACTGAAAAAGACCTGGTTGTGTGGTTGAACGACAAACTCACATTTAGTGGCCAGTGTCAGGCAGCTGCTGCAAAGGCAAATAAAATAATGGGATGCATTAAAAGAGGCATAGATGCTCATGAGGAGAACATAATTTTATTTCTACATAAGTCACTAGTGCGACCACACTTAGAATACTGTGTACAGTTCCGGTCTCCGGTGTATAAGAAAGACACAGCTGAACTGGAGCGGGTGCAGAGAAGAGCGACAAAGGTTATTAGGGAACTGGGGGTCTGCAATACCAAGACAGGTTATTACACTTGGGGTTATTTAGTTTGGAAAATCGAAGGCTTAGGGGTGATGCGGGGACAGTACAAAGACATTTCTAGCGATCTTTTTACTCTTAGACCTGTGACAGGGACAAGGGGGTATCCTCTACGTCTGGAGGAAAGAAGGTTTAAGCATAATCACAGATGCGGATTCTTTACTGTAAAGCGAGCAGGCTCGGACTGGCCCACCGGAGAACCGGAGTATTCTCCGGTGGGCCCGGGCACTGACAACTGCTGGCATACTGGCCAGCAAGTGCCTAGGGCCCCCACTGCTCCAAGGGCCCCCAAGTCAGTGGGTATGGGGCCCCTGAGTCAAGGGGGCCTGCCCTGTGCCAGCTAGCAGCAGCAGGAGATAAGTTTCTGTCCCCGCTGCTAAAGCGAAATGAATATTCACGCTTCTCCACGCCTCTATGGGTGTGGAGAGGCGTGAATACCATTCCTCTTTAATAGCGGGCAGCCCATCCCCAGCACCGCACCACACACACAGCACCGCATCACTCACACTCACACACAGCTCCACATACACACGCAGACACACAGTACACCTCACCTCCCCGCAGCCGCAGCACATCCCGGCTTCCTGCTTTCTGGGCGTTTCCTGTCTGACAGCCCAGCTGGATGACGTCATCATCCAGCGTGCTGTCTCAGAGAGAAAGCTGCAGGAGAGAAAGAGGCTTCCGGGATGTGCTGCGGCTGCGGGGAGGAGAGTTGTGCTGTGTGTCTGCGTGTGTATGTGGTGCTGTGTGTGTGAGAGATGTGATGCGGTGCTCTCTTGTGATGAGTTGCTATGTGAGTGAGAGATTATGTGGACCGGTGCTGTGTGTGTGTGTGAGGGGGTGGTGGGGAAGGACAATGATATTGGTGGTGGGAGGCAATGATGGATGTGATGGGCAATTATGGCAGTGGGGGAGGCAATGATGGAGGTGATGGGCAATGATATTGGTGGGGGAAGCAATGATGGCAGTGGGGGAGACAATGATGGAGGTGATGGGCAATGTTATTGGTGGGGAAAGCAATGATGGTGATGGGCAATGATATTGGTGGGGGGAGGCAATGATGGTAGTGGGGAGACAATGATGGAGGTAATGGGCAATGATATTGGAGGGAGGAGGCAATAATGGAGGTGATGGGCAATGATGGTGGTGGGAGGCAATAATGGAGGTGATGGGCAATGATTGCAGTGGGAAGGCGATGGAGGTGATGGGCAACGATGGAGGTGATGGGTAATGATGGAGGTGATGGACAATGATGGAGGTAATGGGCAATGATGGAGGTGATGGACAATGATATTGGTGGTGATGCAATAATGGAGGTGATGGGCAATGATGGTGGTGGGCAATGATGGAGGTGATGGGTAATGATGGAGGTAACGGGCAATGATGGCAGTGGAGGAGACAATGATGGAGGTGGTGGGCAATATTGGTGGGGGAAGCAATGATGGAGGTAATGGGCAATATTGGTGGGGGGAGGCAATGATGGCAGTGGGGGAGACAATGATGGAGGTGATGGGCAATGATGGTGGTGGGCGGAGGCAATGATGGAGGTGATGAAATGGACAATGATGGTGGGGAGGAGGCAATGATTGAGGTGATGGAATTGGGAGTGATGGGGTGGTGGGGGAGAATGATAGGGGTGGTTGGGGAGAAGGCATCGATGGAGGTGGTGAGGGGCTGCATTATACTTTATGAGGGGGCTACATTATATTCTGATGGGGACTGCATTATTAGGGGACTACATTATATTCTGGGGGGCTACATCATACTATATGAGGGGGCTACAGTATACTCTATGGGGGGCTGCATTATAGTCTTTGGTGGGGCAGCATTATTCTCTCAGGGGACAACATTATATTCTGGGGGGCTACATCATACTATATGAGGGGGCTACAGTATACTCTATGGGGGGCTGCATTACATTCTGTGGTGGGGCTGCATTATTCTCTCAGGGGACTACATTATATTCTGGGGGGGCTACATCATACTATATGAGGAGGCAGCATTATGCCCTATTAGGGGGCTACAGTATACTCTATGGGGAGGCTGCATTATATTCTGTGTTGGTGCTGTATTATACTATATGAGGGGGGCTGCATTATGCCCTATGAGGGTGCTACATTATATTCTATGGTGGGGACTGTGATATACCTTATGAGGGGGTTGCATTATATTTTGTGGGGTGCTGCATTATACCCTATGATGGAGGCTACATTATAATCTATGAGAGCGGCTACATTATATTCTATGAGGGGGCTACCCCTCTATGATTCTACCCCAACCCCTGCTACATAATTAAGACGTGTACTACCTTATATTATACCCTGATATTAGTGTGTTTTACCACACAATTGGTTGTCTTGTATTTATTTCTATGTAGCTACATAGTGGGCCCCAAGAATGATTTTCTCTGGTGGGCCCAAGGTGCTCCAGTCAGACGCTGGCAGTGAGACTATGGAACTCTCTGCTATATGATGTTGTAATGAGTGATTCCCTACTAAAATTTAAGAAAGGCCTGGATGCCTTTCTTGAAAAGTATAATATTACAGGTTATGTACACTAGTTTCCTTGATATTGTGTTGATCAGGGAGCTAGTCTGATTGCCCTATGTGTAGCCGGGAAGAATTTTTTTCCCCACTGTGAAGCTTACTGTTTGCCATATGGGTTTTTTTTGCCTTCCTCTGGATCAACATGTTAGGGCAGGTTAGGATAGGATATGGGTTGAACTAGATGGACCTAAAGTGACACTATGACACTTTTCATTCTCTACTCAACCCAAGAGTACAGGCCCCAACCACGGAGCTCTGAGCTGACGATCTGGCCAATTACTTCAAAGAAAAAATTGACCAGATCCGACAGGAAATTATCTCCCAATCACCTCATACCATGCACTGTCCTCCCTCCCCCACTGCATCTAGCTCACTCTCTGATTTTGAACCAGTCACAGAAGTAAACAGGCTCCTTGCATCTTCTCGCCCAACCACTTGCACCAGTGACCCATTTCCGTCACATCTCCTCCAGTCCCTTTCCCCTGCTGTCACCCCTCACCTAACTAAAATATTTAACCTCTCTCTCTCTCTCTTCTGGTATCTTTCCCTCCTCATTTAAGCATGCCATCATACATCCACTACTTAAAAAACCATCCCTCGACTAAAACTGTGCCGCTAACTATAGACCTGTCTCTAATCTTCCCTTCATCTCTAAACTCCTGGAACGCCTGGTCCACTCCCGTGTTATCCGCTATCTCTTTTATAACTCTCTTCTCGACCCTTTCCAATCCGGTATCCGCTCTTTACACTCTACTGAAATTGCCCTCACTAAAGTCTCTAATGATCTACTAACAGCTAAATCAAATGGTCATTACTCCATGCTAATTCTCTTGGATCTCTCTGCAGCATTCGACATTGTGGATCATCAGCTCCTCCTCACTATGCTCCGTTCCATTGGCCTCAAGGACACGATTCTCTCCTGGTTCTCCTATCTCTCTGACCGCTCCTTTACTGTATCTTTTGCCGGTTCCTCCTCCTCTCACCTTCCCCTTACTCTTGGGGTTCCTCAAGGATCAGTCTTAGGCCCCTCCTCTTCTCTTTGTACACTGCTCCTATTGGTCAATCAGTAGATTTGGTTTCCAGTACCATCTCTATGCTGATGACACCCAATTATACGCTTCTTCTCCTGACATCACACCAGCCTTTCTAGAAAACACCGGCGATTGTCTAAACGCTGTGTCTAACATCATGTCCTCACTATATCTGAAACTGAACCTGTCAAAGACTGAACTCCTTGTGTTTCCTCCCGCTACTAATGTACCTATACCCGACATTGCCATTTCCGTGTGTGGTTCCACTATTGCTCCCCAGCAACATGGACGCTGTCTTGGGGTCATACTTGACTCCGAGCTTTCCTTTGCCCCCCCACATTCGATCACTGGCTCGCTCTTGTCATCTGCACCTCAAAAACGTTTCTAGAATTCGACCTTTTCTTACTTTTGACTCTGCAAAAACTCTTACTGTTTCTCCTATTCATTCTCATCTCGACTATTGTAACTCTCTTCTAATCAGTCTCCCTCTTACCAAACTCTCCCCTCTCCAATCTGTCTTGAATGCTGCAGCCAGGATCATATTCCTCACCAATCGTTACACCGATGCCTCTACCTTGTGCCAGTCATTACACTGGCTACCCATCCACTCCAGAATTCAGTATAAACTTATTACCCTTATCCACAAAGCCCTCCATGGCTCAGCACCACCCTACATCTCCTCCCTTGTTTCAGTATACTACCCTACCCGCGCCCTCCGTTCTGCTGATGACCTGAGGTTAGCATCCTCAATAATCAGAACCTCCCACTCCCGTCTCCAAGACTTTACACGTGCTGCGCCAATTCTTTGGAATGCACTTCCCAGGTCAATACGATTAGTCCCCAATCCCCACAATTTTAAGCGTGCCCTGAACACGCATTTATTCAGACTGGCCTACCGCCTCAACACATTAACCTAATCTATCCCTGGGTGGCACAGTCAAAAGTTTTACCGTAACCAGGTTCCCCGCATCATGTTCCCACATGCTTTATGCATCCATTAGCCCTCTGTGTCTGTACTCTACACACTTTACATTATGGCTGGTCCAAACAATCAGGGCAATTGTTACCACCCACCTTTCGTGTCTACCTCTTTCCTCATAGACTGTAAGCTTGCGAGCAGGGCCCTCATTCCTCTTGGTATTTGTTATAATCTATGTGACTATTGTTATGCTGTAATGTCTATTGTCTGTACAAGTCCCCTCTGAAATGTAAAGTGCTGCGGAATATGTCAGCGCTATAGAAATAAAGCTTATTATAATTAAGTCTTCCTTCAACCATAAAAACTATGTTACTATATAGTGTCAGTGTACAGATAATAAACTGATCACTATAGTTTCATTATATAATAATAATAAAAATAATACATTTTATTTCTATAGCGCCGACATATTCCGCAGCACTTTACATTTCAGAGTGGATTTGTACAGACAATAGACATTACAGCATAACAATAATCACATAGATAATAACAAATACCAAGAGGAATGAGGGCCCTGCTCGCAAGCTTACAGTCTATGCGGAAAGAGGTAGACACGAAAGGTGGGTGGTAACAGTTGCCCTGATTGTTTAGACCAGCCATAATGTTAATTGTGTAACAGTACAGACACAGAGGGCTAATGGATGCATAAAGCATGTGGGAACATGATGCGGGGAACCTGGTTATGGTAAAACTTTTGGCTGTGCCACCCAGGGATAGATTAGGTTAATGTGTTGAGGCGGTAGGCCATTCTGAACAAATGCGTTTTCAGGGCACGCTTAAAATTGTGGGGATTGGGGACTAATCGTATTGACCTGGGAAATCTTTCCAAAGAATTGGCACAGCACATGTAAAATCATGGAGACGGGAGTGGGAGGTTCTGATTATTGAGGATGCTAACCTCAGGTCATCAGCAGAACGGAGGGCGCGGGTAGGGTAGTATACTGAAACAAGGGAGATGTAGGGTGGTGCTGAGCCATGGAGGGCTTTGTGGGTGAGGGTAATAAGTTTATACTGAATTCTGGAGTGGATGGGTAGCCAGTGTAATGACTGGCACAAGGTAGAGGCATCGGTGTAACGATTGGTGAGGAATATGATCCTGGCTGCAGCATTCAAGACAGATTGGAGAGGGGAGAGTTTGGTAAGAGGGAGACCGATTAGAAGAGAGTTACAATAGTCGAGACGAGAATGAATAAGAGAAACAGTAAGAGTTTTTGCAGAGTCAAAAGTAAGAAAAGGTCGAATTCTATAAATGTTTTTGAGGTGCAGATGACAAGAGCGAGCCAGTGATCGAATGTGGGGGCAAAGGAAAGCTCAGGGTCAAGTATGACCCCAAGACAGCGGGCATGTTGCTGGGGAGTAATGGTGGAACCACACACAGAAATGGCAATGTCGGGTATAGGTACATTTGTAGAGGGAGGAAACACAAGGAGTTCAGTCTTTGACAGGTTCAGTTTCAGATATAGTGAGGACATGATGTTAGACACAGCATTTAGACAATCGCTGGTGTTTTCTAGAAAGGCTGGCGTGATGTCAGGAGAAGAAGCATATAATTGGGTGTCATCAGCATAGAGATGGTACTGGAAACCAAATCTGATTCTTTGACCAATAGGTGTAGTGTACAAGGAGAAGAGGAGGGAGCCTAGAACCGATCCTTGAGGAACCCCAAGAGTAAGGGGAAGGTGAGAGGAGGAGGAACCGGCAAAAGATACAGTAAAGGAGCGGTCAGAGAGATAGGAGGAAAACCAGGAGAGAACGGTGTCCTTGAGGCCAATGGAACGGAGCATAGTGAGGAGCTGATGATCCACAGTGTAGAATGCTGCAGAGAGATCCAAGAGAATTAGCATGTAGTAATCACCATTTGATTTAGCTGTTAGTAGATCATTAGAGGCTTTAGTGAGGGCAGTTTCAGTAGAGTGTAAAGAGCGGAAACCGGATTGGAGAGGGTCGAGAAGAGAGTTATCAAAGATAGCGGATAAGGCGGGAGTGGACCAGGCGTTCCAGGAGTTTAGAGATGAAGGGAAGATTAGAGACAGGTCTATAGTTAGCGACACAGTTTTGGTCGAGAGATGGTTTTTTAAGTAGTGGATGTATGATGGCATGCTTAAATGAGGAGGGAAAGATACCAGAAGAGAGAGAGAGGTTAAATATTTTAGTTAGGTGAGGGGTGACAGCAGGGCAAAGGGACTGGAGGAGATGTGAGGGAAATGGGTCACTGGTGCAAGCTGTTGGGCGAGAAGATGCCAGGAGCCTGCTTATTATAAACAGGATCTCGGTATTTAGTATCAGTGTACAGGAAATACAGGGATCACCGGTGACATTACACACAGGAGATCTGTATATAGTGTCAGTGTACAGGTAATACAGGGATCACTAGTGATATTATACACAGAAGCTCTGTATATAGTGTCAGTGTATAGGTATCTTGGTATATAGTGTCAGTGTATAGGTAATACAGGGATCACCAGTGATATTATACACAGGAAACATGTATATAGTGTCAGGATATAGGTAATACAGTGATCACTAGTTTCATTATAAACAGGATCTCTGTATTTAGTGTCAGTGTACAGGTAATACAGTGTTCACTGGTGACATTATACACAGGAGCTCTGTATATGGTGTCAGTGTACAGGTAATACAGGGATCACCGGTGACATTATACACAGACGCTCTGAATATAGTGTCAGTGTACAGGTAATACAGGGATTACCAGTGACATTATACACAGGAGCTCTGTATATACTGTCAGTGTATAGGTAATACAGGGATCACCAGTGACATGCTCAGGAGATCTGCATGTAGTGTCAGTGTACAGGTAATACAGGGATCACCAGTGATATTATACACAGGAGCTCTGTATATAGTGTCAGTGTACAGGTAAAACAGGGATCACCAGTGATATTATACAAAGGAACCCTGTATATAGTGTCAGTATATGCAGTATGTAATAGAGGGATCACCAATTACATTATACACAGACGCTCCATGTATAGTGTCAGTGTACAGATAATGCAGTGATCACCGGTGACATTATACACAGAAGCTCTGGATACAGTTTCAGTGCACAGGTAATAGAGATCACCAGTGACATTATACACAGGAGATCTGTATATAGTGTCAGTGTACAGTTAATTCTGTGATCACTGGTGACATTATACACAGGAGCTCTGTACACAGTATATAGTGTATAGCGTGCGTGTACATGTAATACAGTGACTCACCAGTGACGTCTGTAGTTGAAGTCCTTCATCTTTGTTTTCCTTCAACCAGCACAGACCGCCGTCACTTCTTCCAGCCAGGACTCGTCCCTGCAAAAAATAACACAAAATCATCAACATCAATAGCTGATTGCTTCCAGAGGACTTTCCCCACTCTTTCCCTGACTTCTACACTACGTCAGATGAAGAAAAGCGACTTAGTGCCGCCCTGCACAGTCACAGGACCTACCTTTGGTTCCTTCCGTGGAAAACTGTTTCCTAAAAAGTAAATTATATTACAGTAATAATAATGTCCCTAATTGGACCCTAAAGAAATTATGTTCCCCACTTGTCATCATAAACTAATCTAGCATGTTCCTTATTCTGGCCCTCGAACAGAAATTAAGTCCCTCATCCTGGCCTCCTTTATTCAATAATTTCACCCAGCCTGACCCCCTATATTTTATCTTATGCCTCAGCCTGGCCCCCTGATATCCATCCCGCTTCCCCAGCTATACATACTGGCCCTCATATGTCCCTTGTCCTGCCCCATCATTTATCTCTCCTGGACGCCCATATATCCTTCCCGGTCCCTTGTCCTGGCTCCCCATATATCCATCTTGGCCCCCCATTTACAGTGGGGCAAAAAAGTATTTAGTCAGTCAGCAATAGTGCAAGTTCCACCACTTAAAAAGATGAGAGGCGTCTGTAATTTACATCATAGGTAGACCTCAACTATGGGAGACAAACTGAGAAAAAAAAATCCAGAAAATCACATTGTCTGTTTTTGTTTCATTTTATTTGCATATTATGGTGGAAAATAAGTATTTGGTCAGAAACAAGCAATCAAGATTTCTGGCTCTCACAGACCTGTAACTTCTTCTTTAAGAGTCTCCTCTTTCCTCCACTCATTACCTGTAGTAATGGCATCTGTTTAAACTTGTTATCAGTATAAAAAGACACCTGTGCACACCCTCAAACAGTCTGACTCCAAACTCCACTATGGTGAAGACCAAAGAGCTGTCAAAGGACACCAGAAACAAAATTGTAGCCCTGCACCAGGCTGGGAAGACTGAATCTGCAATAGCCAACCAGCTTGGAGTGAAGAAATCAACGGTGGGAGCAATAATTAGAAAATGGAAGACATACAAGACCACTGATAATCTCCCTCGATCTGGTGCTCCACGCAAAATCCCACCCCGTGGGGTCAGAATGATCACAAGAACGGTGAGCAAAAATCCCAGAACCACGCGGGGGGACCTAGTGAATGAACTGCAGAGAGCTGGGACCAATGTAACAAGGCCTACCATAAGTAACACACTACGCCACCATGGACTCAGATCCTGCAGTGCCAGACGTGTCCCACTGCTTAAGCCTGTACATGTCCGGGCTGTCTGAAGTTTGCTAGAGAGCATTTGGATGATCCAGAGGAGTTTTGGGAGAATGTCCTATGGTCTGATGAAACCAAACTGGAACTGTTTGGTAGAAACACAACTTGTCGTGTTTGGAGGAAAAAGAATACTGAGTTGCATCCATCAAACACCATACCTACTGTAAAGCATGGTGGTGGAAACATCATGCTTTGGGGCTGTTTCTCTGCAAAGGGGCCAGGACGACTGATCCGGGTACATGAAAGAATGAATGGGGCCATGTATCGTGAGATTTTGAGTGCAAACCTCCTTCCATCAGCAAGGGCACTGAAGATGAAACGTGGCTGGGTCTTTCAACATGACAATGATCCAAAGCACACCACCAGGGCAACGAAGGAGTGGCTTCGTAAGAAGCATTTCAAGGTCCTGGAGTGGCCTAGCCAGTCTCCAGATCTCAACCCTATAGAAAACCTTTGGAGGGAGTTGAAAGTCCGTGTTGCCAAGCGAAAAGCCAAAAACATCACTGCTCTAGAGGAGATCTGCATGGAGGAATGGGCCAACATACCAACAACAGTGTGTGGCAACCTTGTGAAGACTTACAGAAAACGTTTGACCTCTGTCATTGCCAACAAAGGATATATCACAAAGTATTGAGATGAAATTTTGTTTCTGACCAAATACTTATTTTCCACCATAATATGCAAATAAAATGAAACAAAAACAGACAATGTGATTTTCTGGATTTTTTTTTCTCAGTTTGTCTCCCATAGTTGAGGTCTACCTATGATGTAAATTACAGACGCTTCTCATCTTTTTAAGTGGTGGAACTTGCACTATTGCTGACTGATTAAATACTTTTTTGCCCCACTGTATATGCATCCTGCCCCCCCCATATAGCCATACTGGCCTCACATATATGTAACCTGGCCCCCCATATATATCCATCCTGCCCCCCCCCCCATATATATGCATCCAGGTCCCTTGTCCTGCCCCCCCTCCCTCATAAATCCATCTAGACCCTCCATATATATGCATCCTGGCTGTACCATATGTATGCATACTGCCCATATATCCATCCTGGTCCCTCCTCCTGCCCCTCCCCCATATATCCATCCTGGTCCCCCATACATACATTCTGGCCCCCTCATATATATCTATCCTGGCCACCCCCCATATATCCATCCTAGCCATCCCATATATGCACCCTGGCCTGCCATGTATATGCATCTTGGCCTCTCCATATACAGTATATGCATCCTGGTCCCTTGTCCTGCCCCCATCCCCCATAAATCCATCTTGGTCCCCCATATATATGCATCCTAGCTGTATAATGTATATGCATCCTAGCTCCCCATGTATCCATCCTGGTCCCATGTCCTACCCCTCCCGCATATATCCATGCTGGCCCCCGTATATGCATTCTGGCCCCCTCATATAAATCCATCCTGGCCCCATTCCCCATATATCCATCCAAGCCGCCCCATATCTGCATTCTGGCCCCCTAATATATATCCATCCTCCCCCCCATAAATGCATCCTGGCCCCACATATATATATATGCATCTTGGTCCCTTGTCCTGCACCCCAATAAATCCATCCTGGCCCCGATATATATGCATACTGGTTCCCCCATATATCCATCCTGGTCCCTTGGCCTGCCCACCCCATATATCCATCCTGGCCCCCCATATGTATCCATCCAACCCCTTGTCCTTCCCCATATCTCCATCCGGGCCCCCCACATGTATCCATCCGGGCCCCTCACGTATGTGCATTCATCCTGGCCCCCCCCATTATGTGCATCCATCCTGGCCCCCCTTCTGTGCATCCATCATGGACCCCCGTATGTGTATCCATCCTGCCCCCCCCCCATTATGTGCATCCATCCTGGCCCCCCTTCTGTGCATCCATCATGGACCCCCGTATGTGTATCCATCCTGGACCCCCGTGTATATGCATCTATCCTTCCCCCCCCCGTATGTAGATCCATCCTGGCTCCCCCATATGTGCATCCATCCTGGCCCCCCGTATGTGCATCCATCCTGGCCCCCCCCGTATGTGCATCCATCCTGGCCCCCCTCCATATTTGCATCCATCTTGGCTTCCCCGTATGTGCATCCATCCTGGCCCCCCTCTTATTTGCATCCATCCTAGCTCCCCTTCTGTGCATCCATCATGGCCCCCCCGTATGTGTATCCATCCTGGCCCCCCATATATACATCTATCCTGTCCCTCCCGTATGTAGATCCATCCTGGCTCCCCCATATGTGCATCCATCCTGGCCCCACCGTATGTGCATCCATCCTGGCCCCCCCCCTCCATATTTGCATCCATCCTGACCCCCCCTCTCATTTGCATCCATCTTGGCTTCCCCGTATTTGTATCCATCCTGGTCCCACCGTATGTGCATCCATCCTGGCCCCCCTTTATGTGCATCTATCCTGGCCCCCCTCTTATTTGCATCCATCCTAGCCCCCCTTCTGTGCATCCATCATTCCCCCCCCCCCATATGTGTATCCATCCTGGCCCCCCCATATATGCATCTATCCTGGCCCTCCTCCATATTTGCATCTATCCTGACCCCCTCTCTCATTTGTATCCATCTTGGCTTCCCCGTATTTGTATGCATCCTGGCACCCCCTCTTATTTGCATCCATCCAGCCCCCCCCCCTTATTTGCATCCATCCTGGCCCCCCCCCTTATTTGCATCCATCCTGTCCTCCCGTATTTGCATCCATCCTGGCTCCTCCATATGTGCATCCATACTGCCCCCCCCCCGTACGTGCATCCATCATGGCCCCCTGTATGTGCATCCATCATGGCCCCTCCCATATGAGAAGAAAAAAATACTGCTCTTACCTACCTGAGCTCCCGGTGCGTCCTCCTCCTCCTCCTCTGCAAGTACGGCGCGCTCATAGTAACATGACCGCCGACATAGCAGAGGCCGGCGGTGAATGTGTGAGCACGCATGACACTGACGTCATACGCCGGAGACGACAGGCACATACTTGCCAGTATCTATTGGGACATGCGACGCAGTGGTTCAGGTAATGAACGCTGCGTGAGAGCGCCACTGCACATACGCGGCCTGCACTTTTAAAGGGCCGAGCCCCTAAAAAGCGCAGACTTTTTTTTCTTCTTTTCCCCCTCTCCTTCCCACTACCACAATCCCCGGTACCCCACCAGGCCAGACCGACCCTGCATATACTGAATGTTTACGACCCTTTAATTAAGCATCATTCAGACATCTGCTTGCTGTTATTTTCACGGATAGAACATAAACGCATTATAGTCTATGGGGCTGTTCACATGTTCATGTTTTTTTGTGTCCAAGCAAAAATTATAGAGACGTGCGTTTCTTTATAAGCATCACAGATAGGAAAGTTGCAATATAAGTCTATGGCTCTGAAAAAAAAAAAAAATCACAGAATCCCACTGTTTATTGTACAATACCACAACACTCAAAAAGTCCAATTGATTTATATTTATTTGAAGTAAATGCAGCAGTACGTCTGTATAACAGAAAAAGGGCCAACGTTTCGTCCACAGACCTTGGTCACAGCCTATAAAATATATACAATAAGGCCGCGTTCACATGATCAGTATTTGGTCAGTATTTTACATCAGTATTTGTAAGAAAAAAAACAGGAGAGGAACTATCAGGCTGTGTGCACACGCTGCGGATTTTGCTGCGGTTCCGCAGCGGTTTTGGCCGCTGCGGTGTACAGTACAATGATTCCCTATGGGAATCAAAAACCGCAATGCAGATGGTGCGGAATTTTCCGCGCGGATTATCTGCGGTTTTCAATCCGCAGAAAGAATTGACATGTCAATTCTTTCTGCGGATTCCCCTGCGGTTTGCCATCTCCTCCATTGAGAAGATGAAAAACCGCAGGGCAAAACCGCAGAGCAATCCGCAGGTAAAACCGCAGGTCTTTTAACCTGCAGTTTCACCTGCGGATTTTACAAAATCCGCGCGGATGAATCCGCACCTAATCCGCAGCGTGTTCACACAGCCTCAGAGGAAAAGTCTAAAACAAACACGTCACCACTTCAGTATTTATCACCCACTTCTGGTTTTAGCTTAAAAACACTGAGCTAAAATACTGACCAAATACTGAACGTGTGAACGTGGCCTAACAGAGACTAAACAACATGATGATAAATTGCATAAAGATCAAAGTAAATAAAATAAATATGCACAAAAGTAGGAATTAGTCCTACCGGTAATGGTATTTCCAGGAGTCCATCATGACAGCACCACCAGGAGGTTGTCCTTATCCTTGGTAGGGACAGGAACACAGAAGAGGTTAAATAGCCCCTCCCCGCTAACACCCTTCAGTGATTTTCCAAGTACCACACCAGGATGGATGCAACGCGATTTTATTGAACTTCCTTCTACACATGTTACATCACATATCAGACTGGAAATTCAAGGGAGGGTATATAAGGGGTGCTGTCATGATGGACTCTTGTAAATACCATTACCGGTAGGACTAATTCCCTCCTGATAGCATCACCAGGAGAATCACCAAATTACTCCAACTAGGGCAGGATTACAGCCTGAAGGACTTTCCTCCCAAAGGCCGTTTGATGATTTGTCATAACATCTAATTTGTAATGTTTACAAAAGGTATTAAATTTAGACCAGGTTGCGGCCCTGCAGATTTGGACGCTCCTGCGCTCTCTGCCCATGAGGCAGAAACGGCTCTCAGTAAATGGGCCATGAGGTTTTCTGGCGGAGGATTCCTTGCCGACACATATGCTGCGCCAATAGTTGACTTCAAACATCTGGCCAGGGCAGCTTTCGATGCCTTCTTCCCTTTGTTTTTGCCTGCCATTTGGATAAAAAGGTTAGAGTCCACTCTCCAGTGTTCTGTGAGTTTTAACCCCTCAATGACCGCCAATACGTCTTTTAACTGACGTGAGATATAAGAGAATAGCATCCCCATACAGGTGACAATCCAGCAGCTGTCGGCTGCACACTATAGCTGACCACTTGCTGCAACAGCCACGATCAGTGTTTGCACCCTCCAAATCTTTTTAACCCCTTAGATGCTGCTGTCAATAGTGACAACATCATATAAATGGTTAACAGAGAGTGTGGGGGCTTCCTCTTTATCCCCATCCGCACCCTAAGATCATGATTGTGTGGTCCTGATGTTTGCCATGGCAATTCAGGACCAAATAGCGGCCTCAGAGTCTGACGGCTGTTGTAACCTGTTCAGAAGTCAGCGACATTTAGATGGTAATAATACACTTTTTCATTTCTGTCATGCCACTTTGCATTAATTTCTGAAAATCACCTGAAGGGTTAATAAACTACCTGACTGCAGTTTTCAATATGTCAGGGGGTGCTGTTTTTAAAATGGTTTTACTTTTGGGGGTTTTCCAATATATAGGACCCCCAGAGTCACTTCAAACCTGGATAGGTCCCGAAAAAATTAATTTGATAAATTTCCTTGATAAAAAGAAAAATTACTGCTGCATTTTTAAACCTCCTGAAATGCTAGCAAAATAAAAGAACATTTTACAAATGGTGCTCATGTAAAGCAGACATGCGGAAAATGTTATTTATGAATGTTTTTGTGTGGTATGACTATCTGGATTAAAAGGGAAAAAACGTATTGACCTAAATTTACCATTATCATAAAGTACAATGTGTCACGAAAAAACAGTGACAGATTTGTTGAAGCGTTCCAGAGTTATTACCACATAAAGTGACACTGGTCAGATTTAAAAAATTTAGCTCCGTCACTAAGGGGTTAAGCATTGAAGAACGGTTCTTTTAACCTCCAAGAGGTGGAGAGAGTGTTCTTTCTCGTTGCTGTAATTCTGGCAGAAAGTAGGTAATACTATTTCCTGATTCCTGTCTAAACCGGAAATCACTTTGGGAAGAAAGGCCGGATTTAATTTTAAGACAATGCAGTCCTCCTGTATTTTTAAATATAGGTGTTCTATGGATAGGGCCAGGATCTCCCCTATGTGTCTCGCAGTAGCTATTGCTATGAGAAAAAGAGCCTTGAACGTTACTGACCTTAGGAAGGCCGGCTCTAGTGATTCATATGGATCCTTGCGTAGTTCATTTAGGAGTAGGCTGAGATCCCAGGGTGGTATTGAGCTACGGCTTGTGGGTCTCATACGCTGTGTGGCTTTTTTGAACCTCACCACCCAGGGATGATTTGCTAGAAGATAATTGAAATATAAACCTAGCGTACTAGGTCTCAGGCCCTTGTCAAAGCCTGCTTGGAGCAAGCCGAGAATGTGGGGGATATTTGGACATTAGATACTGGTACTGTACATTGAGAACAGAACTTCTTCCAGATTTTCCAATATATTGCTGAGGTGACTGGTTTCCTACTTTGCATAGTAGATATCATTAGTTCGGAGAGCCCCTTTGATTTTAGGATCTCCGCCTCTGGATCCAGGCTGATAGCTGTAGCATTTCTGATACCCTTCAGTCAGCAGCCTCCAAACTCCTGTCCCTTACTTCATCCTTTGGACTTACACAGTGGTTCTCCTCAGCCACCCACACAGACGGACACACATTAGACCTGGTCTTCACCCACCTCTGCTCTCTTTCTAACTTCACCACCTCCCCTCTCCCTCTCTCTGACCACCATCTACTCACTTTCTCATCCCCATCCTCCTCTCCTGGCACCCATGTCCAGCAACATGCGCACCCCTGCAGAAACCTTGCACACCTAGACACCCACGCGCTCTCTGACTCTATTCTACCACTGACATCCATATCCTCACTCCAAGACACAGACGGTGCCACTGCTTTCTACAATGCCACTCTCACATCAGCTATTGACACGGTCACCCCTCTCGTTCATGGCAGAATGCGATGTACCAACAGACAACTCTGGCACAATAACACCACTAAAAAGCTCCGGCAAGCGTCCAGGGCTGCAGAGCGGCATTGGAAGAAAACAAATTCGCAAGATGACTTCACTGCATTCAAACAGAGAAGACTCGCTTTCAAATCTGCCCTCACCTCTGCTAAACAGGCCTACTTCATAACCCTTGTATCTTCCCTATCCTACAATCCCAAACAGTTATTCAAAACTTTCAACTCCCTCCTCCGCCCACCACTGCCCCCTCCACCCTCCCTCATCTCTGCTGAGGACTTTCCCACACACTTCAAAAATAAGATCGACCAAACAAGGCAAGTCTTCATTGTTCAACCACCACAACCCCTTTGTATACCAGGCCAATGCCCAAACCCCATAACCTCCCTCTCCAACATCACTGAAGAGGAGCTTAATCGCCTCTTCTCCAAATCGCACCTCACAACCTGTGCATTTGACCATCCCACCTCCTCCCCAACCTCACCACCACACTTATCCCATCCCTAACCCACCTCTTCAACCTATCGCTACCGTCCGGTACCTTCCCTTCTGCATTTAAACATGCCACAATCACGCCTATCCTTAAAAAGCCAACCCCAACCCAACGGCTATATCCAGCTATCGCCCAATATCGCCCAATATCACTGCTCCCATTCGCTTCCAAACTCCTGGAGCTGCACGTCCATGCTGAACTTTCCTCCCACTTCTCATCTAACTTGCTCTTTGACAATCTACAATCTGGTTTCCGCCCCGATCACTCCACTGAGACAGCCCTGACTAAAATTACTACTGACTTACTTACAGCCAAAGCAAACAGACAATATTCTATACTCTTCCTTCTAGACCTGTCCTCTGCATTCAACACAGTTGACCACTGCCTCCTACTACAGATCCTCTCCTCCTTTGGCATCAAAGACCTCACCCTATCCTGGATCTTCTCATACCTTTTAAACTGCACATTCAGCGTCTCCCACTCACACACTACCTCCTCATCCCACCCTCTCTCTGTTGGAGTCCCCCAAGGCTCTGTTCTAGGACCCCTACTCTTCTCAATTTATACCCTTGGCCTGGGTCAACTCAAAGTCCCATGGATTCCAGTATCACCTTTATGCTGATGACACTCAGATCTACCTCTCTGGCCCAGACATCACCTCTTTGCTGTCCAGAATCCCGGAGTGTCTATCAGCCATATCCTCCTTCTCCTCTCGCTTCCTCAAGCTCACTGTGGACAAATCTGAACTCATCATCTTTCCTCCATCTCACAGATCTTCCTTACCTGACCTATCTAGCACAATTAATGACATCATGCTTTCCCCAGTACCGGAAGTCCGCTGCCTCGGAGTAACCCTTGATTCTGCCCTGTCCTTCAAACCACACATCCAAGCTCTTTCTACCTCCTGTCGCCTCCAGCTCAAAAATATTTCCAGAATCCGTCCTTTGCTCAACCTTCAATCTACTAAAATGCTTGTGCCTGCCCTCATCATCTCCCACCTTGACTACTGCAACATCCTTTTCTGTGGTCTCCCTGCTAACACCCTCGCCCCTCTCCAGTCCATCCTTAACTCTGCTGCCCGACTAATTCATCTCTCTCCTCGCTACTCCTCCGCTTCTCCCCTCTGCAAATCTCTTCACTGGCTTCCATTCCCTCAGCGTATCCAGTTCAAATTACTAATACTGACCTACAAGGCCATCTATAACCTGTCTCCTCCATATGTCTCTGAACTAATCTCCTGATACCTTCCCTCACGTAGTCTACAGTCATCCCAAGACCTCCTTCTCTCCTACACACTTATTCGCTCCTCACCCAACCGCCTCCAAGACTTCTCCCGAATACCCCCCATACTCTGGAATTCTTTGCCCCAACATGTCCGACTATCAACCACATTCGGATCCTTCAGACGGAACCTGAAAACCCACCTCTTCAAGAAAGCCTACAGCCTGCAATGACTCCGCTACCTCCTCACCACTACTGGAAATATAACCTCAATCAACACCAGAACTGCTGCAACCCGCCAACCTACTGTCTCCTTCCCCACCATCCTGTAGCATGTAAGCCCGAAAGGGCAGGGTCCTCTCCCCTCTGTATCAGTCTGTCATTGTAAGTTTGTTTACTGTAAGTGAAATCTGTAATTTGTATGTAACCCCTTCTTATGTACAGCACCATGGAATCAATGGTGCCATATAAATAAATAATAATAACAATTTTTGGTCTCTGATGTACTAGAGGTCCCTGGGTTAGTAGGTCCAGTCTTGCTGGTAGTAGAATTGGATCTTCCAGCGCCATCCAACTTAGTAGGGAGAAACAGCTCCTTTTGGGCCATTAAGGGACAATCAAGATTACTGATGTTCTGCTTTCTTGGATCTTCCTTCAGACTCTTGGTATAAGAGCAAGTGGTGGAAAGGCATAAGCGAGACCCATGTTCCATTTCTGTGCCAAAGTGTCTACCCCTTTCTTTCACCTCTTTCTATTTTCTGTCCCCTCTTTCTTTCTCTCTGTATTCTTTTTCTCTGTTCTCTTTCTTTCCCTTTTCTCTCTGTTCTTTCTTTATTATTATTTATTGTTATAGCGCCATTTATTTCATGGTGCTTTACATGTAAGGAGGGGTATACATAATAAAAACAAGTACAATAATGTTAAACAATACAAGTCATAACTGGTACAGGAGGAGAGAGGACCCTGCCCGCGAAGGCTCACAATCTACAAGGGATGGGTGAGAATATAGTAGGCGAGGATAGAGCTGGTCATGCAGCGGTCTTTCCCCTTTCTTTTTTTTTTTAACCGTCTTTATTGAGTGTAATACAAAGTATACATATAATGTCCAATAACATAACAGAAGAACATTTATGCAATATTATTAACATTAGACGACATTTTTTCAACTATAACCCCCCATCCTCTCCCCCAGGCAAACTCCATAAATTTGTAACACAATTTCGATCCAATCTAACAGGGATATTACCGGCAAGCTGCTCTCTCCCTGCCAGATCGTGGTTCGTCGATGGACCGCGTCCTCCTCTGGGCGCGGTACATCGACGACATTTTCATGATCTGGCAGGGGTCAATTACTCTACTTGAGGATTTTATGCAATCTCTGAATACTAATAATTTGAATATCCGCATTACCTACTATTTTGATGTTAATAAGGTCGAGTTTTTGGACGTCACACTCAGACGGGATGATAAGGATGTATTACAAACAGATATTTTCAGGAAATCTACTTCAACAAATACTCTGTTACATGCCTCTTCTGCACACCCGAGACACGTGATTCAGTCCGTGCCCACAGGACAGTTTCTGCGTCTTCGCAGAATATATGCAACTAATTTGGATTTTGAACTTCAAGTAGAGGATCTGAAAAAGAGGTTTTACGAACGTGGCTATAGCCGTCGCATGGTGAAACGTGCCTATAATCGCGCTAAACATTCTCTGCGGCATATGATCTATTATATAAATCGGAGGTGCGACTAACTGATGACAAAGTAAGGTTTGTCACTGATTACCATGCCCAATTGGCTCGAGTAAGGGATGTTCTTATCAATCGTGGCCCATATTTAGGGCTGATCCAATTCTTTTGAAATATATTCCTGAAAGACCAGCTATCTCTACCAGACGCACTAAGAATCTATGCGATTATCTGGTTAGAAGTCATCATTTGGGTAGTTCTAAACCAACGTTTTTGGATAGTGGAACAGGTTGTAGGCGAGGTTGTACTCCTTGTAGTCGATGTGTAGCTTGTCCTAATATAGAAAGGTGTAATACCTTTTACAATGCAGATAGATCAAGTACCTATGACATAAGGAAAAGTATTACATGTAATACTCGTAATGTCATTTATTTTGCAACATGTCCTTGTGGACTTATTTATGTTGGTTTGACCACGCGTCCCTTTAAGGTTCGCGTGAGAGAACATGTTCTTGGCATTTTGGCAGCAGTCGACCACAAGGAGGCATCCTCCCTAAAAACTATACCGTGGCATTTTTGGCTGTGTCACTCTTGCGATGCCTCCCTTCTTCGTGTGAGGGGCATTGATTGTATTGAGGCCACTCTGCGAGGGGGTAGAACGTCGCAGAAGTTGGCCCAGCTAGAATCCCGCTGGATTTGGACTCTTAATACACTTCATCCCCATGGGCTTAACGAATATAATAGCTTTGCTCCCTTTTTATGACCTAGATGGCGGTATTTGAGTTAGGTTCCATCTGTGTTAATAGCTTTGTTTTTAATACTTATTTTATGTTGATTTTTTAGGTGGTCTTTGGAGTCTACTTATTTTTGTGTTATCACTTGTGCATTTCATGGAGGTTTAACATCTTGCAAAATGACAGCTACTGTGAAACTACGTGGATGTCCCTGAACAGTGATAGAGGCCTATATTTGCTGGACAGTGTTTACATTGTTTTATGTGCAATATACAGTCATTTTGGCTGTTTCGTATCTCTTTATACGTTATATATTGTATTTTGCAATATATGCACTTTCGGGTACATCATCATTAGTTATATATGTATATGAATATTTATATTGTTTATGATGGATATTTTACTATGCTGTAGTCAAACCTTTTTGGGTGGAATATTATATATAGATAGACATAATATTGTGTGCCGTAGTTTTGACTAGCGAGAGAGATATGGATAGATGCGTTTTTGTACATATATACTGTCTGATATTGTATTTCGCCATCTAGTACGCTCATTCCACCTCTTTAGGTGCTAATTCTGTTTGGTCACGTAGCCTGATCATTTCATCTATTTATGTGTTATATTTTTTTGTCATTTGTCCCTTCAATGTTGTAAAGTCAATGTTGATTTTTATGTTGGCTAGCGTTATAATTATGTGCCTCTTTGTATTTATACATGGAGCTACTAATTTTCTATGCTGTTACATCTTTTATGTGTTTTCCCACACACTTGCCCTCTTTTAATATGGCGCTGAGTATAATTCTTGTTCTGCGCACGCGCGCTGTGAGTCACTCTGATGGTGCTCTCCATATCCTAATGACGTCTGATCATGTGGGGCCGCATGTTTCCGGCGCTCATTGGATGGGAGGCACGGTCTAGAATGGACCAGCAGCTGCCGCGTTCATGGAACTTCCGGTAGGCGCGCTATATAGATGTGCACATTGTGTTCCTTAACCACGCCCCCCTGAGGAAGGAGCAAGCGCTCCGAAACGCGCGTCGGGGTGATGCTTGGACACTGAACGCTGTTGTCTCTTGCCTCCTGCTGCGGTTCATTTAATTAGGAATGATTGTCTCTTTATTATTTACTTGCTATCGCTGTGAGTGCCCTCTGGTGCAGGTACACAATCAATGTGCTAGAGGATGCTCACTTTGATTAATATTATGGCACACGATTTAGATAGTGATCTTGGTTAACACTATGGTATTTGATGCAGAGATAGACGCAGGGGAGACTATTTATGCTAGGTCATATTTTCTATAATGTATTATATGGATGAGTTTTCAGTGTGATGTGTCAGCGTCGGTAGTTTTTCTTGCTGTTTTCACAATATGGTGTTTTAGCCTCACCTGTATGCTTTCATATAATAAAGGATTTTTTTATGAATTTTTCATATTAACTTTGGACTTAGTGATCGTTTCTTTTTGGCTTGTGTGTCTCTCATATACCAGTTGGTGAGCTGGAAACAACTATGTATCGCCTGGCGTGTGGAAGATGTCTGAGTATAGATAAAAGAGGACCATGTGGAAAAAAAAACGTTCAGTGTCTTTTTCTTAAGTAAGGCCTCTATCCAATCTATTTAGAAGTGATATGTTACTTTTGTAGTAATTAGGCTTAAAGAAGGTGTTGCATCCTGCGTCCACAAATGGAGAATGCTTTTACGTGTGGCTGCCGCCCATATGAACAAGATGCGGCGCTGCTGGACAGAAAGCCTCACCAACTGGTCCTGTGCGAGAATATTAAATATGGCCCACTCTGAGGAGAGAGAGAGATAGATATGTCAAAGGTGTTGATGAGATGTTGATGAGATGTTGCAGAAGTGTATCCCACACCTCATTTTTGGGCAGTCCCAAAGGCAATGGAAAATATCAGCTGGAGAGTGTAAGCATTTAGGGAAGGGATAGTCCCCTGAGGGGGACATTTTTACTTGACCTCCGTGGAGATATATGCTCTATAAAATATCATAAGAGACATGGTTATGTAACTGTCATATGGTAATATAAAGTTAATATGCAGAGTGGCTTTCAAAAGGTCATTTACCCGACAGTTTGTTAATTGAGCAACCCATTTTCCAGGGCCTGGTGAAGAGTCTGACCAATGTATAGAAGGCTTTAATGATTTATATAGAAGACTCATAGAATAAGTTCCCATTTGGGCTTTAATGGATATTAAATTTAGAGGGTGTGTTCTAGCATCATCCGGTATGTCTCGCAATATTGAGCTTACGTAATGTCTAATTGGAGAGATCGTAAAATTGTCTTCTGTAAGGATTGGGTATTTGAAAATCATGTCCTCTAAGGCAGGGGTCCCCATCCACCGGGTCGCTGCAGTGCCCTTGCCGGTCCGCGGACACAAGGGGAGCCAGGGGCGGTCAGTGGCGTAGCGGGGGCTGGGGCGGCGCGCAGCAGTTCTTAGCGGCGGCCAGGGAGCGATCCAAGCAGCTCCGCTGCCTGCAAGAGGGAATGGCAGGAGCGGAGCTGCAAAGACCCGTCCTGCTTCCTGCCCGTCGCCCGCGCTTCCTGTCTCTGACTGACACAGAGAGGAGAGCGCGGCCGCTGCTGTGTCAGAGCGAGGAAGCGCGGGCGATGCTGCGACAGGAGAGAGGTGGTGTGTGTGTGTGTGTGTGTGTAGCCTGGCCGTGTGTGAAGGATGGAGAGACGGCAGTGATGGAGAGACGGCAGTGATGGAGAGACGGCAGTGATGGAGAGACGGCAGTGATGGAGAGACGGCAGTGATGGAGAGACGGCAGTGATGGAGAGACGGCAGTGATGGAGAGACGGCAGTGATGGAGAGACGGCAGTGATGGAGAGACGGCAGTGATGGGGTGAAGGCAGTGATGGGGTGAAGGCAGTGATGGGGAGAGGGGAGTGATGGGGTGAAGGCAATGATGGAGAGACGGCAGTGATGGGGTGAAGGCAATGATGGGGTAAAGGCAATGATGGGGTGAGGGGAGTGATGGGGTGAAGGCAATGATGGGGAGAGGGGAGTGATGGGGTGAAGGCAATGATGGGGAGAGGGGAGTGATGGGGTGAAGGCAATGATGGGGAGAGGGGAGTGATGGGGAGAGGGGAGTGATGGGGAGAGGGGAGTGATGGGGAGAGGGGAGTGATGGGGAGAGGGGAGTGATGGAGCACTCATTCAAAACCTATGGTGAGTTGAGTCACATTATAAATGTTATTTAATTATAAGTATGCACTGCTACACTACAACTGCGTCCATAGCCTCGCCCCCTTATGACCAAAGCCCCGCCCCTGCCACACCTCCATCCCCGCCCTGCCGGGCCATGGAAGAATGGTCTTGCTTGAAACCAGTCCCTGCTGCAAAAAAGGTTGGGGACCACTGCTCTAAGGTAAGAAGGCATTGATTATTTGTTAACGTATCTCGGACCAGTCTAGACCCATTGTTTCCAAGCACCTTGTAAATGGGAGGTGACTTGCCTTGTAGAAAAGAGGGGTTACCTTGAAAGGGAAGAAACATTGAGATGTGGGGGTCAAGACCGCTAACTCGTCTAGCTTGACGCCATCCCAAGATTACCGACCACAATAGAGGATTATCTCTAACCTCCACTGGAATTTCAGCATTTCGTAGGTGAAGCAATGCTGGGAGGCTGAAGGGTCTACACATGGCCTCATCTATTGGGGTATTAGTGAAGCGATTAAAGGCATGTATCCAATCAAGGGAATGGCGAAAAGCAGCCGCTATACTGTAGAGGCGTAAATTTGGGAGATTAAGTCCACCCAAAGATTTGGTTTGCTGTAGCTTAAAAACACTAATTCTAGAGCCCCCTTCTGAGCCCCAAATAAATTGGCAGAAGGCTTGTGGCAGTAGCCTATCAGCTTTAGAAAGTAGAACCGGGAGCGTCTGTAAAAGAAAGAGTATTTTAGGGAAAGAGATCATTTTAATTAGATGGGCTTTACCTGCAAAGGATAATTTAAGGGATTTCCAGGATTGAATTTCTTGTATAACTACAGAAATAAGAGGCTGAACATTTAATTTATAGATATCATGAGGATTTGATGGTAGGTCAACGCCAAGATAAGGTAAAGAATTTCTCCTCCACTGAAAGGGAACGGCCACCGTTTCTGAGCAATTTTAAAAATAGCTAAAGCATGAGTTTTATTAAAGTTTATACGAAATCCCGAAACTGCTCCAAAATCATTAAAGGCATCCATTATAGAGGAAATGGCTTCCTTAGGATTGGATATCATGAGTATGCCCCATATGCTGACCCATAAGATGCTCCATAGATTATACCCCCATAAGATGCTCCATAGATTATACCCCCATAAGATGCTCCATAGATTATACCCCACACATTATGCCCCCGTAAGATAATCCATAGATTATACCCCATATGCTGCTGCTGCAAATTAAAAGAATGGCATACTCACCTCTCCATCGCTGAGGGACAGGTGCTGGGTCCTGAGCAGGCGGAGACACTGGCGCGCTATGGGAGCCAGTTGCCATGGTCGACGCTGGCTCAGAACCAGACACCTGCGATATTCACCTGTCCCGGGTGCATCGCCGCTGTCTTCCAGGTCCTCTGCAGTGACGTTCAGCAGAGGGCACGCACTAACCACGTCATCGCACCCTCATCTGTCTGAGCATCACTGACAAAGGACGCAGCAGACAGCGGTGAGCAGCGATGGACCAGAGACAGGTGAATATCGCATATACTTACCCCTCCTGACGCAGTCTCTGCAGCCGCGCTTCTCTCACGGTTTCTGGCAGCGCATATTCATGACTTTAATGAGCGGTACCACGTGACCGCTGAAGGAAGGAGCCTGAGACCGTGAAACAAGCATGGGGGCTGCAGAGACGCATCAGGGGGGTCAGCATGACCTGACACCCGTGCTCCCCCACCGACACCCTGGCGTTGTCACGTGCACCGTCCTGTGTGACACGGCCAGCAGGCCGGTAACTAATACAACAGGACACGGCCTGTGTAATTGTCCAGTGTGACGCGGCCCGCAGGCCGGTAACTAATACAAGACAAAGGGGATAAGGAAACATTTTCAACGGTGGGCCAGCCGATAGGGAACGGGGGACGTGGAGACCTTCTGCACTCCCCTGAGTCAGTGTCCCTAACACTCCTAACGTGCCCTATACAGGCTCCTCACCTGTCGCCGATCAGGAACCTGTCACCCTAGCAAACCCTACACCTATTCCTTACTAGGGAGCTGGGTGGTGCAGGCACTGGCCCCACTGCTGTACTAACACCAACATGAGGAAAAGTGACTAACAGGGAAACACTTAGCTTTGCTCTGATGCACTTGCTCCTGGCAACAGAGTCCAACACCTGAGTGCATCTTCCTCCCACCGTGTCCAGCACCCGAGAGCCGCCTTGGAGCAACAGAATCCAGCACCTGAGTACAGCTGTCCAGCAACAGTGTCCAGCAACCGAGTCCAGCACCTGAGTGCAGCTCTACACCATAGCTG
Organism: Dendrobates tinctorius; assembly: GCF_039654945.1. Classification (NCBI taxonomy): domain Eukaryota; kingdom Metazoa; phylum Chordata; class Amphibia; order Anura; family Dendrobatidae; genus Dendrobates; species Dendrobates tinctorius. The sequence continues at coordinate 1,446,727 of NW_027361791.1, read as the reverse complement.
CCACTCCACCAAGCTTTGCAAGAATTCTTCACTGACACCATTGCTGCCACTCCACCATGCTTTACACGAACTCCTCGCTGACACCATATCTGCCACTCCAGGACTCTGGACGAGCTACCCTGGTCTCTCCTCCAGCTCCCTCCTTCACCCAGGATGGTTGGAAAAGACCAACAATAATATCACCAATGTGAGTGAGCACAACTGACACACCTTTATTGAGTAAACACACCGGTTAGTGATTCCCATGCAATTACACTAACCACCACCGGGGGCAAAACTATCTCTAAGCACACCAGTGCAATGACCATACTGGCCACCGGGGGCAAAACTATCTCTAAGCACAAAGCTTAGAGAGAGGAAGAAAAAAAAAAAGGTTACCAGTGCTCATCTGACATGATCCCGCATGGATCGTGACAGGCGTAAATGACTTGCGTATAAGCAGAGAGGGGGACTTTCAGCCCAAAAAAAATGGGCTGAAAATCTCGGCTTATTCGCGAGTATAAACGGTACTTGAATTATGTATCTCCCTTGTGAGAGAATCCAAGCATATTGGAGAGAAAGCCACAGAGTTTCTGATAGCTAGCATTACACCTGTTTTTTCTTATAATTGTCTTGTAACACATGTGGATAAAGGGGGTGTCGCAATCTGCCAGCATCTTTATGGATAACACTGGTCAACAGCATTTTTGGTGCCAAAGATATTTCATCGAATTTAGGGTATTTTTGGGGTGCTGATTCTGAATATGTCATCAGTTTTGCCAGATTGGCTCAAGTTTTTGAGATTTTTGGTATCTTATTTATAGCACTTGTTGGTAAATGCGACGCATCATCTCATTAATTTCTTTGGATTAGTACTTGAACTGAGCAGTTCTCAATATAGTTTTGTGTTAATTAGTGTTCTAAAAGTTTGTTCATAGCTTGATTTTTGCACTAACTTTATGTTGTTGTCTGTTTTCCAGTGAAAAGCATGAACTCATCAAGAAGAAGTTGTCTTAACGATCCAGACTCATTCTGTTACATTTGTGGTGAATACACACTGCCAAAACATAGAAGAAACATAACAGACTTCGTAAAAAAAGTGTATTTTGCCTATTTTGGGGTTATGCTTGGGGACCAAGACAAGTTTTGGGCACCACACATAGTGTGCAAAGCATGTATCGAATTATTACGAAAATGGAGCAAAGGACAAAGAAAAAGCTTCAAATTTGGTGTTCCAATGGTGTGGAGAGAGCCAAAAAATCATCATGATGACTGTTATTTATGGTAAACACAGGTACAGGCACATCTTCACAATGAGGGACAGGCCTTCTTGCAGATTCCATGTTACTCCCATTTTCGTTTCTTATGCTTATTGAATCCTTGCACTTGCACTGCACAGAAATAACAGTCATCATGATGATTTTTTGGCTCTCTCCACACCATTGGAACACCAAATTTGAAGCTTTTTCTTTGTCCTTTGCTCCATTTTCGTAATAATTCGATACATGCTTTGCACACTATGTGTGGTGCCCAAAACTTGTCTTGGTCCCCAAGCATAACCCCAAAATAGGCAAAATACACTTTTTTTACGAAGTGTGTTATGTTTCTTCTATGTTTTGGCAGTGTATATTCACCACAAATGTAACAGAATGAGTCTGGATCGTTAAGACAACTTCTTCATGATGAGTTCATGCTTTTCACTGGAAAACAGACAACAACATAAAGTTAGTGCAAAAATCAAGCTATGAACAAACTTTTAGAACACTAATTAACACAAAACTATATTGAGAACTGCTCAGTTCAAGTACTAATCCAAAGAAATTAATGAGATGATGCGTCGCATTTACCAACAAGTGCTATAAATAAGATACCAAAAATCTCAAAAACTTGAGCCAATCTGGCAAAACTGATGACATATTCAGAATCAGCACCCCAAAAATACCCCAAATTCATTAAAATATTTTGGACACCAGAAAAAAAATTTTTTTTCGTTGACCTGTGTAATAGGAGTTTCCTGGGCACAAAAGATATCGCATTTAGAGGAAACCACGACCTTCCACATAAAAGATCTTTTCTGTGGACTGTTAAGACCATTAACATTAATTGAACATATCTTAATCACCTTTTTTATACTTAGGAAAATGCTGAAGCCTGATAAAATCTGTGACCATCCATATGAAAATATTAATTAATCCAGAATTGAACCAGAAGGGAACAGAAGGTAACTGGAAAGAGTCACTGTAAACAATGTTTTTGTTTGTTTCCACTCTAACCCCTATAATCCTTCACTTTCTGATAACCCCACTAATCCCTACACCAAGCAAGGAACTGTTCATCTCTTCTTCAATCCTTCCAATCCATCTCGCCTCTTCCTCAGATCTGTTCCTCAACATACAATCCTCTGTCTCCAAACACAGACAGCCCTCTCATACCCTCTCTGCTCCCCCTCACTGCTGGCGATATCTCTCCAAATCCTGATCCTCGTCACCACATTCCCACAGTCATTTCTACCTCCCATCCACACCCAATCACAACTTCCCGTAACCACTCCAACCTTATACACATTCGCCCAGCCCCAGCTTCCCCAGTCCCACTAACAGGAGCTCTGTGGAACGCTCGCTCTGTGTGCAACAAACTTTCTTTCATCATCATTTTATTACCAGCAAACTTTCCTTCCTCGCCATCACCGAAACCTGGCTCACCTCCTCTGACAGAGCCTCTCCTGCTGCACTCTCATATGGTGGATTCCACCTTTCCCACACCCCCTCGCCCCCAGCTGCAAGCATGGTGGAGGAGTTGGTTTTCTCCTGTCAGATAACTGCTCCTTGACCCCAATCCCACTGCCGCCCTGTTGCCCTCCCTTCCTTCGAGGTGCACTCTGTGCGCATCTACTCCCCCTCCAACTAGCTGTCAGATACTGCCGCTCCAGGGTCAGCCACCACCTTCTTCAACACCTCGATCTACACTCACATGTCTGTAAGAGGGAGGAGAGACTCAGACAAAGTTCCCTACACAATGCGGATGCCGCTCTATATAACACCACAATAGCTGTAGCTTTGGAATCAGTTGCCCCTCTCAAACATACCAAAGCTCGCAAAATCAACAGACAGCCCTGGCACACCAGTCTGACCAAAGAACTGAGGCGGGCTTCCAGGGCTGCTGAGCGGAGTTGGAAAAAATCCCACTCCAATGAGGACTTCATCACATTCAAACAGTCCCTCACTACTTTCAAGGCCACATTCGCTGCAGCAAAACAAACCTACTTCTCATCTCTCATATCCTGTCTCACAACCCTAAGCAGTTATTCAACACCATCAATTCTCTCCTCCGCCCCCCCAGCACTTCCTCCCTCTCCACTCATCTCAGCTGAAGACTTTGCCTCATTTTTCAAGGAGAAGATTGATAACATCAGAGACAGTTTTGGTCAACAACCCCCAGTGCCCTTCCTCCTACCTGCCCTGCCCTCCTCCCCCAAAACCAACTTCTCCACCATTACAGAAGATTGACTCTCCACTCTACTCTCAAGATCACATCTCACTACCTGTGCACTTGACCCGATGCCATCTCACTTCATCCCAAACCTCACCACAGTCTTCATCCCAACCCTAACCCATCTCTTCAACCTATCACTAACTGGTGTTTTCCCCTCAAGCTTTAAACATGCCTCAATCACACCTATCCTCAAAAAGCCCTCTCTTGACCCATCCTCTGTATCTAGCTATCGCCCTATATCACTTCTCCCCTATGCCTCAAAACTACTGGAAGAACACGTCCATCTTGAACTATCCTCCCACCTCTCTTCTTGCTCCCTCCTTGACCACTTGCAATCTGGCTTCCGGCCACACCACTCCACTGAAACTGCCCTAACTAAGGTCACCAATGACCTACTAGCCGCCAAGGCCAAGCGACACTACTCTGTCCTCCTCCTCCTGGACCTGTCCTCTGCCTTTGACACAGTGGACCATTCCCTATTACTACAGACCCTCTCATCTCTTGGTATCACAGACTTGGCCCTATCTTGGATTGCGTCATATCTAGCAGACCGGACATTCAGCGTCTCCCACTCGCACACCACCTCCTCACCGCACCACCTATCCGTCGGAGTCCCGCAAGGTTCAGTCCTAGGGACCCTGCTCTTCTCAGTTTACACCTTCGGCCTCGGACAGCTCATAGAGATGATACTGAAAGCCATGAGATTCTATGTTGATGACACACAGATCTACATCTCTGGACCAGATATCACCTCCCTACTAAACAAAATCCCTCAATGTCTGTGCCATTTCATCCTTCTTCTCCGCTAGATTTCTAAAACTTAATATGGACAAAACAGAATTAATCATCTTTCGCCCATCTCACGTGACCCCCCCCCCACCCCCCAACGGACCTATCCATTAAACGGCTGCCCACTCTCTCCAGTCCCACAAGCTTGCTGACTCGGGGTTATCTTTGACACTGATCTCTCTTTCAAACCACATATCCAAGCCCTTTCCGTTTCCTGCCGACTTCAACTCAAAAATATTTCATGGATCCGTACATTCCTCAACCAAGAATCTCCAAAAACTGCAACCTCCTGCTCTGTGGCCTCCCCTCTAACACTCTCGCACCCCTCCAATCTATTCTTAACTCTGCTGCCCGACTAATCCACCTGTCCCCCCGCTATTCCCCGGCCTCTCCCCATTACCCAAAGAATCCAGTTCAAAACCCTAACCATGACATACAAAGCCATCCACAACCTGAGTCCTCCGTACATCTGTGACCTAGTCTCCTGGTACTTACCTGCACGAAACCTCCGATCCTCACAAGATCTCCTTCTGTACTCCCCTCTTATCTCCTCTTCCCACAATCGCATACAAGATTTCTCCCGCGCATCCCCTCTACTCTGGAACTCTCTACCACAACATATCAGACTCTCGCCTACCATGGAAACCTTCAAAAAGAACTTGAAGACCTACCTCTTCCGACAAGCCTACAACTTGCAGTAACCACCGATCCAACAAACCGCTGCACGACCAGCTCTACCCTCGCCTACTGTATCCTCACCCATCCCGTTGTAGATTGTGAGCCCTCGCGGGCAGGGTCCTCTCGCATCCTGTACCAGTCGTGACTTGTATTGTTTAAGATTACTGTACTTGTATGTATTATGTATACCCCTCCTCACATGTAAAGCGCCATGGAATAAATGGCGCTATAATAAATAATAATAATAATATACAGATGTGCAACATCAACTCCATCGTTACCAAATCCACCAAGCTTTCAGAATTATCCTGTATGTAAAAGAGAACATAAATATACAAAACATTAATTTGACCAACATAAACAATTAGCAGACCAACTAAAAGATCTACTCAGGCTTGGACTGGCACATAGGGTAACAGGGCAATCCCCCGGTGGGCCCTTGTGCAAATCTGGACCCCCAACCTTACTGTATGGGCAGTAATAGTCCTAATTCACTTTGTACAGAAAAAAAAGCAGCATCTCATTCATTAACTAAAGTATCCAGTTTATTATATAGAGGTATAGGTATATTTGGGAACCAGGGTCATGTAATATTTGCTTGCAGGCAAAAAGTGGGCCCCCAAAGTCAATGTTACTAGTGGGCCCTTGGCACCTCAGTCCGACACTGGATCTACTTATTCTGTGCGACTGACTAGTCAGTATCCCAGAAGAAGGGGGAAAAGTTCTGCCCGATTGGCCGAAAAGGCTACACGATTCCCTCTCTACCCAGACGAAGAAAAATCTATCATTCAGCACAGACTTGTTTTTAGTTGAAGAAAGTTGACAGCCAGCTTCCTCGAATTGTGTGTGGGTTCTGTGAGGGCAAGTGGGTTCTATTAGTGTAAGGTTACAGTTACGCATGAGGTTTTCTCCCTCTTCCAAGGAGGTAACCGTGTCCCACTCTCCTCTGTAATGTATGAGAAGCTTCAGTTGGAAACCCCATCTATATGTCACTTTCTTTTCTCTCAGAGTGAAAGTGATAGGATTCAATAATCTGCAGAAAATGTGAGTCACTGCCGATACATCCACGAATATTTTAATTTGTTGATAAGTGCGTGGGAGTTCTCCCTTTTTCTAGAAAAGAGTAGTAGGTCTTCTTTTATATGAAAGAAATGGATACGAGCAAAGACATCTCTGGGCATTGGTTCAGGTATATTTTTGGGGCGTTGTACCCTATGGATTCTGTCAATGATTGTGTCTAATGGGGAGCAGTTAGGGATAGCTGCTTTAATCAAACCTTGAAGGAATCCCCTCAGTTCTTGAGGAGGAACATTCTGGTATCCCTCGCAATTTTACCTTGTTTCGCCAAGAGCCATCCTCTACATCCACAAGTTTAGTTTGAATGACTTCCAATTCATCTGAGAGTTCATTATGTGCATCTATCAGCTTGTTGTGTGATTTGGCAAAGTCTCCCATTTTAATTTCCATATGAGATACTCTCTTGTCTAGTTCCTTAGTGTATTGCACTGTAAAAAAAAGACTTGCTGTGCTATTTGTTCAGGGTTCTAGTCTTTTGAGCTTCTTTTAACTGTATCACGTTTATAAAGACATTAAACTGTTAAAAGAAGCGGACTGACAATTATTCAAGAGGCTTCCGCTTGGGATTCGCTCATTATTTTCTACATACAAGGCAAATAAAAATGTCAGTGCCAAAGCTGCAACAAGAGGCAACTGAAAAGATGACACAAAAGATGCTTAAAGAAAGACACAACCAGCGTTTTCAGAAAGCACCTTCTGTTTGCAAATTTCATCAGGTAGCTCTGCTTGTAAAAGACATTGTGTGCACATACAGGGTCGGAATGGCCCACCGGAGAACCGGAGGATTATCACAGCTGACACACTGTGCCGGGTGTCAGGGGCGGTCACGGACCGCCCCCGACACGTTAACCCCTTGCACACCGCGATCAAACAGGTTCGCGGTGTACCAGGGGTTAAAGGGAAGTATCGGCAGGGAGGGGGCTCCCTCAGTGCTTCCCTGAGCCCCCCACGGCAGCGCAATGTGTAGCGCTGCTGCGGGGGGCTCCTTCCCTGCAGGTCCCCGAATCCAAGATGGCGACGGGGACCTTCGGGGGCCTGCAGGGATCCGGCTTCCTCAGTGCCTGCACAGCGCAGGCACGAAGAAGCCTGCTGCACTGCCTGTGACAGACCGCTGATCTGTCACAGTGATCTGTGATGTGACAGATCAGCGATCTGTCACAGGACAGTGATGTCCCACCTGGGACAATGTAATAAAGTTTAACAAAAAAAAAAAAAATCGCCAAATAAATTAGAAAGAAAAAACAAAAATTCCCCCAATAAATTCATTTTTTGGAAAAAAAAAAAAACAATAAAAAGTACACATATTAGGTATCGCCGCGTCCGTAACGACCTGCCCTATAAAACTGTCCCATCAGTTAAACCCTTTAGCGAACCCCCTTAAAAAAAATAAAAAACGAAGCAAAAAAAAAAAAAGATTTATTATCATACCGCCAAACAAAAACTGCTATAACACGCGATCAAAAAGAAGCATATAAATGTCCATGGTACCGCTGAAAACGTCATCTTGTCCCGCAAAAAACGAGCTGCCATACAACATCAGCGAAAATATAAAAAAGTTATATATCGCAGAATAAAGCGATGCAAAAATATTTTTTTTATATAAAATTATTTTCATTGCATAAAACCGACAAAACAAAAAAACGACCTAAATGAGGTATCGCTGTAACCGTACTGACCCGAAGAATAAAGCCGCTTTATCAATTTTATCGCACGCGGAACGGTGTAAACGCACCCCCCCAAAAGAAATTCATGAAACCCTGTTTTTTGTTCATTCTGCGTCCCAAAAATTGGAATAAAAAGCGATCAAAAAATGTCACGTGCCCGAAAATGGCACCGATAAAAACGTCAACTCGTCACGCAAAAAATAAGACCTCACATGACTCGGTGGGTCAAAATACAGAAAAATTATAGCTCTCAATATGTGGTGATGCAAAAACTATTTTTACAATAAAAAGCGTCTTTTAGCATGTGACAGCTGCCAAACAAAAACCCACCATAAATAGTAAATCAAGCCCCCCATTTTCACCCCCTTAGTTAGGGAAAAATAATAAAATTAAAAGAAAATGTATTTATTTCCATTTTCCCGTTAGGGCCAGGGCTAGGGTTAGGGCCAGGGCTAGGGTTAGAATTGGGGGGTTTCCACTGTTTGGGCACATCCGGTGCTCTCCAAATGCAACATGGCATCTGATCTCAATTCCAGCCAATTCGGAGTTGAAAAAGTCAAATGGTGCTCCTTCCCTTCCAAGCTCTGCCAAGCGCCCAAACAGTGTTTTACCCCCACATATGGGGTATCAGCCTACTCAAGACAAATTGCAAAACAACTTTTGGGGTCCAATTTCTCCTGTTACCCTTAGGAAAATAAACAATTGGGGGCAAAAATATCATTTTTGTGGAAAAATATGATTTTTTTATTTTCACGCCCGGGCGTTATAAACTTCTGTGAAGCACTTGGGGGTTCAAAGTGCTCACCACACATCTAGATAAGTTCCTTAGGGGGTCTAGTTTCCAAAATGGGGTCACTTGTGGGGGGTTTCCACTGTTTAGGTACATAAGGGGCTCTCCAAAGGCAACATGACACCCGCAGACCATTCCATCAAAGTCTGCATTCCAAAACGTCACTACTTCCCTTCCGAGCCCCGACGTGTGCCCATACAGTAGTTTTCTCCCACATATGGGATGTCAGTGTACTCAGTACAAATTGGACAACTTTTGGGGTCCAATTTCTCCTGGTACCCTTGGGAAAATAAAAAAAAAAAAAAATTGGTGACTAAAAGATCATGTTTGTGGAAAAAATACGATTTTTTTTATTTTCATGCCCGGGCATTAGAAACTTCTGTGAAGCCATTGGGGGTTCAAAGTGCTCACCACACATCTAGATAAGTTCCTTGGGGGGGGGGGGGGGTCTAGTTTCCAAACTGGTGTCATTTGTGGGGGGTTTCCACTGTTTAGGTACATCAGGGGCTCTCCAAACGCAAAATGGCATCCGCTCTCGATTCCAGCCAATTTGACATTCAAAATCTCAAATGATGCTCCTTCCCTTCTGAGCACTGCTCTACACACATGGGGTATTAGGAAGTTATAAGGGTTAAAAGTTGACCAGCGATTTCTCATTTTTACAACAAAATTTCCAAAACCATTTTTTTTTTTTTTTTAGGGACCACATCATATTTAAAGTCATTTTGAGGGGTGCACATGACAGAAAATAACCAAAAGTGGCACCATTCTAAACATTAGACCCCTCAAGGTGCTCAAAACCACATTCAAGAAGTTTATTAACCCTTTAAGTGCTTCACAGGAACTAAAGCAATGTGGAAGGAAAAAATTAATATTTAACTTTTTTTTTGCAAAAAATTTACTTCAGAACCAATTTTTTTTATTTTCACAAGTGTTAAAAGAGAAAATCAACCACAAAATTTGTTGTACAATTTCTCCTGAATACGCCGATACCCTATATGTGGGGGTAAACCACTATTTCAGCACACGGCAGAGCTCGCAAGGGATGGAGCGCCGTTTGACTTTTTCAACGCAGAATTGGCTGGAATTGAGATCGGATGCCATGTTGCGTTCGGAGAGCCCTTAATGTGCCTAAACAGTGGAAACCTCCAACAAGTGACCCCATTTTGGAAACTAGACCCATTAAGGAACTTATCTAGATGTGTGGTGAGCACTTTGAACCCCCAAGGGCTTCACAGAAGTTTATAACGTAGAGCCGTAAAAATAAAAAATCCATTTTTTTTCCACAAAAAAGATCTTTTCGCCCCCAAATTTTTATTTTTACAAGCGTAACAGGAGAAATCATACCCGCACAGTTGTTATGCGATTTGTCCTGAGTACGCCGATACCCCATATGTGGGGGGGAACCACTGTTTGTGCGCATGGGAGAGCTCGGAAGGGAAGGAGTGCCATTTTGGAATGCAGACTTTGATGGAATGGTCTGCGGGCATCATGTTGCACTTGCAGAGCCCCTGATGGGCCTAAACAGTGGAAACCCCCCACAAGTGACCCCATTTTGGAAATTAGACCCCCTAATGAACTTATCTAGATGTGTGGTGAGCACTTTGAACCCCCAATCGCTTCACAAAAGTTTATAAACGCAGAGCCGTGAAAATAAAAAGTCTTTTTTTATTTCCACAAAAGTTAATTTTTTAGACCCCAATTTTTAGACCCCCAAAGTTGGCAAAAATAGTGGAAACCCCTCAATTCTTGCTCCAACCCTAACCCCAACACACCCCTAACCCTAATCCCAACCCTAATTCTAGTTCGCCCTAACCCTAGTCGGGACCCGAGCCCTAACCCTAGCCCTAGCCCAACCCTAACCCTAACCCAACCCTAACTGAAAAAAAAAAAATATATTTTCTTAATTCCATTATATTGGCCTATATAAGGGAGTGATAAATGGGGGGGTTATGTACTATTTTTTTTATTTTGATCACTATGATCGTTTATCATAGTGATCAAGATAATGAATGGAATCTGCCAGCCGGAGCCGGCAGATTCCCGGCGGGCGCACTGCGCATGCGCCCGCCATTTTCAAGATGGCGGCGCCCATCGGAGGATGCCGGCGGGACGTGGGACCACCGGGAGGGGACGGAGGGCCACGGAGGGGTACCGGGGACCCTATTTCTCTCTCCTCTGATGTGCGATCACATCAGAGGAGAGAGAAATTAAATGTAAAATCGCAGCTTTTTTTTGCGGTCGCCGTTATAGGGTTAATAACGGCGATCGCAAAAGCGGGGGTTCTCTGGGGTCTCGGCTACCCCTGGCAGCCGAGACCCCGGAGAAAATCCGACACTGGGGGGGCGCTATTCACTTAAATCACAGCGCCGTGAATTAACGGCGCTGTGGTTTTAGGGCGGTTTCACATTAGCGCTTTTTAAGCGCACGCACGGCCGGGGGTAGCTCCGCCCCTGAGCCGGCTCTCTGCCCGGCGTGCCCGCCCCTTGCTTGTAGCGCCGCCTCCTAGTGGCGCACCCCATCTTTAGCATAGGGTGCGCAGATCGTGCGCAGGCCGTGCGCTAGTTGCGCTTTGACCTGCACTGCGCACTTTTGACGGTGCGCCGTGCGCGCCAAAATCAAACTTTTCGGATTTTGCCGCGCACGGCGCATCGTCAAAAGTGCGCAGCGCAGGTCAAAGCGCAACTAGCGCACGGCCTGCGCACGATCTGCGCACCCTATGCTAAAGATAGGGTGCGCCGATCGCAGGCGCCGCTGTGCGCTAGGAGGCGGCGCTACAAGCAAGGGGCGGGCACGCCGGGCAGAGAGCCGGCTCGGGGGCGGAGCTACCCCCGGCCGTGCGTGCGCTTAAAAAGCGCTAATGTGAAACCACCCTTCGTACCCTCAATTACCGCCGTTAAAAGGCGTATCGGCGGTCATTAAGGGGTTAAACATGCAGATTCGAAAAACGGCATGAAAATACAGTTCTGTGCACAAAAAATACCCCATGAAAAACCTAGCAAAAAAACTCTGCCATATTTCCACATATTTTAGTATATGTTTAATCAGAACATGAAGATTCATTATAAATGTGATAAGATAGATGTTTCAAAGAGGAAAGGGTTGAAAACTAGAGGCTTTTTCAAATGTGCTGCTAGTCAGTGCAAGATGTGTACCTATACCAAAAGGTGTGATAAATTTGGAGATTTTGATGACAGTAACCTATTTGACATCAAAGATTTTATAAACTGCAACACCAAAAATGTAGTTTATATCATGGAATGTACTTCTTGCCGACTAAAATATGTGGGTAGCACAAAACGCACGTTAAAAACTAGGATTAGAGAGCACATTCTTGATATAGAGAATGCTAATATGAATAGAAACATATCACAGCTCTCCCGACATTTTATTGAGACTCATAGTAAAAAACTGGACTCATTAAAAGTATATGGGATTGAGAAAGTCCACAGTCGGATCAGAGGTGGGGACTTAGAACCTGTGCTTAGGAATAGGGAGGCGTGGTGGATGTTCAAATTAAACACTAGTATGCCACGAGGCTTGAATAAAAGAAAAGACACCATGCTCTTTTATTAGACTAGCACTTATTAACCCTTTCCTCTTTGAAACATCTATCTTATCACATTTATAATGAATCTTCATGTTCTGATTAAACATATACTAAAATATGTGGAAATATGGCAGAGTTTTTTTGCTAGGTTTTTCATGGGGTATTTTTTGTGCACAGAACTGTATTTTCATGCAGTTTTTCGAATCTGCATGTTTAAAATATAAAAACCAAAATATTCAACATAGTTTTATGTTGTACAGTTACTTAAGAAATACTTCATTTATTTGGGAAAGTGTATGACAATCTCTCTATATATGCATTAGAACGGTTTTTTTCAGTGCATGAAGTTTTGTTTTTTTTTCCCAGATATAAACTAAAAATTAAATATAACAAAAAAAAGTTTATGATAACGACTTTTCAATAAATGCATCAGAACGGATTTTTATGATTGGTGTATGATGGGGAATAAAAGAATTAAATGTTTTTTGGCTGTGCATATAACCCAAAAAATCATATACACTGAAAAAAATTCTTTAGAACAGTGCAAATTGGAGTTTTTTTATTTCCCCTTTAAACGAACGTATTATGGCTGTGTGCACATTTGGTGCGCTAATTGAAATAATCCCTGAAAAAAAATTTTCAATTTTAACATTTTTTTTTTTTTCAAAAAGTTTTTTTTTCTTCTTCTCCCCCTTCTTTGTATACATGTCTATACTAAAAAATGTTCTGTTGTGCTAAAATTAACATTGCGCAAAAAATAAAAAGTTGACATGTAATTGAAAACCGCATGCATTTTGAAAAATTGTATCTATGTGAATTTTACTGTTGTGAATGGTTGCAACATTGAGATCTGTTATGTTTTTCTTCTATTTCAGAAGTTTGCTTCATTTTTGCATGGATAACAAGAGAATAATGAATAAAAATTAAGAAATAAAATAAAGATAAAATACTACTAAAGGCGATAATATTGTATCTTAATGAATCAAATTGTTATATGTAATTGTGATTGTTAGAGAGAAAACTATTTGTTTTATATTTGTTTTAATTATTTAACCGGTGTGTAGACCGGATAGAGTATATAAGATCTACCCATGGACAAAGCTGCGTATCATGATTAAGAGTGCCTAGCCACTCGAAACGCGTAGATCGATCGCATGCCTGTTAACTCATGCTGGCTTTTAAACCTCATTTCTATTGAGTGAATAAAGAATATTTTTCACTACATCGTGGAGCTGGACAAAGTTTTTTCTCATTGCCTTGGATTGTGCGCTTTGACACAGCGGTCTCGTGCTCCGATGTTGGAATGCCGTATCTGGTGAGCTGGATTTGTATCCTGATTTGTTGTATAGTCCCTCCATAGCTGGGTGTCCAGTTGAGACACAGCAACTTACACTATTCACACCAAGTAGGTTTTAACATGACAGTTTAGGTCTGTCCCGATGGGGTACGTCTTGTCACGGTGGGATAGCTTTATGCTTTGACCAAAAATGGAGATTAGACCTACCGGTAATGTTATTTCCAGTAGTCCATCCTGACAGCACCATGGAGGTTGTCCTTCCTTCATCCTTACAGGGACAGGAAATGCACAAGAGGTTAAAAGGTCCCCTCCCACTTCCACACTCCAGTGATTTTTTCAAGTACCACACCAGTATGGATGCAATTTATTGAGATTTTGTACAAGCAAATCATTACAAATACAAATCTTCAGGAGGGAACTACCAGTGCTGTCAGGATGACTGATGGAAATATTACCGGTAGGTCTAATCTCAGTTTTCCAGGAAGTTCCTCCTGACCGCACCATGGAGAATACCAAAGTAGGAATTGCTTTGGGTGGGACCACTGCTTGTAGCACTTTACAACCAAAGGTCTGTCTGGCTAGCTGCTAACGTGTCCAATTTATAGTGTCTACAGAAAGTGTTTAGAGTAGACCAGGTGGCGGTCCTGCATATTTGCTCTACTGAGGCTTCTGCCCTCTCTGCCCATGACATTGACATTGTGAAGGGTTAATACTAAAATCAGAGTTGAAGTTTCGTTTTAGCCATTCTCTGAAGGTTTCGTTTCTCCGTTTTTGTTGCTGTAAGATAAATTTTTATAATTGGCATGGGCTGTCATGAAACCAGACTGTTCTCATCAGGTACAAAGATAAGGGAGGCGGGAGTGTAAAACTCTGAAGAATATGTCATTATACTATCTATTTGGATACGGACA